>NC_080183.1:10351205-10951205 GCF_950295315.1 Erinaceus europaeus | reverse complement strand
GGGTCTTCAGTGCCCACTAAACAACACAGGACCACCACATACACACACACACACACACACACACACACACACACACACACACACATGCTCATGCACACACCTGTGACCTTGATTCAACTGACCACATCCAGTCCACACTTACAGCTTATTACACAGGTGGAAAAACTTAGCCAAATGCCAAGACCTTGGGATCCCATGCATCTCAGGATTGAGAAAAAAAACAACAACACTTCAGTCCCTATATAGTTAATCTGAAGAAATTTGGAGGGACACACCCAGATACCTAACCCAATGATGGGAGTGTCAGGTGTGGCACTGATCAGAACTCTTGGCAGAATATTTATTGGTAAAATCATGTATCACATAAAAGGAAACAGGAAGATCAATGATGGTTTTAGATAAACATAATTCAGGAGCAACTGTCAAGGCAAAATTACTTTATTTTGCGTTTTTATCTCCATTTATTTTTTTATTGGTAGAGACAGCCAGAAATAAAGAGGGAAGGGTGTGATAGAAAGGTAGAGAGACACAGAGACACCTGCCACACAGCTTCACCACTCACAAAGCTTTCCCCTTGCAGGCTAGGCCTGGGGGCTGGAACCTGGGTCCTTGTGCATTGTAACATGTGCACTCAGTCAGGTGCACAATCACCTGACCCCACACGAATTACTTTTCAGGTAAGGTAGAGAGAGACATAAATACTGTGTTAAACTTTAATTATAAAGGTCACTGTCGGAACACCATTATGTCAGATCCACTTCTTTGATCCCCTGAGAAATATTTGTGTATTCAATATGACAGAGAGAAACTGAAAGCAAGGAAAGATAGGGAGCATGAAAGAGAGACACCTACAGACCTGCTTCACTACCCTGTAGCTTTCTCCCCTGCAGATTGGGACTGGGGACTGGACTCGAACCCAGATCCTTGTGTGTACTTATGTGTACACGCAACAGGATGTGCCACCACTTGGACCCTCCTTATTTCTTAATTTCCACTTTTCAGTTATGGTCATTAACTCTGCTATGGATAATCTAAAGGACATGTGTAAAAACTGTTAGTTGTCCATAAGTGCCACAGCACTATTTGCATTGATTGTCCTTTATATAGATACGTCTCTTCCTGTCTGCTTCATTCTCTAGTTAGCTCTTGGAAATACGATATTCTGTGATTGTCCAGCTAGTAAGTAAAACAAGAGAAAAGTATGATTCATCTCGGGCTGCTATGATGTATACCAGAGGCCAAGTGAACTTAGGAAAGAAAAATGTCTTTGCTCCACAGCTGTGGAGTATGAGAAATCCAGGGTCAAGCTATCGGCTAATCCAATCACTGGTAAGACTCTTCTCCACATTCACACATATCAATTTCTTTCACCTGAGAGGGAGCTCAGATGCTCTTCACCCAGAAGGGCGTTGATTCTGTCATGGGAATTCCATCTTCTTGACTTCATCTATATCTAATCACTTCCCAGGCACCAGATTCTAATACCATCTTTAAAGCAATTTCAATATATTCATACAAAGGAGGGACACATAAACATACAATCCTTAGTGTTATTACATTATAAAGCAGTCCAGCTGATTTTTTTTGGATTTTTTTAAAATTTTATTTATTTTCTCTTTTGTTGCCCTTGTCTTTTTTTTTTAATTGTTGTTGTAGTTATTATTGTTGTTGTTGTTGATGTGGTTGTTATTGGATAGGACAGAGAGAAATGGAGAGAGGAGGGGAAGACAGAGGGGGGGAGAGAAAGATAGACACCTGCAGACCTGCTTCACCGCCTGTGAAGCGACTCCCCTGCAGGTGGGGAGCCTGAGGCTGGAACCCGGATCCTTAGGCCGGTCCTTGCGCTTTGCGCCACCTGCGCTTAACCCACTGTGCTACCGCCCGACTCCCCAGCTGATTTTTTTTAAATCTTTACTTACTTACTGGATAGAAGCAACCAGAGATCAAAAGGGAAGAGGTGATTGAGAGGGAGAGAGATAGAGAGATACCTGTTTTTAGACAGATAGAGAGAAGCACCGTTTTATCACTCACAAAGCTTTTCCCCTGCAGGTGGAGACCAGGGGCTCGAACCTGGGTCCTTGCCTATTATACACGCGCGCTCACTCAACCAGGTACGCCACCGCTACCGCCTGGTCCCTGAGCTGATTTTTACCCCTTGCAGGGCTGGGAATTGAATGGCTCTGACCTGACTTAGCAAAAGCGAATCAAATAAAGTCAAAGCCACAAAGGTAATCTGTATAAACTGAGGCGACTAAAGTGAATCTTCAAGTCAAACATAGAGATAGTTTCCCTATAAGCAGAAATTAGAATAGTGGAGTGAAATTATTGTAATGCAGATAAGCATTTGGAAATATATGTCCAACACCCCAACTGTTGCAATTACTTCTCTTTCTGTCAGCTTCACTCACTAGTCAGCTCTTGGAAATATGATACCTTGATTATGCAGCAAGTAAGTAAAACAAGAGAAAAGTATGATTCATCTTGGGCTGCTATGATGTATACCTCGCCTCGGCTTTGTGGTCATAGATCTGGTCTATTTCTTTCCTTTTCTTTTTTTCAAATGTTTTATTTATTTTAATGAAAGAGATGTAGAGAGGGAGGAAGAAGAGAGAGGGGTCGTCATGTGGGAAAAAGCTAGGAAGTCTATTTTAGCTGTGTTCCAAGGGGCTCCATGACTTTAGCAATTTTTCCCTGAGGCTGATAGCTAAAAATGATGCAGGTGGACTACAATTATTGTCTGGGAAGATGGTGTCAGAGTTGAGAATAGGCCTACTCCACTTCTGACGGCAGATTCATGGTTTCGTTTTAATGTGATACGGGTCTTTCCTTTTTTAAATTCCTGTTCCCCTTGAGTCGCCATCACTCAATGTAGACAGGAGGAGAGAGGGAAAGACACCACAGCATCTGATTTTCAACCCAGTGTGATGGGAGTTAGACTCCAGCATCAGTCATGCGTATAACAAAGCCGGCCAGCTAGGTGAGCTCTCTTACCTGCCCACTCTGACTCAAGTCTTAGGTCATCATTTCAGTAGGTGATTTCTGCTCTTGATCTGATAGATCTCTGGGGCCTTTCTCTGTGTGAAACAATACAATGTTGAAAAAGAAGACAACTGCAAAGAACATTCAAATAATTCACACTTTCTATCGACAGCGTAATTCTGTGATATTTTCATATTTCTCTCACAGCCTTTTCCCAGCTTAAAAAAATTCAATGATTACAGACCAAAGGAGCAAACATTGTCCTCACTTAATCCTTACTTTGGAGATAGGCACCAGGAGGAGTTCCTTATTTGAGTCTATTGATTGCGCCTGAAATACCCTGCTTCTGTAATTAGGGCATACCGTAATCAGTAGTCGTATTCTCGAATTTCCTTTCAGTGACCTCTACGACTTACTTTTTCAGTTGTTTGCTCTACTTATATGCTAGTGTCTCACGACATTTAAGGTAGGCAGCAGCGGAAACGTCGCTTCATTGATTGTTCACATCAAAGAAGTTTGATTCAAGGAAGAGTGTATCTGATAGTGCATCTTAGTTTTGTTTTTTTTTTAATCACTCAACCAGACTTAAAAAAAGCACGCCTCTGATGGGTGACGCTGAATGAAACAAAACAGTGCTGAGTTACGTTACAATTAACTATAGGGTCCCATATCCTGAAATAATTACTTAGAAGAAAACTGCCTTTTCTTTTAGAGAAAATTTAGTTTGAGTGTGCTTTAATACTTAATGCCAGCTAGCTGAAAAGAAAAGTAGGTAATTAAGGGACAGAATGCCACACACATACATCAAAGATATTAGCTGCAAAGTTTTAGCGACTGTATTCAAGTACCCTTGAAAATATGCTTCATAGGATAAAATCAATCACTTTCCAGAATATATTTGAAATCCTCGACTTTTTTCTTGTTTTCCTAGGTTATTTAAATTTACTTATTTTTAAATTTTTTAAATTAATTTTATTTATTTATTTATTTATTGTGTAGAGACAGCCAGAAATCAAGAGGGAAGGGGGTGATAGAGAGCAAGAGAGAAAGAGAGACACCCACAGCACTGCTTCACCACTAGCAAAGTTTTCCCCCTGCAGGTGGAGACTGGGGGCCTCAAACCCGGGTCCTTGCACAGTGTAACATGTGCGCACAACCATGTGCAAAACCACTCGGCTCCTAAATTTACTTATTATGTTTCTGAAAATACTATGCACATGCATGTATAAACACATACATACAAGTCAAAGAACTTAAACTAACATTAACATCCTAACACTAATATTGAGATATTACTGATAATATATATTGATAATATTATATATACTATATGGTATATATAGTATATATATAATATATACGATTATATGTATATAATATATATAATATATAGCATATTATATACTATATGACATATATATAATATATGGTATATAGTATATTATATAATTATAATATATAATGATAATATATTGATGATAATAATATAGATAATATTAAGATAATATTGAAATATTAATATTGAGATAATATTTAGAGCTTTATATATTTGGTAGAAACAAGCTGATGATTAAAAACTTCCTGATCTCTCTATAACTCTATTGGGAGGGTACATATATATATTTGTATAATATACATATCAAGTAGCTATATATAAATGCATATAACATATATATACACACACACACACACACACGCACACACATTTATTTGGCTATATTTGTAGGAAAAGAGTATTTGAAATTAATTTACTTTAAAAAAGTCAGTTCAGTCCAGGGTACCTGAAGATATCTATCTGAGCAGTTAACAATTGAGCAAAAATATCAAAACATGCTTTAACATAGAGACTATAAGCCAGTAAGCATTTGGAAATATATGTCCAACACCCCAGCTATTGTAATAATACAAGTTAAAGACACATTACTACATCCATAGTACATGAATACCATATAGGAATACTATCAACATCTGATAAGAATATAGGACTGTAATGCATTACAGGAATGGGGTATGATTGGGACAATTCTCTGTCAGTCTCTTAAAGGCTAAATGTGAAATGTAATAGAAGCCATGACTTAAAACTGCCATGAAATTCTAAACAGAAAACCAGGTGTTGTTACCATACATCCCCGGTAATCTGTGTCAACCCTAAACCTAAACATGAATATTTTCTTCAGTTTTGTTGATATTGGTCCCAAACATAGAAGAAGCCAAATATTCCCCACTGAGTAAATGGACTCACAGCAAGGCAACAGAAGGAAGAAAAATCCAGAAACATTTCATAGAGTTAGGGGGAAAAAAATTGTACTAAACAGTTGTCCACAGCATGGATTCCCTTATATAGCAGTCTTGGAATAAGATTTTAATGCTGTAATCATTCATGATTAGCAGGGCTTTGGTGAGAAAGCATCTTCTTATCAAGAGACAACATGAAGGAATCTCTTTATGGTACTTAAATGGGCCTACATTCTGATTAAATGGTGCTCACACATACCTCTGCATATGAAAAGTTCACACATTTATACTTCAAAAGCCATTTTTCATTCGAAATATGGTAAAATCAGGGGCCAGGTGTTGGCACACGTGGTAGGTCACACAGCTTACCATACAGAAGAACAGACTCCCAGCCCTTGTCCCCACATGCAGGGGAGAAGCTTCATGAGTGGTGGAGCAGTGCTTTTTCTCTCCTCTCCTCTCTTGCTCTCCAACTCTTTATCTTATTCTCTATCCATAAAAATGATCGCCCGCAATGGTGGAGGGACATGTGCCCTGAACCCTGGCAATGACCCTTGTGGCAAAAAGAAGCTGATACAATCAAAATCATTTTTTTTGGGGGGGGGGTGTTAGTATTGTACAAATGTTGGCTTCCTGGTTTTGGCAGCAGACTATGGTTCTATAAGGTCACTGGGAAAACACAGAAACTATGACTGCTACTTCTTCTGAGCTGATAATTATTTGTAAGATGTCAAAATAAAGCTATATACATTTATAATATGGGTTTAATTTCAGTCTCTGCAGTAGGCACACCAAATAACATGCTTCAAGTCAAATACTTCCAAGTGGAGATTTTCAAATGAGTACGAACTGAATTAATTGCTCAGAGTGCAGGACTTGCATGCCCGAGGCCCTAGGTTCTGCCTCTGAACCATATATGTCAGAGATAATTGGCAACCTCGTCCATCTCTCTTTCATAATAAATAAATAAACAGATAGATAGATAGACAGACAGACAGATAGATAGATACTGTTATTGTAGTAACCAGGGTTTTGCCATTCAAGAGCAATTGTTTTAAGAGAAATGTGTGTGTGTGTGTGGGGGGGGGTGGTGCCCTAGATCTAAAGTTTCCCTCAGTGTAATGAAAGCCTAACTTGAACCTGGGTTTCATGCATGGCAAAACAGGTACCGGGCAATAGGAACTATCTTTTTTGTCCAATAAAAATATCTTTGAAGGGGCCAGGCCATGGTGCACTTGGTTAAGTGTTCACATTACATTGCACCTGGATCTGGGTTCAAGCCCCTGGCCCCCACTTGTAGGAGGAAAGCTTTATGAGATGAGGGCTGCAGATATCTCTCTGTCTCTCTCCCTCTCTATCTCTCCCTTCAATCTCAACTTATGTCTGTGTCTATCCAATAATAATTAAATAAAATATTTTTAAAAATATGTCTTTGAAAAAATAAAATAGGTAAGACCTGGCCAATTAAAGAAGTTGAAAGGTAAAAGAATGATTATATCTAACACATTGCTATGTGAATAAATTTATCCTAAATAAAAAGATAATCATATATTATAATGGTGGATAGGATTTACTAATTTGACCACCACTTAAACTGTGGAAGAACAAAGATTAATTATACCATTCTACATTTTTCATAAATGGTTTCATGGACTACACGTCTAAAATGTAGAAGAGAACTAGCTGTATAGAAAAATGCTAATTTCTACCTTAAATCCTCTCATTTTATGAGACAGTTGATTTTCATAATAAATTGCACTGCACAGAATAGCTCTTTAGTAAAAATTCTATTATATTTTCCCAGGCAGAATAATTACCAAACAACAGAAGTAGTGAATTATAGAAAACTCATTATTATCTTTTCTGAAAAGAAACAAGACTTTTTCAGGACCAGAAGGAAATAAATCAACAGAGCACACCAAGAAATACGTACTGGGACAAAAGCAACTTAATGAAAGAGACACCATTGTGGTTATTTCTTTGTTATGTACACTGATGACTACAGTTGGCATGAAAGGAAAAATAACTACCAGTGAAATTAGGTAATTAATTTGATTTATTATTTCCTTTCATACTGAAGACCATATCTGAGTTAGATAAGATTTTTAAATGTATTATTCAAAAAAAAAAAAAGAGAGAGTGAAATACACACCCACACACTTCTATCCATGGTGGTCGAAGAAGCCAAATAAACTGATTTGATGGCAGTAGATTTGGGTACCAAATAATATGGCATTAAAAAGTTCATAGTCAGGTCCAAGTGGTGGTTGGCCTGGTTAAGCACACACATTACAGTGCACAAGGGCCAAGGTTCAAGCCCCCAGTCCCCACCTGCAGCAAGAAATCTTCACAAGTGGTGAAGCAGGGCTGCAGTTGTCTCTCTGTCTTTTTTCCCCTCTCTCCTCTCAATTTCTCTAATAAAAATTATAATAAATAACATTATTAAAATTAAAATAAATTAAAAGTTCCTAGTAACTATATAACAAATGCAGTAGCTATGTCTTTGAATACAATACAGCATAGATGTTTTAGCAAATATTGTTAATTCCCGGTCATTTATTGAATACTTAAAACTGAAACATGAATAAGCAGATCCTTGCTTTGAGAATGTATTTAGCTGGACAAGATCATATTAATATCCCTTAAAAGTTAGTATCCATTTTTCTGGCAATGTGACCATGTATGAGACTAAGACCTTTACAAATATAACTAATATAATGATAATGTAAGTATATATAGATAACTATAATGTAACTATATAACCATAATGTATACAACTATAATGTAACTTATATAATGTTTTCAACTTGGGCTCAGAATCCAATGACCAGTGTTAAAAGAAGAAAAAAAGACATGGAGATAAGGGAGGGAAAGTTCATGTGAACATGAAGATGAGGTCTTTATACTTCACAAATACCTCTCTTGGGATATGAAGTTACCTCAAACACATCCATCCCCTGCCTTAGACAATGTGCCGTGTGCAAGTCAAAGTCTCAGGGACTTTGATTCTGTGAAAAAGATAACGACTTCTAGTAGTGAAAGCATTGTGGTTTATATAGCTGTTAATTTATAATTATGAATGCTAGTAAATATATAATGACATGCTACAATGTTTCATAAAGTATCTTTGAAAAAGTGTCTCCCTGGATATAATTTAATGAAATAATTGAGTGCCACACATAAATATGTATTCATACATATACATATATATTTTCCCACATATATATGTTTTAAGGTATCAGAATTGCTATTAAAATAAAACCTCAGGATCTGGCAGTAGCGCAGTAGGTTAAGCGGACGTAGTGCAAAGCACAAGGACCGGCGTAAGGATCCCGGTTCGAGCCCCAGGCTCCCCACCTGCTTGGGAGTCGCCTCACAAGAGGTGAAGCAGGTCTGCAGGTGTCTGTCTTTCTCTCCCCCTCTCTGTCTTCCTCTCTCCTCTCCATTTCTCTCTGTCCTATCTAACAACGACATCAATAACAATGATAATAATAACCACAACAATGGCAAAACAACCAGGGTAACAAAAGAGAAAAAATGGCTTCCAGGAGCAGTGGATTCCTGGTGCAGGCACAGAGCCCCAGCAATAACCCTGGAGGCAAAATAAATAAATAAATAAATAAATAAATAAATAAATAAACAAAACACCTCTGTCCTTTCTTTAAATGAATTTTCTATGCTTTCTAAAAAGCACACTTAAAGACACTTTAGATTTCAATGTAGGAGTCTCCTTTAAGTTACTCATTTTTATTATTTGTAGCTCACAAATATCAATATTTATAACATAATATCTATATTAATATGATTTATAAAAGCATACCATTTATATTATTTTAATTAAACACAAATGTCAAATACACACTCAGGTAATGTAGCCTTCCTACTATCTTTTTAAAGGAAATTTAAAAATAATTATCTTTATTTATTTATTACATAGAAACACCCAGCAATAGAGGGGAAGAGGGCAGAAGAGAAGGAACCAGACAGAGTGATACCCGCAGCCCTGCTTCACCACTCAAAACGTTTCCCCTTGCAGGTGGAAGATGGGGGCTGGAACCAGGGTCATCGTGCATTATGATATGTTTCTTTGTTCTGCACACCATACGTAACAGTAGCATTAACATGAAAGCAAAAATAACTACCAGAGAAATTAGGTAATCAATTTGATTTATGACTTTCATACTGAAGACCATATCTGACTTTGATTAAGTCAGGTGTGCCACAGCCTGGCCCCCCTCATTCCTACTTTCCAATACACAGCAATATTATCATATAATTCAGAAAGAAGAGAAAGCAATTTTCCTTGAAAAGTGAAAACATTAAACTTGTTTCCAGTGAAAATACTATCATTTGTGGGAAAAATAAAAACAATAACATAGCAGGTAAATATGAAATAATGAAATAATTGCATTTATAACCTTCCAAGGATAATTAACTATGAGTTGTATTCCCTAATAGTTAATGTACTTATTGTGTTAGTTATAAAGTCTCCAATTAAGATTTAATTTCCAAGAGGGCTGGGAGGTGGCCCATGTGGTTCAGCCCACCAGTCACCATGCACTAGGACCCAGATTCAAGCCTCAATCCCCATGTTCATGGAGGAGCTTCACAGAAGTGAAGCAGTCTGCAGGCATCTTTCTCTCTCCCCGTCTATTCCCTCCTCCCCTCTCAATTTCTCTCTGTCCTGTCAAGTATAAGAGAAAATTAAAAAGTTTAATTCCCAAGAGCTTTATTCTTGACTGTGATCCCTCCCCTCCCCTTTAGTAATATGATTTATATTAATTTCGAGGTATCACTGTGTTTCATTGATATTACAGAAAAGCAGAAGGGAATATAGAAACATATTTGAATTTATGTTCTACCAAAGTAAACTTGCAGCCTCTACAAAAACCCGAGGTTCACTGTTTCAAGGTGACTTTAATCTATCATACCTTCCCCACAGAAAAATGAGAATATATATTGCAGCAATGTGTTTCTATGGTAACTATTTTATGCTAAAAATAAAATAATGAATATCACAGGAAGATTTCCCTTCATGGTTTTGGACAAATACCTGTGCTTTTTTTTTTTTTGCTTTTTTTCTTTTACTTATCAATTCTGAATACTTCCCAATCTGTTACTCTCTGGTCTTGACTCACTCACAAAAACCAGGGCACTCAAGATTAGATGTTACTCTGCATATGGCTAAGGATGCATTCAGCTAAGTAAGTGCTTCAACTAGGCAAGAATGATTTATAATTCATTGCTTTTTTTAGCATATACAGGTGCCATGAGTCATGATTTCTAAATATTTGTTTATTTTCCCTTTTGTTGCCCTTGTTTTTATTTTATTGTTGTAGTTATTATTGTTGTCATCACTGTTGGATAGGACCAAGAGAAGTGGAGAGAGGAGGAGAAGACAGAGAGGGGGAGAGAAAGATAGACACCTGCAGACCTGCTTCACCACTTGTGAAGGGACTCCCCTGCAGGTGGGGAGCTGGGAGTTCAAACCTGGATCCTTTTATAAGAAACCTGGGTCCTTGCGCTTTGCGCCACGTGTGCTTAACCCACTGCTGCAATAAATCATGATTTCTATGATAGCTAGAGGTACAGAATGGGAAATGAGTCCTGGAAATGAATACTGAATGAGTACTGGAAATTCCAAGAAAAAGGATTCTCTCCTTCACTAATAGCCCAGGCATTATCATGACTTTATTCGGTGTTAGGATATTTAGTTCCTAACTAAGTAGATTTGGGGAGACAGAGCACTGTGCTTCCATAAGTCTAAGTCTCAGGTCACAGGTAACTGAGAGGTCAGGGGTTTGATGGCTAGCGCCATGATGTTCAGGAGCTAAGCAGTATTCTGAGCTCAGTCTCTGTCTCTCTCCCTCAAAGATACAAGGCTTTACAAATACACAGATAAACACAGCATACGTATGACTGCAGAGATAATTACCTGGAAGGTTGCCTCCTTTGCCATATGCAGTCCTGTTTTCAACCTCTGGTACACTACATTTGGTGTCCTGTTGCAATAAGGAAGCTTTGACATTGGGGTTCTCTGTCATCTATCTATATCTGTCTATCTGCCTATTTTATCTATCTATCTATCTATCTATCTATCTATTATTGATCAGTCTCCCATTACATCTACCCATCTATCCATCCATCTATCCAACTATCATCTGTCATCTTTCTGAATTATTCTAATTTGAATTTTGGGGGATGCTTTCCCATCCATTTTTTTCCTAGAGTTTACAGATGATTTGCACATAGTTTTGTGAATTAGTAATAGATCTTACTAATGCTACATGTTCAAAATCTATTTTCATCATGGGTTTCCTAAACATGATGCAGGTCCTGTGTCTTTTTTCTCAGAAAAAAAAAATGGTCATTTCATCTCTTTAGTTTCTTGAGTCACAGAAAACCCCAAACGGTTTCACATTAGACTTTCTGCTTTCCCTCAAGTCTTCTAGCCCTCAGTACATCCAACCTGTCATCTACTCTGACTCTATCTTCTGAGTATCTTTTGATTTTTCTCCACTCTCTTAATCCAGTTCCTAAATCTGGTTTGCATTAACTTCTAGTTGAACCACTGCAATAGAATCTCTTCTGTGAATTCAACCCTCTCCAATGCGTCCTTCAAGATACTCAGACAATATATGCCTGACAATATAGCTCCACTACCCAGATTGTAGCTCATTGGCAAAAACCTCTCTCTCTCTCTCTTTCTCTATCTCTCCTTTCTTTCTCCTTTTATCGCCACCAGGATTATCACTGGTGCTCAGTGCCGGCACTATGAATCCACTACTCCCAGAGCTATTTTTTTCCCTTAATTTTTTTCTTTCTAATTTTTATTGGATAGAACAAAGATAAATTACAAGAGAACAGAGCTATAGAAAGAGTGAGAGAGGGGTTCGGGCCGTAGGGCAGCAGGTTAAGTGCACATGGTGCGAAGCCCAAAGATCCTCTCAAGGATCCAGGTTCGAGCCCCCGGCTCCCCACCTGCAGCAGGGGAGTCGCTTCACAGGCGGTGAAGCAGGTCTGCAGGTGTCTGTCTTTCTCTCCCCTTCTCTGTCTTCCCCTCCTCTCTCGATGCCTCTCTGTCTTATCCAACTTGAACAACAGCAATGACACCAAAGATACTAATGACAACAACAAGGCTAACAAAATGGGGAAAATGGCCTCCAGGAGCAGCGGATTCGAAGTGCAGGCACCGAGCCCCAGAAATAACCCTGGAGGAAAAAAAAAGAAAAAGGAAAACAGGGGAAAAAAAAACAAAGGGAAAGAGAGAGAGATGCCAACAGACCTGCCTCACCACTCATGAATTGGAGTGCAGATAGGGACTGGGGGCGTGAACCCTGGTCTTTGCTCTTGGTAATAAATGCTCTTAATTCCAGTGAACCACCGCCCAGCCCCACACAAGCTTTTTTGAAACTGACTTCAGTTTGCACAGTCCATCTCAATTCCACTTGACATTTGTAATCTAACATCAATGATATTTTTATTTTTTCTGTTCCCTTTTGTTTCCCTTGTTGTTTCATTGTTGTAGTTATTATTGTCGTCGTTGTTGGATAGGACAGAGAGAAATGGAGAGAGAAAGGGAAGACAGAGAGGGGGAGAGAAAGACAGACACCTGCAGACCTGCTTCACCGCCTGTGCAGCAACTCCCCTGCAGGTGGGGAGCCTGGGGGCTCGAACTGGGATCCTTCTGCTGGTCCTTGCGCTTTGCGCCACATGTGCTTAACCCGCTGCACCACCACCCAACTCCCCTTTTATTTCTTATATTGTCCTATGAATCTGTCGGCTTTCTCTTTTTCTCACAGACGGCTCCCTGACCCTTTTGGTAATGCCTTCGCTTTGTCCCAGGTTACTCCTCCTCCTCTTCTTCCTCTTCCTTCTTCAGATTTTGCCTCAGATAATAGAATTTGTGTTTACATTCCCTGGATGCTACAGTAAAACGTGTGTCATTGCTCTGTTGCTTTGCTGTATCTTGTGGCTAAAAATGAGATTTGTACCAGGCCAGTTTATGCACCAGACTTTCAGGTCTGAGGTTCAGAATTCCAAGATCCAATATCTGGCCCCACCATAAACCAGAGTTTATGTTGTGTTCTGGCAAAAGAAAACTAAAAAGGCTACTAGAACATCTTTTGTCTGGATACATATTAATTTGCAAAGACTTTTAGGAGATAGTTATTAATAGAAATGACTGCTTGTGATATTTAAATTCCTTGTGAAATTAAATTCCTGGAAAAACAGTAAGGAAGCTTTAGTTCTTAATTATTATTTGATAATATTTTTACTTAACAGATTTCCTGTTACTAAAATGTGAGCCTTCTAGACACAATCGTATCCTTATTAAATAACACTGAATTTATAAATATGGTTGGGAATATGTTGGATTTATATATCATGAAATTCTAATGGGAATGATAGAAATAAGCCTCTAGTCCTTTGTCAAAAAAGCCACTACCTTCTACAGTTATTGATAGATCAAAGTTCACAATAAGGCGTAGCTGACAGGGAGTCGGGTGGTAGGCTCAGCATGTAAGTGCACATGGCGCAAAGCTTTGGCGTAAGGATCCAGGTTCGAGCCCTTGGCTCCCCACCAGCAGGGGAGTCACTTCACAGGCGGTGAAGCAGGTCTGCAGGTGTCTATCTTTCTCTCCCCCTCTCTGTCTTCCCCTCCTCTCTCCATTTCTCTCTGTCCTATCCAACAACGACATCAAGAATAACTACAGTAATAAAACAACAGGGACAACAAAAGAGATTAAATAAATAAATGTAAAAAAATCTTTAAAAAGACTTAGCTGACCTAATAAACAGGTATCGAACCCCGTGGAAAACGAACACGAGCAAGGATGGGAAATGAGATCAAATTTCAATATTTACTTTATGTTTTTATATCTATTTACTTATTGACTTTGTTTGCTGCCAGGGTGATTGTCGGAGCTAGGAGCCAACACTACAAATCTACCTCTCCTAGCAGTATTTTTTTTTAAGAGTTTATTTTCATTATGTTATTTGATAGGACAGAGAGAAATTGACATGTGGGGATACTCACCACTATACTAATGAGGACGGGTGGCGGACAGAGAGAAAATGAATGGGGACAGGGACTAGAAAGGGAGAGAGAGAGACATCTGCGTCATTACTTGTGAAGCATTCCTTCTGCGGGTGGATTCAGATCTCAAATCAGATCTGAATCATAATGTGTTGCTTCAAACAGGAGCACCATCACCTGGCCCATTTGCTTCTCGGTTTTTTTCCTCACCCTGAATTTAGGGTTTCTTGTTGAACTGTGTTGAAAATATGCTGTTTTGTATTACACAAAGTTTACACTCATGAAAGTCCTCTAACAAGGAGACTGGTGGCACCTCACCTAGCAGAGCACATGTATTATGACCCTAGGAGACTACTCAGATAGAAGTGTCCGGTCCCCACCTGCCGAGGGGACAGCTTCCCAACTGTTGGAGCAGCACTATAGGTCTATCTTCTTGTCTTCCTCTCTTTCATTCTCTGGTTTTCACACTCGAGGAATTACAGGACAAGAAAAGAAAAGAAAAAAAGGAAAGGAAAGACTTTCAGGAACAGTGGAGCTGTGTAGGCCTTGGTCCCCAGAAATAACCCTGGAAGCAATTTTTTTTTAAAAAAAAATTATTTATTTTCACCCTTTTTGTTGCGGTTATTGTTGTAGGTATTGATGTCCTCGTTGTTGGATAGGACAGAGAGAAATGGAGAGAGGAGGGGAAGACAGAGAGGGGGACAGAAAGATAGACACCTGCAGACCTGCTTCACCGCTTGTGAAGCAAACCCCCCCCCCTACAGGTGGGGAGCTGGGGGTTCGAGCCTTGATCCTTGAGTGGATCTTTGTGCTTCACGCCATGTGCGCTTGCTTAACCCAGTGTGCAAATCTGTTTAGATGGTGACTTGTCATGTAGAATGAGTATGTTACCATGAACAAGGATCTGGGTTCAAACCCTTGGTCCAAATTATGGCGGGGGCGGGGTGGTGGCGGGGACGGGAGCTTAGCTATGGGTGGAACAATGTTACAGATTTCTCTCTTCCTCTGAGTTTCTCTGTGTCTCTATCAGAAAAGAAAGAAAAAGCTTTTGGGGGCTGGTGAATTGTTTTAAAATAAAGTTCTCTTTATCCAGGATGGAGGGCACTGCAGCATATGTTTTGCTTTTTTTTTTTTTTTTTTATGTAAGTTAGAAAAGAATTCCGTCAAAACTACTGTTACCCTTTGGAACACAAAAATGGGAATAAATACCGTTGAATAATCCTCAGCATCGTAAAGGATATAGGTGAAAACCATACAGAATCTTTTCTTCTTCCAGTGTGAATCTGTCTAAAATCTTTCAGTGCATGGTCTCTGCCTCATAGCCATGTAAAATTGATGAGTGGGAATATTTAGCTGTGAAATTTGATGAAGCCACACTGTAACCCATGTAAATTCTTTGCAGTATTAACTGAAGTTTTATGTGCTGTCCCTAAATGCTTGCATTCCTGGGCCAGGCTATTACTACACAGATCTATAAGACCTCTATATAATCTTTCACAATAGCAGAAAAATCTAAATCTAATTTCAATCAACTCTTTGTGACCCAATAATATATTCGGCTACAACTTAAAAAAAAAATTACACTATCTTTTCTTCCCCCTCCATTGTTATTTCTAGGGCTTGGTGCCAGCTATGAGTCCACCACTCCAGATGGCCATTTTTCCCCCCTTTCTATTTTATTGGATAGGACAGAAAGAAATTGGGAGAGATGGGGTAGACAGAAAGGGAGAAAGAGGGACTTCTGCAAGACCTGTTTCGATGCTTGTGAAGTGTCTCCTCTGTAGGTGGGGGGCCAGGGACTAAAACTCAGATCCTTGCACTGATCCTTGCTCTTGGTACTATGTGCATTTGGCAGGGTGAGCCTGGCCCCCACATTATCCTTCTTGATAGATTAAAATCCTTTGTCAAACACCTAATCTCATAGCTACTAATTTGTAGTGTTGGAAAAACTGCCTGATTATTACCAAGAAACAGTAAGACATTTCTTTTTTATTATTATTATCTTCATTGTTTATAGTTTGCTTAACTGTATCTGAAACACTGAAGTATCTTCTAGCAGTTTCTGTACTTAATTTCATCTTCCTGGTTGTTCTTCTTTTTGAAAGTGCTTTTAGCTAGTTACAAATATTAGAGGTCTCTTCCTAATATCGTCTTTCATAAATTTTATAAGATCACTCTCACTAGATAGTCCAGTGTGGCAACAGTGACACCACAAACAGTAAGAAGGGAAGACTTAGCAGAAGGCTACTAAAAGCAGAAAAATTCTTGCTTTTTTTTTTTTTTTTAATTTACTTTCAATTATGGTTGAGTGCCGTCATTTTGCAAGCAATTTATGTACTTACTTTACATTTTACTTGTGGTAATAGGTGTCAAAGCCAGAACCTCACACAAGCTAGGTAGGTGCGGTTTTCACTGAATCGCAATTTACAGGTAGTTTTTTATTTGAGTGTGTACTGGGTGGAGTAGACCATAGAAAACAAGAACAAATGAGTGATTCAGCACCGATGGAATTTCAATAGCTTTGTCTTTGTTGACTGAAGTTTAATCTAGGCCTTCCTGTTTGTATGGCTGAGTTACTTTGTTTCATTTTTAAAGTACCTTCACTTGGGGATAGAAATATTTGGAGATAATAAAAACATGTCGTATCTTTTTGTTGTTGTTGTTTTTCTTTCAGCTGTGTTTTTTTTTACATCAGCCTTGCTATTTGGAAAAGTCAATTTATTTATGTATTGCTTTTATAATTTTGCTTCAGCCGTAGTTTGAGTATTAAGTGATTAATTTTTTTGTTGTTTTTTTTATCATCAGTATCTACAGGTCATAATTGTTGCCCACTTGATTTAATTTTATCTTTGACTAACTATTATAGGGATTCACCTAACTCCACTAAAGTGTCTTCTACACATCAGAGGGCAAGAGCCAGAGACGACCCGAACTGCCCCTGCGGCTACAGACAATGACCCACATAGTCAAGACTGCCACCTCTCCAGATTCAAATGAGGTGTCGAAACTTTATGTCAGGCTCAACCTGACGCTGTTGACTGGCTACGGAAGAAGGGCAAACGCTAGAAGAAGAAGGCAAGAGAAACAAGGACTAAAGAGATGCAAAATGATATATTTTCATGACATTTTTGTCTGCTGTATTTTCCCCTGGATTTTAGCATGGAAACAAAATAAACTTTGTTCATATGGAATCGATACTATTTTCTTTTCAATCCAGTTTTCTAAAATTAACTCTCAGTTGATTTTCATTAAAAAGATAGAAAATATACTCACAGTTAAAACTTTTCTTAAAATTGTGCCTCTGTTCCACCCCCAGGAAGAAAGAAAATAGAACCAAAATTAAGAAGCTTCTGGTATTCGGGGAATTTTTTAATGGATTAGCATTCTGTGTTTAATGTTATTATCTGGGGACAGTCTTCATAATTGTGATACGACAAAGATATATTCTAATTTAGTACTGTATGAAACCCTGAATATTTATTACTGAAAATAATAGATATATGGTATAAGCAGACATTTGAAATGACTTACAAGAAAAAAACTGTGCCTGACAGGGGCATCGACTATAGTTTGTCTCTCTTGTCTGAAACCCCTAGCACCAGAGAAGTTGTGGTTTTTAAAAAAAAAGAAATCAATAATCACCATGATAAACAACAAGGATTGTCTTCGAAAGAGAGAAACCATTAGAAAATCATGAGCAATTGAAGGCAGGCGAGAAGTGAATCAGGACACCTTAGCACAAGTCCTCATGAGAACGTATCGCTGCAGAATGGTACCAGGACAAAAGAAACTGATTGCTAATAGATGGATAGCAGTCATGAAATTCAATTCACATGAAATGGATAGAGTTCTTAATTGAAGTTCTTTTAGTACCACCTTTTCCCCATTCACCAATGTTATCTTGAGCTACTTAACAACAGCAGTAGTGTGTGATTGTGTGTGTCTGTATTATGTAAGTGGCCAGAAGTGGAGGAAAAAGGTAGGGTGCTGAATACCTGGCAATTGAAAATAAGAAAAGGTAGCTTTCAGAGTCTAAAGATATGTAGGTAGAATAACTGGCCACTAATGACCTTCATCTCACCAATCTCTGTTGAAGACTGTAAGTACCAGGAGGAGTATTACATGATTTCCTCCTTTTTTTTTCAAATACACACAGGTTCAAGGACAATCCGAAATCTTCAAGGAAAGCGGTGAACAGACAGACCGAAACTACCAGATATTCAAGGAAAACTCTTACCGTAAATTGTAAGAAATGTGAGAAACAAAAGGTTATGTAAGGATATACTGTAAACAACAATAAAACTACAGCAGGCTTTAACAGTTTAATATTCTCATGAAACTATGGAAGAACATTGATTATGTCTAGAAGAATCAGCTTCTGGTCAAAACAATTCCAATTTTGTGAGATGAAATATAATATTAAAAAAATCAGTGAGATACAATCGAGAGGCTCACAAATACAGAATGAAAGGATGTATAGAAATAACAATTTGGCAGGAATATAAAGAATAGATCTATACATTTTAAATGTATCTATGTCATTTCAGGAGGAAGATGAAGCTTGAGGAGACTGGGATTCAAGCCCAGTCTCCACAATAGTGAAGGAAGTTTCTTCACTGTATTGTCTTTCACACACTCTCTCTACCTCTATTAAAAATAATAAGAAGAAGAAAACAAAAAGAAAATGAACCAGTAGAGATTAAGCACATGGCGTAGAAAAGGTACAGTGGTGATTTATAAGTATAACTGTAGTAGTTTCTTTTATTCAAATAGATAAATTACAGAAATGGTACAACCGTACAGTACACACAAACTCTAGGATTTCAGAGTTGATATTATTCTGGACATGTACAAGGACATCGTGAGTTGCTCTTAGAGACTAATAAACCCGAATGGCTGAAGGCCAGGAGATGTGCAATGATTGTGAATCAGATTTGCATGCCGGTGGCCCAAGGGTTACAGGTTCAGTGACAAGAGCCACCATACGCTGGAGCTGAGCAGCACTGTAATCTCTCTTTCTTGATATATGTTTCTGTATCTCTTATCAAAATAAATGAAGACTTTTTAAAATTAATTAATTAATTTATGTTCCCTTTTGTTGCCCTTGTTGTTGTTTTTTTATTATTGTTGTTGTAGGTATTATTGTTGTTGTTATGGATGTCTTTGTTGGATAGGACAGAGAGAAATGGAGAGGGGAGGGGTAGACAGAGAGGGGGAGAGAAAGACAGACACCTGCAGACCTGCTTCACCGCCTGTGAAGCGACTCCCTTGCAGGTGGGGAGCCGGGGGCTCGAACCCAGCTCCTTAAGACAGTCCTTCCGTTTTGCGCCACCTGCGCTTAACCAGCTGAGCTACCACCCGACTCCCAAATGAAGACTTTTTAGATAGCTAAATAAGGGCCAAAACATAGTTTACCCAGGTAGAGCATGCATGTGACCATATATGTGTTCAAGGTCCTGGTGGACATGCAGGAACGCCTGCATGGGGAAGCTTCACAAATAAAGTGTTAATGGTGCCTCTCTCCCTCTCTCTCTCTGCTTCTCACTCCCTCTCTGTCTTTCATCATCTTTCTAAAAAACAAAAAAAAGAGAGTGAGAGAGTCCACCAGGAGAAGAGGAATCATACAGGCACAGAACCCCTGTGATAACCTTGGTGACAATAAAATAAAATAAACCTAAATGAATCAATTAAATGTAAGCACACATTCTAATATAAACCTTTCTTTTAATAAGGTTTTCTTTTGTTGTTTTTGTTTTGTATGTTTAGCTTTTATTGCCACCAGGCTTACCCCTGGAGCTCACTGTTAGGGATCCACCACTCTCAGTGGCCATTTTTCCTTTTTTTTTTTTTTTTAATCTTCCTTCCTCCTTTCTTACCTTCCTTTCTTCCCTCCCTTCTTTCTTTCTCTCTTGGACAGATAGAAATTGAGAGGGGTTAGGAAAGTGAAAAGGGAGAGAAAGAGAGATATCAGAAGACCTGTTTCACCACCTGTAAACCTTCCCACCTGCAGGTGAAACAGAGGCTAGAACCCAAGTCTCCACACATGGTAATGTACGTGCTTAGTCAGGTGTGTCCCTGCCTAGCCCCTCTTAATAAAAATTTATTTAGAGATTGTTGTATGCTTTACATTGGGTTCTAGTTCTCCCCCACCGAGAGAATTAGATCAGTCCAGTTAAATTTCGCCGGCCAGCTTGGCCCCGCCCCGGAGGAACCCCGCCAGAGTTCCTGAGTTCCTGAGTTCGAGAGGAAGAGAGAGAGGGCCAGAGGGTTCCTGAGTTGGAGAGTTTCAGGGTTACAGAGTAAGAGAGAGTTCCATAGTGGAAGAGTTTCAGAGTTGCAGAGTTCCTGAGTTCCAGAGTAAGAGAGAGTGCTTGCGCCGCCGCAAAGAGACAGCAGAGTTCTGTTTGGTGATTAGTTTGTCTTAGTTTATGAATCCTTGTTCCTGAATAAAGAAATACAGCTTCCCTGCCCAGCCTTGACTCCGCGTCTCTGTTACCCGCCCATGAAGCTAGCCCTGCCGGCAAGAGCCTCCGAAAATTTTAACAACAAGAGATCACATTCATCAGAAAATCATATTTCATAAGAAAAGATAGCTAAAAGAAAAAAAAAATCCCTAGTTTACCTTCAAGGTAAAGCAACCTGTAGTTGCTGGCTGATACAATTGCAGTTTCTTTTGTACTGTGCTGTGTAAGTAAAACAATTCTTGCTGCTGTGTGGCGGCATATCTAGTTGAGAGCACACATTACAGTGCACAAGGACCCAGGTTCAAGGCCTGGGTCCCAGCCTGCAGAGGGGAAGGTCTTCAGCAGTTAAAGAGTCCTGCCGGTGTTTCTTTCTCTCTCCCCCCTCTCTATTTCTTCCTTCCTTCTCAATTTAACTTTGTTTCTAGCCAAAATAAATAAATAAATAGTCTTTAAAATGAAGTGATGTAAACAATTAGTAGCAAACTGAAAGTAAAAAATTTCACTCTCCCTATGTGAGTCAGAAGTGTACTTCGATTCAAGGTCAAGTCAGAAGAAACTCAGAGTTCAGGCCAGTTCACGTTTGCCCAATATGCTTCAATATGTTATAAGCGTGGTCCGGGAAGTGGTGCAGTGGAAAAAGCATTGGACTCTCAAGTGTGAGGTCCCGAGTTCAATCCCTGAGCACACATGTACCAAAGTGATGTCTAGTTCTTTCTCTCCTATCATTTCTCATGAAAAAAAAAGAAATAAAATCTTAAATATCTATTTTATTAGTAAATATACCATGATGCACTTTGGAGTCGAAGAGAGGAAGGAGAGCCTTGTTTACTAAATGTAGGCCCTCGTAATATTATAATTTATGTGTCGAGTGAAGTATCTTGGAGTAAAATAAATGTTGCTGTAAGTATGAAGATTATCATCCCTTGCATTGACACTGGGCAGGATGGATAGGAAATTATGCATTAAAATGTTGTCTTGTTCTAGAAAATGCTATATTGTCAAATAGTTAGCTATAATGTCAACGGAAAATTGTCAGTTCAGATTGTCAAGGTGGTAACGCAGTAAATGAACACTACATAAAAAACACTAGCATCATGTAGTGTACATACTGAACTGTCAATGCACAAACTTATTTTAAAAAATAGGTAATTCTGAACTGTATTTGTGTCTCCGTTGCTATGACAGCCTAAATGGAATATGTTCTTAGCTTTTCATTTTGAGAATGAAAGTTATGTCAGTTCATCTGAGAGGGAAGGAATGGAAATAGAAAGCATCCCAGGGAGTTTAGGACTATATTATAGTCTAAATTAAATATCCATTTGGCCTCTGATGTGAGCTATGGTTTCATAGCTGCACGGAGGTGAAATTCAGCTACGGCAGAAGCTAATTTTCCTGCTCTGTTCCTGGAACGCCAAAGGCAGAACGCTGAGCACCGCATCAGGCAGTACTCCCATAAAGCTAATAGATTTAGCAGAATTGAAAAGTAATGTGACCCCTGGAACTGAACAACTTGCTGGCAAAGTAGAAATACCATAACCGTGGGATTCCCTATGCTCCCCTCCACAGCCAGCCACTAGGCATTGGGAGAAGAAGTGGACCACCTGCCTAGACTCCGGCTTTGCAGAGTCAGACACCAGACTCCCAAGCTTTCTGGGCGCAGTTGCAAACCACTGGATGGAAGAAGGATAGCAGGAAGTTGTGACCATTGAAAATTTCGGGGTAAATGAGAAAAAAAAATTCTAAATTATAAATGTATAACTGAATACAAAACCATAGTAGCTAAAGTGAATAAGATTGGACTGAATAACTAAAAGTTGCAAAGTGAGTAGATCTTAAAATTTTTCATTGCAAAAAAATTAATCAATAAATAAATATGTGTGATTCTGCAGGGTGACAGATTCCAATCAGACTTCCTGTGTTGATCCTTTCACAGTGTGGACACCTATGGAATTGTACACCCAAGACGAATACAGTTTTGTCTATCAATGGAAATTCGATCAGAAAGAAATATTAATGAGAGGTGGTCCCAGTTTGAATTGTACAAACGAGGGCATGAATTTAATAATCCTTACATAATTTCTTAGTTATGAATGTGCATGCTTAAATATGTTCGGTGCTATAAAATATTCCTTATAGAAAGACCACAAAGGGGGCGCGGCGGTAGTGCAGCGGGTTAACCGCACGTGTCGCAAAGAGCGAGGCCTGGCTTAAAGATCCTGGTTTGAGCCCCTGGCTCCCCACCTGCAGGGGAGTCGCTTCACAAGGTGAAGCAGGTCTGCAGGTGCCTGTCTTTCTCTCCCGCCCCCCCCACCCCATCTTCCCCTCCTCTCTCCATTTCTTTCTGTCCTATCCAACAACAAAAAAGGGGGGGAGGCGATTGCCTCCAGGAGCTTTGGATTCCTCCGGCAGGCACTGAGCCCCAGCAGTAACCTTGGAGGCAAAAAAAAAAAAAACACACAAAGAGAGTAGCTTTATGTATCTATCTATCTATTTATGAATCTAGAAAGAAAGGGCATTATTAACATGAGCGAAAGTTTTTCCTACTAGTGCACCACGTAGAAATTAAACATAGTAAAATTAAATTTAATAATAATCCATGATAACATTTTAGCTAATCAACTTTTATATTCTGAAGGAAAAATCCTGTTATTTTTTTCCCCTTTTCGCCATCAATTATTTATCGCTGTGACTCAGTGCCTACACAACAAATCCACTACATATCTACATATATATATATATATATATATATATATATATATATATATATATGTATGTATATCCTTTTCTTTCTTGGTCGGGGCAGAGAGAATTAGAGATGTAGAGAAGGAGAAAGTGCATAAAAGAACATCTTTGGGAGTTGGGCAGTATCGCAGCGAGTTAAGCGCAGGTGGCAGAAAGTGTAAGGACCCACATAAGGATCCCGGTTCGAGCCCCCGGCTCCCCACCTGCAGGGGAGTCGCTACACAGGCGGTGAAGCAGGTCTGCAGGTGTCTGTCTTTCTCTCCTCTCTGTCTTCCCCTCCTCTCTCCATTTCTCTCTGTCCTATCCAACAACAACGACATCAATAACAATAATAACTACAACAATAAAACAAGGACAACAAAAGGGAATAAATGAATAAGTAAATTAATTTAAAAAGAAAGCCTTAAAATAAAAAAAATAAACATATAGTTTAAGGGGATCAATTACCTGCCTTTGCTTGTCTCATAATAGCTGTTAATGACCAAATATTTTGGATGAATATCTTTCATGCTATTCATACACATGTTAATTTTTTTTTCTTTAGCCGACCAAGGTGATGGTTCATCTGGTTAAAACACCAACTTAGAAGCCTTGGGCTTCTGAAGGCAAAGGTTCAATGCTAACTGGACCCTACGCCAAACTTAGCTCTGTGTCTCTACAATATAATAAATGCTTTAAAAATAAAGCTGTTGTGCAGGGGAGATTAGAATGGTTATGCCAAGGACTCTTATGCTTGAGGCTGACATCCCAGGTTAATCCCCCATACATCATAAGCTACAGTGTCTCTCATACATACATATATGTATATATATATACATATATGTATGTATTCATTTATCTCATTAAGATAATTAAATGAAATATTAAACATGAAATTGTTATAAAATGCAAATGAAGTACAAACCAAAGAGTATTGCATTGTGAAAAAATAAAATCATTAAATACACGCTATTTATTGTGTCGTCATTAGAGTAGCTTCTTTTTTATGATGCCGCTACCATTAAATGTTTTATATAAGTGTATATATCCAAATCATGTATAGAACAAATAGTCATTAAGAATAATATAAGGAGTCGGGCTGTAGTGCAGCGGGCTAAGCGCAGGTGGCGGAAAGCACAAGGACCGGCATAAGGATCCCGGTTCGAACCCCGGCTCCCCACCTGCAGGGGAGCCGCTTCACAGGCGGTGAAGCAGGTCTGCAGGTGTCTATCTTTCTCTCCTCCTCTCTGTCTTCCCCTCCTCTCTCCATTTCTCTCTGTCCTATCCAACAACGACAACAACAATAATAACTACAACAATAAAACAACAAGGGCAACAAAATGGAATAAATAAATAAATAAAATAATAATAATATAATTGTCACTGCTATGGTAAAGTATTACCATGGTAATTAGAACAGGGAATTTATTTACTATTCAAATCATTAATAATAGTCTCTGATTTGTTTTATTTCTGTCTCAGATACCTTATAATGTCTTCATCAAGCTACTTTGCATGAAAACACTTTAATACTGAAACACAGACATATAAGTACATACATATGCAAATACAGTATTTTAAGCCTTAATATATTTTTCATAAAATTAGAGGGCAACGTAGTCAAAGATTACTGATTATCATTTAAGTTTTATATTTATACTGTCACAAACTACTACTTTAAGGAGCCCAGGACTAAGAGCTTTTGCATTAAAAATAGTGAAATTGAAATGAGGAGTTGTGTTGGCTATTATGTAACTTATAAAGGTCAGATGGGATAAAGGGTTTGCTGTCTTCCATTGTCAATAACTGGGGAGATCATTACCTGAAAACATAAAATATTTTTTTAGAAAGCTGCATTTGCATGTTAAAGCCATCCAAGGATTACATTCGAGTTGGGCTCTGTTATTAAAGTATGTGTTTTTATATGGCTATCATTTACACTATCGAGAGCAGTTGCATTTACAACACCTGAGAGATGCCAAGCAGTGTATTAAAACGCCTATTTTCACTAATAGGAAATTTGATCACTAGTATTTTTCTAGTGTTATTAGGAAGGCAAAATACATTTTCTCTATATTAGTTTTTGGGGAAATTTATTCTTGTGGTAGATGTTGATTTACCCTTACTGTTGTAATATATCAAAACTGTACTTTTAAAACTTGCTTAATAAAAAGATTCTGCAAGAAGTGTTAAGAAGAATGTGTACTCTGCCAGGGATATTTCCCAAGGAGAATGAGTTAAAAAAAAAAAGGGGGGACCCATTCTTATACAAACTGCATCTTATTTACTTGTCTTTTGCTTTCCTTATTAGCAAATCTGTTGAGTTTCAAAAGTGTATTTTCTGAAATCTATCTTTTTTTTAATTGTTTTTAAATATTTTATTTATTTATTAATGAGAAGATATGAGGAGAGAGAAAGAACCAGACCTCACTCTGGCACATGTGCTGCTGGGGATCGAACTCAGGACCTCCTGCTTGAGAGTCCAAAGCTTTATCACTACCAGGCCACTGAAGTCTATATTTCTATATTGCTCTTCTGTTTGACTTGTTTTCTGATAATCAACTCTAACAAAATCAGGGGAAATTGAGCTTCTTTTTCTTGGCTAATGGAGATAGAGGTTTGAGTAAATCAGCAGAATTTTCTTTTTCTGTATCTTTGGAATTAAGCTAACTTAGCTAAATTATAAACACAATTCTAAATAAGCCAATACCTCAGCATATAAACCCATAGTATACCATGACATGAACTAAAAAGATTACATAAGAAACACTGTGATTATATTATTTTTATTGCAGCCAGGGCTGCACTACTCTGAAAAATTTTTGGGGGGAGTGGGGATCATGAGAAAAAAGGGAGAGAGAGAGAAAGACATTACAGAACACAAGCTTCCCCATGAGCTGAACTTGAACATAGTGTACGTAAAGCATGTACCTTCCTAAACGAGTTATCCACCAACCCAACTTCCTGTTCTTTTAACTGGAATGTCACAGTTCTTCAGATGAAGATGATGGTGATGGTAATGATGATGATGTTATCAGCATGTGCCCTTGTGAACTGTTACACTTTAGTTATTAAAAGAAGCGCACACCCACAGAAACTCTCTACTGTTACTCATAGAAAAGCACATTTTTCTGGAATTAGTGCTAGAACAAGCACAATTTTTATCTACCACAAATAATGCCACTTCCTCTGAGTATCTCCTGAGGGTCTCTCTTAGTTTGCCAGGCTAGCGTGGGGTGCCTCTTCCTGGGTTGGAGAGAACTCAACCAGAGCCAAGCTGGGCTGCTATTCACTCAGTGATGCAGGAGAGAGAGTCCTGAACTCGTGGCAGAGTGGTAATGCAATGTCTTTATTGATCAGAGAGATAACACTTTAATAGGATAGAACCTGCAGTGGCAAGTCGGAAATGGAAATGGCTAGGAGAGGGGGTGGAGAAAGGCAAAAGAGGGCTGGGAAAGAAGAAACTTCTTGTTGCTGAGGAGTTATTCTGATGCAGTCTCCGCCCCCAGGTTTTACTATGCCCCGTGAAATCCTAGCAGTGCCCCCTTCAACCAATCCTGGCCCCACACGTCACCCCTGGTTGTCGCCCAATAAAAAGCTCCCTCACCACCCCACCCTCTCTCTGGGCTCTCAGCTCCCCCTCTCTCAGATCTCGTCCCCTTCTCTCCCCCCGTGGTCAGGTAGTGGGGACGGCCATTGCCGGCTGGCCCCACGTGGTCTGAACCAACCCCCCCCATCCTATAGTAAAGATTTGTGTACCCCTTTGCTCTGGACGTCCGCTCTCTTCTCCGCAGTGCAGCCTGACACTAGACCGCCACAACAACACTTCCTTAGCAACTGTTGCGAGGGTTTGAAGTGGTGGGATTAATGTTACCATACAGGCAGGGAGGGTCTCAAGGTCAAAAAGACTCCATAATACCCAACCAAAAAGAAATGAGTATGTTCATAGCAGCACAATTTGTAATAGCGAAAACCTGAAAGCAATCCAGGTGCCCAACAACAGATGAGTGACTGAGAAAGTTTTGGTCTATATACACAATGGAATACTACACAGCTATTAAGAACAATGAACCCACCTTCTCTGACCCATCTTGGATGGAGCTAGAAGAATTATGTTAAGTGAGCTAAGTCAGAAAGATAAAAACGAGCATGGGATGATCCCACTCATAAACAGAAGTTGAGAATGAATAACAGACAGGGAAACTCAAAGCAGAATTTGACTGAATTTGGAGTAGGGCACCAAAGTAAAAACCCTGGGTTGAGGGTGAGGGTGGATGTTCAGCTTCACAGGGTGGGGATGTGGGAGATGGGACACAGTCTTTTGGTGGTGGGAATGGTGTTTATGTATAATCCTTACTCCTATCAATTTGTAGTCATATAAAGCACTACTTAATTAATATGAGAGAGGAAAAATTGATTGAATGTCTCAAACTTTTTAAATCACAGAGTGAGTCTTTTTAATACATAGACTGCATCCTTAGAGGCTATATTTCCCCCAGTCCTGGTACCTCTAGGGTGGGGCTCACTTTCCTGCATGCTTCTCTCAATTCATACCAAATGATATTCTATCTGCCAATCCCAACCTAATCTATGCAAGGAGTACCACCTCAGCATGCTTCACTTCAGACTGTGTCCAGAGACATCAGGAATGGAAAGTCAACCCTTCAGCCTCATTACTCCAGTGAGACCTTTCCTTTCATAGTATTCTCAAATTCCATTCCAGGTGGTTCACTTCCTAAGAAAATCTGAAAACCTAGACATAGACTAGGTCCCGTAAAATAGAGCATATGTTCACATGTATCCATAAACTAAGGCAAAATATATACTGCAAAAATACACAATAGTCTGTAGTGAGTCAGTATAAAGTTGATAATGAACTAGTGTCTACTTAGACTTAGATACCCTCCTCACCTACTTCCTATTACAGTTCTCTCATTCACTCCAAAGCTAACCTCATCAAAGCAAGGACTGCAAAAACTGAATAAAGGCATGAGACTGGCATACTTTAATGATGACTCTTTAGTCACTATCAGGCCACCCCATCAGTTGGGGCTCTATTCGGGGGAGTCCTGAGATTCCCAAACAGACATGATGGGCCTAGACCTCAAATAAATCCCTCTCTCCATTGTAACCTTTCATTCCTATCAGGAACAACACAATAGACTCCTTTGTGGGCCCCCATAGGACCTTGCCCTCAACTTGGATCAAAAATGGTAAAGAATGTTCCATCCTCCAAAGGAAGGAAGAACAATATACTCTATGCTACATCTGAGGAAGATGGGTCCTGATATTGGGGCAGCTTGGAATGTTCCTGCTTATGATCACAGAATGTGAGCTCAGATCTACAGGGATGCAGAGGTCACATAGGCACCTAGGCTGAATATGGGCCCCAGATCACATCAAATCAATGGAGTTTACAGTCAACATTATTTATATATTTTTCCCGTATCAGGGAGCTACTCTCTTCCCTGATCCAGATTTCTGGTCCTTCTGCCAGCCATGACATCACCTCCCCATACAATAATTAGGATCCATCTGCATATCAGATTTCAGGCAAAAAAATAAAAACAAAAATAAATAAAACACTAGTATAGCCACAGGCCCTCTGGAATATAACTAAAATATGCCTGCTAGCTATCTACAAAACAGACCCCTACAGCTCTTCATCTGCACTATTCCAGCCTTTAGGTCCATGATTGGTCAACAATTTGTTTGGCTTTGTATGTTAACTCTATTTTCAACCACCAGGTCCCAGATGCTAGCATGATGTCTGTGGACAGACAACCCCAACAGTGTGCCCTGGAGCTTTGCTTCCGCAGAGCCCTGTCCCACTAGGGAAAGAGAGAGACAGACTGGGAGTATGGATCGACCAGTCAAGCCCATGTTCTGCAGGGAAACAATTACAGAAACCAGACCTTCCACTTTCTGCACCCCACAATGACCTTGGGTCCATGCTCCCAGAGGGTTAAGAATAGGAAAGCTATCCGGGGGGATGGGATACAGAGTTCCGGTGGTGGGAGCTGTGTGAAGTTGTACCCCTCTTATATTATGGTTTCGTCAATGTTTCCTTTTTATAAATAAAAAATTATATTAAAAAAGTAAAAATTAAAAAATTTAAAAGTATATTTATTTATTGTATGGAGATAGTCAGAAATTGAGAGGGGAGTGGAAATAGAGAAGGAGAGAGAAACAGAGACACCTGCAGCCCTGCTTCACCATTTGTGGGGACCTGGGGCTCAAACCCGGGTCCTTGCACATTGTAACACATGTGCTCACCCAGGTGTGCCACCACCTGGCGCCTTGCTTCTCTTTTAAGACGGCTTTATTTTTAAATATTTATTTACTTTTCAGGTAGGAACAGAGAGGCAGAGTGAAAGAGACCACAGCTCAACCAGGTGTGCCACCACCCGGGCCCCCATTTTTCTTTTCATTATCAATGAGACTTGCATTGTTTTATTCATTAATATTGAATTTTCAGGTCTGTAGATTGGCATTTTAATAGCTGTTCATTATTTTTCTTGAAGGATGGGACAGAAAATGTTCTTTACATTCCTGTTTGCTCCCACTCAGCCAAGGGTTCTCTCCCGCATCACTGAGTAAGTAGCAGCTCAGGTTGGCTCTGGTCAAGTTCTCTCCCCCGTGACACAACCGGACACTTTTGAAATTACTAGACTTTAAGAAACGTGGGCAGCTTTGTAAATGCCCAGACGACAATCCGGCTCAATTCAGCAGCTGCTGTGAAGTGGATTGAGGCTATCTGTAGTTTTTCGGACTTTCAGTTGATTATAGGTAAGATTCAGAAAATTTGATAAATGCACCAAATAATTTGTGATATGATTAAATGTGTAATGCTCATCAGTTAATAACAATGAAAAAAAGCATATTTTATCCTTCTGACGTAATTACCTATAAAGCACTCTGACATATTAATGGATTAAAGTCTAACACTCAAATTCTCTGCGCAGTTCAATGGAAAGACACTTCACAGTTTCAGCTATTGATTTACACCTAATTAAGTCCATCTTATTCTTAAACAGATGCATGATATATGCACAATGTATATTTTCATAAGAGAGGTCTTGGCCCTTAATAGAGCTCAGTTTCCTTCAGCTGATTCCTCAGTCAATGTTATAATCTTCTGTGACTTCATAATTAATTCCCGTGGAGATGATTATAGTTACAGGGGAGGATTATGATTTCAGGAAAAGTGATAAACAGCAGGGAGAGAAACAGCTTTCTTTTTTTCTTTTTTTTAACCTCCCCAGAATTATTAGCTTAGTAAGAGTGAAATTGAAAAAGAAAAAATTAACAGTGCTGCAGATTATACCATGGTATAAGGCTAGACTTCTTTCTCTTGTGAAATTCCATTAATGCTTAAAGCAATTTTCTGTTTATTGCACCAGTTAATTACTTAAACAGCTAATGTTTTGTCAGCCTAATCAAATATTTTATTAGTAGGGCTTTAAATTAGGCTTCCAAATGTACTTTGTGACTTAGACTTATCAGCATTGTTGTTTTTATTTTTATTTACTTATTTTCCCTTTTGTTGCCCTTGTTGTCTTTTTATTATTGCTGTGGTTATTATTGTCGCTGTCATTGTTGTTGTCACTGTTGGATAGGAGAGAGAGAGATGGAGAGAGGAAGGGAAGACAGAGAGGGGGAGAGAAAGATAGACACCTGCAGACCTGCTTCACTGTCTGTGAAGCGACTCCCCTGCAGGTGGGGAGCCGGGGGCTCGAACCGGGATCCTTCTGCTGGTCCTTGTGTTTTGCACCACTTGCGCTTAACCAGCTGCGCTACTGCCTGACCCCCAGAGTCCTTATTGTGGATGTCCGCGTCCTGTGAAAGTTTAGCTTTGCAAGGTCTCAGCCTTTAGCACTCTGGAGCAGCAATAACACAGATTTGACCTTCAAAGAATGCATTTGTCTTCCTTGAATTTGGGCCTTAAATAAACACTGGACTAGTTGAATGAAGCATTTATCAGTGGACTTCATTCCATAGCGTTCTATGAACTGCGTAGGAGGGATCTTCAGCTACATTTCCGCTTAAAAGCTCTCTCTCTCTTTTTTAAGTGGTCATAGTTTATTTATCTGAATTTCTGTTTTTGGTTTTTTTATTTACTGTTGGACAGAGACAGAGAGAAATTGAGAGGGAAGGGGGGAGACAGAGAGACACCTACAGCCCTGATTCACCACTTGTGAAGCTTTCTCCCTGCAGGTGGAGGCCAGGCGCTTGAACCTGGAACCTTGAGCACTGTGATGTGTGTGCTTAGCCAGGTGTGCCACCACACGCCCCCCTTAACATTTCCTCTCCTCTCCTCTCCTCTCCTCTCCTCTCCTCTCCTCTCCTCTCCTCTCCTCTCCTCTCCTCTCCTCTCCTCTCCTCTCCTCTCCTCTCCTCTCCTCTCCTCTCCTCTCCTCTCCTCTCCTCTCCTCTCCTCGTTTTTGCCTCCAGAGTTATTACTGGGCCTTGGTGTGAGCACTACGAATCCACCACTCCTGGAGACTCTTTTTCCCATTTTGCTGCCCTTGGTGGGGTTGCTAGTATTATTGTCATAGCTGTTGTTGTTGCTGGATAGGACAGAGAGAAATGGAGAGAGGAGGGGAAGACAGAGAGGAGGAGAGAAAGACAGACCCCTGCAGACCTGCTTCACCTCTTGCGAGGTGACCCCCAGCAGGTGGGAAGCTGGGGGCTTGAACCTGTATCCTTACTCCGACCCTTGTGTTTTGCGCCATGTGCCCTTAAACCGCTGAGCTACTGCCCAGCCCCCCTTGTTTTTATTTTTATAGCTAGAGGTAGAAATGGGGAGTGAGAGAGAAGAGAACATCAAAAGTTTCTTCAATATGATGGAGGCCGGACTAGAACCTGCATCTGACAAGTGGCAAAGCACCACACTATCCACGTCAGCTATTTCAGCAGTCCCACTTAAGCATTCATTGCACTACTTGACCCACAAGACTCTACATATATTCATACCATTTATCGTGTTTAACATAATCTCTCATCTAGTATTGAGATAGACTATGCTGAGACAAGAATCAACTTGGTCTATGAGACAGTTTTTACTTTCCTAGAAAGCCTGACCAAACATTTAAGCAGATAGAAATCACCAGCTCTTAGAGGCCTGGTGGTGGCGCACTTGGTTGAGCACATGTTACAGTGCTCAAGGACCCAGGTTCAAGCCCCCAGTCCCCACCTGCAGGGGGAAGGCTTCACAAGTGATGAAGTAGGGCTGCAGGTGTCTCTTTGTCTCTCTCCCTCTCTACCCCCCCATCCCCTCTCAATTTCTCTCAGCCTCTGTCTAATAATAAATAAAAATTAAAGAAAAAGAAATCACCAGCTCTCTCTACTAGTAATCTACAGCAAAATAACATTTTTAATTCAATGAAGAGTTTAAATTTTTTTTCAAATTTCTTCTATATGGCATAAGTATAATTTACTATATATATATATATATATATATATATATATATATGATACTCCAACTGAGAGGAGTCATAATTTTCTGAGTGCCTCTAAGCTAATACTTTTAGAAATCTGAAATGCTAGATTCAATAAGTGGTTGATTTCTTTTCCAGTTTTGGCATTATTTTTGAGACTTAAAAACAAAAACAAGAGGAAAAAAAGTTTACAGACAATCATAAATACCTGCAAAATTGCATTTCATGAAACTCATTTTAAATAGGAAGACCTTTCTTTATGTGATAATAACCTGAAACAATTTTCATTCTGAAAGCTTTTTAACTTTGTAAAATCACTAAATTATAATTAATTGACTTAAATCTTGCTGGATGAAAGAATTCAAGCAAATAAAATTAATTTTCCTTATGCAAGAGGCCATTCCAAAGTGCTCAGCACTGAGACTCCCACTGATGATAATTTATGTCAGTGGTTTACTGCTCTCTGAAATGACTTAGGAAAAAAAAAACAGATACACAAATAAGGGTGCTGATGGGAGGATACAGAACAGATACTCTTCACACAGGCTATTATGAAAGCTGATTTAATTACTTCTTTCACAAGTTTAATATGCAAAAAGTTAACTTGTAGAAATATTCAAACCATTGCCAGATGGCTATGAAAATTGTTTTTTTTTTTTCCATTAAATTGGACTGTTCAAATTTTCCAGACTCATGAATCCAAAGATGGTTTAATCATAGTCAAGAGGGAATTGTAACTTTGGAAAACTACGCAGATCCCCCCCCCCCCCCCCCCCCCGCCTAGCCATGGTAATAATGATAATTGTAGTGAAATAAGACTGTGTGGTTGGGAATAATCCTACAAGAAGGTAAATTCTCATTCAGAGTCTCAAGTGATTTATTAAAGGAATAGCTGTGGAACATGTCTGCATATCAGGTTGAAGAATCTATTATTTTCTTTTTTTAATCTATTTTTTTCTAAGAAAGGGAGTACATACTCATTTTTATGTTGTACATACCTTTGAGTTGATTTTGACGTTTCCTACTTAATGTTCACTTACTCAGTCTTGAGAACAATGATGAAATACCTTGTTCATTACTCAAACTTAAGATACCCAGACAGAAGAGTGATTTGGAAAACAATTTGAAAATGAATGTTTTGCCTGTATCTTTATGAGCGGAATTGTGATAACCCCTAGTCCTCAAACTATTCTTGATAAATAAGCTTTTTGCAAAGTATCTTCACAATCAGTTTTCAAACAATGTCAGACAATTCAGGATTATCTCAAATGTAAACACATCAGAGGTATTATGATATCTTGGAGTTTGATGAATTGCTTGAGAATTTATAAGGTGACATAAGACAAGTTAAGGGTAAAGACTGTATAACAGAGTGACATGTTTGCAGAAAACACATGGTACTCTCACAACATAATTAAGTCTTGAGGTCTTCCAGTTTCTTGATATAAAGAAGACATTTGATGGTTTTGCCTAAAGATTATTATGACAATTGGGCGTGTGTCAAAATTAGAGATTTATTTTTACAAACTATAAAAGGAAATGGTTCTTCCTACACATATAAATCGGATGCCTTTCCTATATTGGAAAATGCTGGATAAAACTTTAGTCATATTAACCCTGATCAACTAGGAATACCAACAGAGACCACCTGGGACCACAAGACAGAACTAGAAGGACATCAGGAACCCAACAAATCACTGGTGAGTGCAAACACATCATCTTTAGAATGGAAAGGAATAAAGATAAGGAAAGGATCCTGAAGGCTTCAAGAGAAAAACAAAGAGTCACCTACAGAGGAAAACCCATAAGATTAGCAGCAAATTTCTCCACACAAACACTACAGGCCAGAAGAGAATGGCAACATATCTATCCAGTGCTCAATGAGAAAGGCTTTCAACCAAGACTGCTGTATCCTGCTCGACTGTCATTCAGACTAGATGGAGGCATAAAAACCTTCTCAGACAAGCAACAGTTGAAAGAATCAACTATCACCAAGCCTGCCCTGAAAGAAGTTCGGAAAGGTCTCCTATAAACAGTCAGACCACCATAAATAGGCCATATATGAAAGCACTCTAAAAATCTACAAGAATGGCGTTAAAATATCTTCAATCTTTGATATCAATAAATGTCAATGGCCTGAATTCACCTATTAAAAGACACAGAGTAGGAAGATGGATTAGAAAACACAACCCAACAATATGCTGTCTACAGGAAACCCACCTAATTTAACAAGATAAACACAGACTCAAAGTGAAAGGATGGAAAACTATCATATAAGCCATTGGCCCACAAAAAGGGGCAGGAACAACTATTCTCATTTCTGACACGATAGACTTTAAAATAAATAAAATTTTAAAAGATAGGAATGGACACTACTTAATGCTCAGAGAGGATCAGTCATTCAAGAAGACTTAACAGTTATTAACCCAATGAGAAGCCCTCTAAATACATCAAATATCTACTAAAAGAGCTACAGCAATATATTAACAGCAACACAGTCATAGTAGGAGACCTTAATACCCCACTTTCTCAGCTTGACAGATCTCTCAGGCAGAAAATCAATAGTAGTTTCAATATTATTTTAATCCCTGAGTTGGAGCACAATGGCTTTAAAAGCCTCTTTTATTCTTTTCTTTCCTGTAGGCTATGGGAGCCTGAGAGCTATTACACTATAAGTAGGTGTCTTAGCTTAATCCTTCACTCCCAACCAAGAGATAAAGCAGGGTGGGGGAGAGATAATACAGTGGTTATGCAAAGAGACTCTCGCAGCCCCACCGCTAGGCCACCAAGGTATAGATCTTCTCCTGAGTTTCCTAGTTAGTTGTCTGTCCCCTGGTGTCAGCACAGGGCTCCCCCTGCTGCAGTTTCTGAGGGCAGTAGCAATGGAGACTCACAGTTGCATTGGCCTCTCCTCCCTTCAGCCGTCTTTTTGTTGGTGAAACAGACTGGAGGTGGTGTCTCAACTGGTAAACTGCCGGACTGTTAGCAGCCACTTCATCTCATCTCTATCCACTAGACAGACGTGTATACTCACAGGTGATTTTGTGGGTTCCCAAAGTCTTTCTAGTCCTGTCTTGTTGCAGTCCCAGATGATCTCCCAATCTTAATATTTTTGTTATAAACATATAAAGACACTACACTGGGGCTGGGTGGTAGTGTACCTGGTTAAGTGCACATATTACAATGCACAAGGACCCTGGGTTTGAGCCCCTGGTCCCCATGTGCAGGGGAAAGCTTTATGAGTGGTGAAGCAGTGCTATAGGTATTTCTGTCTATCATGCTATCTGCCTCTTTCCATTTGATTTCTTGCTGTCTCTTTAATAAATAACTAAATAAAGATTAAAAAGAAAACAAGACACTCCGTCTGCACACAGCAATTTGTCCTTGGATTCATCTCAAGTGCAATGAAGTGCAGACAGGCTTACACTTATGATTGAAAGATGTCTGTTTCAACTACAGCTGGACGCTAATGTATGTAAAATTAAATTCAAAAGAAATTCCAACAATGGGATTGATTTGTCTGTGTGTTTGTTTCCATTTTTTTAAAGAAATTAAAATATACATCTTGCTTCATTTTTCTCACACAAATAAGTCTTAATCATGAAACACCTCATAGGAGCATCTCAGAAGGCAAGGGGAAAAAAAAGTCCTAACAGTGATTTTATCTTCATAATTGAGTTAAGGCTTACCTTCAACAAAAATGACTGATCCTCGTGGTAAATTCACTAGGTAACGGTCAGGAAAAAAGTTAAACTCATACAAGGTTTTATGAAAGTATTTCCACATATGCAAAGAAAAAAAGATAAGCAGTTGGACTTTATCCCAAGTTGTCCCAATTTGGGGTTGGATGTACTAGTGGAAACTCAGTGGAGACTTGTCCTACGTCAGTGAAACTCTGCACCCGAGAGGAAAGCAATGAAATAGGCATGAATCCAGGGCTTTGTAATGGGAGCTTGAGTTTTAGTAAACACATGGCTTCAGCAGGGGTGGGTAGCAGTGGGTTAAGCGCGCCTGGCACAAAGCGCAAGGACCAGCTTAAGGATCCCGGTTCAAGCCTGCGGCTCCCCAATTGCAGGGGAATCACTTCACAAGTGGTGAAGCAGGTCTGCAAGTGTCTATCTTTTCCTTCTCCCTAGTTATCTTCCCTTCCCCACCCAATTTCTCTTTGTCTTATCAAAAGAAAAAAAAGAGAGAGAGAAAGAGAGAGAGAGAGAGAATTAAGGGGGAAAATGAACACCAGGAATTGTGGATTCCTAGTGCTGGCACTGAACTCCAGAGATTACCCTGGTGGAAAAATAAATAAATAAACAAGTAAGTAAATAAATAAATAAAATCACGTAGCATGCCTAAGGAAATAGTGTCAAGTCAGAAACTTTGAATTCACCTTTCAATCAGTAGAATTTTGCTTTCCCTTTTTTTGCATCAGGTTTTGTTTATTTTTATGTATTTATTTTTATTGTTGTACTTATTACTGTTGTTGATGTAGTCGTTGTTGGATAGGACAGAGAGAAATGGAGAGAGGCGGGGAAGACAGACAGACCTGCTTCACTGCCTGTGAAGCGACTCCCCTGCAGGTGGGGAGCTGGGGGCTCGAACCAGGAGCCTTCAGCCAGTCCTTGCGCTTTGCTCCACGTGCACTTAACCCGCTGCGCTATAGTCCAACTGCTCACCAGGTTTTATTTAATGCCTTTAAATCTTTGCAGCAAAGGACAGAAATCTCAGTCTTGTTTTGAAACACACTAGTGTGGTCACCAAGGTACTCCAGAGTTAAACGTTCCCACTCGACTGAGCATGATTTGTTTTCATTTGGTGATTATTCGGAGCCCTTCCTCAGAGAGAGCCGGCAGGCTCTTCATAACCCTGGCCACATAAAGCAGTGTGGAAGGCGACAATAGGGAACCAATTTAAGAGTTGGAAGATGTTTGTGCACTTCCTGTTGTTTGTTTAAATGCTCTGCTCCCTGACACATTCTTTTTTCTAGACAAGAAGTTTTTGTTTATTTTATATATTTTTTTCCAACCAAGAGTGTCAAATCTAAGCTGAGTATTTCAAAACAAAGAGTAGTGGGGCCAGGCAGTGGCCCAGTGGGTTAAGCGCACATGGCGCATAGCATAGCGCAAGGACCAGCAAAAGGATCCCGGTTCAGAGAAAGGATCCCGCATGGAGCCCCCGGCTCCCCACCTGCAGTGGGGTTACTTCACAAGCGGTAAAGCAGGTCTGCAGATATCTGTCTTTCTCTCCCCCTCTCTGTCTTTGCCTCCTCTCTCAATATCTCTCTGTCCTATGTAACAGGGGCAGTAACAACAACAACATCATCAAGGGCAACAAAAGGGAAAAATGTCCTCGGGGATCAGTGGATTCCTGGTGAGAAGGTGTATTCAGAAAGAAGAGAAACTCCCATGAGTTTTTAAGCTACTGTTAATGGTAACAATCTATTGTAATGTTGGGCATTATACTCTACACTATTCAAGCATGGATATGTATGCCTAGAAATAGTGCAGAAAGTTTGACTTCCAACAGTTCTCAGGTGCTGTAAGAACATTTCTCACCTCTCTCAGGACCATTTAAGATTAGTGACCTTTACAGGATTTAATATTTGCAAAACACAGGAAGCTCACTGAAGTATTACTGTAAATATGAAAATCATCCACAAGGTACCCAATATATGTAAATCATTCATGATTTTTTTTTTAAAAAGGCCTGAATTATGCACAGAGGAGATTGTCTGTTTACCTTGATCAAACAGGAAATTCAAATACTAATCTCAGAGATTTTTTAGTTTCTGTTGTTTTGAAATCACCACTGAAAAAATGATCTGTTTATGTCTTTGAATGGGCGATGCAGAGGAATATATGCACACTAGAAAAATCTTGAGTTTGCTATGAGAGTAAGTCTGTAGGAGTTATATTTTAAGACTTTTTTCCCCTATAAAGCCATGCATGTTTTGAACTGATAGAGTACATCATTCAGGGAGGATTAGGATGGAATCTTAGCCATCACAATTCAGCAGTGGTGATGACAGTTTCCTGGGAATTCTTTGTGTATAACCTTAAGGTTGTCAGTTACTTTACCCCTTTTGTTATGATGACACTCATTTGAGTTGCTGGGAGCAGAAATATTTGTCACAGGCAAGGAATGAATGGCTTCCTGAAGGCACCATGAAAGACATAATCAGGGAGTTGGGCAGTAGCACAGTGGGCTAAGCGCAGCCAGCATAAGGATCCGGGTTCCAGCCCCCATCTCCCAACCTGCAGGGGGTGCCCTTCACAGGTAGTGAAGCAGGTCTGCAGGTGTATATCTTTCTCTCCCCCTCTCTGTCTTCCCCTCCTCTCTCCATTTCTCTCTGTCCTATCCAACAATGACATCAAACCAATAATGACATCAATAACAACAATAATAATAACTACAACAATAAAGCAACAAGGGCAACAAAAGGGAATAAATAAAAATAAAAAAGACATAATCAGCTAGAGCAAGCTCTCAAAAGTTTGAATGCTTATCTGCATTCTGTTCCAAAACAATCTAAATGGCTTTTGATATAATATTCTGACACTTTCCACTTAGCCTCTTTGTGAATGACCAAGGGCAGTGGCAAACAAAAGTAAAATAAAAAGGTGCAGTGAAAACCGTAGCTAGTGACACTTTGCGAGCGTAAACAATTCAAATGAAATTTGTGGCGAAGGTTCAAAAATAGCCTTGATGGAGACACTGACTGGATCCTTTCGTCATGTTTACCTGGAAATGCATCTATGGTAAGCTTAGCTGAGATATTTACCTCTGCAGATTATGTTATTTCCAGAAACACTAAGTAGGTGGACTATTAGACCTAGGGTTTTTTTTTTTATCTGTCTTTTTTTCTTGCTTGTTTGTAAACATGTTCTGGTATTTACAAGTTAGAGTACAGTAGCAGGGGTTCAGTAACCAGGGTTCAGTTCTCCTGATCACCTCCTGCAGGAAGAATGCGTTATGAGTGCTGGAGACTTTGGGGCTCTCCCTGGCTGTTGTTTTCACTGTCTATCAAAAACAGGAAGAAAGAACAAACAGGAAGAAAAAGAAAAAAAAAAAAAAGACCACCAAAAATGGTAGATTTATACAGACACCTACTCCCAGCAATAACCCTGGTAACAAATACAATACAACAGAACACAACACAACACAGTACAATACAATACAATACAATACGGGCCGGGTGGTGGCACACTTGGTTGAGCACACATGTTAACAGTGCACAAGGACCCAGGTTCAAGCCCCTGGTCCCCACCTGCAGGGGGAAAGCTTTGCAAGTGGTGAAGCAGGACTGCAGGTGTCTCTCTGTAATCAAACAAAATTTAATGCTTGCTTCATTGTAAGCAAACAAAACCTATTGTTTGCCTCGTTAAGGAAACATTTACAAAGTAGTAATGCAAAGTTGATGAGGATTTAATATATTTGAAAAATATCTTATATCTCAATTCTCTAAATTGCCCATACTTTTTAAAAAAGATCTATGACAAAATATATGTAATGAGTACATTTACTCATGCAAGGAAGCTGTATCAGTAATACTCATGATTAAAGGAAATGAGGATGGATAAATTAACCTCAAAATGCTTTGAATTTATAAAGTATCAACATAGCCACACAAAACAAGAGACATATTGTTACATGTAAGTAGACATTAGCAGTCTATTTTCATGAAATAGAGATTTATAGTGCAAATTATGAGCATGTGTTCCTAATATACATAAAACTGTGTCTATGTGCATAAAATACAAAAAAGTCAAATTGAGCTCATATGCATTTTTTAATTTTTAAATTTATTTTTATTGTTGGGTAGAGTCAGAGAGAAATTGAGTGGGGAAGGGGAGATAGAGAGGAAGAGAGACACCTGCAACCTTACTCCACCACCCTTGAAGCTTTTCCCCCTTCAGGTAGGTATCTGCGGCTTGAACCTGGGTCCTTGTGCACTGTGATGTGTGTGCTTAACCAGATGTGCCACCACATGGCCCTGCCTATATGTATTTTTAAAAGACTACTTAGGGAGTCAGCGCATGTGGTGCAAAACTCAGAGACCGGTTAAGGATCCCAGTTGGAGCCCCCAGCTCCCCACCCGCAGGGGGGTCACTTCATAGGCGGTGAAGCAGGTCTGCAGGTGTCTATCTTTCTCTCCCCTTCTCTGCCTGCCTCTTCTCTCTCCATTTCTCTCTGTCCTATCTAAGGACGACATCAATAGCAACAACAATCATAACTACAGCAACAATAAAAAACAAGGGCAACAAAAGGGAAAATGAATAAATATATAAAAACCTTTAAAAAAGACTATTTAATCTTCATATTTTCTGTTTAACAAATCTCTAAAAGATTTCGGTGACACATTTAACATCTATCATTTCTATTTTAGAAAAATATAAAATTTATAGCAACTTACAAACTCTAAGTTCAATCAAGTAAACTACCACCTAAAGCAAAAATGTCCTAAGACATGCCAAGTTGAAATGTGCAAAAAAAGGGTGCTAGGCGGTAGCGCAGTGGGTTAAGTGCACATGGTGTGAAGTGCAAGGAGCAGGTCTGCAGGTGTCTGTCTTTCTCTCCCCTTCTCTGTCGTCCCCTCCTCTCTGGATTCCTCTCTGTCCTATCCAACAATAACAATGACAACAATAACAACTACAACAAGGGCAACACAATGGGAAAAATGGCCTCCAGGAGCAGTGGATTTGTAGTGCAGGCACGGAGCCCCAGTGATAACCCTGGGCACAAATAAAATAAAATAAAATAAAATAAAAAGCAATGTACATGCATTTATTTTTAGCCCTAAGAAGTGACTTTGATCACTCACACGAATATTTTTTAAATTGCTTTTCCCCATAGATGAATGTGTTTATTATGACAGCCTATTTTACTAAGAAGGTTTCCCAACTCTTTTGTTCTGTGGATAGTCATTTGCAAGAAAAAAAAAAAAGCTGACTTACAAGCTTTGTGTCTCTTCATTGTGGTTGCACGTAACATCTGTCTCTGGTAAATGTTGGCATTCTACTCTAATAAGGAAACAAACCGGCTTTCTAATCTCTTAAGGACACTGTGTGCTCCGAGAACACACTGTCCCACGAGAGATGGTTTCCACTTAGTCAGCTGATCAGCCTGCGGGGGACCACTGCTTCTCGTGGTGACAGCTTTCAATGTCCAGGACTGAGTGTTTGACCTGCAGATGACCGTCATCTACCCTGGCAGCCTTATTTTCACATAGATCTTGGCCCAATTTCATCAACGTTGAGTTTGCTTTTTGCTATTAATGTCCCTTCTTCGGCTTGACCTAAGTTCTGTTTTGTTGTTGTTGTTGTTGTCCATGCTTCTCTGCTACAACTTCCTTGAAGTTGTGCTTGTCTGTGCTCTTGTGGCCCACTGTTTGCTCTGTATCACAGTATTTTGCTGTAACACGCTGAACTGGTGGATGTGGGTTTCCTTGTCTCTCTGAGTACTAGTTTCTTTTTTTTTTAATCTTTTATTATTTATTCCCTTTTGTTGCCCTCGTTGTTTTATTATTGTAGTTATTGCTGTTATTGATGTCCCTGTTGTTGGATGGGACAGAAAGAAATGGAGAGAGGAGCGGAAGATGGGAAGAGAAAGACAGACACCTGCAGACCTGCTTCTCTGCCTGAGAAGAGACTCCCCTGCAGGTGGGGAGCCAGGGGCTCGAAACGGGATCCTTATGCTGGTCCGTGCATTTTGCACCACCTGCGCTTAACCACTGCGCTACTGCCCGACTCCCTGAGTACAGTTTGCAGGTGGGGAGCCAGGGGCTCGAACCAGGATCCTTATGCCGGTCCGTGCACTTTGCGCCACCTGCGCTTAACCACTGCGCTACTGCCCGACTCCCTGAGTACGAGTTTCTAAGATCTACAAAACAATAGCAATGAGAGACATTAGGCATTCAAGAACTGTTAATACGGAATTGACTGATAGTAAATCAAATAAAAATTGTTTTTCCCTCTGGGATTAAAACCATGTGTCTTGTTATTCCATTGAATTCTGGTGTCAGGAAATTGTGCTGTAATTAAGATGGTAAATAAAATGATCGGCATAATCCTTTAATCAAATGTAGCATTGTATACTATGATTTTGATTCTTTCTGGCTTTCTGTTTTGCCTCCAGGGTTATCATTGGGGAGGAGTGTCTGCACTACCAATCCACTACTCCTGGAAGCCATTTTTTCCATGTTACTGGATAAAACAGAAAGAAACTGAGAGGGGAGGGGAAGACAGAGAGGAAGAGAGAAAAAGAGATACCTGCAGACCTGCTTCACTGCTTGTGAAGCAATCCCCTTGTAGGTGGAGAACCAGGGGCTCAAACCAGGTTCCTTGCGCTGGTCCTTGCACTTTGTACTATGTGTACTTAACCTAGGACACCATCACCCAGCCTCCTTTACTTTGATTTTTAACACACACACACACACACACACACACACACACACACACACACACACACACACATATATATGTGTATGTTATACATGTTACCAAATTTGTAAACTATAGCAACAGGAAAGAAATCCTAAGACTATAATTAACATATTTTTGTGTGTCATAGTCAATCTATCTCTGTGATCTCTTATATTATTTTGACATCATTGACGTTAAATATTTATTCTAAGTCTAATATGTGTCAAGTGTTATTTTGTGAGTTCTGGAAACACAAGTAACTATAGTCTTAGAGTGTTCATACTGGGAGAAATGGAGAGACAATTAAAATAAGCAATTTAATTTTAGAAAGTAGTGGGCAATGAATGGAACCATATTCCTGGACTTAGGCCACTGAGGATAAATAGTTTTTCTGATTCAAAATAGGTGAATGAGGAAGACCTATGTAAAGAAATGAACAGATTATCAGAAGAGCAAACACAAGTAGAACCTGAACTGGAATTGGCATATTGCACCAAAGTAAAAGACTCTGGGATGTGTAGGTGGGGAGAATACAGGTCCAAGAAGGATGACAGAGGACCTAGTGGGGGTTGTATTGTTATATGGAAAACTGGGGAATGTTAAGCATGTACAAACTATTGTATTTACTATGGAATGTAAAACATCAATTCCCCAATAAAGAAATAAAAAAAATGAAATGAAAAAATTTTCAACCTAAATAATGGCAGGGTTAGAAACTACACTTTGGGGCTGAAGAAATAGCATAATGGTTATGCAAAATATTCTCATGCCTGAGGCTTCAAGGTCCCAGATTCAATCCCCAACACTACCTCAAGCCAGAGCTGAGCAGTGCTCTGGTTTTTCTGTGTCTCTTTCTCTCTGTATCACTCTATCTCTCTCAGTAAAATAAAATAAAACAAAATATGTAAAAAAAAAAAAACTATCTTTGTCCAGCCAAGTATGACTTGGACTACCTGAACTTATACTGCTACCTTGAAAGTCTTCAAAAATGTCCTACTTTACTAAGTATTTCTCACGTAATAGATTTGCAAGGTTCTACTTTCTCCTTCTCTCATGCATCTTCCAAATCCTGTGGGATTACAAGCTTGTTTTGTCTTGACAGACCCAGGTATAGTTTTCTCTTCTTTTCTTTTTTCTATTATCTTTATTTATTGACTAGAGACAGCCAGAAATTGAGAAGGAAGGGGATGTTAGAGAGGGAGAGAGAGAGAGAGAGAGAGAGACTGCTTCACCATGCACATATCTTTCCCTCTGCAGGAGATGGGGCCTCAAACCCGGAGATCTTGCACATTGGAATATGTGCACTCACCAGGTGTGCCACTGCCAGGCCTCTCTTTAGTCTGTTCTTTTTCCTTTCTTTCTTAGGTTAACTGGTGACATGTTCACTATTTGTGAGTGAATGTGCCAGGTCCTAGGCACTGTGGATACTTGTCATCTATACTTGTGTATCTTGTCAAAAAAACCCAAAAACCAAAACTAACTAAAGCCTTTAGAATTTATGAAGTAATCCATAATCCTGGCTTTTGAAAGCACATTCCTTCAGATTCCGTGTACATAAAAACAACAGCATGGGAGAAAACACAGCATTAGCATATGGGTCTTACTTGCGATACAGAAAAGTTGAACACAGAAAGGAAAAAAAAAAGCAATCAAACAGATGCACCATTAATATTATATGATATTAAGAGTCAAATCTGCTTTATGCCCACCTGGAACAAGACATAAGTTAAAATATGAAACTGAGCCAAAGTATATGCATCTTGTGGTTTCCTTGCCCAGGCCCTTATGATACCCTCAAAACTTCATTTGTGCTAGAAGTGTTTTATCAAAACAAAATTTAAGAAGTGATAAAACAGATTCTGTATAGTGTGGGGATGGGTTTCAATATTCCAAATCTACCCCACACCTCCTGTTCGGTCTAAAGGCTGTCTAGGTCTCTGCTATGTGCTTCCTCTCAGGCAGACAATCGAGTTCCCTGTGGAAAGTCCTTCTCATTGTTTTCAGATGTGCAGGAGGCTGTGCTGGTGATTTGAAATCTCATTGAACACACCTGAGACCCTTTGTCTTTTATTTTATTTTATTTTATTTTATTTTATTTTATTTTATTTTATTTTATTTTTTTGCCTCCAGGGTTCTTGCTGGGGCTCAGTGCCTGCCCTTGTTGTTATTGTTATTGGATAGGACAGAGAGAAATCCAGAGAGGAGGGGAAGACAGAGAGGGGAAGAAAGATAGAGTCCTGCAGACCTGCTTCACTGCTTGTGAAGTGACCTCCCTGCAGGTGGGGAACCAGGGGCTCGAACGGTAAATCACAGTCTTCTTATTCTAACCTAGAGAGTTGTAGCAATCTGTAGATCTCTGACATTTTTAAATATTAATGTAACCAAATGAGGGTCATGAATATTTATTGTTAAGAAATTTCAGTTAGCATCCAGATTGTTAAGACAAAAATGTTGGTTTTAATCTATTATTGCCTATTGGTGTTAAATTTTTTTTTTAATTTATACCGATCAGCGGAGAGAGAAGGGAACTCTAGTGTAAATAACATTAATGTTGAGAAAAGAACTGGTATTTGAATATCTATTTGGTCTTGGAATGGACAAGAATTCTAGCTTACTGCAGAGAACAGCATAGTGTTTTCAGTTAGAGAATAATAGTTAACCCTTAAAACATTTGTATGTAAGAAAGGAACTCTGGTTTAAGTAAAGAGCTCTAAATTAATCTATTGACATAAACTTCACTGAAAAGAAGAGCAACCAAGATTTACCAAATGGGCTTTTTGTACTTGACTACCTCTGAAGACAAGTAAGCAGAAGAGATGAGACTATATTAACAAGTAAGGTGGTACTGACAGGGGGATTTTGATTTTAGAAATGATCTGAGTCATGTCTGTCCCTTCATCCCCATCATTGTGAGAATTGTAGGGTGATTAAATTAAGAGATTCCCACTCTCCATACTGACCAATATTTTTTCTTTTCTCTATAAGAAATTTTGACTTTTTCTTTTCTTCACTAGCAGGTGTCTGTGTGTGTGTGTGTGTGTGTGTGTGTGTGTGTGTGTGTGTGTGTGTGCTTTTTTAATATATTATTTTAGGACTCTGTTTCAATAACTCCTATCATGGTTTCTCTACAGCTCCTGAGAAAGTCTAGAGCATGGAGTCCTCTCTAACTTTTAACACATCAGAGATCATCTTCCTCCATTCATTTGGCAATTAATCAGTAGTTACAGGCCTTTCATCTCTTGTACTGAAGGTCTGAAGTGTCGCATAGATAGATAGTCTACTTCCTTCCATAAAGTCTCTGCATTTTCCTTTATTCCATCCTCTTAGAGTACTATACTCCAGAGAAGTTTACTTCAATGTCATTAATCTCTCTCTCTCATCTTGTTGATAATTGAATTCAAATTGCCTGCTGGAATGCAAATGCATGGAATTAAAATTTTAACAATTTACAAGATGCTATAGGATAAAAGGCTAAGGAGACTAATCAGCAGAAGTATTGCTTCCATTGAAACAAGAGAAGAAGTTAGGGAGTCAGGTGGTAGCACAGCGGGTTAAGTGCAGGTGGCACGAAGTGCAAGGATCTACGTGAGGATCCCGGTTCGAACCCCCGGCTCCCCACCTGCAGGGGAGTCGCTTCACAGGCGGTGAAGCAGGTCTGCAGGTGTCTGTCTTTCTCTCCCTCTCTCTGTCTTCCCCTCCTCTCTCCATTTCTCTCTGTCCTATCCAACAACAACGACATCAACTACAACAACAATAATAACTACAAGAACAACAAAAAAAGGAGTTGAAGATAGACTGGAAACCAGAAGATTGTAGGGAAGGATAGAGAATTTGAACAGCATCACACATGTAATGAAAGGTAGTAGCAGGAGAGTGGGACATCATTTGCTAAAACGGCCACACACTGATTTTCTCCCTCGTAGGCTCAAGTTCTCAGTGTCTTCTTGTGTTTCTATATTTCTTTAAGCTTAGCCAAGCTAGGTTTCTCTCTTTACTCAGTAATACGGCAACTACGCTTTAACGTGCCGCCAATTGGGATAAGTTGAAAAGAGAATTCATATATAAATGAGATCATATTTCATCAGTTGTTTTCTTTTTTTTTTTTTTTAGTTTTTTTAATTTACTTATTTTCCCTTTTGTTGCCCTTGTTGTTTTTTTTTTTTACTGTTGTCATTATTATTGTTGCTATTGATGTTGTCATTGTTGGATAGGACAGAGAGAAACAGAGAGGACGGGAAGACAGAGAGGAGGAGAGAAAGACAGACACCTGCAGACCTGCTTCACCGCCTGTGAAGCAACTCCCCTGCAGGTGGGGAGCCAGGGGCGCGAACTGGGATCCTTATGCTAGTCCGTGCGCTTGGCACCATGTGTGCTTAACCCACTGCGCCACCGCCAGACTCCCCAGTTGTTTTCTTTTGTCCTTCTTAAGTTTACATTTCTCACCTATGGTACTGAAAACAGCAAGATGGCACCTCTTTTTATGGCTAAATGACATTCCACATCGCTTTATATTTCTAATCAGTCTAAAGTCAATTGTAGAAAGGTCGCATGAAACCTTAGATAAAGCTGTTTTCTATGTTGTTAACTGATAGTAGCATTTGCCACAGACTTAAAACAATAGCATTTACTTTTTTGATGATTATTCATCAGTTGTCATCACTATTTTAAAATGTGTCTAAGTTGGTGCTTATATTGACGAATATTTCTCATAGGATAGAAAAACTGCCTAGCTAAAGAAGTGGAGTTTAAAGTTACCTCACTGGGGGAGTCGGGCGGTGGCACACCGGATTAAGTGCGCATAGTACAGAGCTCAGGGATCCTGGTTCAAGTCCTTGGCTCCCCACCTGCAAGGGGGTCTCATCGCAAGTGATGAAGCAGGTCGGCAGGTGTCTATCTCTCTGTATTCACCTCCTATCTCACTTTCTCTCTGTCCTACCCAACAACAACAATAAAAAGAAAGTTACCATGTTGGCTTAATTATTACAACAAGCAGGTGTTGAATGGAGAAACTGGTGTCTAAGAATCGCTGTCACGGAACTGGGTAGAGTATTAATCCACAAATGATTTGGATTATCATTTTATTCTTTAAAATGTTTGGCCTGATAGTATTGTGCCACAGTTAGATACATTTTGACTTTTTCAAATCTTCTTACTATGAGTAAATAATATAGACAAGTTCTGAGATAAAACAATAGTAAATTTAGACAAAGACTTGGAACTATATAAAAACATATCTTTCATGGTTTGTATTTATGTAATAAACTGATTGTTGTATTTAAGAATGGAGGGAATAGTCAAGGTCATGGTGAACATAATTTGGCTTCTAGCTATCTTTTAATTGAAGAATTCGGTTCATTAAGCAGAACTGTCTTCAGAACTACTGTGGGAGAGTTTACCATTGCATTAACTTAAAAACAAAAATTGAGATCAATTTAAGTAAGAAGTTTACCAAAGCATTGCGGGGGGGGGGGGGGCATTGGAAAAATTTAGCCATGGGGATAGATAACATAATGGTTATGCAAAGAGACTCCTGTGCCCAAGACTCTAAAGTCCCAGGTTCAGTCCCCAGCACCACCATAATAAGCCAGAGTCGTCCAGTGCTCTGGTTAAAAAAAAAAAAAGAGGGTGGTGGCACACCTGGTTGAGTGCACATGTCATAATGCACAAGGACCCAGGTTCAGTCCCCGCCTGCAGGGGTAAAATTTCGCGAGTGGTGAAGCACAGCTGTAGGTGTCTCTTTGTCTCTTTCCCTCTCTATCTCCCTTTCCCCTCTTGATTTCTTGCTGTCTCTATCTAATAAATAAAGTGAAAAAATTAATGTCAACTTTATTTGTAAAACAAGGCTGAATTTCTTATTGAAGTTACCTTACATTATAGCATTATAGGTTTCTCTCTAGATTTATTCAATATAATATCTATGTATAAATTAAGGTCTTTTTTTACCAATATTTTGTTGAGTTTTTTTTTAATAAATAATTTATTTCTTTATTGGGGAATTAATGTTTTACATTCAAAAGTAAATACAATAGTTTGTACATGCATAACATTCCCCAGATCATGATCATGAAAGATGATGAATGACATAGTGGGGGTTGTATTGTTAAATGGGAATCTGGGGAATGTTAAGGTCATTTTAATGGGCTCAGCTATATTTGAGTTTTTCATTTCTCTGCACCTCTACCCTGTTCTTTGTTCCCCTCATTCATTTCCAAAGTAATCTCGGCACACGTACTGGACATACAGTACAGAAATAGAGAAACTAGAAATTGGGGTTGTGGCTGATGGTAGCACAGCAGATAAAGCAAACATAGCACAATGCACAAGGACCCGAGTAAGGATCCCAGTTCCAGTTCTGGCTCGCCACCTGCATCCCCATGACCAAGACCAGTGTAGATGATTTAAAGCGATCAAGGGGTAAGTGAGACTGTTTACCATCAATTTTCTCACCTTCATTATTTCCTTATTTGTAAAGTGAGCTTACTATTGTAATGTTTGTTTCTTTGTTTTTTGCCCCACACACATTAAATAAGGCGTTTTAAAGCAATTCTTTCTCTTAAAATTGTATTTATTTGTTATTGTGTAGACAAATAAATTGAAAGGCAAAGGTGGTATTGGGATATATATATATATGGAGAGGGAGAGGGAAAGAGAAAGAAAGATAGGGAGAGGAAGAGGGAGAGGGAGAGGGAGAGAGAGAGAGAGAGAGATGACTCATGGAATACTGCTTCACCATTCTTGAAGCTTTTCCCTTGCTAGTGGAGATGAAAGGCTTGAACCTGGGTTCTTCCATTTTGTATGTAACCTGAACTCAACCAGATATACCACTGCCTCCCTGGCTCATTAAATATGATTTTAAAATTATTTATTATTTAATGAAAGAGAAGTACAGAAAGAAAGATATATGTAGAGAGGGACCAGAACACTGCCCAGCTCAGGCTTCTGGTGGTGCTGGGGACTGAACCTGGGACTTTCAAAAATCATTTGCATATCCACTATGCTGTCGCCCCAGCCAATAAATAAGGTGTTTTATTGGTATGTGCCCTAAACATGGTGGGTCCTTAAATCTTTGCTCATTTTCACTGACACAATTAATAAATTCAAGTCACAAGTAAGGGTGTAGAAATTTCAGGTGACATACTAGCCTTCTAAGAGGATTACTGGTTAAAAGATGACATCGCAAAGCTTTAGTGTCCTAAACTAGAGAATGGGAAAAGTTAGAATGTTTACAGAGTTATTTTAAGGACCCGAGGCATTGCTTATGAAGTCTGCTCCAAGGAGAACTTGTCAAAAATGGTAGCTTTGTGATGGTGAGAGTGAATGGTAACTGAAATGCGACCAGGGTCAACAATAGTGACCTGGTCTCAGGGTTCACACTAGTGGTGGAGAAATATAAAAGAATGCTGATCATGCCATTAAAGCTTAGAAACCCAGCAAGGGAGAGAGAAATACAGAGAGAGAGAGAGATGGAGAGAGAGAGAGAAGGAGAGAGAAGAGAGAGATGGAGAGAGAGAGAGAGAGGATAGAAGGAGAGAAGGAGAGAGAGATGGATAGAAAGGAGAAAGGAAGGATGGGAGGGAGGAGTGAAAAAAAAGCATCTAGAAAATTGTGTGTATGGGGGCCAGGTGGTGGCGCACCTGGTTAAGCACTTCTATTACTTCAGGCATTCTTGCTGGATTAAAATTTTCTAGGGGGCCATCTGGTGGCACATCTGCCTAGGTGCACACATCACAGTGCATAAAGACCCAGCTTCAAGCCACTGGTCCCCACCTGCCGGGTAAGCTTCATGAGTGGTGAAGCAGGGCTGTAGGTGTCCTTCTGTCGCTCTTCCCCATCCCTCTCAATTTTTCTGCACGTGGCGCAAAGCGCAAGGACCTGCGGAAGGATCCCGGTTTGAGTCAAAAAAGAAAAATGAAAAAGAAAAAAAATCAAGTAGTCTATACACAAAGAAAATGATAATGGATGCTCAGTTCCTGAGAAAAAACAAACACACATTAGTATAGTTACTGCTAATAGCACATCTGTTTTTCTTTTATTTAAAATGTTTTGTTTAAGAGAGAGAGGAAGAAAGAGAGAGAGAGAGAGAGAGAGAGAGAGAGAGAGAGGCCAGAACACTGCTCAGATCTGGTTTATGGATAGTGCTAGACATTGAACCTGGAATTTCAGGGTGGGGGTAAATAGCATAATGGTTGTGCAAAAGGACTCTCATGCCTGAGGCTCCAAAGTCCCAGGTTCAATCCTCCCCACCACCATAAACCAGAGCTGAGTAGTGCTCTGGTAAAAAAAATAAATAAATAAAACAAAACAAACAAACAAACCAACAAAACCACCCTGGAACTTCAGCGACTCAGACATGAAGTGTTTTGCTTAGCCGTTATGATGTCCCCTCACCTGCTAACAGCCCATGTTAATTACTGCTATCTGTCAGAACCAGCAAGGTTCTGAGACTCAGAGACACTCGTCACACTGAATTCAGTTCTTATGATTTGGCTTTGGTGACTACATGTAGCATCTCGATGGTCCCATCTTTTTCAGTCAATCCTGGAAAGCTTTTTATTTAATACTTCAGAAAACCTGATTCAAGATCTCAGCCTTTCAGAAAAACAGCATAGACAGCTGAATAAATTTTGGCTGATCTCATTTACTGTACACGTACATGTGTACTTAATCTTATCGCTGTCACATCTGACGTGTGTGTACATTTATTGACAGCTTATTTTATTTATTTTATCACCCTATTTTGCACAGACTGGTGAAGATCAGGATGGAACACTTCCTAGAGTAGCCTTGGTTCTCTATAAAAGACTGAGGTAGAGGGTGAAATATTTTATTTTTGCAGACCAACACCCTTTCAAATCCCTTTTTCTTTTCCTTTTTTTATTTCCCCTTCCCTAATATCTTCTGGAAATGGAGGGACAGTTGCAACATTCAGCTGGAATAGTCCAGGCAATTTCCTCTCAAACACTTCAGAGTGTTTGAGACAGAGAGATAAGAAAGAGGTATTGAGACAAGGACTGGATGGGCATAAAACAGCTCACGACAGTGCTCCCTGCCCACTCGCTGCTCTGAAGGTTCCAGAAGCTTTATTAGACACCTGTGTACCGCGCGGCCTCTCACTAACCAGGCCCCTTGGAGAGCTGCAGCACCGCCTTCTCTCCATTCTCAGCAAGCTTGGGTCAGGTTTTTCATTTCACACATCATTCAGTGCCTCGCTTCAGTGATTCTAAAGAGCCAAGAGCCCACCTGAACCCATGTGCACATTCGTGCCAATCATCTCCATTTATATCTTGGAGAGAGGTGGAGATTAAAATACAAATCCTTAAAAAGCAAATGCACTAGTGCTGATTGTGACGTTTCCTCCTAAGAAATCACCTCACGAGAGGGTAGCATTTGGAGTCAGAAAACAGAATGCTTTACTATAATTTCTGAGCCATCTTGGTCTACAGTGTTACTTGGCTTACCGTATCTTTTCCTGCTCAAAATATGACATTTTTACTTGTTTATGTCAGAGAAACATTTTTTTTCTCCAAATAGAAAATATCTTCTTTTATAAATGTCTTTTTTTTTTTTTTTAACCAGAGTACTGCTCAGCTGGTGGTACCAGGGCCTGGACTTGAACTTGAGACTGCTCAAACTCAGGCATGGAAGTCTATTGTGTAAACCACTTGGCTATTATATTATCTCCCTGGCCCTAAAATATCTTCTTTATCAAGTTATCTTAGTGTTATCATCATAGTAGATAATAAGAAAAGTTCATTTTTGACCACAAATTTTGCCATTTGTCTAAAAGCAATTCTGTCAAGTAAAAAATGAATACATTTATTATTAAGCAATTTGCCCTGCTTTATAGCTTAAAGCTTTTTCAGCCACCAGGTTCCAGATGCTACCATGATGCCACCCTGAATTCCCTGGGCAGACGACCTCACCAATGTGTCCTGGAACTCCACCTCCCCAGATACCTTCCATACTAGAGAGAGAGAGAGAGACAGGCTCCAGGTATGGATCGACCTGTCAATGCCCATGTCCAGCAGAGAAGTACTTACAGAAGCCAGCCCTCCCACCTTCTGCACCCCGTAATGACCCGGGGTCCATAATCCCAGAGGGATAAAAAATAGGAAAGCTTCCAATGGAGAGGATGGGATATGGAACTCTGGTGGGGATAATTATATGGAATTGTACCCCTCTTACCCTACAATCTTGTTCATCATTATTAAATCAACAAAAAGAATTAAAGAGAAATGAATACTTTTACAAATTGGTTGTATCTACATAGTGAAAATTCTCATTGTCTAAAACTAAATATAAAAATTACAAATACTGTGACTTGAAAACCAATAGACTACAAGTGAGAACAATTTGTGTTTTTAAAGAGTAGAAGAAAATAGGTAAGTACTTCTTTGTGTACATAAAGAGTAGAACACTGGGAATCGGGTGTAGCGCAGCGGGTTAAGCGCAGGTGGCGCAAAGCACAAGGACCGGCATAAGGATCCCAGTTCGAGCCCCTGGCTCCCCACCTGCAGGGGAGTCGCTTCACAGGCAGAGAAGCAGGTCTGCAGGTGTCTGTCTTTCTCTCCTCCTCTCTGTCCTTCCCTCCTCTCTCCATTTTTCTCTGTCCTATCCAACAACAGTGACATCAATAACGACAATAGTAACTACAACAATAAAACAACAAGGGCAACAAAAGGGAATAAATAAATATTAAAAAATAATAATTATTAAAAAAAAAAAGAGTAGAACACTTTGAAGAAAAGTACTATCCCACTGAAGCATCAAGGCCTTTGATGGGTCAACAGACTTAGTGATAACATATTTGAAACTGTTACAAAACTTTGATCAGCTTAATGATCTACTATCAGAATTTGAACTTAAATTACATTTGAGTTTTACGTGTTTTTTTTTTCCTCCAGAGTTATTTCTGGGCTCAGTGCCTACACCATGAATCCACTGCTCTTGGAGGCCATTTTTCCCCCTTTTGTTGCCCTTGTTGTTGTAGCCTAGATGTGGCTATTATTGTTGTTGTTGATGTCACTTGTTGTTGGATAGGACAGAGAGAAATGGAGAGAGGAGGGGAAAACAGAGAGGGGGAGAGAAAGACAGACACCTGCAGACCTGCTTCACCGCCTGAAGTGACTCCCCTATAGGTGGGGAGCCAGGGACTTGAACCTGGATCCTTACGCTGGTCCTTGTGCTTTGCACCACGTGTGCTTAACCCGCTGCACTACTGCCTGACCCCTGAGTTTTAGTTTTTTTAACTTTATTCAGTTATTGTTATTATTATGTTTTTCAGAGCACTACGTATCTCTGGTTTAGGATGATTCTAGAGATTGAACCTGGTTACTTTGATACATGGTATGAACGTTTTTTGCATAATAGTGTCTCTGCTGTCCTTCAATTACTTTGATTCCTTTTGTGCATAGTTTTGAGGAAATACTACTTTATCTCTAAATACTTCAGGTTTTTAAAATTAGACAGTTACCTATTTAATAATCATTCCTTATTTTTTAATTGCTAGCATAGCCCTGAGTTTATTCATGAATTAGACAACTTTTGCTTTATGGACTTTGTAGCACTGTTTAATGAACAGTACTGAAACTAGGAACCAGTTTCAGTAGCCAAACTCAATCACAGTAATTGATTAAGCGGGAGAATCTGATAGGATACTGAGTACTTGGATATAAAGGTATCTGGCAGGTAGAGAAATTAAAATAGAATATTATCCTTCCCCCAAGACTGAGAAATGAACATCGAACACATCCTCTTCCCTGACCTTGTATACTGAGGGTCACAAACGTGAAGCTTGGAGGTGCCCTGTGAGCGTACTGCTGAATTCTCGTCTCAGGATAATTCACTTCCAGAATACATTTTTACACGGCATAATCCAATTCTACTGTTGAAACAATGATTGGTAAGTCTTTTTTCTCTTTTTTTTTTCTGTGATACACAAACTGATAGCATACTAGTTCACCCTAACTTCAGGATGTTGAATCAACTGTCATCATATATTGTAAATTTTCTCTGTGTCTGCACTGATCAGATTAAGCTGACCAGGCCAATGTTTATTGCGATCCAACTGAATTCTGCAATCAGTGCAGTGAATTTCCGAGTAAACTCTGTAAGTTCTGACTCAGGGATTCATTATCTTGCCATCTCCTGACTCTCAAAGCATGGTTCCCAGGGTTACGGAGTGAGAAGACAAAGTGAGAATACAAAGGATACCCAGAGACTGATTACCGCCCCTCGGTGATCCTGACTTCCCTTCACTGTTCGCTGACCAGAGATAGACAGACAACACTCTGACCACCAGGGGATGGAAAGTATAATGTCATTGGGAGTCTGTGAACTTTAAACAAAAATAAAACTTTGCCACAGTGAACCTGATCTACGCACAATATGTTAGGACAAAGAAGTCACTTCTCCAATTATTCAGTAAAAAGAAGGATTCTCCAGTTTTCCTGCAGACCGTTCAGTTCTTTGGAGGAATGATATAGAATATTTCATTTAGTTACAGATCAAAAAGTTATTAAGAAAGTGGGGGGAAAGGAAACCGCAGAGTTACACATGGATGTAGCACAGAGGTTATGATATTGCGAAGGACCCACTCCATGGACACAGAAGTCGAAGGCGCCTGTATTGTGGGCCAACTCATTCACACCTTCGCTGCACGATTTAGGGAAATTTTTTATTGTTATTGTGGTTATTATTGTTGTTGTTATTGATATTGTCGTTGTTGTTGGATAGGACAGAGAGAAATGGAGAGAGGAAGGAAAGACAGAGAGGGGGAGAGAAAGAGAGACACCTGCAGACCTGCTTCACCGCCCATGAATCGAGCCCCCTACAGGTGGGGAGCGGGGTCTTGAACCAGCATTGTTACAGCCGTGCTTGCACTTGGCGCCATGTGCGCTTAACCTGCTGCGCCACAGCCAGGTACCGGAGTTTGTGCTTTTTAGCATGACAGGAACAAAGATGAAACACATGGAGGCTGAGAGGGTACTTTGGTGTCTCTCTCTCTCTACCTGGACATTTCCTCAGACAAAAATAAAATAAAATAAGAATTGGTTTCTGCACCAAAGTACATGCTGAAGGCCCTGGGTTCTATTCTAGGTATCCTATATAATTAAAAAAAAAAAAAAGTAGAGAGGAGTGTGGATTGTTCATGAAATATAGCGTTCATCATTAAATAAATTAACATTTATTTATTTACTGCTAAATAAATCAATAGGATGTAAAATATAAACAACTGATGAGAATGAGAGTTGGTTTCACACTTTTACCATGCTCAAAGATCTGGGTTCAAGTCACAGGTCGCCACCTGCAGGAGGAAAGCTTCACAGGCCGTAGAACAGTGCTGCAGGTGTCTCTCTTTCTCTTTCCATCTCTATCTCCCACTTCTCTCTGTCCTTCTTGTCTCTATGGAAAATATATAAAATAATAGTTGAAAAAGAAAGAAAAAAGGAAGAAAGGAGAGGTAGAAATAGAAACACACAGAGAAAAAGAGAGTGATGGAGAGAGAGTATAAAGGGAAGGGAAGGGAAGATAAGGGAAGGGAAGGGAAGGGAAGGGAAAAAAAATAATGGCCAGCAGAAGTAATTAAGTCTTTGTGTAGGCAAGGGCCACTAGAGAGAAACCTGAAAGCAGTCGTGATACAGGAAGTGTCTTGGGTTACTTTTATTTCTGCTTTTATATGTAAAAATGTAGCTTATACATCATAGTGGCATCAAATCCCTTCAAACTTTTCTGCACTTGAAATCTTCCAATTACTATGCTTGACAGCAAGGCTTGAGTGCGTCCCCAGGAAGCACACAGGGGGCAGCGGTACATACTGCAAATATGTCCAGTGATACAAATAGATAGCATGTGATATGCAAAGGCAACAAGAAATGGGCGTAGGGTGGAAATTGGATATGGATTCATTGGACTATTACTCTCCCTGTGATCTTTTCCAAGAATTATTTCCCTCCTCCCTGCCCTCACTGTTATAGCAGAAATAGTCTCGTAGTCATATTAGGAAGGCTCTTTTCTTGTCCTGACCAGGGTAGATTGTTTTCCCAAGAAGACTTGTAGCTCAGAATTGGCTGCAAAGATACCCCTCTGACCTGGACTTCTAAGTTTCTCTAAATGGCTGACTTAATGATGTGAAGCAAGTGTACTGAGACAGTACAGACTCCACTCTACTCCTTTCTCACCCAGACCTGGGTTTTTTTTTTGTTTTTTTTTTTTTTTTTTTTTTGCAGTAACTGCACCTTCTATATGTGTTGTCAGGAAAATGGGCTCTCTGGTAAGGCACCTTGTTGAGCATATATGTTACAGTGTGCAATGGCCCAGGTTCAAGCCCCTGGTCCCCACCCACGTGGGGAAAGGTTCACAAGTGGTGAAGCAGACATCCAAGTCTCTCTCTCTCTCTCTCTCTCCCTCCCTCCCTCCCTCCCTCTCTCCCTCTCTATCTCCCCTTTCTTCTCGATTTCTGTCTCTATCCAATAAATAAAGATAATTATAATTTTTTTAAAAATACAGAAGAGTACTTAAGGATTCAGACTACTGTGAAGTTAAGTACATCACCTCTCTGGGTCCATAAATGTCAGTTAAGAAATTATGGATCAATCAGTCAATGCCCATGTTCAGTGGGGAAGCAATTACAGAAGCCAGACCTTCCACCTTCTGCATCCCACAGTGACCCTGGGTCCATACTCCCAGAGGGATAGAGAATGGGAAAACTATCAGGGGAGGGGATGGGATATGGAGATTGGGTGGTGGGAATTGTGTGGAGTTGTACCCCTCCTATCCTACGGTTTTGTTAATGTCTCCTTTCTTAAATAAAAAATAAAAAAGAAAGAAATTATGCATATGCAAGTTCCTGCTTTAAATCTGCTTGTGTTAGGAGACAGATTGGTCTCATAGGTAACTGTCTTGCTGAGTCTCTTGACTTTTCAAAGATTAGGCTTGTTATAGTTTACATGAAGAGATGTGAGAAAACACACATATATATAATATATATATATATATTATACTGGCTATATTAATGTTTTACTTTTTCCATTTAAAATCTCTGATGACTATGAACTTCAGGTAATAGGTATTCTTAAACTTTCCTAAGTTCAGACGTTTAAAGTACACTTATCGTATTATGTGGAATTGGAGGGATGCATTTCTGGGTGAGGACAGATGTTTTTCAACCCTCTAGTAATCATCTTAAAGCAAAAAAGTCTTTGTGCATTCCTGTCTTATATCACTCCAGGCAATAATTTACCGCGGTGCCTGCCAATCTGGTTCAGCCCCAGACTCTGAAATCCAGGTCAAAAAGACAAAATGATTAAGATCTTCATATTACCTTGACGTCCATGTCACCAGCTACATTTTACTCATGAACTTTTGTCTAATTGTGAACCATTTTGTCTGAAGTCCAAAATGAGATAGTTGGATGTGCGATAGAGAATAACTTGGCAGAATCAAACACTGAGTTCAGCATTGAAATGGCATGGGAATATCAAAGATAAGGACTCGAATATGGAGGAAATTGCTAAACCCAGAGGTGGGTGGAGGAGGTTTAGAAATGCACCTCTTTGGAGTGAAACTAGGCTTCTATTCCTTTTATTCCGCAGTTCTCTCATCCCTCTATTTTTACTCTATACTCCGGGGAAAACAGAAGGGCATACAGAGAGAGAAGAGACAGGGAGAAATGACAGGGAAATGTTAGGGCAATGTCCTAATATCCACGGAGTGTCTACTGGAAGGAAGTGAATAGTGTTCCCATGAGGTGATGGGAAATAAAGCCAGGTAGTTATTCCGGGAAGGTTTGGTTCTAGTCAATGAATGAGCTTTCCACTGGCTACAAGAATCTTGAGTATGAACAGATATATATACATACATACATATATATATATATATATATATTTATATATATATATATATGCGGGCTAAGCAGTATATGGAACATGAGGGCTAGCTCTATGAGAAAGGACTTGCACCTGTGGACTGCAGTACACATGTGACATGAGCAATGTGTGACGTAACCAGTGTTGGAGTCAAAACTGCTGAGTCATGTAGACATGGCAGCATGGGTCAGAACATAGCCTGCATGAGGGACCTAAGAATGAATTCCTTGGAAATGCATATCCATAAACGTAGTGCCTCCCAGACACAGTGTAATTGAGTCCCACTGGCACAGGAGGACGGCCTGCCAAGTGCTAGTGTTGGCAAGGAATACGTTCTCAATTAGGCAAATCTCTCCAGTTCTTATAATCGGCACTGCTACTACTCTGGTCATTGCAATAACACTTAACGCGTCCCCCTGCTACTCCTCTTACCCCCTGAAAGTCTGTTTCTCACCTAACAGGCGATAGTTATCCCTGCAATTTGCTTAGAACATTCCATCACTGCACAGCTTAATAGCCTCAGCTCCTTCTTAGAAAAAGCTGCAGTCTGCAAGGCTTCCACGTTCCTTCACGCTTTGCTTCCATAGACCTGCTGCTCTGACCTTAAATTTTACTTCCCTGGGGCAGGGCGGGCGGTAGCACAGCGGTTTAAGCACACAAGGCACAAAGCACCAGCTTAAGGATTCCAGTTCGAGCCCCAGGCTCCCCACCTGCAGAGGAAGTCGCTTCACAAGCGGTGAAGCAGGTCTGCAGGTGTCTATCTTTCTCTCCCCCTCTCTGGCTTCCCCTCCTCTCTCGATTTCTCTCTGTCCTGTCCAACAACAATGACAGCAACAACAACAATAATAATAACAACGATAAACAACAAGGGCAACAAGTAGGAAAGAAATGCATTCCAGGAGTGGTGGGTTCGAAGTGCAGGCACTAAGCCCCAGCAATAACCCGGGAGGCAAGAAAAAAAATTCTACTTCTCTACTCTGGTTCATTCCCAGTACTCCCAGGTGGCTCCTTCCTGTTTCTCAGATAGGATTGAATAGGAGGTAGCATGGAAGTTGGGCAGAGATTTTTTTTTTTTTTTTGTCTTCAGGGTTATTGCTGGGGCTCGGTGCCTGCATTAAGAATCTACTGCTCCTGGAAGCCATTTTTCCCATTTTGTTGCCCTTGTTGTAGTTGTTATTGTCGTTATAGCTGCTGTTGTCATTGGTAGGACAGAGAGAAATGGAGAGAGGAGGCAAGACAGAGAAGGGAACTGAAAGATAGATACCTGCAGACCTGCTTCACCAGCTGTAAAGCGACCACCCCCTGCAGGTGGGGAGCTGGGGCCTCTAACCAGAGACCTTACACTGGCTCTTGCATTTTGCACCATATGCTCTTAACCCACTGTGCTATCTCCCAGCCCCCTTGGGCAGAAGATTTTCATGGGAGAGTTCCCAAGTTCAATGTCTGGCATCTTGAAAGGCGACTTCTCCATCACTTGAGAGGGATCAATCATTTCTTCCTTTGGGCCTTAGCCTTGTTTCTTGCTGAGGTAGCTTACCGTGTGCTCCTGCCTCTCAGGATTTGAAGGAAAGATCTTCTCAGGAAGGACTTAAGAGCTTCTTCCTGAAACTCTCCTGGATGCTTAAACCTACCTCTGCAACTATATATATGTATATATACATATGTATACACACACACACAGGCATATATATACAATTTCTTTCATGATTTACAGTCAACAGTAAAATATACTAATATACTATAGTCTACAATTGTGTAACATTTCTCAGTTTTCCACATTTCCATTCAGCCCCCACTAGAGCCTCTTTCACTGTCATGTTCCTGGACCTGAACCCTCCTCTCCAACCCCAGAGTCTTTTTACTTCAGTGCAATACACCAACTCCAGTCTAAGTTCTGCTTAATGAGACTACTAAGAGGACACATAGTCCTAAAATGACACAGTTCAGACCTCCTTCACTGTCACTTCCAAAGGGGCTCAGAGTTAATAGATACTCCTAAAAAAAATTTTTTTTTAGGAATCAGCCTCATTTTTATCTCTACCGCTCAATATTTCTTCATGTATTTCAATTAAAAGGGTTACTTGTATATACCTTAGTCTTTTTCTACATTGATTTGCTTCTGAATTAACATTAAATAAGAGTTTGTGAAAGGGGTGTTTTAAAATCAAATTTAAGATATTTGAAGAAACAAAATGTCCCCTGTTTCGACGTCCCCAAGATATATATCACTGATGAACTAAGCCAATGCTTATTAAGCCTTTTTCTGTTAGTGGAAAAAAATCTCTATCAGGCTATTAAGATAGTGAAATAAAATGAGCCTCCACTATACTCATGGCATGCTATCTCATGTGAATCTTCCCAAATGCTCAGCAAATATTTGTTCCTCCTGGATTTCTGCCATAGTGCAATTTTTTCCTCTCTCTCTCTCTCTCTCTCTCTCTTTTTTTTTTTTTTTGTCACTTTTCTTGGGAATTACATAGTTTGCCCAAATTCCCATCCCTAGAGGCACTGGTCACTCAGTGAGAGAAACAGCACAAGTCAGGGATTGACATATTTTCTTCTGTCCCACAAAACCCCTCTGCAATTAATTACCATTTGCAAAAGCACAGCCTCTGATCAGCATTGTGGCAAATGGGTTTCTAAGAAAGAGTTCTTAGGGGAGATCCCTAGCAGGAAAATTCAAGAGTGAAGGGAAATAAGCCAAGTAAGAGAGAGAGTTCCTGCTTTCAAGGGTTTTTACAGATTAGCAAAAAGCACTAATTATACTGCAGTGACTTTATCAAGTGGAGATGTAGAGATAAGTATATTGAAAATGGGACCATGGGCCAAGTCTTGCAAGAGATTGGTAGTCAGCTTCATGGGCACAGCATCCGAGAATGTAACTGTGTGTAACTTGAAAACTTGGATAAAGATTCCACTGTAGACCTCAATTTCTCTTCTTTCTCTACCTCAACATTCTCTTCTGAACCGTGGTGATAAGAAGATCACTGGCTTGGTTGAATTGTCAAGGGATTAAATGAAGCAATAGATAGAAAACATGTATTGCCCAGCTTCAGATAACTAGACAAAGACATGGGAAATATACTCGAGGGAATACTACTCAGCAAGTAAAAAAAAAATAAAATAAAATGACGTTCTGTCATTCAGGACAAAATGGATGGAACTGGAAATGATCACGCTTAGTGAGCTGAGTATAAAGATAAATGACAACTTCACATAAGAGCTTCATTCATATGTGAAGTATTAAACCATATGAACTTGGAAAAAAAATTTACTATTCAGACCTAGCAATTAGAAGCTAGAATGTGCATGATAAAGTGTGTACTCTACTGAGTAGGCCACCACTTGACCCCAGTCTTTGAGTTCTTAACTTCAGAGCTGACGTTGTAGGATCAGGGTTTAAATGACCGGCATGTGATTACCAGGTACCTACTGATGAATCATATCTAGTATGCAGACAAGCAAATATATTGTGCCGTTGGAATGTCATAACAAGACTTCCAGTGTGGTTTTGTTCAATAAATTATCAGAGAATAATAAAAAAATAAAATGTTTGAGTTCTCTCCATAATATAGTTCAATCTCTTATAGAGCTTAGTGATGAGAAGCTGCTGGTAATAATAATAATAATAATAATGAGAAACTCCCTACAGCATAATACAGAAGCAAATTGCTCATTCAAGCACAAAACCAAAGAAATATGGATAGGGAAATATGTTTTGCATTATTGGTCATTATTAATGTGTCAGCAAGCATGAGACCCCTTCCATCAGTGGCTGTATTAATGCCAATTTAGGAACAGAGAGTAATCAACATATCTCCAGTCCCTTGTTTATCTAAGTGTAAAACACTGAAAGGCATGTAGGCAAGTTAGATGAAAATAAATCCTGTCCATAATCAAATAAAAATGTAATACATCCAGAGAAGCTTCTTGTATTGAACTTTTCCCCTAGACCCCAATTAATTAAATGGATTTCCAAGGAACACGCTGTTCAACTTTTCTTGAAATACAGGGTATTCCGCTGAATGGGAAATCTGCATTTTATTGTAAAGCTGGGCTACATGCAGTTGTCTTTATTATTCAAAATGAAAGCAGATTCGATTTATGTCGATCTTATTATGCATTAAAATACTGATCCTAGAGAACATCTAAAATAGTATTTTCTTTATTTAGTACTGGATAGAGACAGACAGAAATTGAGAGGAGAGGGGGAGATAGAGAGGGGAAGAGGGGTGAGTGTAGATAGCATAATGGTTATACAAAGAGACTCTCATGCCTAAGGCTCCAAAGTCTCAGATTCAATCCTCAGTACCACCTTAAACCAGAGCTGGACAGTTCTCTGGTGAAAAGTAAATAAATGAATAAAAGAGAGAAGGAGAGGCTGAGGGGCAGATAGCATAATGGTTACGCAAACAGACTCTCATACCTGAGGCTCCAATGGCCCAGGTTCAATGCCCCTCCCCCATCACCATAAGCCAGGGCTGAACAGTGCTCTGGTAAAAAGAGAGAGAGAGACAGAGAGAGACAGAGAGACAGAGAGAGAGACAGAGACTCCTGCAGCCCTGCTTCACCACTCCTGAAGGTTTCTCCCTACAAGTGAAGACCAGGGGCTTGAACCCAGGTCCTTATGCATTGTAAAGTGTGTGCTTAACCAGCTGTGCCACCAGCTGGTCCCCCTAGAACATTTTAATCCAGAAAAACATAAAAGGACATAAAAGATATACTGTGCACTGAAATGTCTGAGTTATTTCATTTTAATAGAAAATGTATATGATTTTTATTTCTGTTTATTCATTTTTGTTGTTGTCGCTAGGATATTTCCTCTCTGGGTAGACATTTTCAGGTAGAAAGGGATAGAGATGGGGGATACATAGCACGAACAGTTTATTCGACGTAATAGGGTTTGACTCAGACTGGGTCACATGCGAGACCAAGTGGACACACTTTCCAGGTAAACTATTTTGCTCGTGCTAATTTATCCTTTATAAAGTTATAAGGAATCCAATAAAGGTATGAGAAACTACATAAATGAATAACGGGGTAAATATACAACTTTGTAATTGTATTTGAAACTAGGGGGACCGGGTGGTGGCACACCTGGTTGAGTGTACATGTTAGAATGCACAAGGACCCGAGTTCAAGCCCTTAGCCCCCACCTGCAGGGGAAAAGCATTGGGAGTCGTGAAGAAATGCTACAAGTGTCTGTCTCTCTATCTCTATCTGGATGTCATAATCAATCAGTCAATATAATAAAAGTTTCAGAAGGTAACTAGGAACAACATTGTTAATTTAAAAATATTACATTTAAACTAAATTACATTTACACTAATATTTAAACTAATCACATTTAACTAATTACATTTAAATTTTATATTTTACTAATTAATTTTACTAATTTTTTACTAATTTTACTAATTACATTTAAATTTACATTAACATTTAAACTAATTACAGTTAAACTAATATTAAACTAAATTACATTTCAACTAACATTACATTTAAACTAAACATTCTAGCTTCTAATTCCTAGGTCTGAATAGTAAATCTTTTTTATTTATTTATTTTTTATTTAAGAAAGGATAAATTAACAAAACCATAGGGTAAGAGGGGTACAACTCCACACAATTTCCACCACCCAATCTCCATATCCCATCCCCTTCCCTGATGTAAATCTTCTTTTAACAGCACAAGGATCTTCTTTAAAAGATACAGTTGAGAAAGAGTTGGCAGTGTAAATCAATTTGAGTGACATCACATATATCAAGGTCACATCAATTTCTAAGTAGCTACCAAAATTCTTGATATTTTTATGAGAAGTTTTTTAGCTAGCAAATCTTAAATTTCCGAGAACTGTGCTCCACTGCTGTTTGTATACATGAGACATATGTCATGATATCACATAATAAGATCTCTCAGTAGCAAAAATTAACGCTTGACTAATGCATTTGGATTATTAAAGACACACTCTTCTGCACCATATGGCATTTTTCAAAGAAAAAAAATTCACTGGACAATTTAGGAGGGACATGATTATTTTTCACTTTTGAAGTTAAGAACTGTGAATTCATCTAATTCAATAAAGAAATAAAATAAAAGACCTCATACATTCAGGCCCTGTCTGCCACCTTCTTCTCCCATTCTTTCCTCTCTCTCTCTCTCTCTCTTTCTCCCTCTTTATTTTTCTCTGTCTCTACTAGAACAAATAAAAGGAAAAAAATGACCATGAGGAATGGTGAAATTGTTGTCCAAATCCCACTGATAACCATGGTGGCAAAAAAAAAAAAAAAAGAGAGAGAGAAAAGAAGAAGAAAAGAGTCTCTCTCTCTGTGTGTGTGTCTCTCTCTCTGTCTTTCTCTCTCCTCTCTTTCCCTTCCCTAGCTCTTCCATTGAAATAAATAAATGAAATAATTGTTTTTAAAAGAAAAAATAAGAAGAAAAAAAACAATGAGGCAACACATAGTAAAATTAGAGATTTAGAAACAGCTATGCCAATAACAGTACTAATAATATTTTAACTGAAAACTAGAATTTTTTTAAAAAGGAAATATCTTTCAGGCTAGATAAAAAACACTCCAAATATAGCAGACCTTTTATTCATACTTCTTTCTTTCTCTCTCTTTCTCTCCTAGGTTGTTTGGCATCTTGGCATTCTTGGCAGCCTTTTTTTTTTCTATCTCTTTATCTTCATTGAAGATAGATGACAAAGCCAATGAAAAAGAGAGAGAGAGAGAGAGAGGACACTTGACCACAGTTCAGCACTTGTTGGGGACTGCAGGTAGGGGCCAGAGGCTTGAACTATGGCCCTTGTGCCTGGCAACATGAGTGCTTAAGTGGTTAGTTCATCAATGAACCCCTCCAAATATATGCTTTTGAAAAGAGACTCAAATTAGTTTTTTTTAAATTTTTTAATATTTACTTATTTATTCCCTTTTATTGCCCTTGTTGTTTTATTGTTATTGTTATTATTGTTGTTGTTGATGATGATTGTTGGATAGGACAGAGAGAAATGTAGAGAGGAGAGGAAGACAGAGATGGGGAGAGAAAGATAGATACCTGCAGACCTGCTTCATCAGCTGGGGAGCCAGGGGCTCAAACCCAAATCCTTACACGGGTCCTTGTGCTTCAAATTACTTTAATATGTATAAATAAAGTAAATGCTTAATTTAAGTTGATCGATTACAAATCAATTTCTCTCAGTAATACATTTTAAAACATTAAACAAAACACTAGGAAATTAAAATAAACATTTTGCACACATCAAAAAGACCCAGAAAAGCTGAGTTACTCACAATGTAGTCTCAGGCACCATCTCTACTAAGAATATAGAGAAGAGAATGAAAAGGTTAGTTAAGAAGGTTAAAATAAAAAGACACAGTAAACAAAGGTATGCATATTTAAGTTCTGCCATTAAAATGACCACCCCTAGAACATGCCCTTAAGGGAGACATTTACAAGTAACTGTATTTTAAATACTCCCTTAGGCATTGTTTTGCCTTACAATTCTCTCTTGCAACAATGTGTTTTATCTACCTTCCCAAGACTGGCCAGCTCCTCATGGGGCGCGAGCGCTTCCACACTGCGATCATCCTCTCTGGCATTATGCTATTCCACTGCAGAATACTGTGCCCCAGTATGGTTCCGTAGCCACCATGTCCACTTGGTCGATTCCAAATTATATTCCTCCATGAGGATAATTTCTGGAACCATCCGTTCCACCCCGGTCCCATGGCTGCCAGTTCTCAGCAACATCGCCCCGCCAGATATTCGTCGGGATGCGGCATCATCTAAGTTCATTTCCCACGTCTACGCTCGACCGGACCTGCCCATCTACGCGGATATCTTCGCCCACCCTGTCCAACGCTTGACGTCTCGTCACCCAATCTGGTCCCCTACGCCTACACTGAACTTCTCTGTTCCAGACTCTTGGAAACAGAGTCAGCACGTTATGATTGGGCCCTCCTCAATCGCTATGGAACAGGCCATGGCCGGTGCGCCGCTATGTTCCATCGCCGGGGAGCCAGAGACGACCCGAACTGCCCCTGCGGCTCCAGACGGACTATGACCCACATAGTCAACGACTGCCACCTCTCCAGATTCAAAGGAGGTCTCGAAACTTGACATCAGGCGCAACCTGACGCTGTTGACTGGCTACGGAAGAAGGGCAAACGCTAGAAGAAGAAGCAAAGACTTTTCTTAGGAGGTAGATTTGTGTCCCCTTAAGCTTTTAAATAAAAGTAAGATCCAAATTTGGGATATTATATGAATAAACAAATTTTAATGTCATTTCCTATACTAGAACTGAAGCCTAAATGAAGGAAACAATTCCATTCACAATTGCGTAAAAAATGAAAGGAAAGGACGTTTAACTATGACCTGAGAGGGTACCTGATTTGTCATGTGTATGAACCAGGTTCTGTTCCAACTCCCTCTATCCATAAAATAAATCTATTTTTTTAAAAAAAATGTTTTGTGCTTCAGGAAATGTAAGATAGTGGGTCAAGCGGTAGCGCAGCTGGTTAAGCGCACATGGCGCCAAGTTTAAGGACAGGCAAAAGGACCCTGGTTTGAGCCCCTGGCTTCCCACCTGCAGGGGGGTCGCTTCACAAGCAGTGAAGCAGGTCTGCAGGTGTCTTTCTCTCCCCCTCTCTGTCTTCCCCATCTCTCTCGATTTCTGTCTTATCCAACAACAACAACAACAACAGCAATAAGATCAGTAACAATAATAACAATAAGGGCAACAAAAATGAGAAAAAGATGTCCTCCATTTAAGCACTTGATTGTCTAATGTAGCCTGTATTTATCATAGAAGTTTGTAAAAAAAGAAAAAAGAAAGAAAGAAAGAAAGAAAAAGAAAAAAGAAGAAAGAAAAAAAAAAACAGAACTGGGGTAGACAGCCTGATGGTTATGCAAAATACTTTCACACCTGAAGCTACAAGTTCTATTCCTAGCACCACCATAAGCCAGAGCTAAGCAGTGCCCTGGTATTTCTGTCTGTGTCTCTCTGTATCTCTCTCACCTGGTAGAGCGCACACATCACAACATACAAGGACCCAAGTTCAAAGCTAGAATTTTAGGTAGTGGTGTCAAATTTTATTGCCTTGAATCTGAAACTTATCTAACGCCATCAAACAGTTCCCTCAGTAGAAGTATATGTATCCATTCACTCATTTTTGCTGCAGTAAGACCTTGCGTTTGTGACTCCTCTGTTGCTCAGTTGATGTTTTTATTTTCTTTATGTCAGAGACAAACAGAGACAGAGAGAGGGGAGGAACTACCACACCAGTGTTAAGGGGAGTAACGTCTGAGACAATTTGACTTGCTTAATTTATTCACCTTTTCAGTTTACTTTTGCCTCATTACAATGCTATTTATATATATATATTTTTTAAATTTTTTTTGTAATTTTATTTACTTATATTCCCTTTTTTTGTAATTTTATTTATTTATCTTCCCTTTTGTTGCCCTTGTTGTCTTTTTATTGTTGTTGTAGTTGATGTCGTCGTTGTTGGATAGGACAGAGAGAAATGGAGAGAGGAGGGGAAGACAGAGAGGAGGAGAGAAAGACAGACACCAGCAGATCTGCTTCACCACCTGTGAAGCGACTCCCCTGCAGGTGGGGAGCCGGGGGCTCGAACCGGGATCCTCATGCTGGTCCTTGCGCTTAGCGCCACCTGCGCTTAACCCACTGCACTACCTCCCGGCTCCCCTACTTACATATTTTTATAGATCATTTTAATGGTGGCATGTGGTGTTTTCTGCACATAAGACTATTAGCATGACTGATAATATTGACTTGATAGTTCTGATTCCCAAAATTATCACCAGTAAACTAGGAAAATTGATTGTTAGCTTTATATAGACAAAAGATCAAACTGCCTTGGTTTCTATTATTGTTTGGCTATGACAAACACACAGAATTGTCTATTATTTCTCAATCTGAAACATTAACCACAGTATAAATGCTGTGTTGCCCTTTGCTAAACAGAATTTTGGTACAAAGGAAGCAACTGCATATGCAAAACATTATTGGTCCTATTTCCCATGGGCACCTACCAAACAACACGAATGCAATTTGAAAGGCAAGTGTACAAATTTGAAAGTACTATCTGGTCTTACGGAAGCTTAAACTAAACTCCCAAATTGTGACTTTACTTAAAAATAACTAAATCACTACCTCAATAAAATCAGTTTCATGGTGTGGTTTTATAAGACACATGGAACATTTTGAACTGCAGACTTCTCTCTCTCTCTCTCTTTATATTTTATTTATTTATTAATGAGAAAGACAGGAGGAGAGAGAAAGAACCAGACATCACTCTGGCACATGTGCTGCCGGGGATTGAACTCAGGACCTCATGCTTGAGAGTCCAAAGTTTTATCACTACACCACCTCCTGGACCAAGCACTGCAGTGCTTCTCAATCTGTATATATTTAAATGGAAGCAATTTAAAAACATCTGCTTTGGGGCCAGGTGGTGGCGCACCTGGTTGAGCATACATGTTACAATGTGCAAGGTCCCAGGTTCAAACCCTCAGTCCACACCTGCAGAGGTAAATCTTCGCAAGTGGTGAAGCAGTGCTGCAGGTGTCTCGCTGGAGAGGGTCTTCTGAGGACGCAGCTGCTTCCGAGGGAGAGGTCACCTGGAAGGGGCCCAGTGGCAGGCTGCTTCTGGTCCTCACAGCCGCACTCCCAGGAGCTGAAGGAGGCAGGTGCATCAACTGTGCTTTAAAGCTTCCATGTCTTGTTCATCTGTAACTCAAAGTTGAAACGCAGCTTCAGGATCAAGCATTCTGTGCCTCTGAGAATGGTGGGCCCTTGTGGCCCAAGCGGGCTGCTGCCTTTACCACCTTCCATTGGAATTAGCAGGAAAACCTGTGGCCAGAAGCCAGCTGGACTAGAGCCTGGGCCTAAGACACCCACCCATGAGTGGAATTTGAAGAAGAAAAACTGTTAGCGAGCATAAATCAAACCACCATCCACTGAAAGGAAGCAAAGATGTTTATTGATGAATTGCAATCTGGGCCGAGATGGTGACTGGCAGCAGTCTACCAAGCTCGACCCTGAACAGGGCTCAAACCACACAATTTATAGGAATTCAGAACACACTTGAGAAGGGGGTCCACTCCATCTTACAATCTATGTCCAATTACATATTACAAAAAACGCGGAATCCAATCATTTTAAACCAAGCAAAAAGCAGGGTCCATACAAAGCGAAGCGCAGGCTAATTTCAAACCTTGCAAAAAACCAGACAACCAATAAGACCTGACCAGGTATTAGGTCCTCATATCCCCCTACCATCATACCAGGCCATCTGGCGACCAGTATACTGCTGGGGCTGTGCAGAGGTCCTGATAAGGCTAGCCCTCACACAGAACTTCTGCAAAACACCTGATGGCCTTCACTGATTAGCCCTGATTTTCAAAAGGGAAAGGGCAAGGGGCTTTTTACTTAGCAAACAACCGGGGGCTTTCAAAAACAAGAATAAGAAGGGGGACTTGTAGGGAAAAAGGGGAACTTAACACTAAACACTCAAAAACTTAACATCTAAACCTAAAATGAGAAAGGGGGGGACTTAAAGTTAGCTTGAATACAGGGGGATTTTAAAGTAACAGCTAATTACTGCCTGTCACAAAAACCAGTGCCCTAAGGCTAAACTGAGTGATCTCCTAAATCCTAGAGAGTTGGCCTAGGAAGCTAGAGCTCCACAAATCCAAATACTAAGGAAGGAGGGGGCCGAGTGGTTGCCCACCTAGTCAGTGTTGCAGTTCTCAGGGACCCAGGTTTGAGCCCCTGGTCGCCACTTATAGGGGGAAAGCTTTGCAAGTGGAGAAGCAGTGCTGCAGGTGTCTCTCTGTCTCTCTCCCTCTCTACCAATCCCTTCTCTTTAGATTTCTGGCTGTCTCTATCCATAAACAAATAAAGATAAAAAATTACAAATGGCCTGTGGGAGTAGGGTGTTTATAGTAAAGGCACAAAGCCCCAGCAATAACACTGATGGCAAGTAAAATAAAAGAGAAAAAAAGAAAGAAAATCTGTTTCGTGTTAGTCTTTAAATAGGAAAACAAGAAAGGCCATTCAATTCATTCATTTTTATTTATGCCGTTTCCAGATGGAAACATAATGACTCCTTGTAAATTCATTTCCACTTCTCCGCATACATATTACAAATTGAATTTTATCTATTGTATCTAACCCTAGCCCAATTTTCACAATGGAGTATTTTCTTTTTTTTTATTTCTTTATTGGGGAATTAATGTTTTACATTCAAAAGTAAATGCAATAGTTCGTACATGCATAACATTTCCCAGTTTTTCATATAACAATACAACCTGAACTAGGTCCTCTGTTATCCTTTTTGGAACTGTATTCTCTCCACCCACCCACCCCAGAGTCTTTTACTTTGGTGAAATATGCCAATTCCAGTTCAGGTTCTACTTGTGTTTTCTCTTCTGATTTTTCAACTTCGGCCTGAGAGTGAGATCATCCCATATTCATCCTTCTGTTTCTGACTTATTTCAGTTAACATGAATTTTTCAAGGTCCATCCAAGATCAGCTGAAAACAGTGAAGTCACCATTTTTTATAGCTGAGTAATATATATATATATATATATATATATATATATATATATATATATATATATATATTACAACTTGCTCAGTCACTCATCTGTTGTTGGACACCTGGGTTGCTTCCAGGTTTTGGCTATTACAAATTGTGCTGCTAATAACATATGTGTACACAGATCTTTTTGGGTGGGTGTGTTGGGTTCCTTAGGATATATCCCCAGGAGAGGAATTGCAGGATCACAGGGAAGGTCCATTTCTACCCTTCTGAGAGTTCTCCAGACTGTTCTCCACAGAGGTTGGACCAATTGACATTCCCACCAGCAGTGCAGGAGGGTTCCTTTGACCCGACAACCTCTGCAGCATTTGTTGCTGTTACCTTTTCTGATGTATGACATTCTCACAGGAGTGAAGTGATATCTCATTGTTGTCTTTTTTTTTGAATTTGTCTGACAATCAGAGACATGGAGCATTTTTTCATGTGTTTCTCTGCCTTTTGGATCTCTTCTGTGGTGAATATTCTGTCCATGTCCTACCCCATTTTTGGATGGGGTTATTTGTTTTCTTGTTGAGATTTAGGTTCTTTATATATTCTGGTTATCAGCCTCTTGTCTGATGTATGGCATGTAAAGATCTTCTCCCATTCTATGAGGGGTCTCTTGGTTTGGGTAGTGGTCTCTTTTATTGTGCAGAAACTTTTTAATTTGATGTAGTCCCATAGGTTTATGCTTGCCTTAGTCTTCTTTGTAATTGGATTCGTTTCATTGAAAATGTCTTTAAAATGTACGCGGAAAAGAATTCTGCCAATATTTTCCTCTAAGTATCTTGATAGTTTGTGGTCTAACATCCAAGTCCTTGATCCACTTGGAATTTACTTTTGTATTTGGTGAAATACAGTGATTCAGTTTCATTCTTCTGCATGTTTCATCCCATTTCTTCAAACACCATTTGTTGAAGAGATTCTGCTTTCCCCATTTAATAGTCTTGGCACCTTTGTCAAAGTTTAGATGTCCATAGGTGTTGGGGCTTACTTCTGGGCTCTCAATTCTATTCCACTGGTCAGTGTGTCTGTTCATGTTCCAGTACCAAGCAGTTTGACAAGAGTCAAAACAGTTAAGATCCCCTCATGACCACTGAGAGAGCTTGCCTGCTAGACTGTATGTCTTGCCATGATCATGGGATTCTGGTTCTACGCCAACACATGAGAAGAGAGTGCTAGGGTACTGTGGGAGGCTTCAGTCTCTCTTCTTTGATTCTGTATATTTGAAATTTTATGGGCTACATCCAAGTGTATTCTTTGATACTTGATTCACAAATCTATATTTCAGGTCTTTCCATCAGAAGAAGTTAATATAGGATTGTATTGTCTATAATGGGGAATAAATATCTCCCTAAGGCAAGGGTAAGCTTATGTTCATGTCCAAATAGAAGAAAATCATTGGAGTATGCCAGTGGCACAGCGGGTTAAGCGCACAGGGCACAAAGCACAAGGACGGGCATAAGGATCCTGGTTCCAGCCCCTGGCTCCCCACCTGCAGGGCAGTCACTTCACAGGCAGTGAAGCAGTTCTGCAGGTGTCTGTCTTTCTCTCCCCCTCTCTGTCTTCCCCTCCTCTCTCCATTTCTCTCTGTCCTATCCAACAACAACAACATCAATAACAACAACAATAATAACCACAACAATGTTAAACAACAAGGGCAACAAAAGGGAAAGTAAATATAAAATTTTTTTTAAATCAAATAGAAGATAAGAGATAAGAGATTTGAGGTGGGGGTCAGGCAGTGGCATATTCAAGCCAAAAAATGCTAGTTCAAGCCCTCCCTCCCTGCCTGCAGGATGGGCGCTCCCTGAATGGTGAAGCAAGTCTGCAGGTGTCTATCTCTCTTCTCCAACAACTTGAAGTCTTGTGAAATATTTTCCTCTGGACTTTAATGTGTCTATTTAGGCACAGGAAAAAGACCAATGTATTTTAATAAAAATTTTTCTTTTTTCTTTTTTTTATTTTTATTTATTTATTTACTTATTAGAGAGAGACAGAGAAACTTAGAGGGGCAGGGGGGTAGAGAAGGAAAGAGACAGGGAGAGATACCTATAGCCCTGCTTCACCACTCCAGAAGCTTTCCCCTTGTATGGGGGGACCAGAGATGTGAACCTGGGTCTTAATGTGTGCACTTAACCAGCTGTGCAGGGCCCCTTTAAATCAATATTAAATCATTAAGTCTAAAATCTTAGTAAAAAGACTCACTGACCCAATTTTCATTTTTACTGCTAGAATAGTTAACTATGACCAAGGACACTGCTTTAGTTTTCCTTTAATTTGGGCATTCTTTCTAACATGAAAATACAAAAGTAAAAGAAAAAAAAAACCTTCCACTTATATAAATGCATAACATCGTAGAAAAATAACTATATAGTCATACTAAAACACTGTACAATGATACGTTCGTTCATTGCTTTAAAAAGTCAAGTAAGAAATACTCTTGATGTCATATAATTATGTTCTTTAAAGATTTACAGGAAAAAAAAAGTCCTACATGCTTTGCTTACCAGTGGGAGTAAAATCTTAGTTTGTAGACTTTGTGCTTTAACAACCCTGCCCAAATATGAGACAGAAAAAGAAAAAATAATGCCCTCTCCCAACTGTGACTCTTGTGAACTGTTCAAGAGATATAGAGATGTTTTCCTTTGATTTTATTTTTCAGTATTGAAAATGTTGTGTGTGACTGTGTTCCTTGGCCTGCTTGGGCCCTTTCTTACAGATCTTTTTCCACATACCAAATGAACTCTCTGTGCCGTGACTTATAGAGAAAAGAATTAGGTTTGCGATACAGCTATAAACAGTTGTGATCCATCCTTGTATGAACACTACTATAAAATTATATTGTAATGCGTGCTTCATTAAGCATAAGAGTTATTTTCAAGTGTAAAATCAAATGATTGTTCTATTATGATTTATTAGACGCGCAGGTTGGACCCACTTTCAGAAATCACGCAAAGTTTGCAGTTGGATTTATGCTTATCGGAATAATCTAGCCCATTAGGAGTTGCAAATTTATTCTGGAAGATCAAGAAAACAGCATTGTTAATGTCATTTCTATTACCCTTGGAATGCTGCCTAAAATAAAATGTCATGGGACCACTCAGGATCTACAAGTTTGGCCATTTTTCCTTCCTGAATTTCACCAACTGTAAATTTCCGTACAGTCTAAAGAAAGCATGTTTTCTGAAGTTGTGGGAGCTATTAGTACTTACTCGTTTGCTCCATAGTCAGCTTAGAGGATTAAAAAAAAAAGTTGTAACTTTTCTTAAATTCTAACTACACAACCAACCTTCCTTCCTTCCTTCCTTCCTTCCTTCCTTCCTTCCTTTTTTCCCTCCCAACCTTCCCTTCTTTGGCTAAATTTTATTATACATCTTTACATAGATATGATTTGTTCTTTTGAATTGACCACATGTGGGGGCCAAGCCGTGGTACATCCAGTTTAGTGCACGTAGTGCTAATCGTGAAGACCTCAAGGATCCAGGTTCAAGCCCCCACTCCCCACCTGCAGTGAGTCCACTTCACGAACGGTAAAGCAAGTCTGCAGATGTCTGTCTTTCTCTTTGCCTCTCCATCTCCTCCTCCTTCTCAATTTCTCTCTGTCCTATGGAATAAAATAAAAATATTATCAGGAGCAGTGTATTCCTAGTGCTGGCACCAAGCCCCAACCATAACCCTGGAGGCAGAAAAAAAAAATGACCACATGCTAAAATTCAACACAGCTGTGGGCAAAGGATGACTAGACAAAGTATATTTACTCAACAGTCTATAGCCTGTAAGAACTGACTTCCATTTTCTTTTTTTTACCGACAACAATATCACTGGATTCTATACCTACATGACAGCACCATTCTTAAGTACTATTTTTTTCTTCTTTTTCATAGAGGATGAGAGACGCAAACATATAGGGAGTCACAGAGAGAAGGAGACACACCTGCAGTGGTGATTCACCACTCCTGAAACCCCTGGGGACACACACACACACACACACACACACACACACACACACACACACACACACACAGTGGGTACCCAGATGCCTTATGCCTGGTGATGTGTGTTATCTACTAGGTGAGCCACCAACTACTTCCCTGTTTTTAATCCTTTGCTGCTATGGTTTTAGAGAGTGAGGGCACGGAGCAGATCTGAAACAAATTGTCTTAGAAAAAAGAAATTTATGGGGGTCGGGTGGTAGCGCAGTGGGTTAAGCACATGTGGCACAAAGCGCAAGGACCGGCAGAAGGATCCTGGTTCGAGCCCTGGCTCCCCACCTGCAGGGGAGTCGCTTCACAGGCGGTGAAGCAGGTCTGCAGGTGTCTGTCTTTCTGCCCCCTCTCTGTCTTCCTCTCCTCTCTCTATTTCTCGCTGTCCTGTCCGGCAACGATGACATCAATAACAACGATGATAATAACCACAATAATGGTAAAAGAAACCAGGGTAACAAAAGGGAAAAAATGGCCTCCAGGAGCAGTGGATTCGTGGTGCAGGCACCAAGTGCCAGCGATAACCCTGGAGGCAAAAAAAAAAAGAAAGGAAGAAAAAAAAGAAATTTGTATATATAGATGATGAAGGAAATCCTGGAAAGAAGATGTGTTTGTCTCAAGTATGTTGGAGAAGGAAGAAAGAATACCTGATGTAGTTTGTAAAATAAAATCTCAGGCAAGTTGGGCGGTAGCGCAGCGGGTTAAGTGCAGGTGGCTTGGCGTGAAACGCAAGGACCAGCGTGAGAATCCGGGTTCAAGCCCCCGGCTCCCCACCTGCAGGGGAGTCGCTTCACAGGCAGTGAAGCAGGTCTGCAGGTGTCTGTCTTTCTCTCCTCCTCTCTGTCTTCCCCTCCTCTCTCCATTTCTCTCTGTCCTATCCAACAACGACATCAATGACAACTACAGTAACTATCACAACAATGAAAAACAAGGGAAAATAAATAAATATAAAAAATTAATAAAAAATAAGAAGGTTTAAAAAAGAAAATAAAATCTCAGAAGAAACTGAACCTTTCCATTCATTGTTTGTCTGCTAATGTTTTTCACTTCAGTCCTGGCGCAGATGCTCACTGAGTGAGACAGGACTGCTTTTCCTGAAATAAAGATTTGATCATGTTACTGCCAACTCAAAGTACTTTTCTGCTTATCACATTTTTGCCGTCTCTACAATTGATATTTGCCTAATATGTCAATCCCATGCTCTACCCTACTGCTGCCTATTCACTCAATGCCTCAATCACTTTGTAATTTAAAATTCATGATTGAGGGCCCCGGTGTTGGTGCACCTGATTAAGTGCACATGTTACAGTGCACAAGGACACAGGTTTGAGCCTCCAGTCCCCACCTGTAGAGGGAATGCTTTGCAAGTGGTGAAGCAGTGTTGCAGGTGTCTCTCTGTCTCTCCCTATCACCCCATTCCCTTTTGATTTCTGGCTGTCTCTATCCAGTAAATAAAGTTAAATAAATCAATAAATAAAAAATAAAAGTCATGACTGACCTACATTTCAGGTGGGAGGAAGGCATATTAATGATGGCAAAAGCCAGAATAATAAGTAGGTCAAAGTGGTATTGTGTAAGATATTAAATTTACATATCTCTGATGCATTGTCTCTGGTAATTTTTCTCATCTTTGATGGCCCACTGTTTTTTATCTTCACCAGATATTATTTATTCTGCAATCATTCTTCACACAGAAGATATTATCATGCCGTAAATGCCAAATGATTAATCCATCAAGGTAAGATGTTAAAAAATGGTCTTTGTGTTTTAAGTGAAGTATTACTAACTGTAAGTGGTATTTGAGTACTGATAACAGATGATTTTAAACTCTGTGTAATCTCATCACTTGTGATAAAAAGTATGAATTTCTAAAATTCAATCTTGAAATCACTAAATTATTTTTAACTCTGAGAGACCCTTCATTTGCTTATTGTTGGGGAATGAGTTAATAATTTGAGTCTCATCAATTATATCTTAGATAAATTGCCTGAATGATATCAAATAAATTTAACACACATGCAATTTTATGGATACTTTCTATTTTTAAGAGAGAGATTGAGGTGGGGAGGAGACAGAGAGACACTTGCAGACCTGCTTCACTGCTTTTGAGGTGACCTCCCCCCTGCAGGTGGGGAGCCAGGGGTTGGAACCAGATCCTTTCTCTGGACCCTGTGCTTTGCACCATGTGTGCTTAGCCTGCTATGCTACCACCAGGCCCCCTCTTGTCTCTTAATTTTTAGGATACATCATTTCATCATTCTCTTATTGAGTCCACAGTACATTATAGAAATAAGTATAGTTAGCTGAGTTAAATTAAAGAATAGATGAACTCTAAAAAACAGGAAACACTGCTTAGTTTAAAATGTGAGAATTCTTGAGGAAATAAAAAACATGCCAAACTTAAAAATTCAAATAGAGGATTCTATATGAGTGTGAATATATTTATGGCCTAATGATAAAAAAAGGCTGTGTGTGTGTTTGTGTGTGTGTGCGTGTGTCCTTTCTACTTTTATGGTTCAACTTAAATATTATGTGTAAGTCTTTGGGACTCAAAAATGTGTTTGGGAAAGTCTGCAGTCAACTCTCATCTTCACCATCAGCTCAGCTTTCTTCTCAGAATAATCTCTGTTAGAAAGAAGACAGCAAGAATGAAGGATGAAGGATTATTTCTTATAATGCAGCCAAAAATAAATTAGTTTTACTCAAATATATTCCACAAATGAAAATAATTCGTATCTATAAGAGAATCATTAGTGTAGACCTTTTCTATTTCCATGGAAGGACTCAGCCCTAGTTACTTATTCCTTAATTGCTTAGAAAACCGTACATCTTCTGTTTGTATATATTTGTGTATTAAACAAAAGTATTTCAATCCACAGTATATTCTTGCTTCCTGAAAACTAAGTCAGATAGGTGAACTCAGAACTTGAATGCCTGAAGCTCCTAGTTCAACTCCTGATCCCCAAAGTAATCAGTGTTCTGACTTTTCTTTCTTTCTCTCTCTTTGATATGAAATAATATATATCTCATGTGAAATGAATAAAGCAAATCTTCCAAAATAACATTTTAATATTCTTCTGGTCAAACATTAAATCTTCACTTTAAATTAGTTTTAGATATAACTACCATTTATTTAGTTATGGAAGATATTTTGAAATCTGTAGTATGAGGATGATTCAACTATAATTCTGGAATCTTAATTTTTCCCTGAGCATGAAATCTAATATGCAGATAGATTCAAGTTATTGTCTGGGGAGATGATGTCATGGCTGGAAAGAGGACCAGAAAGCTTGATCAGGGAAGAGAGTAGCATTTGAAGATCTTATCCCATTCTCTGAGGGGGTCTCCTTTTTGTGTATGATAGTTGCCTTGACTGTGCAGAAGCTTTTCAATTTGATGTAGTTCCGTTTATTTGTCTCTGCTTTAGTCTTCCTTACAATTGGGTTTGTATCATCAAAGATGTCCTTGAGGTTTAGATTGAAAAGTGTTCCACCAATGTTTTCCTCTTAAGTATTTGATAGTTTCTGGTCTAACATCCAGGTCCTTGATCCATTTGGAGTTGATTTTTGTTTCTGATGAGATAAAATGGTTCAGTTTTATTCTTCAGGGAAAGTTTTTCAGGAGTAGTGAAGCAGTATTTCAGATATGTTTCCTTTATGTTCTTTCACCCTCCCTCTCTATTTCTTTGTCTCTCACTCTCTATCAAAAATAAATAAATAAGGGGAAAATGGAGCAACATATTTATGATACTAATGGGTTAAAATTTATGAATACATTCAATAAAAAAAGAAACATGCCCAGTAATAATAATATGGATATTAGACTAGAATATGTGATGAAGTACAAGTAATATAATATTGTCAAATTTCACAGTGTTGTCTCTTGTCATGCATATTCAGGGGAATATTTACATTAATATATAACAACAAACTCTCTGGAGTATTCCTTTTTTTTCCCTTCTACTTCTTCTTTTTCTTTTTTTGTTTTGTTAACTGAAAGCTAAGAATCCTGTCTAGAAAAGTCCTTTAATTATGAAAATAGGAAACTTATCCCTTGGCAAAAATATTAGAGATGTTTTCATAGACAAACAACAAAATCCTGAAATGTAATACTAGCAATGCCAAAACACTTGAATTGTTTTCCCTTTCATGGTGAAATGTGAGAAATTAGAAGAAGAATGTCTTTACCTGTGAATTAATACTTAAATTATTTTTTCATTTATTAATATCATTAAACACCGAAGACAAGCCAGTACAAATGAATAGTTTGAAAGTACTCCATTGTGGTGGATCAACTAGGAACACCAAAGGAGACCACCTGGGACCAAAACAAGACGGGACTAGAACGACTTCAGGAACCCACCAAATGACCTGTAAGTGCAAACACGTGTGGATGGTGGACAGATAGGGGCCTAGGGAGAGATTAAGTGGCTGGCAGTTTATCAGTTGAGACACCACCTCCAGTCTGTTTCACCAACAAGGGGAAAGCTGAAGGGAGGAGAGGACTCCCCTGAGACACACCAAGTGCAACTCTGAGTCTTCATTGCTACTGCCCTCAGAATCTGGAGCAGTGGCAGGGAGGCCCTGTGCTGACACCAGGGGACAGAGAATTAACCAGGAAACTCAGAAGAAGATCTCTACCTGTGTGGCATAGCGGTGGGGCTGTGAAAGTCTCTTTGCAGAACCACTGGATTATCTCTGCCACACCCTGCTTTATCTCTTGGTCAATAGTCAATGATTAAGCTAAGAAGCCTACTTATAGTTTAAGAACCCTCAGGCTCCCATAGCCTACAGGGAAGAAAAAGCACAATAGAGGTTTTTAAGCCACTGAGCTCCAAATAAGGGATTAAAATAATATTGAAACAACCTTTAACTTCCACAACTGTGAACCCTTTAATTGCCTTACTTAGACACAAGTCAATCCAATAGTGATCAGTAATTTGAAAGTACTGAGAGAGGGATCTTATAACATAATATATAAAATGGTTAAACCAACAAGAATAAATACTGGAGAAATGAACCAGGAAAAGAGTCTAGGTAAAAGCCACCCAAAAGGTGAAGCACAGAATAATTAGGTCAACATCCAAACACTAGTTAAGGAAATAATCACAGGAGTGAGTAAAGTGTTTGAAAGAATTGTCATCAGAAATGCAGACTCTGGAAGACAATACTAATTATCTCGAGGTTATTAAAGAGCTGAAAGCTGAAATAGCTGCGTTAAGAACACAACTAGCTGAACAAGCTAAAACTATATCAGAACAGGGTAACAAAATAGATGGACTCCAGAAAACATTAGAGGGGAGAGAGAATAGAATCAATGAGGCTGAAGACAGAATTAACAAGATTGAGGACAAATTAGAGACAACTAAAAAAGAAGAGATCTCAAAAAAAGAGATCTCAAAAAGAGATTAAGAGATACTGAAAACAACAACAGAGGCCTATGGGATGACTTCAGAAGAAATAATATACACATTATTGGCTTATCAGAGGAAGAAAGAGAGGGAGAGAAAGAAAGCATTCTTCAGGCCATAATAGCTAAAACTGTCTCTAGTATAGACAACATCAAAGACATAAAGGTTCAAGAAGGCAAGAGGGTCCCAAACAGAACTAACCCAGACTTAAAGACACCAAGACACATAATATTTAGAATGGAAAGGAATAAGGATAAGGAAAGGATCCTGAAGGCTGCAAGAGAAAAACTAAGAGTCACCTACAGAGGAAAACCCATAAGATTAATAACAGACTTCTCCACTCAAACACTACAGGCCAGAAGAGAATGGAAAGATATCTATCGAGTACTCAATGAAGAAGGCTTTCAACCAAGAATACTGTATCCTGATAGACTGTTATTCAGACTAGATAGAAGCATAAAAACGTTCTTAGACAAACAACATTTGAAGGAATCAACTATGACCAAGACTACCCTTAAAGAAATTCCAAAAGTTCTCCTATGAACAGTCAGACCACCATAAATAGGCCATCTATCAGAACACTCTAAAACTCTACAAGAATGGCCTTAAAATATCTTCAATCTTTGATATCAATAAATTTCAATGGCCTGAATTCACCTATTAAAATGCACACACTAGGAAGATATATTATAACACAACCAAACACTATGCTGTCTACAGGAAATCCACCTAACTCAGCATGACAAGCACAGACTCAAAGTGAAAGGATAGAAAACTATCATACAAGCCAATGGCCCATAAAATTGGGCAGGAACAGCTATTCTCATATCTGACACGATAGACTTTAAAATAGATAATTTTTTTTTAAAAGATAAGAATGGACACTCCTTAATGCTCAGAGGATCAGTCAATCAAGAGGACTTAACAATTATTAACATCTATACACCCAATGAGAAGCCATCTAAATACATCAAACTTCTACTGAAAGAGCTACAGCAATATATTAATAGCAACACAGTCATAGTAGGGGACTTCAACACCCCACTCTCTCAACTTGACAGATCATCCAGGCAGAAAATCAAGAAAGACATAAGGGAGCTAAATGAGGAGATAGATACACTAGAACTATTGGACATTTTCAGAGTCATTCATCCCAAGAAACTGGAATACACATTTTACTCAAGTCCACATGGGTCATTCTCAAGGATAGACCATATTTTAGGCCACAAAGACAGCATCAGCAAATTCAAGAGCATTGAAATCATCCCAAGCATCTTCTCAGACCACAGTGGAATTAAATTAAACTAACACTTAACAATCAACAAAAGACTAGTAATAGTCCCAAAGTGTGGAAGCTCAACAGTACACTCCTAAACAACTACTGGGTCCAAGAGGAAATAAAGGAAAAAATAAAAATGTTTTGAGAGTTCAAGGATAATGAAGACACATGCTATCAAAATATTTGGGACAGTACTGAGAGAGAATTTCATAGCCATACAAGCACACATTAGGAAACAAGAAAAAGCACAAATAAACAGCCTGATTGCACATCTTAAAGACCTATAAGAAGAACAAAGGAACCCTAAAGCAACCAGAAGGACAGAAATCACTCAAGTTTGGGCAGAAATCAATAACACTGAAAGTAAGAAAACCATACAAAAGATCAACGGAAGTAAATGTTGGTTCTTTGAAAGAGTGAACAAAATCGACAAACCTTTAGCCAGACTCACAAAACAAAAAAGGGAGAAGACCCAAATAAATCGGATAGTAAACGTCACAGCTAATGAAATTAAAATAGTTATCAAAAATCTTCCCAAGAATAAAAGTCCTGGACCAATTGGTTTTACAAATGAATTCTACAAAATTCAATTCAATAGAACTAATAATCGTGCTTTCGTTTTGCAGAAGGGATGATGAAGAGAAGAAACAGGAGCAAAGATGGAAGAGGAGGAAACACTCAATTAGTTTCTCCTAGTGCTGACCGCCCCACCCCCCCGCCTGCCATATTACGTGCTTCCGCTGAGAGTGTTTCCTGGGGCAGCCACAACAGAACTCACTAGGTGGTTAAGGTCCTGGTTATTTATGTTTTACATAGGAAGCATGAAGACTGAGCTCAAACTTTCAGGACACACTGTGATTATTGTACCCAACAGCTGTAAGATCACAAGTTCAGAGGAAGTAAGATAAAATGCCTTCACATTTCAGGGGTTGGGGGGGGGGGAGTTCCTATTTGAAGAGTCTAATTTCAAAATGCACTCGTGAATAACAACCAAAAATAACAATAATAATACTAACACAACCTAAAAGCAACGACCCTTGCATGACCTTGGAATGACCATCTGAAAAATCTTGCTCCGGCTCCGCTCCACACATCATAAACAGTGAGTCAGTTCTCCCAGGTAAATAGGCTGCAGATGCAGTGTTAAAACAATGGGAATGGTTCCTGGTGATGAAAGGTTAGGGAACCAGCTTGAATCCTTCCTTGTATGCGATTGTCTGCTGCATCTGCCATCTGCTGCGGTTCAAGGTTTTGTCAGTGACCTAGAGGATTTACCCACCCGCCAAGTCAGAAGACACTTAACTTCTGTGACGCTCGTAAAACTATATAGGGAGTGCGGTGGATTTTTTTTGTTGCCTTCAGCAATATATTTTGCGTTTAGGAAAGCTGCAGTTGTGAGCCTTGTTGTCTCAGATTGATTTAGATGCCCTGTGTTGGCTTTTATGTCCCGCTGGGTTGTAGCCACAGAGTTACTCAGATGAAAAAGTTCTAGAAATGGAAGCTGAGACTCAACTCAGATGACAGGCATTCCATAGCTCTCTCACACTCGTGGTTTCCTGGGTGAGGAGGTGTTTTAACGTAACTCACAGGCTTGTTCAGGGCTTGAAGGAGAACATTTAACTAAGTGGTTTGCAAAGTTAATGTCCAGAGAAGGAGCCAGGTATGGTAACTGAAGGACATCAAAATCAAGTTCAAATCCAAAGCGAGGTAGGGATAATGGGACATTGATCTTGTAGCAACTTTACCTAATTTTCAGACATAAACAAGTACAGACAAGTGATTACAATACTCTTATCTTTGGCCTTTAGGTATCTCTTGAAGAAAAGAAAATTTAGTAAGATTAGGGGTCGGGATATTGCATAACGTTTATGCAAAAGTCTTTCATGCCTAAGAGCTCCCAGCATCTTCACTAGCACCACCATAAGGCAGAGCTAAGCACTACTCTCCAATCTCACTCTCTCCCTCTCTGTATATCTTTCATCAGAATAAAATAAATAAAACATTTAAAATCTTCTATGATTGAATATTTTGTTCTTAGCTTTTAGTTTTCACTATATCAGAAAACAGTATATATACACATAATACATATATATGTATATATATATATATATATATATATATGTCTTTTTTGTGGAGTGACTTGAAAATATTGATTTATCTGGGGGAGTTAAAACAACTATCCTCTTGAATGTTGCCCCAGGAGTTACATTTTCTAGCTATGGGTACTGAATAAGAATTGAAGCATTGTAACTGATGAGAAAACTATGCTGTTGAAAAGCACTTCAGTGGGAGTCGGGCGGTGGCGCAGTGGGTTAAGCGCATGTGGCGCAAAGCGCGGGGACCGGCGTGAGGATCCCGGTTCGAGCCCCCGGCTCCCCACCTGCAGGGGAGTCGCTTCACAGGCGGTGAAGCAGGTCTGCAAGTGTCTGTCTTTCTCTCCCCCTCTCTGTCTTCCCCTCCTCTCTCCATTTCTCTCTGTCCTATCCAACAACGAATTGCGTGGATTCATGGTGCAGGCACCGAGCCCAGCAATAACCCTGGAGGAGGAAAAGTAAAAAAGAAAAGCACTTGAGGCTATATCCTTGATGGAAATGCTTATATCCTTGACAGAAATGCTACATTTACATTTACCCAGGGTCTAAATTTCTCCACCCGAAGGTCCTTATGCATCGTCTTCATGCCTTCATGACCACATTACCACACAGGTCAAGAACAAAGAACCTTGAAGTAGGGCACCAAATTAAAAACCCTTGGGGTGAGGGTGAGGGTGAGGGTGGACATTTGACTTCCCGGGGCAGCAGGTAGGGGGTGGGGTAGAGGTAGGTGGGTAGAATGGGACACAGTCTCTTGGTGGTGGGAATGGTGTTTATGTACACTTCTATTACTTTGTAGTCATATAAATCACTTTTTAATTAATATGAGAGGGGAAAAATTGATTGTATGTCTCAAACTTTTGAAAGCACAGACTGAATCTCTTTAATGCATAGGCTGAGTCTTTGATATGTTGACTCTTTCAAAAGTCTAGACCAGGGAGAACAGAAGCAACTGGTGGCACAGCTATATACAAGATGTTGGGTATTATATAGCAAATCCTAACAAAGGGACTTTTCAAAGTTAACCCAATTACCAAATAATGTGATGATAATAATAACTATCTATTATCTTCTTGAACTCTAAATAGCAGGAACCTCGTAGTTCCACTATAGGGCCTATATTTTCCCCAGTCCTAGAACCTTAGGATAGGGCTCACTTTCCTGCATGCTTCTCTCAATTCATATCAAATGATATTGCATCAGCAGACCCCAACCTAATCAATGAAACAAGTGTCACCTCAGCATGCTTCACTTCAGACTGTGTCCAGAGACTTTAGGTGTGGAATGTCAACCCTTCAGCTTCATTACTGGGGTGAGACCTTTCCTTTCATAGTATTCTCTAATTCCATTCCAGGCAGTTCACTTTCTAACAAAGTCCCAAAACCTAGATATAGACTAGGTCTCGTAAGATAGAGCATATGTTCACACGTATTCATAAACTAGGGCAAAATATATACCTGCAAGCAGAAGCACACAATAGTCTGCGGTGAGTACCCTCCCCAACACTTCATCTGCACTATTCCAGCCTTTAGGTCCATGATTGTTCAACAATTTGTTTGGCTTTGTATGTTAACTCTCTTTTCAGTCACCAGGTTCCAGATGCCAGCATGATGCTGACCAGACTTCCCTGGACAGACAACCCCACCAATGTGTCCTGGAGCTCTGCTTCCCCAGAGACCTACTCTACTAGGGAAAGGAGAGGCAGACTGGGAGTATGGATTGACCAGTCAATGCCCATGCTCGGCAGGGAAGCAATTACAGAAGCCAGACCTTCCACAATGACCTTGGGTCCATACTCCCAGAGGGATAAAGAATGGGAAAGCTATCAGGGGAGGGGATGGGATATAGAGATCTGGTGGTGGGAATTGTGTGGAGTTGTACCCCTCCTATCCTATGGTTTTATTAATGTCTCCTTTTTAAAATAGATAAATACATTTTTTAAAAAAAGAATGAAGGACCTAAGGCAGCACTGTAAGGAGCTAAAAAGAAATAAACTAAATACCCCACACCAAAAAAAAAAAAACCTACTTGATGAAAGAGAAGAAAATAAGATTGAAAGATTAAGGGAATTCAGGCACTAGCTTTTTTTTTTTTTTGTAAATTTATTAAGTGCTTAGATTGAAGGAACATATAGGCTGACATACAAGCTGAGTAGCCTATGGTCTGTGCATTAAAAGGTTCGAGACATTCAGTTGAGTTTTCCCTTGTCATAAATAATGATTTATGAGATTACAAGTTCACAGGAGTGTCCATCAACACCATTCCCACAACCAAAGGACTGTTGGTCCCCTGTCCCCATCCCCCCGGTGAAGCTGAACATTGTTTAATAAGTTCTAAAGGTTTTCTAGTAGATTCCTTAGGAACATATATAGTCATATTATCTGCAAATAGTGACAGTTTAATTTCTTCTTTTCCAATCGGAATCTCTGTAATTCCTTCACCTTTCCTAATTGCTATGGCTAGGACCTCCAATGCCATGTTGAACAGTAATGGTGACTATAAGTAGCCCTGCTTCATACTTAACCAGAGGGGGAAAGCTTTTAGAACCTCCCCATTGAATATAATCTTGGTTATAGGCTTGCTGTACATAGACTCAAAGAAATTGAGAAACTTTCCATCTATCCCCATTCTTTTTAATGTTTTGATCATGAAGAGATACGAAACCTTGTTATTAATCAGCTATTCTGTCTTTCTTGAAAGCAGTGCATGTGAAAAAAAATTTTTTTTCCTGTGAGACGATCCACATTATCAATAAGATGATTTTCTACAATTGCTAACAATAGTAGCTTTGGAAACAGGAAAATATACTCTCACAGGGAGATCATATCACCTTCAACATAAAACTCCTCTATCCAAAGAACTTTTATAAAAATCCACTGTGAGTTAAATGACACAATTTGGCTGTCTTATGTGAATCTGAGGATAACAACGGTCTATAATGGATTACAATTGCACTATCAAAATCATTCATATTTCAGGAGGTTTCTTGGCTATCCAAACTGAATTTCCAGCACATCAAAGCTTGATAAAATCTGATATGATTAATGGTCATTCTGATTCAACATAAAAGAGTGCAGTATATCAGAATGCCTCTGATCTTATATAGTAATTTTTATTATCTGTTGTTATAGAATTGCAAAATCTCAAAAAGCATGCACTATGGAACTATAAAAGAATGTTCTACTGGGGAAGTACATCCAGAAAGTGATAGCTCCAGTTCTCTGTGAATAAGATCATACACATGTATCTCTGTAGAATCTCACATTTCTGATGATACAACAAGCTAATGTTTGCAGAGTAATGATTTAGAATGTGCAATGAAAACTGCATTTGTAAGACTTTTTTTTTTTTGGTATGACCTTTTAATGTTTTTCCCAAGAATGACCGAATTCTTTTGAGCAATTTGTAAGGGATGTGAAAGGAAAGGGCTTTATTTTCTGAAAATAATATGTAGTTATATTTGTATCATGTTTATAAGCTCACATAAATTATATAACTACGGGTCAATCAGGGCTGAGAAAAAATGACCTACATTTTTCACAGTGACCATTGTAATAAGACAGTCTCTCTTCCCCTGCGGGCGGGCAGCAGCCTTTCTCCAGGAGCCCATCCCCAAGAGGCTGAGCTGGGAAGAGAGTGTTGTCAAGGCTGGCCCTGCCCATCAGCCAATAGCAGAGCCCCTATCCCTCCCCCAGCCTATCTGGTTTGGAAATACTGAACTGTTCTTTAAAAATATATTCAAGAGGTTTCCAATAAAATTCTTTTCTGTACTTAAAAAAAAAAAAAAGACAGTCTCTCACTTTCTGATTGTATCCTTTTTAAAATTTTATTTATTTATTTAAAAAAGGAGACATTAACAAAACCGTAGGATAAGAGTGGTACAGCTCCACACAGTTCCCACCACCAGATCTCTGTATCCCATCTCCTCCCCTGATAGCTTTCCTATTATTTATCCCTCTGGGAATATGGACCCAAGGTCATTGTGGGTTGCAGAAGGTAGAAGGTCTGGCTTCTGTAATTGCTTCCCCACTGAACATGGGTGTTGACTGGTCAATCCATACTCCCAGCCTGCCTCCTTCTTTCCCTAGGGCTCTGAGGAAGCGGAGCTCCAGGACACACTGGTGGGGTCATCTGTCCAGGGAAGTCTGGTAGGCACCATACTGGCATCTGGAAACTGGTGGCTGAAAAGAAAGTTAACATACAAAGCCAAACAAATTGTTGAACAATCATGGACCTAAAGGCTGGAATAGTGCAGATGAAGTGTTGGGGGGTACTCACTGCAGACTATTGTGTGCTTTTGCCTTCAGGTATATATTTTGCCCTAGTTTAAAGATTGGTATGAACATATGCTCTATCTCATAGGACCTGGTGTATATCTAGGTTTTGGGACTTTGTTAGAAAGTGAACTGTCTGGAATGGAATTAGAGAATTCTATGAAAGGAAAGGTCTCACCCGAGTAATAAAACTGAAGGTTTGTCATTCCACACCTGAAGTCTCTGGACACAGTCTGAAGTGAAGCATGCTGGGGTGGCACTAGTATCCTATTTTGTTTTCTTTTTTTAAATAATTGAAGTCCTGCTCTCATTAATGACTATAATGGAAAAATCCAAGAGAGGTAGGCTATTGCCAACTAACACTTATGAAACTGTTACAGAAAAGAAAATCATACTATCTACTTGGTCATTTCAGAGTGATCAAATCATGATTCCCGACACTGAAAAAAAAATTCATATGGGAAAAGTGTTGTCTTAGGACTGCAATAGAGTTTCCAATGTGGGTGGAGAAAATCAGACTGTCATTGCTACAATATTCCTGTACACTTTCTTTTATAGGATCTGACATGCCCAGAGCTTTATGGCTCATGTTAGCACTGATTGTGTTAGCAGATTCTTATATTTTTGTACACAGTTGATATCATACATGTGCAGTTATTAAAAAGTATTGAGGACTTTCATGGTTTCACAAGAAAAGTAATAGGTATTGTGGCTGAAGTAATGAATATTTCCAAGGTCAGTACTCTTTTTCACACTTAATAATCATCATTTTCATATTCTGTTCTTTTTATCAACATAATCATCAACACCGCCAATATACTTATAATTACCACTGATAAAGATATCTATATGAACCATATAATTTGAATTCAAGCAGAATAGGTTTTACAAGACAGATATACAGATAGATAGAAATAGAGATGACAGAGATATCAGAGCCTGGGTTTCAGGCAGGCAGGAGTTAATACTCTCAGATCCGTTTCTTCATACAGATAAAGAGACAGAGAAGTGAATTCCAAGGGCTGGGTGGTGGTACACCTGGTAGAGTGCACACATTACAATGCACAAGGACCCTGGTTCAGTCCCCAGCCACTCTCCTGCTGGGGGAAGCTTCCTGATGGGTGAAGTTGTACTGCAGTTATGTACGTTTCTCTCTCTCTCCCTCTCTCTCTCCCTCTCCCCCCTTCCATCTCAATTTATTTCTGTCTTATCAAAAAATTAAGAGAGAGAGAGATGAAGTTCACATATTACTGCGCACAAAAATTTGGGTTTGAGCCCCCAGCTCGATACCTGTAGAGGGAAATCTTCATGAGTGATGAAGCAGGTCTACAGGTGTCTCTCTTTTTCTTTCATTATCTGTCTCCCTATCCCCTCTCAGTTTATCTCTATCCTAGTAAATAAAGCAGAAAAGAAAAGGCAAAACTGCTCTCCCTCTCTGGGAAAGATGGATTCCTAGTGCTAGCACTAAATCCCGGCAATAACTCTGGTGGCAGGAAAAAAGAAAGGAAGGAAGGAAGAGGAAGAGAGAGGGAGAGGGAAATGAAGAGACAGCAATGTTGCAATTTCTCCTGCTGCTTTGACACTCTCACTGGTGTCAAGGCACAAACATGGGCTGCACTTGTGTCCCTACCCAGTGAAATATCTTTCTACCCCTATTTTAAATCTTAAATGTTAAAACAACCATTATAACATTAAGTCAGTGCAAACCAGATCAAGAATTAGATGGCACTGAACTTCCAGAATGATTAAAATACAAATGCTGGCATTGATGGGGCACCTCAGAAATTCTCACTCATTGATGCAGACTGATAGGCCTCTCTCCCTCTTTCCCCTCCTGCTCCCTCTGCCTGGTTTGGCGGGCTAGTTCCCAATTTTGAAGAGGGGAGGATGACATTAGATCCCAAGACCTCAGTCTCCCTACCCAGTTCTATTCCACTGAACTCTTTCTCTGGCCCTTCTATTCAGTGTGTCTTCAGTTCCTTTCATGTACTCTGGTAGATGAGAGAAAGCTGAGTACTTTTTTTACTATCTTCACCACCAGAGACTGAGAGTTAGTGGGACGTAAGCCTCAGTGGAGTCACCTGTGATTTCTGTTCTTAGCCCTCACTCACTAGCAGAAGGCTTGGGGCTGAGAAGGCCTTAGAGCTTGGCATTTCAGCATGTTTATTTATGCTACACAATGACCAGTGTTTTAACATCCTGCAATTACAAGGCATTCAGGGAATCAGACAGGTTTCTACTAGATCCCAGGATAGAAAATATCAAGGGGGGGCCAGGGGGGTTGGTGGTAGTGCACTAGGTTTAAGTGCACATAGTATGGAGCACAAGAAGCTGTGCAAAGATTCGGGTCTGAGCGGGGGGGTGGGGGTCGCTTCACAAGTAGTGAAGCAGGTCTGCAGGTGTCTATCTTTCTCTCCGCCTCTCTATCTTCTCCTCCTCTCTCAATTTTTCTGTCCTATTATGTAAATGGCCTCCAGGAGCAGGCACTGAGCTCCAGCTATAACCCCAGAAGCAAAAGAAAAAAAAAAGAAAGAAAGAAAGAAAGAAAGGATATCTCTATGTCACTCACAGCTACAGGAATGGAAAATTTGTAAGAAGAGCAGCAAGAAGAGAGACACTGAGCACTGAGATGGATGCCCATAAACATCCCAAGAGTAATTGTGCTAGGAATAGGCTCCCTTTTGCATTTTCTATTTTTCTGAAGCTTTGCTGAAAGAAAAAGATTGCCTCTGATTTTTTTTCCCAGCAGACACAATTTCTTTATTTTTTATGAAAAGAAGAAACACTATCAAAGCTCTGGTTTTCTTTTTTTAGCATATTAATTGGAGAGTCAATAGTTTCTAGTACAGTAATGTTTTATACAGTACAGTACAGTTAATGGTTTACAGTACAGTACACATGGGGGCTATTTCAAATTTCCCAGGGATAGTTTTCTGTGAAACCCTCCCATCTCCAGCCTAGGTCCATTCCTTGCATCATGGATTGGGACCGCAAAGCTCATCACCTTCTACCAAGCCCAATTCTTCTTCTTATCTTACTTTCCCAGAGGCTTTGCTTGGGTGCAACATACCAAAGACAGTCCAGGTTTTACTTTGTGTTTTCTCTTTTTTTTTTTTTTTTTTTTTTCCTCCTCCAGGGTTATTGCTGGGCTCGGTGCCTGCACCATGAATCCACCGCTCCTGGAGGCCATTTTTCCCCCCTTTTGTTGCCCTTGTTATAGCTTCGTTGTGGCTATTCTTATTGCCCTTGTTGACGCAATTCGTTGTTGGATAGGACAGAGAGAAATGGAGAGAGGGGGAGAGAAAGACAGACACTTGCAGACCTGCTTCACCGCCTGTGAAGCGACTCCCCTGCAGGTGGGGAGCCGGGGGCTCGAACCGGGATTCTTACCCCGGTCCCTGCGCTTTGCGCCACATGCGCTTAACCCGCTGAGCCACCGCCCGACCCCCGTGTCTAGGAAACCAGCCTCAAAGTATTGCTCTTTGTTCTTGATGTTCTTAACATCCTAAGTAGAATGATCCTAGTGGTGATAAATGGAGTTGAATATATTTGCAACATATATATTTTTCCCAAGGTGCAACTGTATGTGTGTGTGTGTGTGTGTGTGTGTGTGTGTGTATTTTAACACTATCCTATTTTTGAGTCAAATTGAGTCTTGAATAAACTAGAAGATAAAGTTAGAAATCAGATGTGTGTTCTGAGATGACCCTGACAACTGCCCTTAACTTTTTTCTTCTCTCAGTCTACTAATGGGTTAAATCAGAGCACTGGAATATACATTGCATGAGTTCATTCTATAGAAAAAATATAAAAGAGTTTAGAAATACAATGAGTCTGATGGTTTGATGAGCATGAACACTGTTAATTCATCTTATATTATCTTTTTTTACCCCTTGACTGTGAAAAAGCTAAAAATTGGGAGACAGTGCAGTTCTTCTAGCGTTTGCCCTTCTTCCGTAGCCAGTTAATGGCTTTGAAAGTGACTGGGATCCATGTGGATTCAGTCGGCTAGGAAGGATCGTCAGTTTCCCCCAATGAATGGGTACTCACGGGATGCACCATGGGAAGGTCGATCCAATGCATCCCACAGTGCAGTTATGACATATAACACTGCAGTAGAGCCCAGGTCTAATTTGCTTTTTTTTTCCTCTCTCTCTCTCTCTCTTATTGCCCTTATTATTTTATTGTTGTTGTAGTTATTATTGTTGTTACTGATGTTGTCGTTGTTGGACAGGACAGAGAGAAATGGAAAGAAGAGGGGAAGGCAGAGAGGGAGAGAGAAAAATACACCTGCAGACCTGCTTCACTGCCTGTGAAGTGACCCCCCTCCCTGCAAGTGGGGAGCTGGGGACCTGAATCCGGGATCCTTACCTTGGTCCTTGGACTTGGCACCATGTGCGCTTAACCCGCTGCGCTACTGTCCGAACCCTAAACCCAGGTTTAATCTCCAGAACCATCAACAATAAACGAGGAACCCCACTGGTTAATCAATCAATGAATCAGTCACAATCTAAGCTTTATGCAATTGTTTCCACGTGAGAAGACTTCCCAGCCCTAGATGCCCACCTCTAGAGGAGAAGTTATATAAATAGTGTAATAGTATTTCAGGCATCTTTGGTTCTCTCTCTCTCTCTCCCTCTGCCTACAGAAAAATGAAGGAAAAAAAAATGTCAGGATAGGTAAAGTCACTGTGCAGGCAGTAAGCCTGGCAAGACAATTTACACTAAAATGCTAAACTTTCTTTCTATGCTGGATAGTCAGGGTAATATATATATTCTGCTGTTTTGAACTTATTAAATTTATGGTTTCTTTCTTCTATCTTTCATTTGCTTTATCACAGACAACTCAAACAGTTTTTACTACTGATTTGTGGCTTGTTAGTTAAAATAGTTTTTTTTTCTTTTTTTTTTTTTTAGTTTCCAGGGCTGGACAACAACACTAAAAAATATATATATATATATGTGTTAGCGATGCACCTTGAACCAAGGAAACTTTATCCAGCAGCAGAACAGTCATGCTATTTTATAATCAGCCTGGTCTTATTTACTGATATTTTTCTCAGTGCAATTAACTGGATATCAAAGACCCCAAAAGTATTTACCATTGTCTGACAGACTGAAATTACCCTGATTTCAGTGTTATCCCTGTCTCTTGAAATATCATAATGTTAATGTTTGCTTTGTGATAGTCCCTTCTCTCATAACCTGTCTGGTCAAATAATTTTTAAAATAACATTTTCATCTCTATTAGGGTTTAAAAACATTCATTTTTTTCTTCCCAAGGGAAGTATTAGGTATAGTGTTCTTTTTCTCTCTGGAAAAAGAATTTATTTGCCTTAACATCCTATGAGACAACATTAATGCTGTAATTCTTAAGATCTTGATTTTGAAAGTTTGTTGACATTACATTTGATGGTCTACTTATGAGAGCCAGGATTTGTGGCCATGCTATTTTAAAACTGACATAATCAAGAAGCTGATTATGACATTTTAAACAAGTCTTTTGAAGGTGGAGGTCATCATTAAAAAAAAATTAAACTCATGGAAATTTCAGTGCTCAAATATTTGACCCAATGGTTTTTAGAAAGATATTAAGCCTAACATTGCTTGCCCGATTGTGTTAGTCAGCCACCCATGGTCACATAATGTGGGGTGAGGAGAATGGGATGGTGGGAAATAGATCAGAGTGTCTCTCCTGCATACACAGTCAATCTATGTTGAGCAGAAAGATATAAAGAATATTATATTAGAGGGAATATGGAATTCTCCAATCAACTTGAAATTGAGGACCTTGAAGCCTGCTGCCGCTTATCTATTGCTCTGAAAGGCCCCAGAATTTCTCTTAATAGCCTCTGGAAATGTTTTTATCATGAGCAGCAGATTTCGGTAATCCACATTGTGATCAAATTACTTTTGTCCATGTGCTTCATTAGGTAAGTATTAAATATACAAAGCCTAATTTGATAGGCAAAAAAAAAGTTAATTTCTATGCCACTCTGACTGTCCACTGTCAGCCACTGATGTAGAATGACTCCTTGTGGGGACACAATTAGAATCTTAAAATACTAATGGAAGAGTGCATAAATAGAATTCAAGGGGTTTTCAGATTTATTAAATATACTAAAGCTTACTTATAATGTGCCTACATTCAATGCTTTTCTATACAATAACAGAAAATTGGAAAATCCTGACCAATGGCCCAGAAAGCATTATTTCCTCTCTTCTTCATTCATTGCCTTTCAGAAGAGCTGATATAAATTAATCTGTTTCCAGCCATTTTATGACTTCCTGTGCAGGGAAAAATGTACTAGCAGAACCAAGCTTGCAATAAAGTTTAGTCTGCTAAAACTAGGAGAAAAAGAAAACTGTACAATATATGAACCTTTTTTACCTCTATCATCCTTGGGGTAAGGGTGTCATGTCTCAAATTTCTGCTGAAACCACAAAGATGGAAAAATAATAGTGATCAGTGACCTCCACATTCCAAAGAGAGATGATGGATGACTTCAAGAAGAAGGAGAATAGAAAATATATATATATAAAGAGACTGGGCATCCTTTCAGTTCTGTGACACTCAGCCATCATCTGTGATGACTAGACACAAGGGAAAAGCAGAAATTTGAAAGTGATCCATTAAACAGAATTAACCACATAATGAACTGTACCTGCTAAAGTGTAAATTCCTTCTTTCTCTTTGGGGAAAGAAAGGGTTGCCTTAAAATCTAAAATAATAATAATAATAATTGCAAATGGTTCTATGGTAATTTAGAGGGTAGGCACATAAGGGGTAATTGGTTAGGAGATGAGAGAGAGAAAGAGAGAGAGAGAGGGAGAGAGAAGAGAAAGAGGGAGAGAGAGAGGGAGAGAATATAAATTTTTGTGGTATCAATAATAGGTCTAGTAGGTTATTTTTTTAATTTTATTTTTCACTAGTGATTTAATAATGATCGACAAGACTGTGGGATAAGAGGGGTACCGTTCCCACCACCAGGGTTCTATGTCCCATCCCTCCACTGGAAACTTCCCTATTCTTTATCACTCTGGGAATATGGACCAAAATTCTTTATGGGGGACAGAAGGCAGGAGGTCTCGCTTTTATAATTGCTTCTCTGTTGAATATGGACATTGGCATGTTGAGCCATACGCCCAGCCTTTTCCTGTCTTTCTCTGATGGGACAGGGCTCTAGAGAGGAGAGGTTCAGGAGATGTTGGTGAAGTCGTCCATCCTGGGAAGTCCTGTTGGCATCATGGTAGCATCTGGAACTTGGTGGCTAAAATCATTAAGATATAAAGTGGAACAAATTGTTTAATAGTCAGAAACCTAATAACAGGTCCCTTAATAAGCTGATCATCATGAGCTAATTAGAAAAATAACCAAAAAATCAGTCTATGGAGGTACAGTATCCTCATGAATTGTTCAACTTTGTTATTTTTTAAAATACTACTATTGGGAGTCAGGCGGTAGAGCAGCGGGTTAAGCTACACGTGGTGCAAAGCGCAAGGACTGGGGTAAGGATCCCGGGTCAAGCCCTGGCTCCCCAGGTGAAGCAGGTCTGCAGGTGTCTGTCTTTCATTCCCTCTCTCCATTTCTCTCTAAAAAAAATAATAAATAATAAAAAAAATACTATCAACCAGGGATGTTGCTCTGTGCGTAGAATTTGTTTTGTACACCTAAGATCCCTAGTTTTTTTTAAGTTGATTTTTTATTAACAATTTAATATTTATTTACAAAATTACGAAGTAGTAAGGGTATAATTCCTTCCACCAGAATTCTTTGTCTCCATTCTGTCCATTGGAAACTGAAGTAATACTTCTAAGGTCACCGATACAGGTTGACTCTTCTATCTATCTATCTATCTATCTATCTATCTATCTATCTATCTATCTATCTATCTATCATTTACCCATTTGTTTCCTGTGGTCTTCTCTTTGTTTCTAAGTCACACCCACACCTGTTACTACTTCTCAGTGACCTTCCTTGTGTCCTCCTCTCTCTCTTGGTCCTGTTGGAACTGGAATTCAGAGCCCTCTGGGCATCCATTCCTAATGTTTCTCCGACACACCTCACCCCCTGAAAGTATGCAACAAAATGCTTTGTGGGATGCAAAAGGTGGTAGTTCTGGCTTCTGAAATTGCTTCTCTGATGGACATGAATGTTGGAAGTTTAATCCATAAACCCAGGCTATTTCTATCTTTTCCTAATGGGGTAGGGGTCTGGAGAGGTGAGACTTCAGGATAACATTGGTTAAGATCGTCTGCCCAGGGAGTCGGGCTGCCGCTCAGCTGGTTAAGCGCACATGGCACAAGGTGCAAGGACCGACATAAGGGTCCCGGTTCGAGCCCCGGACTCCCTACCTGCAGGGAAGTCACTTCACAAGCAGTGAAGCAGGTCTGCAGGTGTCTCTCTTTCTCTCCCCGTCTCTGTCTTCCCCTCCTCTCTCCATTTCTCTCTGTCCTATCAAACAACGACGGCATATAATAACTACAACAATAAAAAAAAAAACAAGGGTAACAAAAGGGAATCAATCAATATTAAAAAAAAATACTTTATTAAATAAAAAAAAAAAAAGATTGCCCAGGGAGGTCACCATGGGAATTGTAGCATCATTTGTACCTTGGTGGGGAAAGGCAGTAAGATATAAAGCAGGGCAAAATGTTTAATAAATTGGAACCAAAAAAATAGGAATAGAGCAGATGAGATTAATAAGATTCCTAGTTTTATTCTCATTCCTTGCATATGACTCACCGCTGGTCTGGTCTTTCTCATTAAATAAATATATTAGTGAATCTGAAAGTTTATATGCACATTACCACTGCATTTTCACTTAGAGTACAGAAATAATATTTTTTACAAATTATTGGGAGGGATTTAGTGGATTGGAGTATAGCTGTTGATTCATATTTATGATTTCTCCCTTCCTTGTGACGGGTGTCTGCAAAACAGTCACAGACAACTTAGGTCATGCTTTTTAACTAGAATCGAAATTTAGAAGGGGATATATATATATTTTTCCCCTATTACTCTAGTCTAGTTCTATACCTTATCACATCTGTTATATTAACAAAAGATTCAAAGGGCAGCAAGAAATGTTATTTTAAATTTAACAGAAAACTCTTTAATAAATCTTTTTAATAATAAGATTAGTATATGTATTGTTTGTGAGTGTGAGGGTTCATGAACCCTAATGATTTGTTAGCAAACAAACCGAACCTACGCCACTTATTTAGAATAGTAAAAAATAGACTGTCAAAATATCACTAGAGTAGAAGCGTGTCAGGGGAGGAACATGGCTACTACCATGATAAAGCCTCCTGTCAAATCATTAAGTTAGAGAAACAGACCAGGTTTCAACAATTGAGGTAATAAGCGACCAGAATACTTATTAGGTCACCTCTCAGTTGTCTTGTTATTTGACTGATATAGCTGAACCGAATTATAAAAACATGGGAGGTCTATTTCTGGTCATTGATTATCTTGCATTCAGCAAGATATATGAATGTTATATCTTGCAGGTGTTATTTTAAAACAATTTTCTAGAAATCATGCTATCCATGCTCACTGGTTTAATATTGCTACCAAATATTTCTCTCTGGAAGTGGTATTTTTACCAGTAAAATGCAATTTTTTTTTCCTTTTTCAACTGAACCCATAATGAATAGAAGCACGGATAGTATTTTATGGAATTGAAGCAATTTTATGGAATTGAAACAATTACTCTAAAATTCTTTTTTATCCTTACTACTTATGTCTACTAAAATCTTTCTTGTCTGAAAACAAATGCTCATGAAAACACAGCATTTATGTTTTCTTTTTACTTTAATATTTATTTATTTATTCCCTTTTGTTACCCTTGTTGTTTTATTGTTATTAGTGTTGTTGTCATTGTTGGATAGGACAGAGAGAAATGGAGAGAGGAGGGGAAGACAGAGAGGGGAAGAGAAAGGTAGACACCTGCAGACCTGCTTCAGTTCTTGTGAAGGGACTCCTCTGCAGGTGGGGAGCTGGGGGCTCGAACCCGGATTTTTACGCAGGTCCTTGTGCTTTGCGCCATGTGAGCTTAATCTGCTGCGCTACCGCCCAACCCCTGGTGTATATTTTCTAATTAAAGTGTTCATTCTCCTTGACTCTTTGAACTTCCCTATGGAATGCTTGGACAGTTACAGGGCAAACATTGATCTGCGTAGACAGGTCTTGTTTGTTTTTCTTCCTGTCCATGCAAAAAGAAGATTCTGAGAATTACATTTGGAGTTTATTTCCTAGGTATATGATACTAAAATTCTCTGTTTACAATGTTGATCTCTTGTCTATCTTTCAATACTAAGGAGCTCAGAAAGGAAGCAGAATGAATGAGAAGATGGATGTATAAAAGATTTTCAGGCCGACAACAACAATAATAACTACAACAATAAAACAACAAGGGCAACAAAAGGGAATAAATAAAATTAAATTAAATTAAAATTAAAAAAGGGAGTCAGGCTGTAGCGCAGCGGTTAAGTGCAGGTGGTGCAAAGCACAAGGACCAGCATAAGGATCCCGGTTCGAACCCCGGCTCCCCACCTGCAGGGGAGTCGCTTCACAGGCGGTGAAGCAGGTCTGCAGGTGTCTCTCTTTCTCTCTTCCTCTCTGTCTTCCCCTCCTCTCTCCATTTCTCTCTGTCCTATGCAACAACGACAACAACAACAATAATAACTACAACAATAAAACAACAAGGGCAACAAAAGGGAATAAATAAAATTTTTTAAAAAATTAAAAGATTTCCAGGCTACTTAAGATATTTTCCAATGTTAACCTTAATTGGTTTTGGAGGGGTTAACTAACATGCTGACAAAAATGTGTAAATTTCCTGAAACTGAATCTTACGCAGCGAAGACGTCTAGAAGCATGGACAGTGCAGCCACGATTTTCTCTCCCCAATCAATTAGGAATAGCAATGGAAATCACCTGAAAACTCAAAAAATACATAACCAAATACTCACCAATTCGCAGGTGAGTACAAACATGTTTGGCTCATAAACAGAAAAAGCTTGGGGTGTGATTCCCTCAAAGATAGTTGGCATCAGACTAGGATTTTGGCAGCTGGGTCTTAGACAGCACAAATACACAGGACTGTGGTAATGTTAGTATTGATAGCAGTAATATTAATAGTAGTGGTAGATTTAAAAGTAGAGGGGATAGACGAGAATATAAGAAACATCTGGGGGCCTTTATAATCAAGGTTTTCTCTGTCAGAAGATTCTGTTTTCTCAGTTCTAATGCTTATGAGCCAGCTTGTGACCAACAATGTCCTGTCCATTCATAATTTTACCTTGTGCTGGAACCAAAGGAATATACAGGTCTTAAATTGAGGTCCCACGATGTAGAAATGCCGGTCACAGTGTGTGATGAAAGCAACTGTCTACAATTTGCTGTAGAGCAAATATGGTGAAACTTCGTCTTTGAATTTTATGGTAATGGATGTAGCCTGCTTCCTTCTCTAAGAACAGCCTGGAATGTCACCATCCACATGGTAAATGTTGACCTTCAAATATAGCCTCAAGTGATAACAACCATCTGGACTGGGCTCTGTTCCCAGGCCAGGGAAATTCTAGTAAGATAACTCCAGCTAGATACAATTATATATATAAAAAAGAACTCACTCTGGATATATATATATATATATATATATATATATATATATATATATCCACATATATATCCACATATATATCCACATATATATATACATATATATATATATACATATATATATATATACATATATATATATATATATATATATATATGGTTTGCACTTCTCATCGTTACAACAGTGATAGGCTTAGGGAAAAAAATTTAAAAAGAGACGAAGAATAAGTAGCTTTCTCAATTATTTCTTAAAAATAACTTATATGTGATCAGGGGTAGGTAGCATAATGGTTATGCAAAGAAACTTTCATGCCTGAGGTTCCGAAGTCCCAGGTTCAGTCCCCTGTATCATCATAAGCCAGAGCTAATTAGTGCTTTGGTAAAAACAAACAAACAAACAAAAAACCAACTTATTTGTTTATTTAATGATATAGAAGATAGATAGATAGATAGATAGATAGATAGATAGATAGATAGATAGATAGATAGAAAAAACCAGAACAACATTCTGTGGAATGACCAGGATCAAACTTGATCAAACTCACACCAGCAAGCCCAGAGTTCTATCATTACATCAGCTCCCATGTTGTTGAATAATTTAATTGTGATGACCTAAAATCAATAATATGCATACTTAATATATAGATAAATGTTCAGTTACTTTGTTCATTATCTCCCTTTTATTTCCAATTAATCCAAAGCACATCTTGTCATTATGCATATGTGTATCCATTTGTGCCTTATATGGAGAAACATAAATAGGGTGAAACTTGGTATTTGAGTTTTATGGTAATGGATGTGGCCTGCTTCCCTCTCTAAGAACAGCCTGGAATGTCACCATCCACATGCTAAATGTTGACCATTAAGTATATCTCATCTGGTCTGTTGGTTGAGCTTCCCTACTTGAGTTCACCTTCAGATGAGGGTTAACCCACCAATAATGGCTATAGGAATTGAGTCAATGACTAAAACTAAAACTCAACCAATGTCAACTGCTTATGATTTATACTTTCATCAATTTAATTTTTTTTATTTGAAGAAAGAGAAGGTTCAAATAATGTAACTATAACATTGGTGTATACATCTGTGTAGTCTATACTTCTAAGGAGAAAGAGTTTGAGACATTTTATTTTAAAACAGATGAAAAAACACAAGTTAGCTTGAGTCAATGAAGGGAAATACCTTTTTTTTTTTTTTTTACTTTGAGAAAGAGAGTTGGTAAGTGGTAAGGCATAATTAGAATAACATTGGACAGATATTTGTTGAAGTAATAAATGGATGGCAACAGTACTTTTTAATATGTATTTTCCCTTATGTTGCCCTGTTGTTTTTTATTATTGTTGTTGTTATTGATGTCGTCATTTTTGGATAGGACAGAGGAGGGGAATTTGGATAGGACAGAGAAATGGAGAGAGGAGGGGAAGACAGAGACGGGGAGAGAAAGACAGACACCTGCAGATCTGCTTCACCGCGTGTGAAGCGACTCCTTTGCAGGTTGGGAGCAGGAGGCTCGAACCGGGATCCTCCGTCCGTCCTTGCGCTTAGCGCCACCTGCGCTTAACCCGCTGCGCTACCGCCCAACTCCCGGCAACGGTCCTTTTTTCAATGGAAAGTCTATAGATGGATTTCTAACAGTGAAATTGTGGAATCATGTTTTATGCCTGATTTTAGTGTTTTGAAAATCTTCATATTATTTCATTACAACATTGCTCAGAAAAGCCAAAAATATATATGGAGATAGCTAAGATAAACAAAGTACCCAACACCAAATGGATAGATAAAATAAAAACAAAAGTGTACTGTATTTACTCTGTGGCAGGCTCATCAGCTGTAAGGAAGTATGAGGCCTTGTCTTTTGCTCAGGAGTCGAGTAGCGCAGCGGGTTAAGCGAACGTGGCGCAAAGCACAAGGACCGGCATTAGGATCCCAGTTCGAGCCCCAGGCTCCCCACCTGCAGGGGAGTCGCTTCACAAGCTGTGAAGCCGGTCTGCAGGTGTGTCTGTCTTTCTCTCCCCGTCTCTGTCTTCCCCTCCTCTCTCCAGTTGTCTCTGTCCTATCCAACGACGATGACATCAAGAACAAGAATAATGACAACAATAAAAAAGGGGCAAATTAAAAGAGAGCGTGCTTATGTAAAATTAATCAGGAGTCAAAATTAAATAAGATACCTCATATGTGTGATTTTTTTCCCCCAGAAAAGATGGTAATGCCTTTAAAACACTAAAAACGGGCCAGAGAGAAAAGTAATGGCCAGATGCATACTTTGAAACGGGGAAGCTGTGGTGATGTGGTTTCTTGCTATCGCAATAAAAAAAAAATATTCCAAAAGCAGTGAAATGGCATGTGTGTGAGATGTATCTCTACAAGGAAAAAAAGAAAGAAATTGACAAAATTAATTAGTAAAACTATCTGGTCATGGGTTTTTCCATACTGGGAATTTTTTTTTTTTAATTATTAATTCACTTGCCTTACATCCAAGTTCTGTTTTCATCCTGGGCCAGTCTGTGTATGTCTCTAAGATGTTTTCCATTTTTTTCCTAGGCTGTTCCATTTGTTGAGATATCTTTGTTTCTCCCCCTCCTCTTCTTTTTCTCATCATCATAATTGTCATCTGCAATGCCTTATAATCTGAGAGGTCTTCTTTTCCCAGCTGTTTGGTAACATATACTGCTATTACAATCATCATGGGGGAAGTGTTATTGGTATCAAGGAAGGAGAGAGGTCGAGGATACTGGTAAACCTTTAATAGTGCAAAAACAATGCCAGCAACAAGGACGTATCTAACACCAAATGTCAAAGCCATTCAAGTTAAAAGAATCTGAGTGGCAGTGAACAAAACTCTCTGGCAATCAAGACGTTTGGACCCAGTGGACATGTTCAAGAGCGGTGCTTCACAGCATTCTGAGTGACTGTACTGGTTGTTATCAAAGTCTTTTCAAGAGGAGAAGGTTACAGATGATCAGGGAACACCTGGAGGAGGACAGCAGTTATAGGAGGTAGGAACTGACTTTGGCATACTTCACAGGACTGTGACTAATTTCGTTTGTCACATTATCAGAGGATTTGAAAGTCTAATGTGGCATTCACATTTGTATGATGTGTCACTGGCAGAAATGGTGTCTGGATCTCAGTCGCTTACAGTCCAAAGGCCATCAGGTTATGTTTTTTAGATATGACATTGCATTCATAATGTGCCATGTGTGCTTACAGAGATTCAAAAGAAACTATGGCTATTTCCTTAGCAAAACTGCTTATATAACAACTGTATTGGAATTTAAATGAGCCTAAAGACTTTCTTCTTCTCTTTAAAAATTGTGACAGTTTTATTTTTCCCCTCAGATCCATCCTAAGATACCATATTTTGATTCATGGCTTACTATGCCTTTACTGTTATACCACTGTTTGTACTTCCCTCATAATGGAACCCTGCCACATCAAAAAAAAAAAGAAAGAAAGAAAAGAAACCTATATGAGAGATTCATAACAAATAAAACATTTTACATAATAAGAATAGAGATACTCGTTACCCAGCAGAGTAGCTATGGGTTCATTGATACTGCTTAGCATAAATTGCTACAGTGCAATGTAGGTAGTTTTGCAGCAGGACTAACAGAGATAAGGGCCCATTTGTCTCAGTGCATGCCACCTACAAGTAGGTCACCTCAGATAACGAAGACATGGTAAGAAGTGGGAGGGCAAAGTATCTGGTTTTTTTTAAAGACCTCTAATCCCAAAGACAGACAATCAGAGAATGATAAGCTTCTCTGACAAAATGTGTTTGCCTATTTTAAGAAGGTGAAGTTGGGAGTCCAGCGGTAGCGCAGCGGGTTAAGCGCAGGTGGCGCTAAGCACAGGGATCCGCGTAACAATGCGGGTTCCAGCCCCCGGATCCCCACCTGCAGGGGCGTCACTTCACAGGAGGGGAAGCAGGTCTGCAGGTGTCTGTCTTTCTCTCCCCGTCTCTGTCTTCCTCTCCTCTCTCCATTTCTCTCCTATCTAACGATGACAACATCAATAACAACTACAATGTTAACTACAACAAAAAAACAACAAGGGCAACAAAAGGGAAAACAGATAAATATTTAAAATTTTAATAAAAAGGTGAAGTTTTAAGAAGATAAGTTAATTACTTTTAATACCTACAAAAGTAGATGTTATAATTGTTATGTAGAACTATAAGTATCAGTGTTTTCTCCAGACAGACAAAGACATGATAGATGATTGATAGATAGATAGATGTTGGATAGATAGATATATAGAGAGATAATATGCATATATTTTCACTTGCTCCTGTCAGCTATACCCCATGCAGTTTCATTGTAAAGATGTCATAGTGACATTCTCTCAGGAATATTTTCTTTATTGTTATTTGTGTGAAAACGGTCTCTTAAAGCTAATATCTTTATATATCCAAAATTAAGCTATGTATCCTTTTTCAGCCGTGATACCTTAAAAAGGAGTTAGTACCACAACACGCAGGCATTCCTGCAAAAGTGTAGGTGATAGAAAGCCCACTAACAATCAGATTGACGTATTTTCCTTTCCTTAAGTTTGGATGAAGGCAATTTGTTGATTTGTAAAGGATAGTGACATCCATCTTGAAAAGGGTTGCTCATAATTTATCTCATTACTATATCCCTGAGGAATCCCGTGTCTGCTGAGGGGCAAACTTGCCCATTTTTAGCTGCCCTTCTCGCCTCTCACTGGCAAGTTAAGTCATACAATGAATGAGTAGGAATAAAGACAACTGACTTCATGTGCGAATTTTTTGTGGTTTTCCTTAGTTATGCGTCACTAAGAATTTGTCCACAATCTTCTCGTTCACGTTCCTGTGCCAGAAAATGTCAATGAGTTTCACTCATATTAAAATAAAAAAAAAAAATCAGAGACCTGGGTTTCTTAGATTATCTTCTCTTTAACTCAACACTCAACTGCTATACAACCAATTTCTTGATTATTGAACGGACTCTCTCAAAAGCCTAGACCAAGTAGATCAGAAGCATCCAATAGCACAGCTATATACAAGATACTGGGTACTGTACAGCAAACCCTAACAAAAGGACTTTTCAAAGTTAACCCAATTACCAAATAATGTGATGATAACATTAACTATCGATTGTCTTTTTGAACCCTAAGACAGCAGGAACCTCACATCTCCACTATAGAGCCCCTACTTCCCCCAGTCCTGGAACCCTTGGATAGGGCCCACTTTCCCGTATGCATCTCCCAATCCAAACCAAATAATATTGCATCCGCCGATCACAACCTAACCAACGCAACGATGGCCACCTCAGCATGCTTCACTTCAGACTGTGTCCAGAGACTTCACATGTGGATGACAACCCTTCAGCTTCATTTACTTGGGTGAGACCTTTCCTTTCATAGTATACTCTAAGTTTATCTCAGGTGGTTCACTTTCTAACAAAGTCCCAAAACCTAGATATACACCAGTTTCTGTGAGAGAGAGCATATCTTCACACGTATCTATAAACTACTGCAAAATATATACCTGAAAGCAGAAGTACACTAGAGTTTGCAGTGAGTACCTTCCTAACACTTCCTCTCCACTATTCCAAGCTTTGGGTCCATGATTGCTCAACAATTTGTTTGGCTTCGTATGTTAACTCTCTTTTCAGTCACCAGGTTCCAGATGCCATCAAGATGCCGGCCAGGCTTCCCTGGATTGAAGACCCCACCAATGTGTCCTGGAGCTCAGCTTCCCCAGAGACCCACCCTACTAGGGAAAGAGAGAGGCAGACTGGGAGTATGGATCGACCAGTCAACGCCCATGTTCAGCAGGGAAGCAATTACAGAAGCCAGACCTTCCACCTTCTGCAACCCACAATGACCCTGGGTCCATGCTCCCAGAGGGATGGAAAATGGGAAAGCTACCAGGGGAGGGGGTGGGATATGGAGATTGGGCGGTGGGAATTGTGTGGAGTTGTACCCCTCCTACCCTATGGTTTTGTTAATTAATCCTTTCTTAAATAAAAAAAAAAAAAAGAACTAAGGGAAAGTGAAATAGCATCTTAGATAGTGGAGTATGGCAGACAGGCTATGTAATAGTACTTACAGAGCCCCATTGCTTTCTGCGTTGTTTCTGTAAGAATATTTTCATAGACTACACTCTTGAATTATTTGTATTACATTCACACTGGAAGTAGGTATACAACTAGGTCATTTCTTGAATTATGTCTGTATCTTCTTGTGTGAAAAATCCTGCATCCCACATTCTGCTCAATGCCAGCTAGTTCTAAGAAAGGGAAGAAATTATACCTCAGAATTTTCTGGATTCTTTGCTGTTTTTTTCCCTTTGTCTTCTTGGACTCTGCCATTCCTTGGTAATTATACTTTATTGACTCTCCATGTCTGTCTTATTGCTCTAATTTTCCCTATTAAATAGCAGTATTTCCTCAGTGTTGATCAACTGTGAAGAATGAGCTAATATTGTCCCTCACATTTAACTTAAAATATTGATTTAAAAAAGGCCTACCTCTTCTCCCCAGTTTAAGACTGCCAATAGTAACCTATGTAGGTCCCTCTTTTTTTGCTTGAAATCTCATCTTTTATACTACCAGCTGCAAATTCATTCTTTGAATGCATCTGCTCCCCCAGCAGTAAACTGTTTGCTCACATAATGGGATTATTCCTTTAGTTCATAAAAGTCTTTTCCTAGACATGAGTCATAACACTGAATGGGATTCCACTAAAGATAACCTGTGTTTCCTTAATTCTAGCCTTTTGTCTCTATTGAATGTAAATTAATTCATAGGTATAATACTTTGAGTGGGAAAACAAGTTTTAGGTTTTGTTCTTGTTAAAACTTGTTTGACATTCATTTTGTACTCATGGGTTATCTTTAACTCATCCATATCTTGTTTATTGATCTTTGTTGTTGCATCTTTCTCTGGATCCTGCTAGACTTTTCTCAAAAACAATAACTCATGACAGTAACAACATTCTATTCCATCTATGTAGGACTCAATGTTAACCCACAGTCACAATCTGCTTTTGCATGTTGTTTATTGTTTTACATGTAAGACTTTCTTTTCAAATGAGTCGTGTACTGGTCACAGTCAAGGCTGTGTTTTCTAGTGCATTGCGCTGTGCACAGGTTAGTGTTCAACAATCATCTTAGCCTCTCAGGAGATGCGCCTCTTAGGAGATGCACCTCTCAACTGCATTTATATAGAACCATTGGTTTGCTTTTATTTAAATGAGCTAAGAGCAAATAAAAACCAACGAGGAAATAATTTTTGAGTCAGAACTTGCTCCTAAACACTATCAAATCACAAACTTTGTTCTTTTTTGTAACTGGTGCTGGATATTTGTATAAATGTGATGCGTGTGCGTGTGTGTGTGTGTGTCTGTGTATTAGTGTACATGCTTTACATAGGACAGATTTATATTATCCTAGTAGGTAGCTTTGTTGTCCAGATTGCTTAGTCCCTTATTTTTAATTGAAATAGTCTTCATCTATGTGGATCTGTGCATTTCTTTTTAAATTTACTTATTTTATTTGATAGTACAGAGGGAAATTGAGATGAGAAGTGAGATAGAAAGAGAGAGATACCCACAATACTGCATCACCTCTCATGAAGCTCCCCCCTGCAATAAGGATTGAACCCAGGTCCTTGAGCATAGTGACATATTGTGCCACTGCCTGTCATTTGAACTTGTATTTCTAGCACAGACGATAAGAAGGTTAAAGGGAAGGAGTCACTATCACTGCAAGGACCTAGGAACAACTGCAACACAGTGAAGCCTGAATATATTTTCCTCATATAAACACAGGCTCAGGATTAATGCAATAATATTCCAGCTAGGACTACTGACTTTCAAAGGCATGGGGAAACATTTCTTAGTGAATCATCAAAGCAAGAATGGCTTTCAGATTTATTAAAATATTATCCTACACTCACTTTAGCAACCGAAGTGAAACATCTGGGGCTGACTTCCTGACAATTTGGAAAGAAAATCACAATAGCTGGCACAAAGCACAAGGACCTGCGTAAGGATCCAGGTTCAAGCCCCCGGCTCCCCACCTGCAGGGGAGTCGCTTCACAGGCGGTGAAGCAGGTCTGCAGGTGTCTATCTTTCTCTCCCCCTCTCTGTCTTCCCCTCCTCTCTCCATTTCTCTCTGCCCTATCCAACAATGATAACATCAATAACTACAACAATAAAACAACAAGGGCAACAAAAGGGAATAACTAAATAAAAGGTATAATTTTTTAAAAAAAGAAAATTACAATGGCAAGAATATGTAGTATTTATCTCAGTATGCATATTGTCAAATCATACTAGGTTGAAGGTTAGAGAAAATTCCGTTCTGTAAAGGATTGCTCTAGGGCATTTCTCTAGACGGTCAAAATGGATTGGTGGTAAGGTTGTTGTTAAAAAAATTTGGGAGTCAGGCGGTTGCACAGCGGGATAAGCACAGGTGGCCCACAAAGCTCAAGGACCTGAGTAAGGATCCCGGTTTGAATCCCCTGCTCCCCACCTGCAGGGAGGGAGGGGAGTTGCTTCACAAAGCCATCAAGCACGTCTGCAGATGTCTTTCTCTCCCCCTCTGTCTTCCCCTACTCTCTCCACTTCCTTCTGTCATATCCAACAAGGACGACATCAATAATAACTACAACAATAAAACAAGGGCAACCAAAGGAAATAAATATTTAAAAAATCATTTTAAGAAGCAAGAGGTCCGATTTAGAGATAACTGAGGATGAATTTGTCATAGTCTCACTGGTGAGTTACCTCACTGCTATGTATCTGGGTCCTATATCTTGGAATAGTCCTAATCTAGGTCCTAACAAATATCACTTCTTTTAAAGTTTTTTTTCATCTTTATTTATTTGATAGACACATTCAGAAACAGAGGGGAAAGGGTAGATAGAGAGGGAGATAGATAGGGCCAGGTGGTAGCTCAGTGGGTTAAGTGCAGGTGTCTCAAAGCACAAGGACCAGTGTAAGGACTCTGGTTCAAGCACCGGGCTCCCCACCTGCAGGGGGGTGGTCACTGAATGGACAGTGAAGCAGAACTGCAAGTGTTTATCTTTCTCTCTCCCTCCCTGTCTTCTCCTCCTTTCTTGACTTCTCTCTGTCCCATCGAGAGGGGGGGGGAGATGGATGCAGCACTGCTTTGGCATTTGCAAAGCTTTCCCTCTGAAGGTGGGGACTCGAACCTGGGTCCTTGCACAGTGTACTATGGCCAACACCAGGCCCCTTCCTCACTGTGTTTCTAGAAGGATCACTAACTATGCTTGTAGCTACGCTAGGCAAAATCCACGTGATGTTAAATCACAGTTATTTATTTATTTTTTTCTTTTTAAATAAAGAAGTAGCCTCAGTAGGCAAAAGCCTTTCTGAATTTCTGAAGCACCTCACTTGCAGGAATTCCTGCCTTGCACAGGCAAATGACTAAGCAGAGAAACCTCAGGATCCACAAGCTGTGTCCTAAATACCATCCAGCCTCTGGATCTTGAATATATTCCCTTTCTATGCACAGACTGTCAGGCAGAAGCTCTTTTCACACTGTCCTGTGTGGATTTGACGGCAACTTTGAAAGTGACTGGCAGAATTTTCCCAACCCAAATTAAATCACTACTGCATCTGTTGTGATGCAGCTTGGAATGACCAAATTGCCACCACCGTGTTGCTGTTTCAGGCTGTTGCCCCCTTTCCTGTGTCCTCAGGCAGTGGCTTTGCACACAGTCTGGCTAGTCATGACACTCAAGCTGTCCATCCCCTACCAAGCTCCAGCTAGCAGCAAACGCTGGTTGCTGACTAAAACAGAAGCTGAGAGAGCAGTGGCTAGCACCCCTCCACCAATTTCTCTCTGCAGGAATGAGGAAAAGAATGGACGTGATGATAATTTAGTGATGGTCTGTGTTGGGAACACAGAGAAGAATTTCCTTTGTCAAAACAACCTCATATTCTTTCTGTGTTATTCTGCCAAATGTTCATTCAGCACCATGAGTTTATATAAAGATCTCCCCCCCCCCAAGTTTATTGGTTTATCGTCCCCTCCATTTATTTCACAGACAATAAACCATAGTTAGGGAAAAGAGAGAAAAGGAAACAGTCAACTCCCAGTGGGCTTTCAAGCAATATAGCAATCGGAAATAATAATCTGAGTTTGATTCCTACAGAGATGCCTCCCAGAGTGACCATTCTGATTGGCACGTTTGTCATACTGAAGACAGACAGGCCATCAAACACAGTGGTGATCATTTCTTGTGTCTTATTCATGGAATGCTAAAAGCAAAAATCCGTGCTTGTATTCATCGTCACCTCCAACTTAAAGAATTGGAAAGAAAGGCAGAGATGAAGCTTGACGTCCTAGACTTCATAGACCGGAAAATTGCAACTGACATTCAAGTACAAAGTCATCATTTCTTTCCGATACTTCACATGCACAATGAAGCAGAGTTACATATGTGTTCATAAACTGAATTTTCTGTGCTTTGAAAGCCCAACAATCCGAAATGCAGAGCTAACAGGGAAAGGCCAGGGGCTCAGTTCACGGAAGCCATTGCCCTGGAGAGGCACAAACTGCATTTGGAACATTTGCACACCACTGGCTCTGTGCTTCAAGGGAAATTAAGCAAAACTGAAATAGATTGTTGTTATATATAAAAAAAAAAGGATGATTTTTGCATTTTTACTGAAAATATTTCACTTTGGCCACTGCCTACAGTAGCAAAAATAATTAGGATCTAGACAGCTTCTTAGCTCTACCAAACATCAACAATTTACATGAAGTAGTTACATTTCCAAATGAACCGACTCAAAATATTCTCAGGTATCTTTTATTTAGCCAATTTCTTCCAAACAGACTGTGTGTGTTCTTAATAATTCATTTATTTAATTTGACTATTCTGCCTTCATACCAGGAAGTTCTCAGTTTAAGTTAAAAGTCTTTGAAATAAAATTATACCTATTTTCTTTTTGTACTCTTATGTTTGTAAAAAAAAATGATAGAGCTCTTCATTTATTAATGTAGGTGTAGTCTAAATTCTGAATTTATCTGTTTGTTCTTAAAATTAATTGTCCCAGTTGGAGATATTTTGTACAGGAATAAGTATCATTGCTTTTTGACATTTTTATATTTCCAACACTAAGATCTCCAGAGATATTCTGGCAAAGTGCAGTGAAGAACTAAGCTAAGCATATGTTTTTATTTTCAATTTCTTTGTCATTAAAAGCTCCAGAGCTTATTGGAAAGATTATTTTACTTAAGAAGAAAAAATGAAGCCAAGGAGATTGGAAACAGAACCTAGATTTAACTCCTTTTTTTTCTCCTTCACACCCTGAGTAGGGAGTTCTCATTTCCACCTTTTCTACAAACCTACCCCTTTATCTGTTTTCTCTATTGCAAACTGCTCCCCTCATTATTATTTCAAAGGAAATAATAATTGACAAGATATTTCTTGTCACATGAAGACAGTTTCTTATCTCCCAAGTATAGATGTCTGCACAATAATCCCACCAGTTAAATTTCCTTCACCATCATACACTGGGACGCCGATGCATTCTCAGTATTAATTGAAAAAGTAAGAACATCAGATGGAAATCATCTTATATATTGATGCTTAATCTTTGTTCATTTTGAAAAATCTATCATGCATTACATGTATTTTTTTTTTTATAATAGCTATCTTTAATTTTGTTTTCCCTCCAGGGTTGTCGCTGGGGCTTGGTGCCTGCACTAGGAATCCACTGCTCCTGGAGGCCATTTATCCCATTTTGTTGCCCTTGTTATTGTTGTTGTTGGATGGGACAGAGTGAAATCGAGAGAAGAGGGGAAGACAGAGAGGGGGAGGGAAATATAGGCACCTGCAGACCTGCTTCATTGTTAGCATGTTTGTTGTTATTGCTGTCAGATAGGACAGAGAGAAACTTATCCCATTTTGTTGCCCTTGTTATTGTTGTTGTTGGATGGGACAGAGAGAAATGGAGAGAGGAGGGGAAGACAGAGGGGGAGAGAAAGACAGACACCTGCAGACCTGCTGCACAGCCTGTGAAGCGACACCCTACAGGTGGGAAGCTGGGGGGCTCTAACTGGGATCCTTAGCATGGTCCTTGCGCTTTGCTCCACGTGTGCCTAACCCTCTGCGCTACCACCCGGCTCCCAATTTTTCTATTTTGAAGTATTTATATTATTTAAAAGTTATTCTGTCTCTGAAGCTGAAATTCATTTCTTTCTCTTTCAATAGTCATGGTATCGTTTTAATGTGAATCAATCAGTGAAATGTCATTTATGGAACGCATTGACATTTAGTGCTAAATCATGATTTGGGACAGTAAAAATAAGTGAGTTCTTGCCCTACTGTGGAGAGTGTGATCTAGAAGCAAAGTAGGGGCAAATATGCATATAGGGTAATGCTAATATAGTTCTCAGAACCCAGCTTTACTGCAAACTGCACTTTCTGGGATTAACCACTTAAGTTTTCTTTGTTTGTTTGTTTTGTTTTATTTACTTTTCCTTAAACACAACACTGCTCAGCTCTGGCTTATGGTGGTGCAGGGGACTGAACTTGGGACTTCGGAGCCTCAGGCATGAGAGTCTGTTTACATAACCACCCATCACTCAAGGTTTTTGTTTGTTTCCTGAAAATTTCTACTGCTTTCCTCAATAAATCATATATTCCTTCAGACTGAGAAGTCTATGAATCATGGACTCCAGGCAAAGTAGGGAAATGTACTTATTATACAAGTAATCCAAGGACTGAGAGTGTTTAGTAGTGAAAATGAGTTTAAAGAAGGAGCCAGTATCCAGGCGTACTGGGTGAAGCCTCCATATCACTAGCACAAGGACTTAGGTAGAGGGCCTGACCCCCACCTGCAGGGAGGACAAGGCTTCACAAGCAGTGAGGCAGGTTTGCAGGTGTCTGTCTCTCTCCGTATTTCCCCTCCCCTCTCAATTTCTCTCTGTCCTGTCAAATAAGAATAGATATAAAAGAAAAGGAGAAAGGAAAGGGAAGAGAGGAGAAGAGAAGGGGAGGGGAGAGGAGAGGAGAGGAGAGGAGAGGAGAGGAGAGGAGAGGAGAGGAGAGGAGAGGAGAGAAGGGAAGGGAAGGGAAGGGAAGGGAAGGGAAGGGAAGGGAAGGGAAGGGAAGGGAAGGGAAGGGAAGGGAAGGGAAGGGAAGGGAAGGGAAGGGAAGGGAAGGGAAGGGAAGGGAAGGGAAGGGAAGGGAAGGGAAGGAATAAATGGTTACAAGGAGTAGTGGTTATTTATAGTGCCAGCACTGATAAATAACCCCAGTGGCAAAAAAAAGGTACATTCTGATACTTGGGTTATTACTTGATTCTTCCATTCACTCGATATTTATTTATTGAGAAAATAATGTTTTTCAGGGTCTCTTGGAAGGTAACTAAGATATATGACAAGAAGTTATGATATAATATTAGAACTTGTATTACTTAATACATTACAAGAGGGTATATCAGAAAATAAAGGGGTTAAATAAATCTAGAGATCTTTAATAACAAAGTGTGAGACCAACCTAAAATTACAGTTAGCAGACTTTTAATATGGTTCAAATTTATTGAAACTGAATATATTTAAATATTAGATTGTGTGTGTGTGTGTGTGTGTGTGTGTGTGTGTGTGTGTGTGTGTGTGTGTTGTGTGTGTTTTACTAAAGGGAAATATTTTCCTTTTATCAAACATGGCCCATGGCCCAGAGTGCATGGTAGTAGCTCACCTGCTAGAGTAAAGACAGTACAATAAGAGAGGTCTGGGGTTCTAGCCCTGCTTCCCACCTGCAGGATGGAAGCTTCACAATTGGTGAAATAATGCTGCAGTATCTTTCCTTCTCTCTCCTTCTCTGTCTCTCCCTTGTACACTGTAACATGTGCGCTCAACCAAGTGTGCTGCTTTCCAGCCCTTCAAAAGTATCTTGCTTTGAGTCTTGTTAATAAAAAGCTTCTCTCTTGTGTTTAATCAGTCTAATTTTTATGTGTCTTTAAGTATTTGCTCAACATTTTTACTATCTTGTCTTCTCTGGATTAAAAGTGACCTGAATTCAATAGCAAGAGATGGAGGCTAATGGGTTTAACTGCCAGGAATAAAGATAAATGAAGAACTAGAACTCTTGGCATTAGTAAGCAAACAAGCACAGACAAGTGCATGAAGTTGCAAGAATTCATAAAGGTTCATTTTAGAATTTATATATATACATATATTTTTCTTTTGCATGAGAGAGAAGAGCTTTAGATGAAACTTAACAGAACGTAGCTTCTTTAATGTGTGCTACTCAGAGAGCTTGGGAGCCACCTCATCTGCCTGTTTCAGGTCAGTAAGGCAGGAGGCAAATATCCATGATCCACCCCTACTAAGTTGCTAGGATCTGAAAATAGAAATGTGGGTATCTATGGCTATATAAGGTTTCCCATTGATTCCTTTACTATTCTAAGCATCTGTTAAAAAAGTGTACAAGATGAATACCAACTCAGAAGATGAAAGGTGTATGACCTTATGGTAAGTGAAAAAAAAAATGTTTCAAAAGCCTGAGGGAGAACGTGAGGTCAGTTTGCTAAGTGCATGCACATGTGTACAGACACAAAGAGAAAGGTTCCAGTGAGTGAAAAGTTCTTAATATAAGAGTATTCCATGGGATTTTTTTTTTGTTATCATATCTGGGTCAGTGATGCCACAGATAAATGTATTTTTAATTGTAGACAGTCCAGTTAGCGACAGTTAATATTTTTTCTTTCTTTCTTCTTTTTTTTTTTTTTTGACAAAAGGCAAGTTTTACTTTCACAATTTCAAAAACTAATTGAAATCTTTCCCTGGGGAACCAATTTGTGACAACATACTAGATCCAGCAAGTACCCCAAATTCAGACAATGGACTTTCTAATCAAAGTTCCAATATGCATCTTAAATTGGAAGTGAAAAGTAAATTGGATAGATGACACATTTCTTAATTACTAATGACCTTTTCTCTGGAAATAATAGACATTAAAAATTAGAGAAGTGTATCACTGTAACAGTAGTTAATTTTATTTATTTATTTCCCCTTTTATTGCCCTTGTTGTTTTATTGTTGTAGTTGATTTCGTTGTTGTTGGATAGGACAGAGAGAAATGGAGAGAGGAGAGGAAGACAAAGAAGGGGAGAGAAAGATAGACACCTGCAGACCTGCTTCACTGCCTGTGAAGGGACTCCCCTGAAGGTGGGGAGCCAGAGACTCGGACAGGGATCCTTACACTGGTCCTTGTGCTTAACGCCACCTGCGCTTAACCCGCTGTGCTACTGCCCGACTCCCAACAGTAGTCAATTTTAACATGAGGATGCAACAGCTCAGAGGAGCTTACAATCATTCACTTGTGTTGTTCTAATTCTTTTTAAAATTTTTTTAAAAATATTTATTTATTTATTCCCTTTTGTTGCCCTTGACTTTTTATTGTTGTAGTTATTATTGTCGTTGTTATTGATGTTGTTGTTGTTGGCTAGGACAGAGAGAAATGGAGAAAGGAGAAGACAGAGAGGAGGAGAGAAAGACACACACCTGCAGACATGCTTCAGGCCTGTGAAGCGACCCCTCTGCAGGTGGGGAGCCGGGGGCTCAAACTGGGATCCTTATGCTGGTCCTTGCTCTGGTCCTTGCGCTTTGTACCATGTGCGCTTAACCCGCTGCACTACTGCCCGACTCCCTGTTTTTAATTCTTTTAATTTTAGATGAAGGATGAGAGAGAAAGAGAGAGCCTACAATACCAACGATGCACATTGATGGTCCTTTTGTGTCAGACATTGGACTCCCGTATTGGGCGAGGTGCTTGATCCTGAGCTCTCAAACATTATAGGAAAATGTGGTGTCCTGGGTTAACAATTTTCATCATTTAATACACTAAGTTTCCCTTTATTCAGTATGTATGGTTCTATCAGCTTTCAAAAGGTAGAGCTGTTCAGAGGCTAATCCACCAACTTCCAAAACTTTTCTTCTGCTACTTGTAAATTGAATTCACGTGTATCATATAAGATGCATACTGGTAAATAGCTTGCCGATTACCTGCACTACTTACTATGATTCAATATGCATCATTTGTTCATTCATTTTCTTTGCTGTAGGATATTCCATTAGATCCTTTTCTTTTCTTTTTTTATATTTGTTTATATATTCCCTTTTGTTGCCCTTGTTTTTTACTGTAGTTGTTATAATTGTTGTTGTTATTCATGTCGTCATCGTTGTGGGATAGGACAGAGAGAAATGGAGAGAGAAGGGGAAGACAGAGAGGGGAAGAGAAAGACAGACACCTGCAGACCTGCTACATCGCCTGTGAAGCGACTCCCCTGCAGGTGGGGAGCCAGGGGGCTCGAACCAGGATCCTTATGCTGGTTGATGCGCTTTGTGCCATGTGCGCTTAAGCCGCTGCGCTACTGCCCGACTCCCTAGATGAGTTTCTTTCAGTGTACTTTTGCAAGAGGTAAGTTCATTTTCACTTTTGGCTCAGTTGTGTGCATGTATGAGCATTTGTGCTTAAGAAACTACAAGATTAGGGGCCAGGCAGTGGTGCATGTGATTAAGCACTAACATTACAAGGCACAAGGATCTGGGTTCAAGCCCCTGGTCCCCACCTGCAGGGGGGAAGCTTCACAAGTGATGAAGCAGGGCTGCAGGTGTCCCTCTACCTCCTCTGTTTTCCCCATCACCTCTCAATTTCTCTCTATATATAACCAATGGTAAATAAATAAATATAATTTTAAAAAGAGGTCACAAGGTATTTTTTTTTGTAAAGACTGGATAATCTCTTCATAATTTCACACTTTCAGGAATGTTTTCCGAGGATTTCATATGGTGTGCATTTTCAACTGGCTTTGCTTTTGTTAAGAGGTTATTGCTTATTGTTTCAACCTTTTCATTGAAAAGAACACACATGCTACCATACACAAAATCCCATGTTCAAGACCCCTACTCTCTAGCTACAGGGGAAAGCTTCACAATTGGTGAAGCATTATTTCAGGTATCTCTCTTTATCTCTCCCTCTCACCTTGCCTAAATTTCTCTCTGCCTCAAAAAATATATTGAAAAATGGAATAAAAAATACTGGCAGGAATGGTGAATCCATCATGTAAGCACTGAGCCCCATATATTATCCTGGTGGCAATAAAATGTAATTAAGAAACAAAAGAACAAGAGGAAGAAGAAGAAGAAGAAGAAGAAGAAGAAGAAGAAGAAGAAGAAGAAGAAGAAGAAGAAGAAGAAGAAGAAGAAGAAGAAGAATTAGAAAAGAAGGAGGAGGAGGAGAAAGAGGAGGAGGAGGAGAAGGAAAGAAAGAAAGAAAGAAAGAAGAAAAAAGAAAGAAAGAAAGAAGAAAAAAGAAAGAAAGAAAGAAAGGAAGGAAGGAAGGAAGGAAGGAAGGAAGGAAGGAAGAAGGAGGAAAGAAAGAAAAGGTTGGGGGCCAGGTTGTGACACACGTGGTTGAGAGCACATGTTACAATGCACAAGAACCCAGGTTCAAGCCCCACTCCCCACCTACAGGGGGAAAGATTTACAAATGGACTCCACCTGCAGGGGAGTCCCTTCACAGACAGGGAAGCAGGTCTGCAGGTGTCTTTCTCTCCCCCACTGTCTTCCTCTCCCCTCTCCATTTCTGTCTGTCTTATCCAACAACGACATCAGTAACAACAACAATAACTACAACAACAATAAACAAGGGCAACAAAAGGGAAAATAAATTTAAAAATTAAAATTGCAGTTTGAATAATGAGTTTCTTTACTTTTCTCACAGAATATGACTTGTCTGCTCACAGAAAATTCTTTATTGTTATTATTAGCATATCGTTGTGATAACTTCATTACTACTGGCCAACTTTCTTGATAGAGAGAAAGTGGCCGAGAGGGAATAATTCCACAACACTGAAAATCCTTTAACCTGTATCACACTCACACCAAAACAGGTGTTTTCCAAGGGGAATTATCTTACTAGTCATCTTTTTTCTTTTCTTCTTCTTTTTTTGATATTGTTTAAAAATTCAATAATATTGAATTCAATAATACCGAGTCATGTATGCAATGATTAGTCCTTAATCAGACACACAAAAATGATATAAGCATGTAACAACTAAATATTTGATTTCATAGTAGTCTGTGTTCAAACACTGTTTGCAACAATTCTTAACTATGATGTCTTCGCAACCTTGTTAGAGAAAGTAAGTGGGATAAATGTGTATAAATTAGCTTGTAGCTAGTTTTTATGACTCCTTCTGTATCTTTGAGTAAGATCATTGACTTGAGAAGGTCAACAATTCTTTTTTCCTTCGGGGTTTTTGATAGCCTCAGTAAGGATCCCCAGGGATTAACGGGGCGGTTATGCTATAATTAAGTCAAATTTTATTTTGATTATTATGAGTTCCACCCCACTCCATTGTCAGGAAAGCAGTAAAATAATACTCACTTGAGCCACATTACAAGACAATGAATTTCATCCTGAAGACTACACTCTAGAGACAAAGGTAGTAAATGCATAATATGTTAGAGCAGATTTTTTATAGGTAGAAAACTATTGCAATAATCAATTATCCATATAGAATTGCAACCATGATATCCTCATGAACAAGATAGAGTGAATTTGGGCTGAGAAGATAGCATAATGGTTCTGCAAAAGATCTTCATGCCTGAGGCTGTTAGAGCCCAGATTCAGTCCTTAGCGCCATCATATGCAAGACCTGATGTGCACTGGTAATAATAATAATAATAATAATAATAATAATAATAATAATAATAATAATAATATTGAACAGAAAAGAACAATGTGAAAGATTTATGAAGGTAAGTATATATTAATTAATTGATAGAATTAATTCTCAATGACTAGACTTAATACTCAATGACACAGAATATCTTTTTATGTTTTCAAGGCTTTTGTCTATTTTTTTTAATTTATTTTATTTACTTATTCCCTTTTGTTGCCCTTGTTGTTTTATTGTTGTAGTTATTATAGTTGTTGTCGTTGTTGGATAGGACAGAGAGAAATGGAGAGAGGAGGGGAAGACAGAGAGGAGGAGAGAAAGATAGACACCTGCAGACCAGCTTCACCACCTGTGAAGCGACTCCCCTGCAGGTGGGGAGCCGGGGTTCGAACCGGGATCCTTATGCCGGTCCTTGTGCTTTGCGCCACCTGCGCTTAACCCGCTGCGCTACAGCCTGACTCCCCGTCTATTTGACTCTCCGTCTATTTGACTCCCCGTCTATAATGACTACTCATTATCTAACAGCTACACAGCACTTCATAGAAATATGTTAAACGCTTAAAAAATTGGAGAATTGGAGTATGGATTCACCTGTCAACTCCCAAGGTCAGCGGGGAAGCAATTACAGAAGCCAGACCTTCCACCTTCTGCATCCCACAATGACCCTGGGTCCATATTCCCAGAGGGATAGAGAATAGGAAAGCTATCAGGGAAGGAGATGGGATATGGAGTTCTGGTGGTAAGAATTGTACCCCTATTATCCTATGGTCTTGTCAGTGTTTCCATTTTATAAATAAAAATTAAAAAAAGAAGAATAGAAACTGTCTAAGATGTTCTAATGACAGTGTTAGTTATCACTGGGAGGATGGGGTGCATAGCACTTTTGTGGTGGGTACAGTTTGAGTATCCTGTGATACTGGAATCTTTTCAAACACTATCAATCATGATTTTTAAATGGCTTCCCAAGAAAGTCCATTAACTAAATTAATCCATCAGTTTTCTCACATAGAATTAGATATGAAAATATTCTGAGAGGTTAGTACGAAAACTCCAAACACTGAACCCAAGAAACTGGCAAGATAGAGTATACTTTGTTCAAGATAAGGTATGTATTGTGAGAAAACACTACTCAAGTCTTTAGAAAGTATTTACAACCATGACTTTGTTTAGTCTGAATATTTTGTATCAAGGTATGATATGCTAGACACAGTAATTTAGGATATTACCTTTGATTTTTATATGCAAATAAAAAACATACAGGGGTTCTAAGACATATTGGCTAAGCAGACTTCCATTGCTAGATCATATATTGATATAAAAGTTTAAAGATTTTTCTAGTCACAGACTCCTACACAGTAACTGCAGAAAGAAGTTAATCAATAAAGACATGCTGAATGAATAAATAAGACCATACTTAAGTATAGGTCCTGAGGTCTGAGAATTGAAATCAAAGTTCTGGCTGGGAAATTATATTGAAAAGTATAGGGCAGAATATCAAGCTGTTATTTTACCAAAGTATTTAAGCTTACATGCTCTTATTTTCAAAGAAAATCTCTACTCAGGCAGGCTGATAAATAATTCAGTTTTATTATAGACTTGGAGATGTAAAGGTACAGGACTGTTAGCATCAGGACATGGGCTTATGGGAAGGGCAGGCGGACTTAAACTTGAATTACCATTAGCAATTCAGTATGTGGCAAGCAGCCTCTCATTTCCAGATATGTATCTGTGAATGTACAGAATGCTATCAGCGAGTTCCCAATGTTCAGAAATTTATCTCATATATGTGTGTGTGTGTGTGTATTTTTTTCCCAGGATGAGCAAGTCTTTCTTGGAGTAAATAAGAGATGATAAATACATTGACAATTTCTTCTAAGTGCCTCTGCCCCATAATTTTGTTTTGTGGTTATCATGAGGGTTGGTATAACCTTTTCTTTGTGTCTGAGGTGATGTCCATCCATTGTCATTTGATTACAATATTTCTGTAATCATGTTCTGTTCCTTGTGTGTTTGTTGTGGCCTCATATTACTACTATTGATATTTTTGGTTCATTGGTCTTGTCACTGATTGTGGCATTCCTCTCAATAATTCTGTAGGGGAGAGCTGATGGTGGCAAATTCCACCAGCACTTGTTTCTCTGTAAAAACACTTCTTCATCATATTTAAATTATAAATTGACAGGGTGAAGCATTCTTGCCTACTAATTTTAATCTTCTAGCGCTTTGACTGCGTTCATCTACTCTGTCTTTTTATTATTATTTTTATTTATAAAAAGGAAACACTGACAAAAACCATAGGATAAGAGGGGTGCAACTCCACACAATTTCCACCACCAGAACAACATATCCCACCCCCTTCCCTGATAGCTTTCCTATTCTCTAACCCTCTGGGAGCATGGACCCAGGGTCATTGTGGGATGCAGAAAGTGGAAGGTCTGGCTTCTGTAATTGCTTCCCCTATGAACATGGGTGTTGACAGGTCAATCCATTCCCCCAGCTAGTCTCTCTCTTTCCCTAGTGGCGCAGGGCTCTGGAGAAGTGGGGCTCCAAGACATAGTGGGGTCGTCTGCCCAGGGAAGTCCAGCTGGCGTCATGACGGCATCTGGAACCCGGTGGCCTCTCTGGAGAATCCCAGGTTGAAAGCAGCTTCCTTGCCGAGCTCACACAAAGTGTTGTCTCCAAGCCACCATCTTGGCTGCCTCAACCACCTCCTCTGTTTTGCTCTCCTATGGCCTGTGAGATATCTTCTGAAAAGCCTGATCAGAGCCCAATACTGGGTTTTAACATGTTGGGTTGCCTTGCGGGGGAGAGAGAAGAGACCAGAGCGCAGCGGGAACACAAATCTTTATTCACCCAGACGCCCCAGAGTTGGGTGCTAGGCACAGCAGTTTAGGCCACGTGGAGCTAGCAAAATGGCCGCCTCCCACTATGCCCACCAGCCCTTCTCCAGGCCGGGTCTCAGATGAGAGAAAAAAGAGAGTGAAAGTGCAAACAGCAGAGGCTTTTATGGGAGGATTCTGGAAGTGGCAAGTCAGGACGGGATTGGCTAGGAAAGGGGATGGAGAGAGGCAAAAGGCATGTTGGGAAGGTGGAAGTGTCCTTAGCAACTGTTTCAATGGTTTTAACTGAATTAGCAATACCCTGTGGGGATGACGTGGTGGGGATCTATAAATAATACTTGCATGGAAATACAGTGGTTTGTGGGCCCTGCCAGTGTTTAACCACATCTGCACAATTTCCCAACATGAACCTATCCATACTAAAACTATACACATTACCCAGAATATTAAATGAGCCCAAATGTTTATCATCGGGTGATTACATAAAGAAACTTCGGGATTGTGGTATGTGTACACAATGGAATATTACTTGGCTATTAAGAATAACAAAGCCACCTTCTTCTACCCATCTTGGATGGAGCTTGAAAAAATTATATTAAGTGAGATAGGCCTGAGGGAAAAAAGATGAGTGTGGGATGATCCCACTCATGGACAGACGTTGAGAAAGAAAGGGAAATGCAAAGCATAAGCTGGACTGGGTTTGGAGTATTGCACAAAAGCAAAAGACTTGGGCCGGGTGGTGACATACCTGGTTGAACACATGTTCAATGTGCAAGGACCTGGGTTCGAGCCCCTGGTCCCCACCTGCAGGGGAAAGCTTCATGAATGCTGAAGCAAAGCTGCAGGTGTCTCTCTGTCTCTCTCCCACTCGATCACCCCCTTCCCTCTTGATTTTAGTTGTCTCTATCCAATAAACAAAGATAATAATAATAAAAAGCAAAAGACTCATGAAGATTTTAAGCTTCTTTGTATTGGGGTGGGGTGGTTGTAGGTACAGAGATCCATTGTGGTGGGAACAGTTTTAATCTATACACCTATTAACCTAAAGCATTGCAAAAAAAAAAAATGAAACCATACTTTTCAAAGGAATTAAGTTGGGGTGAGAGTTTTGTAGACATCTATCAAAGGGAAACTGAGAAACTATAACCAGGTACCAACACTATATGGCAAACTATTAATGCCCAAATAAAATGATAAAATTATGTCTGTCCTTATGCTTGTTGCCACCTGCGCTTAACCTGCTGCGCTACAGACTCCCTAAAATATGCTTTTCAAGTTGTCTTTGTTGGGGTTTCAACTATGTGGGTTAATACTTTCAAATAGAAAGAGAAAGACAGATGTGCAGTGACAGACAGGGGAGATAAAAATATACTATGGTTCTAAAACTACCTTTAGCGTTGCTGGGGGACCAATCTCAAACATGGGTCATGTACATAATAAAAAGAACACCATCCAAATGGTGACTTGCAGACACCAGAGCTGATTTTTTTTCTATCAAAAATATCTCTATAAAATCAAAATTTATGTGATTGATAAAAGAAACTTTTTTAAAGGGGTGACCAACTTTAGGGAGAAATTAGAATTTATTTCATTTTTGACAAGATAAAGATGTAAAATTGGACAAACTTACAATCACAAATACACCGCTCCCATTTAACCACATAGAACTTGTACCAGGTTTCTGAATATCAGGCGGTTTTAATACTACAATAAGCTGTGCTAGAGGCTTAGAAAGAAAGAAAAACTCTAACTTTAGGGAGTCGGGCTGTAGCGCAGCGGGTTAAGCGCAGGTGGCGCAAAGCACAAGGATCCCGGTTCGAACCCCGGCTCCCCACCTGCAGGGGAGTCGCTTCACAGGCGGTGAAGCAGGTCTGCAGATGTCTATCTTTCTCTCCCCCTCTCTGTCTTCCCCTCCTCTCTCTGTTTCTCTCTGTCCTATCCAACAATGACAACAACAACAATAATAACTACAACAATAAAACAACAAGGGCAACAAAAGGGAATAAATAAATAAAATATTTTTAAAAAGGGCAACAAAAGGGAAAATAAATTTTTTAAAAAATAATAAAATAAAAAAACTCTAACTTTACATTATAACACAAATATAGCATTGATTACGTATATATCTATATATTATTAATGCATTTAACTTATAAGTATCAATGAAGAATTCATAAATAAAACCCTAGGTAACAGAATGCAATGACACATCGAAAGGAATGGAATGGAAATAACTATAGCTAATTCCAGGAATGGAATGTGGTTCAGTTTCAAAAGATCATAAAAAAGAATTAAAAGAAAAAGGATATCATTATGTCTAAACATGTGGAGGTAACAATTGTAAGCATGATGAGAACACATAACATTTTATTAAGTCAATAAAATAGAACTTAAGGCACACAATCCTTAACACAACACAGTATAGATCGGATCAATAAGAAACACTTTACATAAAAGCAAAACACTATATGATTCCGACTATATTACTGGAATGACAAAGGCACTTTCTGGAATGTTTCCTGTTACTATGGACACACACACACACACACACACACACACACACACACACGATATTCAACCCTTTCAATGAGGACCCTGGGATCCAGGGGATTAGTACTTTGAGACTGTGTATGAATGAATTAAAAGTAGAGAACAATTTACCCAGCTGGCTGAGTGCACAAATCATCATGCATAAGCGCCAGGTTCAAGCCCCTGCTCCCCATCTGGGTAGATGAGGAGGGAGGAACTTCAGAAGTAGTGAAACAGAACTGCAGATCTCTCTTTTCATCTGTCTTTCTCCTCTTCGCCCCTCCCCCACTCATCTCTCAAACTCTCTCTATCCCATCAAATAAAATAGAAAGAAAAGGCAAACTATCCACCAGGAGTGGTGAATTCATAGTGCTGCCAACAAGCCAAAGTGATAACCCTGGTTGCAAGTTCATTCATTCATTCATTCATTCATTCATTCATTCATTCAATTATTCATAAAGACTGGAAGATACAAGTGTAAATGACATGATGAATATTTTACTATGCAAAATGTCCTAAAAAAAAAAAAGGTATATTGGAAGTAGTGACTAAGATGATTCCCCAAAATGGACATGGAGCACTGAAACAGTCTGAAAAGTCAGAAAAGTAAAATAAAAATCTGGCGTCTGAATGTTCACATAGGGACAGCACTGTCCATTTTCAAAAACAAGTTCATCAAAGACAATCTTTAAAGCAACCAGAGAGAAAAACACACATCTGTGAGGGCTGGGTGGGGATGTACTCAGTTCAGTGCACAGGTCAAAATGCTCAAGGACACGGTTTGAGCCCACACCCACCCCTGTCCTCACCTGCAAGGGAAATCTTTGCGAGTAGTGAAGCATTGTTGCAGGCGTCTCTCTGTCTCTTGCTCTCGCTATCTTCCCCTTCCCTCTCAATTTCTGGCTGTCTATATTCAATAAACAAAGATAATAAAAAAAATTTAAAAAAACACATTTGTGCTAATAGTTATATGGAATTGAATTCTTCATGTGGAAGATATAAGGAAAGCTATAATGTGCAGTGTGTCTCCCCATGTTTGAGACCTAGGTGTGAGCCCTAGGAGCCATCTGAGAGTGCCACAGCATGAAGGAAACACGAGAGCTTGGGTGTCTGTCTTCCTTTCTCTTCTGTCTATCTCTTTTTGTCTCTTTAGCTGAATGTCACCCTGGGCATACTGAAATTGAGCTTGTAGGAGGTACCAGCTTAGTAACAAACAAAAGTGGAGACAATAAGAAAGAAAAAAAAAAACATGGAAAATAAGGAAGAAATAGTTCATGGCAGTGAGGACTATGGTTATGTTATAATTTCAAACCAAAAAACAAGGATCACACTACTCAAAAAGAAAAACTGTCTCACAAATTTAACATTTTAAAACTATTTTATTTGATAGAATAGGGAGAAATTGAGAGGGAAGTGGGGATAGAGAAGGAGCACTGCCTCACCACTCGTGAAGATTTTCCCCCTGCAAGTGGGGTTTGGGGGCTTGAACCTGGATCCTTATGCATGGTAATATGTGCACTTAACCAGGTACACCGCCTCCTGGCCCACTGGACCAAAATTCTTTTTTTTTTAATTGTTGTAGTTATTATTGTTGTTGTTATTGATGTCATCTTGGTTGGGTAGGACAAAAAGAAAATGGAGAGAGAGAGAGAGGAGCGGAAGACAGAGAGGGGGAGAGAAAGACACCTGCAGACCTGCTTCACCGATTGTAAAGCAAATCCCCTACAGGTGGAGAGCCGGGGGCTCGAACCGGGATCCTTATGGACCAAAATTCTTTATGTGGTATAGAAGGTGGAAGGTCTGACTTCTGTAATTGCTTCTCCACTGGACATGGGCATTGGTAGGTGAATCCATACCCCCAGGCTGTTTCTCTCTTTCCCTAGTGGAGTAGGGGTCTGAGGAGGTGGGGTCCTGGGACACATTGGTGAGGTTGGGAAGTCAGGATGGTGTCATAAAAGCACCTGCAGAAATCCTGGTTGTATTTTGTTCAGTTTATATGTGACTTTTTTTTCATTGTTCTTTTTGAAGTTTCACAGGAAAGTTGTCTAAAAAGGCTTCTACTCCTTTGCCAAGCCTCCAGAAGTCCCTGGGAAGGTATCTCCCTAGTCGTTACATAAACCAGGTTTGAAGTAGACCCCAACTGCACTGAGGGAAACCTTCACAACTGTCATTCCTCCTCTCTCTCCCTCTCTCTCTCTCTCTGTCTCTCTCTCTCTGTGTCTCTCTCTGTCTCTCTCTCTCTCTCCCTCTGTATTTGTCACTTTCTTGAGAAAAATAGCCTGCTGCAGTAAAATCCCTGGCTACAAATTTTCTTTTATATATAATTAATATATTTTACAATGTCCCTGTATTTGGTTAGTTTAAATAAATCTGTGGAAATATGTGTAAGACCCCCAAGCCAAAAGCTATAAACATTGAGGGAAATTACAGAAAACCTCAGTAAGCAAAGATATATGTCATGATCAAAGTTTGCAGACCTCATATTGTAAACATATCCTTGTCTCCAGATTGACCTATGTGAAATCTCAATAAAAATCCAAACTGAGCCAGTATGTACACACGCTAAGTATTGGCTGGAGTTCAAAATTTATGTGGCTATTCAAAGAAACAAAAGCAGCTTGGAAAAATCTCAACAAATAAAAAACAGGATTGACACTAGCAGAAATTATTATTAATTTTTCTTGGCCTCCAGGGTTATTCCTGGGGCTCAATGCCTGCTCTATGAATCCACTGCTCCTGGAGGCTATTTTCCTCTTCTGTTGCCCTTGTTGTTTATCGCTGTTGTTGATATTATTATTGTTGTTGTTGTCAATGCTCTTGTTGTTGGATAGGACAGAGAGAAATGGAGAGAGGAGGGAAAGACAGAGAGGGGGAGAGAAAGATACACACCTGCTTTACTGCTTGTGAATGTGAAGTGACCCCCTTGTAGGTGGGGAGCTGGGGGCTCAAACTGGGATCCTTTATGCCCGTCCTTGGGCTTTGCCCCATGTGCGCTTAACCCACTGCACTACCGCCCAACCCCCTATTAATTTTTGTTTTTAGGATAGGAAGTCGTATATATAACAAATCCACACCAATACAACAGCAGAGTTGAGGCTGAGATTGGATTCATCAAGAAGATAATAAAAATTAAAATTTGTCATCTTTTTTGTACCTGTATTCTGCCCCCCACTCACCCCAGATTTTTTTTACTTTGGTGCAATATGCCAATTCCAGTTCAGGTTCTACTTGTGTTTTCTCTTCTGATCTTGTTTATCAACTTCTGCCTGAGAGTGAGATCATTCTTAGATACACCTTCTCAACATTAAATTGCCGAGTCAGAGATGACAAAAAATTGCCTGCCATTTTTTTTAAACATCAATAGGTCAGATAAAATAAATTGAATCAAACCTTAGATATCCACAGGCAGTAAATATTTCATCAGCTATATAAATATATAATAGCTTTTCCTTGATGAGTATTATTTCTATCTGTTACACTGAAAAATGTAAATTGCATTTACAATGAGAGGGTGCCCTATTACTAGTTTTTTATAAGGTAATGTTAGACTACTTTCCAAAGTAATTTTCTATCCAATTGTCTCTTTAAGACTATATAGACATGTTATCTTAAATTATCAACACTGTATGTTGCTCTGCTTGTAGGTATTTAATTATGCCATAAAAATTTTAAAAGAAAGGACTATCAACTCTAAAGATATAGTGTATGTCTGTTAATCATTATTCATTTTTTTCCTCAGTGAAGTTCTTTTGAAATATTTCCTTGGGATCGAGAGACAGTTCCCTAGGTGGGACATGCGTGTTGCCTTGTGCTTGGCCTGGGTTTGAGCTCTGAGACCATATAAAAGTGTCATGGCATCTCTCTCATTCTCTGTCTCTCTAGCTGAGTGAAAAAAGGTGGTGTGAGAGCAGTGAGAAAGGTCTTGATTCCACCAATACATATATATTGACAGGTCGCCCAGTAGTTCGATTTTTTACAATTAGGAGAACCTTCCAATTACAGATCTCTAAGTCAGAGTAAGATGCAAATAGATTCAAGCCAATTTACTCCTATAAAGACTGTTTCATTATGGTGCACAAGGCTCCAGCCTCTGGTCCCCACCTACAGGGGGAAAACTTCACGAGAGGTGAAGCAGGTCTGCAGGTGTCTCTGTCTCTCTCCTTCCCCTCTCAATTTCTCTCTGTTTCTGTCCATTAATAAATAAGTAAGTAAATAAGACTGTTTTTATTCAAAGAACATATACTGGACACTTATGAAACAGTACTAGGAATGGCAGAAATATCAATGTTTCAAAGATTTGACAGGCTGATCAAAGAGAAACCAGCTCAACTGATCATTACAGTACCACTGGATATTTCAAAAGAAATACAAACTCCATGCAGGGGAAAAAAAAAAAAAAGCAACAGACCTTCTTCAGAAAGAGAATTCCAAGCTCACTCAAAGAATAATTCATCTGGATCACTATCCCAATGATAATATAAGAATGAAACTGGCAATAGCATTGTTGGATAACGGTACGAGGTCCAAATAACCAAGATTTCAGAGACAGATGGATTTTATATTATCTTCCAGGGGACAGAGGATCAGATAGGAATCCTGAGTCCTGACAAATGTGAACTTTCTACCCAGCCAGGGAGGGTCATCCTGGGCTTTAGCAGAGCTGTGACAAGGCCTTGGCCTCTAGCCAACCTCACTGCCCTCACAGACCAGTAGTAATCATTCCACAAATTTTCCAGTCAGTCTTCTCCAACTTTTGTCTTCTTATCATTCACTCTCACACTCCATTTACATCCTCTCATTTGGAGAACTGCCTCCTCAGAACAAGAGTGCAGGAGGAACTCTTGCTCTCATAGGTAGGTTCACAGAGGCTACAAATTAGCCTTGCTTTAAGAGAAAAATTGGCCTCAAAATAATAACTCCCTTTATAGAAGCCTTGTAAAGACTTTTCCCCTTTCCATGTAGTGTTCAGAGATTAATGGGAAGGGTGTCCACATGTTTATGTTTCTTCCAGACTAGGCCACTTATCTGAAGCCAGCGTCAGGGCCCAGTGACAATTAATCACTTCTCCAGTCCATGAAATAAAATCTACAGTGTGTACTTCTTGGACTGAGGAGGGGGGAAGGGGATGGTATGGTTTGGGGCTGCTCCTCATGATTAATTTTCAGTTATGACTGCAAGAACCATCCCAGTTCAGCCTCAAGTTGGAGGGCAAGAGAAAAAAAATTAGAAGCCCCCAGGGAAGACTAATACAGGCCACATGGATGAGGAGAAAAATCTGGGACTTATAAACTCTTTTTTTTTTTGGAAAAGAAAAATAATAAATTTATAAAATTCCTTGCAGGGCGGTATAAAATATATCCAAGCTAATTGGGAAAAGTCATGTAAAGGACAAAACAAGAAGGCCTTTTACAGGGCTCATAAAAATGAATAAGGCACACCTTCCCTTAGAACTACAATTGTAAACCTGACTTTCATCACTGGTTCATACTTGTTACCACGTTTTGAAAGAAGTAATTTTATGACTGTTTTTTTTTATTTCATTTCTGACACTTTATTCTCAGCTATGGAAAATGTTTTATTATCTTTAGAGGCCTGCGCTGAAGTCCTACTGACGTGAAATGAGCTTGTACTAAAGATTCACTCCTTTGAGAAGAAAGATTCAACTTCCCTCTTTAGAACACCAAGCAATCTGAGTAATAATAATAATAATAAAACCTTTACATGTGTGCATAGACTATTATCTCACAATATGTTATGACAGTTTTATATAAATCTTTTATTGTTTTTTTTCTTTCCTCCTTTCTTTCTCTCTCTCTCTCTTTCTTTATTGAGGAAGCTCATGCTTTACAGTGACCTCCCAGAAACTTCTTCAAGGAAGTTCATCTACGCCGATGACATCTGCTGTGCAACTCAGGCATCCAAGTTCGACATCCTCTAGGAAACACTCACGAAAGACATGTCTCTGATATCTGATTACTGTAAAAAATGGCGACTAATTCCTAGCACTGCAAAAACGGTATCATCTGTCTTCCATCTACACCATGCCTCGGCCTCGCGTGAGCTTAATGTGCAGCTTGACGATACAAGAATCCGGCATGAAGCCCAGCCAGTCTATCTTGGCGTTACTCTCGATCGCACTCTGTCATTTCACGAACATCTCATAAAAACTGCAGCAAAGGTGGGCGCGAGGAATCACATCATTGCAAGACTGGCCAGCTCCTCATGGGGCGCGAGCGCTTCCACACTGCGATCATCCTCTCTGGCATTATGCTATTCCACTGCAGAATACTGTGCCCCAGGATGGTTCCGTAGCCCCCATGTCCACTTGGTCGATTCCAAATTATATTCCTCCATGAGGATCATTTCTGGAACCATCCGCTCCACCCCGGTCCCATGGCTGCCAGTTCTCAGCAACATCGCCCCGCCAGATATTCGTCGGGATGCGGCATCATCTAAGCTCATTTCCCACGTCTACGCTCGACCGGACCTGCCAATATACGCGGAGATCTTCGCCCACCCTGTCCAACGCTTGACGTCTCGTCACCCAATCTGGTCCCCTACACCTACACTGAACTTCTCTGTTCCAGACTCTTGGAAACAGAGTTGGCAGTCAGCTGAGGTCAAGAACAAACACCTCATCACAGACCCCTGCGAGCGTCCACCCGGCTTTGACCTGGCACGTTATGATTGGGCCCTCCTCAATCGCTATCGAACAGGCCATGGCCGGTGCGCCGCTATGTCCCATCGCTGGGGAGCCAGAGACGACCCGAACTGCCCCTGCGGCTCCAGACAGACTATGACCCACATAGTCAACGACTGCCACCTCTCCAGATTCAAAGGAGGTCTCGAAACTTGACATCAGGCTCAACCTGACGCTGTTGACTGGCTACGGAAGAAGGGCAAACGCTAGCAGAAGAAGAATGCTTTACAGTGCCATCACTGAACACTTCAGTACAATTTCATCATGTACCCGGAACTGCATCTTCCGTCTCTTCCTTCTTCTTTCCCAGAGACTTTTACTTTTGTTTTATTTTGTTTTCCACCCTACCCTATCCAGTCCCTACTGATTAAGGCCTGCTTATAAATTAGATAATTCATTATTTGTTCTTCTCTTTTTGGCTTATCTTACTTAACACGATGTCTTCAGTTCCATTCAAGAATAAGCAGAGAAGAGGACTTCATTGTTTTAACAACTGAGTAGTATTCCACCATATATATATATATATATATATATATCACAAAAATTTTAGCCACTCAATTGTCATTGGACATTTGGGTTGTTTCAGGTCTTGGATATTTCAAATTGTGCTGCTATAAACATGGGTATACCTCCTCTGATTGTTTCGGGTGACTGAATCCCTAGGAGAGAAATTGCTGGGTTATGGGGGAGGAGGTGTCAATTTACAATGTTCTGAGAAATCTCCAGACTGTTTTCTACAAAGGCTGTACCAATATATACTCCCACCAGCTGTGCAGGAGTGTCCTTTTTCCTCCACATCCTCTCCAACAGTTGTTGTTATTTCTTCTTTTTTTTAATTCATCTTTTTAATTTTTAATATTTATTTATTTAGTCCCTTTTGGTGCCCTTGTTGTAGTTATTATTGTTGTTATTGATGTCATCATTATTAGATAGGACAGAGAGAAATGGAGAGAGGAGGGGAAGACAGAGGTGGGGGGAGAAAGACAGACACCTGCAGACCTGTTTCACCACCTGTGAAGCGACTCCCCTGCAGGTGAGGAGCTCAGGTCTCAAACCGGGATCCTTAAGCTGATCCCTGCGCTTTGGCCCTACATGCTCTTAACCCACCTCCTCTTTACTTTTTAAAAAATTATCTTTATTGAGTAATTGGATGAGACAAGCAGAAATCCAGAGGCAAGGAGATGCTAAAGAGGGAGAGAGACAGAGAGACACCTGGAACACTGCTTCGCCACTCACAAGCTTTCCCCCTGCAGGCGGGAAGGGGGCCTCGAACCTGGGTCCTTCAGCATTTTAACATGGACGCTCAACCAGGTGCACCACCACCTGGCCCCTCTTATCCCATTTTTCTAATAGGATTGTTTTCTTTCTTCCTTCCTTCCTTCCTTCCTTCCTTCCTTTCTTTCTTTCTTTCTTTTTTCTTCCTTCCTTCATTTCTATCTTTCTTCCTTTCCTTTTTTTTTGTGTTAAGATTACTGAGCTCTTGATATGTTTTGATTATTAGCCCCTTATCTGAAGTATGTTGTATAAAGAGCTTCTCCTATACTCAAGGGTGTATTTCTGTTAGAACGCTGATGCCCTTAGCTGTTCAGAAGATTTAAAATAAATAAAGAGCAAAAACTAGTATCAAATATTCCATACCCAAAGTTTAAAGTGACATAGTCAGGATTCCAACTTTGATCACTTTACTCTAAATGTATACTTCTTTTTTTATTTTATTTTATTTTATTTTATTTTTATTTATTCCCTTTTGTTGCCCTTGTTGTTTTATTGTTGTAGTTATTATTGTTGTTGTCGTCGTTGTTGGATAGGACAGAGAGAAATGAAGAGAGGAGGGGAAGACAGAGAGGGGGAGAGAAAGACAGACACCTGCAGACCTGCTTCACCGCCTGTGAAGCGACTCCCCTGCAGGTGGGGAGCCGGGACTCGAACTGGGATCCTTATGCCGGTCCTTGTGCTTTGTGCCACCTGCGCTTAACCCGCTGTACTACAGCCCGACTCCCCTAAATGTATACTTCTTCATGACATTTTGACATACTTAAGTCTTTTTTTTTTTTTTTACCCCCCTTTTTGTTGCCCTAGTTGTTGCAACCTTGTTGTGGTTATTATTGCCATTATTGAGTTGCTTTGTTGTTGGATAGGACAGAGAGAAATGGAGAGAGGAGGGGAAGACAGAGAGAGAGGGGGAGAGAAAGATAGACACCTGCAGACCTGCTTCACCACCCGTGAAGCGACTCCCCTGCAGGTGGGGAGCCGGGGGCTCGAACCGGGATCCTTATGCTGGTCCCTGCGCTTTGCGCCATGTGCACTTAACCCACTGCGCCACCGCCCGACCCCTACATACTTAAGTCTTTAGGGGTTGGATATTGAAACACTTTCAGGGGTTCATTTGTATGAATAAGTGAGGTTATTCTTATTAATAGGAACAAACAAAACAACATACATATAACATGAACTGTGGATTATCCTCTTTCAACCCTCATCTCTATTTTAGTACTTTATTTTGTTCTACTGTGAGGAATAGTTCCTTATTTTGAATCTTCTGAATGGGCTTCCTATACTTCACTGCAAATTTCTGGAGGCCTGGTTTATTTGTGCTTTTCCCATTTGGGTATAGACCTTTCCAACACAGAGAATCTGCATTGAGCCAAGAACAGAACAGATTATTTTTATTTGACAGGACAGACAGAAATTGAGAAGAGTGAGGAGATAGAGAAAGATAGACACCTGCAGACTTGTGTTACCATTTGAGAAGTTTAATCCCTGCAGGTGGGAAGCAGGGGTTTTAATACAGGTCCTTTTGTAGGGTGATGTGTGCTCTTAACTAGGCCCACCACTGACTGACCCCCAAATAGATCAGATTCTATGTGAAATACGAGAGGCTTGCTGTGGTTCTCACACCTAACTGCTGAAGCAAAATCTTGGCTCTTATCATGTCGCCAAGCATACCCCTATTATACTCTCAATCCAGTGAATCTTGACTTTCTTCCTATAGACCCTGGTTACTTGAAAAATCAATGCTTAATTATTCTGACTTACAGTCAAGAACGTGAGCGATTCATACCCTTGAATATTCAGATGGTGAATTGATTCAAGTGCCAGTGATTTCAGATTCCAATGTAAGTAGATCATTTCTTTACTCACAACATTGAAAACACGCTAGAAGAAACTGTATAAAATGTTTCTTGCAACTATGATGCTATGTTCACATAAGACACTGAAATGTATCAGCATTCCACCAAGTGTTTTCCTCTCCTCCTCTTTCTTTCTTTCTTTCTCTCTCTCTCTCTCTCTTTCTTTTTTTCCTTTCTTCTTTTCTTTCTTTCATTTTTCTGATAGATACAAAAAAGGTAGAGAGACTGAAAGAAACCACAAAACTGAAGTTGCCTTCAGTGTGCTAGAAGCCAGAATCACACTTGGTTTGGGAACAAAGTGTAGCAACAAACAATATAAGCAAGCTATTTTGATAGGCCCAAACTAAATGTACAAACTGTTTCCCTTCTTCATCTCTGCTTGACTTTGGATACACAGTTTATATATGTATTACAATAATTTCAATGACAGTTATCATTGAATCTGTAAAGTAAAAATTCAAGGGTTAAAACATGTTGGAGACCTTTCTCATCTCATCTGGTGGAGTTTGCAAGGAATCATGTTGACTGAGAAAAGCCAGAAAGAGAAGAAGGATGAATATGGGATGGTCTCACTCACAGGGGAAAGTTGAGAAATAAGAATTGAAGGGGAAACACGAAACAGAATTTGAACTAGGTTTGATGTAATGCACCAAAGTCAAGGACTAGGGGGGGTGGGTGGGAGGAGGATTTTCAGGTGCTGGTGTACTATGGGGAGGCAGGCCTAGGTGGGGAATGTCTTACAGAAAACTGAGAAATTCTAAACATGTGCCAACAGTTGTTTTCACTGTTTACTGTAAAACATTAATCCCCCCAGTAAAAAAAAAAAAAGTTGAAGTCTTTTAATGCTCATTTGAAGACTGCATCTATCAGTCTGTCTTGTACATAACAGATGTGAGAAACTTTATGTTGCTGTATAATAATGTTGTTAATTTGTACAGCATTTCAGCCACCAAGTTGCAGGTGCTACCATGATTCCACCCTGACTTCCCTGGGCAGAAGACCTCATTAGTATGTCCTAGAACCTCTCCTCTCCAGAGTCCTACCCCATTAGGGAAAGATAGAAACAGATGGGGGTATGGATTGACCTGCCAACATTAAGAATTGACTTTACTTACTGTGAGTAAACAGCATTAGCTATGACTTGCTTTAATAAGAATTAAGTTCTTCAGTTACAAGGTTGATATAAATATGGGAAAATTTGCATCTTTTTGTTTTATACACTTAAAGGTTTATAGAAAGGAGGAAAAGAAGGACCAAAGGGTGAATGAAAGAAGGAAGGGGAGAAGGGAGGGGAAAGAAAGGAATGAGATGGAGGGACAAGTGATAGAGAAAAGGAAGCAGGGGTTAAAGAAAGGAATGGAAGATAAGGAAAGGGAGGGGAAGGAAGAAGAGACCAAAAAATGTAAGAAAATACAAAGTAAATTATGGGACCCATCCATATCAATAAAAATGACTCACAGACTCTGATATGTCTTGGCTGCCTGGTTTCAAATCATGATCCGAATTCATGAACTGTGTGATGCAGAGCAAACAACTTAACATCCTGACTGATTAAGTTAAATCATCTGCAAAATGAATCGAGCACACAATATGGATCTCCAGCTATAAGGAGATATTTATAATATAACATTTTATATTATAAATATTAAAATACTTCATATTAAAAATATTAAAATAAGAATGTTCAGAGCAGTGCTAGGCACACCTTAGGTTTTTTTTTTCTTTTTAATAAAGATTTATGACTATAAGTAGTTTTCACAGCTCTGGTGACTGCCTTCAGATGCTTCAATAGAAACATAAAACAGCTAAAGAACTGAACAGAGGGGAGGGGCCAAGTGGTGGTAACATGTGCAAAGATCCAGCTTCAAGCTCCCATCCCCCGAATGCTTGAAGAAGCTTGGTAAATGCTTTCACCAGCAGTGAAACAGTGCTGGAGCGCTCTCTCTCTCGCTCGCTCTCTTTTCCCTTTTTTCCTCTTTTTTCCCCTTTTTTCCTCTTTCTCCCTTTTTCCCTCCATCACTCCCCTTCCCTCTTAATTTCTATCTTATCAAATAAAAGAAAGAAAAAAGAAGGGAAAATGGCTTCTGGGAGTGGTAAATTCATCCTGCTGTAAAGCTAATGGGAAAAATTAAAAATTAATGAGTGCATAATAATAAAAGAGAACAGAACAGAAGGCCTTTCACACCTCACATGTCTATCTTTACTTAAAAGACAACTCGATGATTTTGTAGGAAAGATATGAACAGTTGACTTATCACTTGTCATTTTACTTTATTTTTCCCCCTCCAGGATTGTCTCTGGGACTCAGTGTCACACTACCAATATCCTCTGCTCCTGGGCCATTTTTTCCCCATTTTATTGGCCAAGACAGAGAGAAATTGAGAGAGGAAAGGGAAGGTAGAGAGGGAGAGAGAAAGATAAACACCTGCAGATCTGCTTCACCACTTCTGAAGTGACTGCCCTACAGGTGGGGAGCTGGGGGCTTGAGCCAGGATCCGTTGTGCTTTATACTGTATGCTTTTAAGTCAGTATGTTACCTCCCGGCCCCCTCACTTGCCATTCTACATCTGCTTATCTTTGTGATTTTTGGAAAAGTTCTTCTTTAGAGCTTTGCCCTCTAAGCAGAATGTGGACTGAAGTTAGTGTATTGCATCAAAATAAATGATTCTGGGGTGAGAGGGAGTGTTCAGGTCCTGGAACATGATGGCAGAGGACGACCTAGCAGGGGTTGAATTGTCATGTGGAAAACTGGGAAATGTTACACATGCGCAAACTATTGTATTGTGCTGTCTACTGTAAACCATTAATCCCCCAATAAAGAAATTAAACTAAAACCGCCTTGCCCTTCCTTAATGATCCACGCTCTCCTTTTTGAGACTGAACTGTGTCCTCCCAGAATTCCCATGTAGAAGTTTTGACGTCCCCCACAACTTTAGAATGTTGTCATTTGGGGGAGGGCTAAATTGCTCTTTGGGGTGCTGTGAGTCCCATGCCCCGCCACACTGAAGGAAGTTTCCGTGCTACCATGCCTTACTCTTTGTAAGTCTAGCTCTGTCTCTGTCTTCCAATGATAATGATGATGATAATAATAATAATAACAATCAACAATCAACAATATGTTAACTAGTTTAAGCACTTATAACTGAGTAGGATCCTCATTGAAAATGACATAAGCATTATACTGTTGTCTTTAGATAATCTATATGGATTAAATATCACAACAATATCCCAATGTAAATGTTTTCTTATCTGTTTTTCAGGCAAGCACTGGTAAACTGGAGGGATAAGGGTGTGAACATAGTGGGAGCATTTAATACTCTCCAAACACATTTATTTAGAGCTGAGAGCAATTGTCTCTGTTTTTCAGGTCAAAAAACACTACTAGCTGAAAGAGATTCAGATATATCCCCCCCCCATTTCATATAGAAAAGGTGCCTTGTCTTTGATCCTTTTTTAAATTAAAAAAAATTTATTATCCCTTTTGTTGCTATTGTTGTCTTTTTATTGTTGTTGTAATTATCTTTGTTGTTGTTATTGATGTCGTTGTTGTTGGATAGAACAGCGAGAAATGGAGAGAGGAGGGGAAGACAGAGAGGGGGAGAGAAAGACAGACACCTGCAGACCTACTTCACTGCCTGTGAAGAGACACCCCTGCAGGTGGGGGTGGGGGCTGAACCAGATCCTTACTCTGGTCCTTGCCTCTTAGTGCTATGTGGGCATAACCTGCTGCGCTACCACCCGACTCCCTTTTTTAAAATTTTATACAGAAGTATTTGAAACTAAGTGACCTCATTTTGATTATTGATGTAAATATGGAAAATGATGATCTCCCAGAAGAGAATTTGTTCTGATGCTTTTTATCTGAACTGTTAAAAGTCCAGTAACATCTTCCAAGTTTACAAGATTAGAATATTTAGAGGGGGCTGGGAGGTGGTGTGCCTGGGTAAGTGCATACACTCAGGAGGAGCGACCTACAGAGGCAACGTTTTTCAAATGGTGAAGCTGTGTTGCAGGCGTCTCTCTGTCTCTTTCCCTTTCCTATCAAATTATCTGTCTCTATAAATAAACAAGCAAATGAATGAAAAAATAAATAAATAGAATACTTTTTTAAAAAGTCTGTAGAAAGACCCTAATTGGATGTTTCTGCATGATTATAATAGTTAGTCTCTTTCTTTCTCAATTCTAGAGTCCCCTTTCTCAAACAACTGTTAGGTGCTATCTGTATAAAATAGCAACAACGTGTGCGTGTGCGTGTGCGTGTGCGTGTGCGTGTGCGTGTGTGTGTGTAAATGTATCACTTTTGTGATCCAGGTTTTGTAGTTAAGTCTTCTGGGAAACAGCTTTTGAAGGACTTTAATCTGACAGGATCAAACTACTTCATGGAATGGATTACTTGAGAGAACTCAATGATTACGTTTTTGTTTATATGCAACCAGCACTTAAAAATTAGAAAATAATTTCTTTTTTAAATATTTATTTATTCCCTTTTGTCGCCCTTGTTGTTTTATTGTTGTAGTTATTCATGTTGTTATTGATGTCGTCATTGTTGGACAGGACAGAGAGAAATGGAGAGAGGAGGGGAAGACAGAGAGGGGGAGAGAAAGACAGACACCTGCAGACCTGCTTTATTGTTTGTGAAGCGACTCCCCTGCAGGTGGAGAGCTGGGGGCTCGAACTGGGATCCTCACGCCCGTCCTTGTGCTTTGCGCCACATGCACTTAACCCGCTGCGCTACAGCCCCACTCCCAGAAAATAATTTCTAAATCACATGCGATCAGACTAGATTAGGAGTCACCATGGCCACATCTGTTCACTCAGTTGGCAGAACAACATGTTGAGAATTAAAGAATGCTACATATGTTCTACCTTGTTATATCATTAACAAGACCCCTATATATATTTCAACAAACTTGATAGTTTTATAAATGAATCCAAACATGCAATGACAGTGATTTTTTGAACATTGGATTTTAAATAATTTTGGAATGAAAGAACAATCTCTGTCTCTCTCTCTCTCTCTCTCACACACACACACACACACACACACAAATAAATAGTATGTGTGGGAGGGATTGACTCAACTTCCCACTCAGTCACAGTTAGGATTATCATTTTATATTGTCTGTCACATATTCTTGGCTCAGAAAACTTGCATTTCATTCCTCCCCTTCTTTTTATTTCCCTACCTCCCAGTCCACTCCTTTATTGTTTGAATTTTTCTGTTTTTGCTAACAGGAAGTAATCAGAAGAGTCTTTTTTTTTTCTTTTACCTTTATGAGAGAAGATAAAAAAATGAAAGAAACGGGAGTCTGGCGGTAGCACAACAGGTTAAGCGCAGGTGGCGCAAAGCGTAAGTATCAGGTTGGAGCCCCCGGATCCCTACCTACAGGGGAGTCACTTCATAGGTGGTGAAGCAGGTCTGTAGGTGTCTCTTCCCATTTCTGTCTTCCCTTCCTCTCTCTGTCCTATCCAACAAAGACAAAAGTAACTACAACAAGGGCAATGAAAGGGAATAAATAAATATTTTTTTAAAAAAAGAAAAAATGAAAGAAACGATTTGGTTTTGCCAGGCATCTTGTAGGAAACTTCTCCCCTGAAAGCAATCTTTTACAGACTGCACGGGTCATAACATAGTTGCTTTTATTGTCTGTTAAAGTGGTTGTAGATTTTTTGTGTGTCCTCTAAGATACTTAGGCTCCTTACTGTTTGAGTTGAGGAATAGCAGCTTTGTCATTTAAATTAATGGCAAATGATAATTTTCTTTCTTCCATTTGGACTTAAGTTTCATAGGGATGCTATACTTATAGAAATTTGGCAAAAATCCTTGGCTTGTCAAAAATAAATGAAACTTCATAAATGTGTTAACTAAATATCAGACTTAGGCGGGCTTTCTGTGGAATTATATGTCCTTTCCATGTCTGTGATCCAATATTGGCTATTGCTTGCGTTTCATCACCATATGTCCTCAGTCTTCTCCAATTTGTAAGAATTTCGTGTGTCTTTTGGGGGTATTTTTGTGTTTTTTTTTTTGTTTTTTTATCATGACATTGGGATGTAAAAGTATGTGGATTTTGCTGACTAAATCCTTAGTACCCTACGAAGAGATATTACACTGTCATTAAATAGTGTTTTGCTTAAGGAATTTATGATAGCATGGAAAAGGTCAAAGAATAAAGTAGAGGGGAAAAATGTTAGGATGTCAAAGTAGACATACAAGATGATCTCAGTTTTATTTTATGAATCTTTTAATTATTCTTCTATCATTGCCGGGGCTTCACTGTCTGGGATGACTGTTTTCATTTGGTTGTGATATTTCAGATAACGATAAATAGGGAGAGAGAGAGACCACAGCACTACAGCTTCCTCAGTGTAGTGAGTGGATGCTGTGTCTGAACATGGACCACAGACACAGCAGAGCAGGGTAATATCCAAGTGAGCGATATCTCTGGCACAATCTCAAATTTGTTTTAAAGACAAGAAAAAGAATATGAAGAAAATGACCACCCAACACATACATAATGTACATGTACAATAATATATTATGATTTTAAATAATGCATATGCAAAATAAGTTAATGAGCTGTAAAAGGTCACACCATACCAAGTGAAGTATCATGATGTTTAGACTATCTCATTTCTACCGATCACTAACAGTAACTATGACTGAGCAATGAGTTATCTGATGCCTTCATATCCCTTCTTTGGCTATTTATTTTCTATCCATTTTAGGCTGAACACAACATGTTGAGTATTTCAAACCTTAATTGCAATTACAGTCGAGCAGTTGTTTTCAAATTTGCAAAAGTAGACTCTGATGAGAAGTGTTTTACTACTGCATCGTCGAAAGATTATTTTTAGAAGGAACCATATTTAGGGGAGAAATCCTAAATTACAACATGTCTTGTGCAACTGATCAGCCCCACAATGTGGCCACTCAGTAGGATTGGTGTAGGTCACCTGAAAAGCAAACAGACTAACCACAACTGCTATAGTACTCTTCTGAAGTTACAGATGAAGCCGGTGGGAAATTAGCCAGATTGCTAGCACAGCTGAAAAGTGCCAGAAGGTCCAGGCGGCCAGTGTAATTATGCGAGTTTTGTGAGCCTTGAAAATTTTGTGATTGTATTGTGTGCTCTCGGCTTTCATAAAGTTCCCCACCAACCTGCTTTCTTTAAACTCCTGCCTGGCCCAAGGCTAAGCAATAAATTAGAGAAAAGCAAATTGTGTGGCAAAGCCTTCCTTCAGACCAGGAGCCTGCTTTGTCTGTTGCGTTTCTGAAGTGAAGAGGGATCGTTCTCCATTGACAAATGTCACTGAGGTAAAATGGAGAAACACAGCCCTTTCTGTAGCCCTCTCTGCACTCCACCATCTCGGCATGACAGGTCCAGGTATCCATACAGTTGTGTCTAATTGCCATTGAAAACTTGATTAGAGAAAAGGCCAGCTGGCTACAACCAGAAATCTTTGTGAGAAAATTAGAACTCATCATAATCTGGGAAAGTTTTAGAGCACCATAGTGAGTTAAAAAGAAAAGGGAGTGGCGGGGGGCAGGGGGTGTCACGCAGCGGGTTAAGTGTATGTGGCAAGGACCAGTGTAAGGATCCAGGTTCGAGCCCCTGGCTCCCCACCTGCAGGAAAGTCGATTCACAGGCAGTGAAGCAGGTCTGCAGGTGTCTGTCTTTCTCTCCCCCCTGTCTTCCCCTCCTGTCTCCATTGCTCTCTAACCTATCCAACAACAACGACATCAATAACCTATCCAACAACAACGACATCAATAACCACAACAATGTTAAACAACAAGGGCAACAAAAGGGAAAATAAATACATAAATATAAAAAAAGAAAGGTGAGTCTAAAATGACAGCCTGATGAGAATTCTTTGTAAATCTGTTTGGGGTTCTCTTTACTATGAAGGCTGCTAGAAACTCAGATGTCACATAGGTGTAAAGTGAACTAAGAGAAACACAAGTCCAGTGTTCCTGGAACCTTCAGCTAAGGAGCAAACTAATTAAAGGGAAAGATGGATGATCCTATAATTAAAATACTTTGACACTTCTACAAGGACAGAACTGCAGAATTGATAGCAATGGACAGAAGGTAGCTAGCAACTTTCTACCTCCCATCCCCAATAGATCTTTATTTTTATTTGAATTGTGCGCAATGAAGATAAGAAGCATTGAAGGAGGAATCCAGAAAGAAGTCTCAGCTAGGAGTAAGTGTATTCCATCAAACTCAAGCAGTAAAATGCTCTGTGTGATCTTTGACTCTTCTGCAGATGTCTTTGCAAAGACAGCATTTCAGATGAGTAGCATCTAGAACAGTTGACAAATTTACTGTGAAGCACAGTGATCTTAAAAATTGAGAGGGTACAGAGAATATTAAGAACTTAGAGAGGGAGTCAGGCGGTAGCGCGGCGGGGTAAGCACACATGGCGCACCGGCTTAAGGATCCTGGTTCGAGACCCCAGCTCCCCATCTGCAGGGGAGTCGCTTCACAAGTAGTGAAGCAGGTCTGCAGGTGTCTTTCTCTCCCTTACAGGTGGGGAGCTGAGGACTCGACCAGGATCCTTACACCAGTCCTTTGTGCTTTGTACCACCTGCACTTAACCCGCTGCGCTACCGCCCAACTCCCCATCTTTAAGGTCCTGCTCCCCACCTGAAGACAGGAAGCTTCAAGAGTGGTAAAGCCAGGAGGCACAAAGCGCAAGAACCCCCATAAGGATCTCGGTTCGAGCCCCCAGCTTTCCACCTGCAGGGGAGTCATTTTACAAGTGATGAAGCAGGTCTGCAGGTGTCTATCTTTCTCTCCCCCTCTCTGTCTTCCTCTCCTCTCTCCATTTCTCTCTGTCCTATCCTACAACGACTACAACATTAAAACAACAAGGGCAACAAAAGGGGATAAATAAATAAATAAATTTAAATGAGAACTTTTTTCTTTCCCAGTGTTAATTCCCCAAGAACACAGAATATATTATTCAGGTAGTCCCAAAATTCCTTCTGACACATGTTCATGTGAGCCTCAGATTAATAAACTCTGTTGTAGATATTGATAATAAGCAATTTCTTATATATTTTTTCCTCTTGAGGATTGAAAGAATAATTCTCAACTCTCCCAGCTAACCTAGCTTGTGCCTGGATAAGAAAGATAGATTTTTTTTTTAAAAGTACCAGGTAAGGACAATGGGGCAGAGAGAAGTCAACTGATTGTGGTTGGTCTATAATGACAGTTATTTGCTTCTGATTCAAAACTAGGAAATGTGAAAATTAATTATTTTTTTACTATTATTGTTTAGGCTGTTTTTTTTTCAGCTCCAATGTGCCAGTTAATTTGTAGAAATATCAAGAGAGTTTTAAATTTGGTGAAAGACACCTATGGAAATAAGGGAATTCTGTTCACAAGAGTAAGTCAGTGAAACATGTTAGAGTTCTGATCTATAGTCATATAATGCAAACATACTCCTTTTAAAACAATTTCAGTAATAGCCATTAGCTGAAAACATATTTTCTGAAACGAAGAAGGAACCATTTAGTTTACATTTGTTTTTTCTTTATTTGAATGAGAGAGAGAGAGAGAGAGAGAGAAAGAGAGAGAGAGAGAAATAGCAGAGCACTGCTGAGCTCTGGTTTGTGGTGGTGCAGAGTATTGAACCTGGGATTATGGAGTTTCAGGCATGAGAGTCTCCCTCACCTAGGGACAATTTACTTCAAACATTTGATATTTTGGCACCTAAATTTAGTATATGTGTAATAGTGAGAAGACATTGTTTAAAAAAAAAATCTCGGGAGTCGGGCGGTAGCACAGCGGGTTAAGCACACGTGGCGCAAAGAGTAAGGATCCCGGTTCGAACCTCCGGCTCCCCACCTGCAGGGGAGTCGCTTCACAGTTGGTGAAGCAGATCTGCAGGTGTCTATCTTTCTCTCCCTCTCTCTGTCTTCCCCTCCTCTCTCCATTTCTCTCTGTCCTATCCAACAACAACATCACTTGTAACTACAACAATAAAAAAAAACAAACCCAAGGACAACAAAAGGGAATAAATAAATATATAAAATAATAATAATAAATCTCAAATAACAAGAATTTGGAAAAGGAAGAGAACATTTTGTAATAGGATTTTTACTACTTATCGTGTGAATGCATGTCTTAAAATACTTCAAAAACTCATACCCAATGGTCTGAGCGATAGCACACCTGGTTACATGCACACCTTTTTGTGTGCTTGGATCCAGCCTTGAGTCCCTGCTCTGCCCTTCAAATGAGAAGCCTCACAAGTGAGAAATTAGGTACTAAATGTATCTCTTTGACCCTCTTCAGTTTTTAAATTTTATTTATTCATTATATTATTATTATTATTATTATTATTATTATTATTATTTTGCCTCCAGTGTTATCGCTGGGGCTGGGTACCTACACTATGAATACAATGGTCTTGGAGGCCTTTGTTTTTTTTTTTTATTTCACTGGATATAACAGAGAGAAGTTGAGAGAAGAGGGGAAGAGGGGGAGAGAAAAATAAACACATGCAGACCTACTTCACTGCTTGTAAAGCAACCTTCTTCCGGGTGGGAAGTCAGGGGCTTAAAGGAGGATCTTTTTTTATTATTATTATTTATTTATTCTTTTTTGTTACCCTTGTTTTTTTATTGTTGTAGTTATTATTGTTGTTATTGATGGTGTCAGTGTTGCATAGGACAGAGAGAAATGGAGAGAGGAGGGAAGACAGAGAAGGGGAGAGAAAGACACCTACAGACCTGCTTCACCGCCTGTGAAGCGACTCCCCTCAGGTGGGGAGCTGGGGACTTGAACCTGGATCCCTATGTGGATCCTGTGCTTAAGGAGCGCTTAACCCGCTGCACCCAACTCCCTTAAACCAGGATCTTTACGTGAGTCCTTGTTCTTCATACTATGTACACTTAACCAGGTGTGCTACTGCTCAGCCCCCCTCCCTCCCTCTCTGCCTCCCTCTTATCCCTCAAATTCTCTCTGTCCCATTAGATAAAAGAAAAAAATTTAAAAAGGGCCATCAGGAACTGCTGATTCATCAAGCCCCCGTGATAACCCTACTGGGGAAGAAAAAAAATCCTCACCTGACTTTTTCAGTTGTGCCTAGTCACCTTCCTTAATACCTGAAGACAAATGCCCAAGGTGAGAATTCTAAAATCCCTTTATGATATCCTTCCCTCCCTCCCTCCAAGTAATTAAAGTTCATAAAATATCTGTTTTGTCTTGGATGCTGAGGTATTTTGTAAATTTGTATACACACAATACACTTCTAGAGAATTCTTTTTTTTTCATTGTTATAGTTATTATTGTTGTTGTTATTGATGTCGTTGTTGTTGACTAGGACAGAGAGAAATGGAGAGAGGAGGGGAAGACAGAGTGGGGGAGAGAAAGATAGACACCTGCAGCAGACCTGCTTCACTGCTTGTGAAGGGACACCTTTGCAGGTGGGGAGCAGGGCGGGGGCTCGAACCAGGATCCTTGTGCTTTGCGCCACCTGCGCTTAACCCACTGTGCTACCTCCTGACTCCCTAGAATTCTGTTAATATTATTTAATATGCCGTTTTACTTTGATACTCATTGTATAATTCTCTGGACTTTTCAGATCCATTTACACTTGGACAATAGAAATAGTGTTCACCATATACAAAAGGATGCTTATACGTTATAACCTGCCCTAACCACCACCCCCCCCCGTTTCCCTAAACTGCTGAGTATCGGCCGTTAATAGCACACAGAGGTCCTGACACAGATCTGCTCAATGTTATGATCTTTTCCCGTGGTTGGTTTAAGTCAGTTGTCTTAAATAGGGAAATAGAAATTGTCATATCCTTGGTAACTTCAAAAAAAATTATCACTTCCTGGTACTCCTGGGGTTACTGGAACTTGATCAGCCATCATTATCTAAATAGTATTCATAATTTTTAGGGGAGCTTATATTCAATAAAAATATACACTTTCATTCCTCATTTAGGTATGTCTCAATCAATGTGAAACACTCTCCAAGCTGGCATACAGGTATGCTTGGATTGCGTTGTATTCTCAAAACTGTCATTCTTCTATTCTAAAACTCAATTTGTTTTGATCCAAGGCATTTACTAATCCTGTCTCCTCAATTTCCTCCAGTCCATGACTAATTTTCAGTCTTGTTTCTCATCCCTCTGACAATTTTAGAGGCTTGGAAGGTACATTGTGGCAAGAATGTACAAGTGTTTACTTCACAGAAAGAGAAAGAAAGAAAGAAAGAAAGAAAGAAAGAAAGAAAGAAAGAAAGAAAGAAAGAAAGGAAGAAAGGAAGGGAGAGAAAGAAAGAAAGAAAGAAAGAAAGGAAGAGAGACCTTCCCACCTTCCTGTTGACATTATTCCAATGTTTTCCCATCATTGCATTTTGCCTGTTGATAGAGTAAAATGACCTCAGAGGTGAGGTGCTCTTATCAAGTCTTATGAGGCTTGTATGGTATTAATAGGACTTATTCCTAATGGCAATAGTTTTGAACATTTTCTTCAAGGAGCATCTGCCTACCTTCCCACTGAAAAAAATTGTGTTTCTTCCTTCTGACTCTCCAGGTGACTCTTGAATGAAGATAAATCCCAATAAGCAATTCTCCACTTTAGATCTATGCTGACATGATTCAGATAAAGAAAGCCCGTGTTGTGATGCAAACCCATTTTGTTTCAGCCTGTATGTAGTCTTGAGGGGAAAAAATGCGGAATAAGTTAGTCCTTAAGATTAAGTTTTGCGGGGTGGGGTGGGGCAGTGGCACACCCAGTGAAGCACAAACAGTATAAAGCACAAGGATCTTGGCTCAAGCCCACCCTTCCCCAACTGCAGTGGGGCATGCTTCTCACATGGCCAAGCAGGTCTGCAGGTGTCTTTCTACCCCCCCCCTCAATTTCTATTAGTCTTATCTGATAAAAAATATGGGAAAATAATTTTTAAATGAAAGAAAAAATGGCCTCTAGAAGCTATGGATTTGTAGTGCTGGCACAGAGGCCTGGAGGCACAGAAACAAAAGGGGTTCTGCTATAAACCCATTTTGTTTCAGCCTACAGCTTGAGGGGAAATGCTGGACAAGTTAGTATTCAGCATTAAATTTTGCCAATACCTATGGAATAGAAGCGATGTAATATTAATTGTGTATTCATGGTGTTATATCAAGAATTATATAAAGTCTGCTTTTTTTGTAATAGCTTTAATTCAAAGAGTTCTTCAGCTTCACAAGATCTAGTCAATAGTTAAATTCATATTACCATTTACATTTATTTAGTTCCTGGCTGCGAACTGATGTGCAAATCACAGAAAATTCCTATCACACAAAACCGTTATAGAAGTGTCCATACCTTTATCCTTCACACAAACTCCTAATTAACCTAATCCGAGATTCACACATTTACTCTGAATTTCTCAGCCATATTCAGTGTATGTTTTATGAAATGATTAACATCAGTAGAATGCAGTTCAACAGTTAGATTCAGTGGCAGGTAGCTATCACTCCATGGTAGGACACAAGACGTGTGTGTCAACTTGCAGGATTTCATCACATACAACATGTGGTGCTGTGTGGTGCTTTTCCTTCTTGAGGTCTCTCTCACTCCATCACTCATGAAGTAAATAAATAAATAATATATATAGTATAATTGTAGCTCCAACATTATCATCTGTGCACTTCAAAATCTTTTCTGGAAATATTTTCATAAGAACTGTATCAACTGTATCAAATCACTGTCACATCAATCACCACGACATTTCCTTTATTTTTAGAGGCCAAATATTTATTCAAAAATAATCACACTAGTTATGTCAAAAAAAAACCTCCACTTGTTCTAACAAAACTGCAAGATTCTGCATAAAAATTCTCTCTGGTTCATCTCATTTTCACATAGTTATGTGCCAAAATACTTGCCAACTTTTGACTTCTAGCATAAGCATTTTTTTTTCATTAATTAAATTGTTAGTAAGGAAATGAGTTAGTATTTGCATATTTTAGCCTTGTAGTGGTATCCAGGTTCAGTAAAAGTTATCTTTTCAGAAGATTTTACTGTTACTTTATTAGATAAATAATAACTTACAAGACTTCCGTTGACATATGCTTAGAGTTTCTTTTTTATTGACTGATTTATTTAATAATGATCGACAAGTATGTAGGATAAGAGGGGGTATAATTCCACACAATTCCCACCACCAGAGTCTGTACCCCATCTTCTCCATTGGAAGCTTCCCTGTTATTTATCCCTCTGGGAGTATGGACCCAGGATCATTATGGAATACAGAAGGTTGAAGGTCTGGCTTCTGTAATTGCTTCTCTGCTAGACATGGGCATTTATGGGTTGATCCACTGATTTATATCGTTTCTTATGTCATGCTGAGATGTGCCTATTCACCACTCCCACCACGAACTCAAGTCTGTCTTCACCACTGTGCACTGGAGACCCACCCTCCTATGTCCTCCAGTCCAGAGTCCTTTGCTGTGTTGGAATAGGCTCCACTTAGTCCAAGTCTGACCAATTTTCCTTTTCATCCCTTACTCACCTACAGGTGAGGTCATCCAATGCCCATACTTCATCTTCTCTTAAAAGCCATTTTTTTCTAAATTAATTTTTTATTTATAAAAAAGGAAACATTGATTAAACCATAGTATAAGAGGGGTACAACTCCACACAATTCCCACCACCGGAACTCCTTATCCCATCCCCTCCCCTGATAGCTTTCCTATTCTTTAACCCTCTGGGAGTATGGACCCAAGGTCATCGTGGGTTGCAGAAGGTGGAAGGTCTGGCTTCTGTAATTGCTTCCCCACTGAACATGGGCATTCACAGGTCAGTCCATACTCCCAGTCTGCCTCTCTCTTTCCCTAGTGGGGAAGGGTTCTGGGGAAAGCAGAGCTCCAGGACACATTGGTGGGGTTGTCTGTCCAGGGAAGTCTGGTCGGCATCATGCTGGCATCTGGAACCTGGTGGTTGACAAGAGAGTTAACATACAAAGCCAAACAAATTGTTGTCCAATTATGGGCCTAAAGGCTGGACTATTGAGATGAAGAGTTGGGGGGGGGTCCTCCATTTTGTAGATATCTAGTAGACAATAAACTTCTTGGTACCTTTTGTTTTAACACATCCTTCATTTCTGTGGGCAAAATCTTTGAGAGCAGTGTGTACTGGTGTGGCTTATCGAGAATGATCATAATGCCGGATCATTCTTTCTGGACAGAGAACACAAATCTTGACTGTTCTCCTTTTGGCATGGGAGGGCCATTCTTGCTATAAATTGAGTCAAGTCAATATATCAGGTTAACATAAGTCCCCTCAAAGACTGAAAAATACTGATTTCTGTTCTGCACCACAGTCTGTAATGTTTCCATTCCATCTTAAGGATCACATCTATGGGGGAGTAGGGCAGTAGCTCAGCAGGTTAAGCACATGTGGTACAAAGTGCAAGGACTGGTGGAAGGATTCCCGTTAGAGCCCCTGGCTCCCCACCTGCAGGGGAGTCGCTTCACAGGTGGCGAAGCAGGTCTGCAGGTGTCTATCTTTCTCTTCCCCTCTCTGTCTTCCCCTCTTCTCTCCATTTCTCTCTGTCCTATCCAACAACGACAACAATAATAACTACAACAATAAAGCAACAAGAGCAACAAAAGGGAATAAATAAATATTAATAAAAAATAAATAAAAATCTTTTTAAAAAAAGAATCATTTCTACGTCTGGGGTTATTTTCAGGTTAGACAAATAGTATAATACTTTCTCAATTGCAGAGACACATAATTACTGATGTTGTATATACATTGCCAAAATAGTCCGTCTCTCTTTAAATTTCAATTTAAGAGATTTCTTTAGGAAAAGTGAAACTGGTGGACTTGATATTGTCCATAACTTTGCAAGGCTCATCCACAAAAGGATATACCCCAGGTAATAAAGTAGAAGAGATATAAAGAGGACCTGGAGCCTTATTCATCACGCCCTTGAGATAGCTACAGCCCACAGCACTCTCTGTCTCCATTATTCCAATGCAATTTTTTTTTTTCTAATTCCGCATACTGTTCTCTAGCCCACAAGATTGACCTGTACAGATGATGTTAATGTCCTTTGTCATCCGGCCTTGACTTGGATTCAAGCAATGAACTAGATGAACTAGATGAACTAGATGGCAGTCAGACAAATGAAGATGAGAATTATTTTTCTTGCCTAGTTCCTTTATCACTGAGTCTCTGTGTTCTGGTAACCATGGGGCAGGTCATAACATCCCTTCATTGGTCTGCTCCTAGGAATGTGTTCATCTTCTGCTGTGCCAACTGACTTTATATTTGTCCCTACAAGTAATGGTAAGAATGTAAGTCCTTTACTCCGCAGTGTGATTATAAAAATCTCCAGGGGTAGTGCATGCAGTCGAGCACCCACATTATTATATGCAAAGACCCAGGTTCAAGTCCCAGGTCCCCACCTGCGAGGCAGTATTTCACAAGCGGTGAAACAGGTTTGTAGGTGTCTTTCTTTCTTAGCATTTTTTATATTTGTTTATTTACTTTTTTTTCGCTTTTGTTGCCCTTGTTTTTTATTGTTGTTGTATTTATTATTGTTATTGATTTCATCATTGTTAGATAGGACAGAGAGAAATGGAGAGAGTAGGGGAAGGCAGAGAGGGGGAGAGAGTGAGATAGAGACACCTGCAGACCTGCTTCACCGCCTGTGAAGTGACTCCCCTGCAGTTGGGGAGCCGGGGACTCAAACCAGGATCCTTACTCCTGTCCTTGCACTTTGTGCCATGTGCACTTAACCCCCTGTGCTACCACCTGACTCCTTCTATCTTTCTTTTTATCTATCTCTTCTCTTTCAATTTCTCTCTCTCTATCAACTAAAACAGAGAGAAGGAAAAAAAGAAGAAGAAAGAAAAGAATAGACAATAAGATAAGAATAAATGGTGGCCAGGAATGGTGGATTCACAATGTAGACACCGAGCCATTGGTGGCAGAAAGAAAAAAGATAACATTTCCAAGGATAAAGGCAACATAGATTTTTGCCTGCTACTTTGATGGCAATTATCAACTAAAGAAACAACCAGCAGGTCTGGAATAGGCTTTGCTGAAAATATCTTTCCCTGTGCTGCTATGGTACATAAAGGTAAGAGAGAAGTTGAGAAGGAAGGATGAAAGAGGGAAAGAGGAGTGTAGAAGAGAAGCCAAGATGTTCCCCTACCCAGTGTCACACATATTCTATTCTCTCTGGGGGTGACCTGGTTGTCAGTTAGATACTCTTATTACAGGAAACTTTCCATCAAAGAAAATTCCAATTTATGGTCATTTAGTTTAATATGTTTTCCACCACTTTTCTTGTCACTTTGCTTCATCGTCAAAATGAAACAGGGTCTTTCCTTTTTGACTACAAAAATCACACTACCCACTCATTTGCCATTTCCTCTCTGACTAGTAAAAAAAAAAAATCTTACTTTCAAAATGTATCTCAAAAGAAAAGGAAGCATTGAGTTTTATATTTTGGGGAATGATATTCTTTCTTTGCCCATCCAATGTTTTTTTTTTCTCCCCCATAGAGATGGTTATATTATAGATCATCCTAAACTGAGGAACAGTGTTTCACTGCATTAGTCATATACTAAAACAAAACTACTTTGTAGATTACAAAAAGTCACATGTTACTATAGAAAACATATACAAAGTGATGGTACTAAATTTCTCACCAAATTAAGAAATATCATAGGACAAATTTCTCATTTTTACAACTTACTCAGAAAAACAATAAAAGAATGACAACATGTTTATACAAAAAGCTTGAAAATTTTGTTCTTACACATTTCCTAGATAATATATTTTTTTAAATACTTAGACTTAATTTGGAGCTGTTCCTTTCTTTTTCTCTCTTTGAAATCCTTATTAGTTGGGAAAGACTTAGAGAAATTCAGCAGCAACATCACTGAGGTTCTTGTAGTGCTGTACCCAGCAGAGTAATAACACGTTATCTTGCAGTAGGACCTGGGTTCAAGGCCCTCTCCTGCAAGGGGGAAGTTTCATGAGTGCTGGAACAGTGCTGTGATATGAATCTCTATCTCTCATCTTCCATCAAAGAAAGAAAGAAAGAATGAAAGAAAGACAGAAAGAATTAAAGGAAGGAAGAAAAGACTCAGAGTGGTGAGTCATCGTGTACCAAGTCCTGTGATAACTCTGTATCTCTGGAGGAAATAAATAAATAAGTAAATAAATAAACAAATAAGTAAACAAATAAATAAAATACATGACTACAATTCCATTGGTGATATATATATTAGTTGCAAGCAAAATTATGCCAGAAAAGAAATCATTTTAAGAGTTTTGAGTAAAGCTACTATTTCTCTTGGGTATGCAGAGCAGCATTTTATAAATCAGTGATTATTTGATGACTATTCAAATAGACACTGTTATAATTCAACTTATGCATCATTTTGCGTTTTTGCCATTTGATTATACAACAGATATTTATTGAATCCTTACTATATTAGGGGCACCTTTCTAACTAGTTACTATATAATGTCAGTCTGTATAATAAATGTTCCTTGGAGTATAAGATGTATTCTAAATCCTCTTTGATGAAATTAAGTCATCAATTTTTTTGTTTGCTGACATATACACTCAAGTAAATTTTAAACTAGGACTTCCACAATTTCCTTTACTTTTAATTGTATTTATATTTGAATAATAGACTCATGAATCTTATAGTTGCAAGAGATGTTGTAAGTATTCTGCATTTGTATACAGTTATAAAGATATGCTTTAAAATAAATGGTTTCAAATGACGAGTAATGAGTTTTGCCTTATTTTTCTCTTGTTCATTGGCACAACCATCTCATGCATTGTTCATTTTTTTTTTCTGATAGAGACAGAATTTGAGAGGGGGGAAATAGAGATGGAGGAAGAGACACCTGCAGCCCTGTTTCACTGCTAGTGAAGCCTTTCTCACAAGTGCAACAGGGGGTTAATCCCTGGCTAACTGTAATGGGTGTGCCACCACCTGTTTCCCTCTTTATAGTTTTTTTTTTGAAATATTTACTTATTTATTCCCTTTTGTTGCCATTGTAGTTGTATTGTTGTAGTTGTATTGTTACTGATGTTGTCGTTGTTGGATAGGACAGAGAGAAATGGAGAGAGGAGGGGAAGACAGAGAGGAGGAGAGAAAGACAGACACCTGCAGACCTGCTTCAACGCCCGTGAAGCGACTCCCCTGCAGGTGGGGAGCCGGGGACTCGAACTGGGATCCTTCCGCCAATCCTTGTGCTTTGCGCCACGTGCGCTTAAGCCACTAGCATCTGAATTTCAAGTTGTGATTCATCTCTATCCTTAATGCACAACTTAAGAATATTTTTAAGACATGGAAATCATTTCTGATTTGTTACTAATGCAAGGGACATAGAACATCCATATGAGCCCAATGTTCTGTCTTCTCTAAGCCTCACACTCTCCTCCAAAAATTTATGGGGTGGACGATATTGCATAACCCATAAACATAAAAAAATTAAATGGTTTGAAGTCTATTAAATACAGTGTTTGCTAGTCAAAGCAATGTAATTTGACTAGTAGGAAATGTCTTTTATTGTAAAGTCTGTCCTTCAAACATCTTCACTAAAAATACCAGAGAGGATACCTAACCTAGCATGGATTTTATTATGTTTTTAGTGTTATATTTTGTTATTGTGGATAGGTGGTTACAGAATGTTTTTTTTGTTCATTGAGTGAAAGGATGGGCATTTAATTAATTCATTTAGTCACTTTGGATAGAGGTCAGAGAGAAGTTGAGAAGGAAGGATGAGAGAGGGGGAGAGGAGTGAAGAAGTGAGACCAAGATGAACAAAAAGTCACCCACCGGAGGCATTTACATAGCGGTTATGCCACTATGAACAGCTGGAGCTTCGACACCAGTCCAACTGGATGGAGCGCTTGAATAAACAAACCATCTCACATGTCCAGTTTGTTCACTCGAGTTGCTAAGCAAACTCAGGCTGAGATGAGCTGAGAGAGACTGCAGGGGAAGAACAGTGGGTTCTGACAATTCAAAGCAAAGGGTTCTGAGGAAAGAGGGGCAAGGGAGGAAGGGGCTGAGGCTGTGGGCATTGAGGTTCCCATGCATGACGGTGGAAGAGGACCCGAGTGGAGATGAGAAAGCATGTCAACAACTGTACTGTGAATCATGTCCCCTCAATAAAACGACTTAAAGAAACATCAAGCCAGTGGATGCTCTCTGAACAGTGGCAAGCGCAGGTAGAGACAAGTCAAACTAAAGGGTCCTTCTCAGAACAGCTCAGGGCTCAACATTCACAGTTAAGAGCACTGATTCTCTGGGCAGCATCGACCTGTGGGAGACCCGAATGATATTCCCATGGTGCTTTGAGCTTCTTCAAGGCTGCTGGATGGCAGCTGTTTAATCAAGGCTTTCTCCTTCTCCTTCTCCTTCTCCTTCTCCTTCTCCTTCTCCTCCCCCTTCTTCTTCTAACAAAGTCTTTTTTATATTTTTTAATTTGTTTTTGGATAGAGACAGAGAGGAATTGAGAGAGAAGGGGGAGATAGAGAGGAAAAGAAACAGAGAGATGCCTGCAGACCTGCTTCACCGCCTGTGAAGTGACGCCCCTGCAGGTGGGGAGGCGGGGGCTTGAACCAGGATCCTAACTGGTCCTTGTGGTTTGCGCCATGTACGCTTAACCTGCTGCGCTACAGCTCGACTCCCTCCTAGAAACTCTTATCTACTACTTACTGTAGGGAAGTTCTCAGCAGTGCTGTGTGTCTGTAGATTCCAGGTGACACCAGAACAGAGATCGCCCTTTATATCAACACACACACTCTCTCTCTTCCTTTCTCACTTCTTCCCTTCCGTTCTCTGTTCTTCTCTCTCTTCCTTTCTCTCTCTCTTTTAATATTTTTTATTTATGGGAGAGAGACAATGAGAAATTGAGGGAGGGAGAGAGACAGAGAGACACTGCATACCTGCTTCACCACTCATGAAGCTTCCCCTGTATTTGGGCACCAGGGGCTTGAACCTGGGTCCTTGTGACTATAATGTGTGCACATAACCAGGTGTGACACCTCCTGGCCCTTTCCTTCTCCTCTTCCTCCTTCCTCCTGCTCCTCCTTCTCCTCCCCCTTCTCCTCCTCTTCCTCCTCCTCCTACTCCTACTCCTTCTTCTTCTTCTTCTTCTTCTCCTTCTTCTTCTTCTTCTTCTTCTTCTTCTTCTTCTTCTTCTTCTTCTTCTTCTCTCTCTCTCTCTCTCTCTCTCTCCCTATATCTCTCTCTCACTGTCCTCTCTTTCTCCCCTTCACTCTCTCTTAGTTTAGGCTCCCAATACATTCGTCTGACTACAGAAAAAAGTTCAAGTAACTTTAAAGCATAGGGGAAAAAAAGAACATTGAAAAATCCTTTCCATCTATATGATAACCAGAGACATTTTCAGGGCCATTTTACCTAATTATGTACCTTGGCAAGAGAGCAATTCTCTTGGTAAGAGAATGTTATTTATGTACTTGCTTGTCAATTTTTCTTAAAAATTTTTATTCTGCATTCCAGGCAAGATGACTCAAAATGAATCCATGTTAATAAAAGTTGTATGGTCTCACTAGTGCCACGGGGGGGGGGGGGGGGGGGATACTGGAGTGACATGTGACATATGCATATATGCCTGCTGTCCTTAGGTGACCAAAATGAAAACCAGAGATGCTATGGAAAAGAAGCAAAGGATATATTCTTGCTCCTGTGGGTAAGAATGCACAATGCATGTCCGCATTATGGAAGTATCCATTTTTTTAAGGGAGTGACATTCACATAATTCAATAAATAGAGACATGACATAAATAAAATATATCTTTTTCTGGGTATCTAACATTTCTTAGGGTTGGCTGGTGAATTGACATCCTATGAGTTTATAGTGATGTTTTTATGCTTTTAGTTTTAAACCTCTGATGAGACTTGATTGATTCTATACGGTCAACCAAGTGGGATCTGACAGAGTATTGGTTATCTAAAGATTAGGCATGCAAACTGAGTAGCTTTCTTTGGAGAAATACCACCATTATCAGGGGGGCATAAGTGGAATTAGGTATTAATACCAATGACTTATTTTTGCACATAAACACAGACAAAAATTATTTGCAGATTTAACTTGAGGAAGCAATTTTTTCCTCAGGGCATTTTGGCATTTTGGCAGGGATCTTGAGTTGCTCTTTTCTCTCCTCTTTGACTATTCTCCCTGGGGTTCAGAGCAGGGACTATCCATTAATATCAGATGTATGCAATCATGGTCAATTTCCTGCAAGAGAAGAGGGGGTGGACACGCAGATGCTCAACTGTTCGGTATATATATATAGTTTCCATGGATGGTGTTTTTCTATTTCCTTTATTTCTTTTTAAAATTTTTTATTTATAAAAAGTAAACACTGACAAAAAACCATAGGATAAGAGGGGTACACCTCCACACAATTCCCACCACCAGAACTTCGTATCCCATCCCCTCCCCTGATAGCTTTCCTATTCTTTATCCCTCTGGGAGCATGGACCCAAGGTCGTTGTGGGGTGCAGAAGGTGGAAAGTCTGGCTTCTGTAATTGCTTCCTCACTGAACATGGATGTTGGCAAGTCGATCCATATTCCCAGCCTGTCTCTCTCTTTCCCTAGTGGGGTGGGGTTCTAAGGAAGCGGGTCTCCAGGACACCCTGGTGGGGCTATCTGTCCAGGGAAGTCTGGTTGGCACCATGGTAGCCTCTGGAACCTGGAGGCTGCAAAAAGAGTTAACATATAAAGCCAAACAAGTTGTTGACAAATCATCAACCTAAAGGCTGGAATGGTTTATATGAAGAGTTGGGAGGTCTCCTTTTTGTAGATAGTTAGTAGGCCTCTTTTAGTTATATTCCAAAGGGCCCATGACAATATCAGTTTTTTTTTTTTCCCTTGAGCCTAACATCTGGTATGTGGGTGGATGGGTGGCATTTTTCTATCTGCAAAAATGGCTGGGCTCCAGCTATGTGACGGTAAGAAGAGAAAACAAAACTCCTCTTAAGTATAAGAACATTTCCTCTTTGGTTTTCAGTGAGTGAATTATTTCTTATAGTTAAGAGTCTCTGATAGGTACAGTGTGATGCAAGCTTTAAGGAACCAGAATCAACTCAATGTAGATTTACGTGGTGTCAGGAACCTGAAGAAATATCCCTTGGCTCCAGATGGTGGTATTCTGTGTTTCATGAAGAAGAGATTGGTCCTAGAAAGTCTCGGGTGAGGGAATAAGGCGCAGCACATTAAGCGCACATGGCACAAAGCACAAGCACCAGTTTAAGGATCTCAGTTCGAGCCCCAGTTCCCCACCTGCAGGGGAGTCGCTTCACAGGCGATGAAGCAGGTCTGCACGTGTCTGTCTTTCTCTCCCACTCACTGTCTTCCCCTCCTCTCTCCATTTCTCTCTGTCCTATCCAACAACAACGACAACAATAATAACTACAGCAAATAAAACAAGGGCAACAAAAGGGAATAAATAAATAAATATTAAAAAAAAAAAGCCTCCGATGTACCTAGGACTGGTTAGTACTTTCTTACAGTGCTAACTCTGGAATGGCATTTTCATTTTTGATGGTGCTCGATGATACATTTGGAGCTAAAGGACATCTAGTATGCTGACGAGTCATATACCAAACAAAATGGAGAGCAGAAGTGACTTCCTTCACTTCCTTTACATGCAACCACCAGCTTGCAGACACTACCCTGACATCACCTTGACCTCCCTGTGCAGACGATCTCACCAGTGTGAAGCTCCTCTCTCCGGAGCCCTACTCCACTAGGGAAAGTTAGAAACAGATGGGGGTGGGGGTATAAATGAATCTGCCAACATCCATGTACAGCAGAGAAAAAACTACAGAAGCCAGACCTTCCACCTCCTGCAGCCTATAAAGCATTTTGGTGGGAGTCGGTCGGTAGCTCAGCGGATTAAGCGCAGGTGACACAAAGCGCAAGGACTGGTATAAAGATCCTGGTTTGAACCACCTGGCTCCCCACCTGCAGGGGAGTCACTTTACAGGAGGTGAAGCAGGTCTGCAGGTGTCTGTCTTTCTCTCCCCCTCTCTGTCTTCCCCTCCTCTCTCCATTTCTCTCTGTCCTATCTAACAATGATGACATCAATAACAACAATAATGACTACAACAATAAAATAACAAGGGCAATGAAAGGGAATAAATAAATTTTTTTTTTTTTAAAAAAAGCATTTTGGTCCATACTCCCAGAGAGGGATAATGAAGAGGGAAGCTTCCAATGGTGAGAATGAGGACACAGAATGCTGGTGGTGGGAACTGTGTGGAATAGTACCTCTGTTGTTATCTTACAGTCTTGTTAATCATTATTAAATCAATAATATATACATTAATTTAATCATTGTTTAATAATAATATATGTGTGTCTCTATAAATATATGTATGTGTATGCCTATATATATATATATATATATATACACACTATATACATGTTTGTATGTATTTTATTTTACCTATCATATATTAAAGAATGCCATTTTACTTCTGTACGTAAATTTTCTGACTTGTTTTTCTGAAAAAGTAGGTATTTCAGTACTTGAATGTGTCATGTTTCATTTCTCTCTGAAACAATTTCCTGGAGCTATAATTTTCTGATTATTCTCTTAGTTTTATACCAAGAATAGAGATTTGTAAAGATATCCCATAACTGTATTTGGCGTCTTTTATGACACAGCTACTGTATGGATTGTTTCTGTTATTGGGCTCCTCTAACATGTAGATCTACACCATAGTCGAGGAAAGAAAAAAAGGAAAAAGGACTCTCACTATCTTATTGTTCAGAGAGAGCACATTAGAGCTTCCTGCTGGTCTCACAGGAAGCAAAAGTGCCAATGATCAGTTTACCTGACAATTCTCCTTAGCTCACACATTCTGGGAAAACTTTCAAGCTCACCTTTGACAAATGATGATAAAAGACAACTATTATGGTAACAGAGAGGATTGTTTCCTTCAGCAAAATCAACTAGGATTCAAAATCAACTAGGTCAAAGGATGCTGTGATCAAATAGCCCTTCTGGGTCATGGGAGGGAGGCAAATTGTCAATGTAGACAAGTCACAGTTTGCGCCACATGGTTCCACCTTGCAGCCAGACAGCCAGAAAGCTTGGCGAAAGGAATGTGCCTCTCTTTACATAAAGACTGTGCCACTGGCTGACTCAGATGTGTTCAGTAGGTGATGGCGACATTCCATTTATGTACACACAGCACAGCCAGTTGATAGGGGGTTCAACAGCTTTGAAAATGCAGTCTGTTACCCTTGAACTAGATTCCCTCTTAGACTTAGACTTTCACTGGAAGATTTACGACAGCCCTTCCTGCTTTCCTTCTTGCCTGCCTTCCTTCCTTCCTCTTCCTTTCTTTCTTTCCTTCCTTCCTTCCTTCCTCCCTCTCTTTCTTTCTTTCTTTCTTTCTTTCTTTCTTTCTTTCTTTCTTTCTTTCTTTCTTTCTCCTCCTCCTTTTTTTTCCCACCTGGGTTAAAACTGGCGCTTGACGCCTGCCCAATGAATCCGGTGCTCTTGGCAGCCATTGTTCCTTTCTTTATTTGATATGACATAGAGATGGAAAGAGACAGGGAAACTCCTGAAGTACTCGCTTTAAGACTTGAGAAGCTTCCCAACTACAGGTGCTGAGCAGGGCCTCAAACCTGGGTCCTTGAGCATGCGTGCCACCGCCTAGCTCCGACAGCTGTCTTCTCAAACCAGTTTTCTAGTTGACGCTCTGTTGTAGTCTTCAGGTCCTTTCCCTTCCATTAGAGCCTCTCTGGTGTTATTTACACACTCTTTTTTTTATTTATTAGTCATGTATACTGATTTACAAAGTTGCATGTCAACAGGGGTATAGTTCTACACTATCCCCACCATCAGGGTTCTGAATCTTCAGTCTCCCCACTGCAAGCCAGTCACAATTCCCCAAAGGTTGTAGACATGGGTCAACAGTCATCTCTACAACTATCTGCCTACATTTATACATAATCACCCCCTTTTAGTCCTTTCTTCCTTCCAAGTCACTCATCACCATTATTACCTCCACATGTCCCTCTCCCTTTCCTCCTTTCACTCCAGGTGCTGATGGAGCTGGAGTTCAGAGCCCTCTTATCCTCTTCCTCCTATCACTTCTCCCCCACTGGGAGTATGGATCAAAGTTGGTTTTGGGTTGCAGAAGTTAGGAGTTCTGGCTTCTGTAATTACTTCTCTGCTGAACATGGGTGTTGGCAGGTGGAACTATACTCCCAGCCTGTTTCTACTTTTCCCTAGTGAGTCAGAACTCTGGAAAGGTGAGGTTCCGGGACACATTTGAGGTCATCTTCCCAGAGAGGTCAGGACAGAATCATGCTAGCATCTGCAACTTGGTGTCTGGAAGGGAGCAGGATATAAAGTGAGACAAAATGGTCAATGAACAGGAACCAAAAAGTAGGAATAGAGCAGGTGAGCATAGGGACTTTAGGGTAGGAATTTCTTTATCACTGCAAATAATAGGCCCCAACTGAAAGCCTCAATTCACAAGCACCAATTGAAAACCTTCTTCAACAAGAAGAATTTAAATGCCCCATGAAAGCTAGGCCTAATAATAATATTAATAAATTATTATTTAATATTTGATTATTAATAAATTAATAATAACAGTATTAGCAATAGAACATTTGCCTTTCTGGTCCTTGAATTCAGTGAGGACATGGTTTTCAGAAGCATGATCAAGTGACATTTGTTTCAGGAGGGAACAATGCCTTTTCTATTCAGCCTGATAAAACTTTCTCTCCACTCAAAGATGGTTTAAATCATTTCTAGAGCAAAGAAAGAAATGTGTGGGATTGTTCATTTGCAAATGGTTTGCAAAGTGAAGTTTTGCTGATTTTGAATGATCACCAGTGCATTGCAATTTATAATTAGATTTTGCATACAATCTCTTCATATCTATAAAAACATAATTGGTGAGATGTTATCATTATACTCAATACATCGAAGAAGAAAAAATGATTCAGAAAAATGACACCTTGTCTGGGAAGTCATTGTTAACATGGAAGGCCAAAACCACAATCCATCTTACATGTTGATTCAAAATAATACGAATTAGAACCACGTAACTTTCTTCTAGCATTTTCTCACTCCTTCTAGCTTTGATTTATTGGTTTTTAGTACATGTTAACTTATTTTTTAATTTCTACTTTTGTTTCTCAGGGCGTTCTTACCGCTTATATTAAATTGAGATGGAGTAAAAATCTGAAGTAAACTTGTTTTTCTTAAAATTTATGCAATCATATTTCCTCCAATAATATTAATCAGTTAAACCTGGAAAATTCTAAAGATGACACATTGTTTATACAAAATGGTGGAGGGTATTATCCAAAATATCATTATGTTTAAAAGTTATGCTTAAAAGTATTCCCTAAGTCCACAAAACTAAGAATACTATTAGTACTGAAGAATGTACTGAGTGGTCAGAAAAGGATTGATGTATTTTCAAACAGAAAAAAAAAAAAAAGAAAATACATCATGATTTTCCAGCTCTCCAATAATTCTAGAGACTAAGTTGATTTTAATTTATTGCTCTGTGAGAATTCACACCGTTCACTTTTGAATTTATGCATTTTTATTTATTTTGATTGAAGCAACTGTGCATTATGACATTATTTGGGTTCCAAGCACACATCCTTATAATTCTGCATCTCTGTATGATACTCTAAGGCTGTCACCAGAAGTTCAATTGCTCATTCGTTTTTGTAGAAGAGAGCTGCAGTTTGTATATTCACCATGGAAGAAATGAGCGATTCAGATTATGTAAATGATGGGAATGTCAAGTAATGAAGCATCTGGTTTTTAATATGAAACAAATCAATTCCTGTCTGTGCTTGCCATCACTTGATCTGCAACCCCAACCCTCTCAGTTTCAAAATTGCTGTAGCTGCATTTCCCCTTAGCCAAACCAAATGTCAGGCTTCCTACAGGTAAAACCTTGGACTGTTTTCATCTTGGTTTTGCCAAGTCTGTGACTCAATTTTGACCTTAGACTGAGAAAGACCAACTTGTATGTAAACAATGTCAACTGGATTCTTTTTGAAAAAATCTTTCCCAGGATTTTTAATTAAATTAAATCAAATTAAATTAATTTACTTATTTGCCTAGAGACAGAGAGAAACAAGAGGGGAGTGAGGGGAGAGAAAGGGGAGAGAGAGAGAGACAGTGACCTGCAGCCTTGCTTCACCACTTGCTAAGCTTTCTCCCTACAGGTGAGGACTGGGGTCTCGAATCCGGGTCCTTGTGCACTGTAACATGTGCGCTCAACCAAGTGTGCCATCACCCAGCCCGCCCCCAGCTGGATTCTTTTAATGTTTTTGTGAGAGAACAAAGTAATGGAGAAATATTCCATGCCTTCCAGTCCTAAATAAGAACTTCTCTTAAGAACACTATTCCCTCCACCGATTTCTGAGATAGATAATGTATTTGACTATCCTGCTCAATGTAGTATTGTGTTTTTTATATTTTTTGACATTTAACAATTAAAAGTAAAACCTCAAAAATTAATTTTATTTATTTTATAAATATTTATTTATTTGTTCCCTTCTGTTGCCCTTGTTAGTTTATTGTTGTTGTTGTTATTGATGTTGTTGTTGGATAAGACAGAGAGAAATGGAGAGAGGAGGGGAAGACAGGGAGGGGGAGAGAAAGACAGACCTGCAGGTGGGGAGCTGGGGGTTTGAACCGGGATTCTTACACCAGTCCTTGCACTGCGCCTAACCCGCTGTGCTACCGCCCGACTCCCTATTTATTGATTGATTGATTGATTTTTATCACCACCAATGCTATTACTGGGCTTAGTACACTCTGCATTGTGAATCCACCATTCCTGGAAGCCTTTTTTTCTTCTTTTTTTCCCCCAGGATCATCCTTGGGCCTCAAAATCTATTAAATTCTACTGTTATCAAAGGCCAGTTTTGTTTGTTTTGCTTTTGCTTTCTAGATTTGATAGCACGCAAGCTATATAGGGAGAGAGAGGAAGGACGAGGAAGAGAGGAGGAGAGACACTTGCCCCACTACTTTATCAATCGTGAAGATTCCCTCCTGCAGGTGGAGACTAGGAGCTTGAAGCCTGGTTGTTGTACCTGGTAATGTATGTGCCCTATTGGGTGTGCCATTACCCGACCTCTGCTCTTTCTTTAACTCTCAATATTGGGGAATTTCACAAGGGGTCCAATGACTACTGAAAAATAAGGTGCTTCTTTTCTTGTTTTTAATTCAAAGGAGAAATAATTGGGTTGAGTCTAGGATGCCCCATATTTAGTCTAAAGAAGCGGAACTTTTTTTTTTTTTCCTTTTCCATGCCCTGTGTACTGAAGTCACACACTGTGTTCATGAGGTAAGTTTTTTCCTATTCGTCTGAAGGTCTTGTTCTGCTTTATCGGTGAAGACTGCCTCTCCTTCAATCTCATTCCATTAGTCCTGAGGAAACATCACTCACTTAATTTCGAGAAAGAAGAAGTCCTATTTTTCTGTTGAAAGAAGAAAATATAATTGAGTTGATTTTGTCAATCCTGTCTTCTACTGCAGGAAACTGAATCTTACTTCAATTAGAAAATAATTAAGGGGGAGTCGGGCGGTAGCGCAGTGGGTGAAGCAGCGCATGTAGCGCAAAGCACAAGGACCGGCATAAGGATCCCGGTTCCAGCCCCTGGCTCCCCACCTGCAGATGAGTCATTTCACAGGCTGTGAAGCAGGTCTGCAGGTGTCTCTCTTTCTCTCCCCCTCTCGGTCTCCCCCTCCCCTCTCCATTTCTCTCTGTCCTATCCAACAATGATGACATCAATAACAGCAACAATAAAACAACAAGGGCAACAAAAGGGAAGAAATATATAAATATTGAAAAAATAATAATTAAGTACAATGTACCTAGGAACATTAGCAAAGGCATTATCTTTTTTTGTTTGTTTGTTTAAATACATCAACCCATTCTTTCTGTTTAAACTAATTTGAGCTGAGGTTTTTGTTATCTTAATTTTTGTCTTTTCCAATTAGAAGAATTATAATTAATCATGATTTCACTTCAGAAATTCAGTCATTTAAGGTCAGAGGTAATCTTTCTGATGATGTTATAAATAATATTATAATATTCTCCATATCCTATTTCAGTCTCAATTCTGATTTTATTGGTTTGCTTTTTCAAATAAAATGGGAGGCATAACTTGATCAGACTTTATAAACATTCAACATTGTATGACACTTGGATTTCTGATGTTAAAAACAATAGACATAAAATTTTATCTGTCACCTGGCTGTATATTCTGTCTAGAGGCCCATGGGAGTTAGCCCATTGCTTTGTTGATTGCCCTGTGCATTTTTGCTATATAAAGCACAGTCTGAGAATATAAAGAGCTATTTATCCGAAATTCAGTCAAGTATCCGTTTCTTTCTTCTCATTAAATGTGGCAGCTCTCCTCATGGACCTCATATAACCACATGAAAACTGTCATTTACTCTCATTTCATTTGAATTAAGTGCTAAGGATCTTTTAATTATAGGTCTCCTTCCACTATTCTGTTTATTAGCAAGATCTTTATCTGACTCACACTTTCCTTTTTATCTGTTATATTTTAGTCAAGCTTAGACTGTGGACCATCTAAGAAAAATCTAAGAATGCTGACAAAATATGAAGCTTTCTGACATTTAGGGAATACTTTGGAGAAAAAAGAAAACTGAAAGCTAGACTTGAGGGAGAAATTTCATCAGATAAACAAATCTGCCTTAAATACAAGAAGCGGCAAGTAAAATTCCCTATTTTTTTTTTTTTTTACAAACTATGCACACTTAGTTACAGGCGATATTACAAAACAGCATGTCAGTATCACTCTAGTTCTCACTTGAAAATAGTGTTGCGGCGAGTCCGGCGGTAGCGCAGTGGGTTAAGCAGACATGGCACAAAGTGCAAAGACAGGCAGAAGGATCCCGGTTCGATCCTCAGGCTCCCCACCTGCATGGGATCCCTTCACAGGTGGTGAAGCACATCTGCACGTGTCTATCTTTCTCTCCCCCTTTCTATCTTCCCCTCCTCTCTTAATTTCTCTCTGTCCTATCTAACAATGATGACATCAATCACAACAACAATAACAAAACATTTATGTGGAAAAGAGTTCTGCCAATATTTTTTTTAAAAATCTTAAGAAAAAGAAAATTGTGTGACTGTGACGGAAATCTGTTATGTAATTAAACAGAGACTATTTCTGTTTCTGAGGATTGCTGATGTTTGAGTAGAAAACTGAGGAACATTCAAGATGACATTTTTTTTTCTTCCTGAAAGTGTTAAAAAAATAATAATAAACAGTCTGTGGAGGTCTATGGACATGAGGGTAGACGAGAGATGGTGACAAGTTCTGGGCACAAAGTAGTTGCAGATGGTTCCCCCAGAAAGTCATGTGTGTGGGATTATAAGCGATGTGGACAAGAGAAGGCTTGCCACAGCAAGACAGCAAGCGATTTGAGGAAAGAGGCAGATTCATATTCCTCTTTAATTGTCGCCTGGCCCTTGCTGGGATGTGACTCTCCTCTATTTCAGAAGCTCCTGAGAAAGTGCTTGTGCTCTGTGAGTGGAACATTGAGCTAGGGAGACAGGAAGCTGCGGTGCAGGCAGAGCTAGAAGGACACAGCTAGAGTAAAGGTAGTAGCAGTCAAGAGTCTGAGAAAAGCAAAGGCAGCAAAAAACTGACAGAAAATCAGAACTATTTGCAGAGCAGAGGGTGATTATATAAACAGAGTATGGGGGGCAGCATTAGGAGGACAACAGACTGAGCCTCAGGGGTTTCTGGTTCAATGACTAGCCCCCACCATATGCCAGAGCTCAGTAGTACTCTGATGACTCTCTCTCTCTCTCTTTTGTTGACATTAATATACACATGCATGTATATATATATATATATATATATTTGTATATATATATATAAATACATATATATATCTTTAATTTTTTAATTAACAAAAAGAAAAAATGCCATAAGAAACAATATCTGAATCTTTCACTCTTTTGGTTAGAGATAGAAATTGAGAGGAGAAGGGGAGACAGAGAAAGAGAGAGAGAGAGAGAGAGAGACACCTGCACCCCTGCTTCACCCCTGTGAAAGTGTCCTCTCTTTTGTTAAGTATTAGTGCATCTACTTCTGATAAGATTCACAACAGAAATCCTACGTAAGTGCATGACATATCTGAAGGTACACATAAATACAGTCATATGCTATTTAATTTTCCATACTATATTCCATGTTAGTTTTCCATACTCACATATCAACATAACCTGAGTATTATTACTTCTGAGCTAGAATAGTTTAAGATGGTTAAAATGGAAATTCATATATCCCTTAACATTCTGACAGTTTTAATGCTTTTCAAAATATATATATGCTTGTCAAGTTTCTTTTCTTAGCCCATACTCATTTCTTAGTTGCTTAACTTGTACATATCTACTACTGCTGATTACACTCTCCAACACACTGTAGAATACTTTCGTTAGAACATGTTAGCTGGGGGTCGGGCGGTAGCGCAGCGGGTTAAGTGCTGGTGGCGCAAAGCACAAGGACCAGTGTAAGAATCCCGGTTTGAGTCCCCGGCTCCCCACCTTCAGGGGAGTCCCTTCACAGGCATTGAAGCAGGTCTGCAGGTGTCTGTCTTTCTCTCCCCCTCTCTGTCTTCCCCTCCTCTCTCCATTTCTCTCTGTCCTATCCAACAACAAACTACATCAACAACAACAATAATAACCACAACAAAGCTACAACAGGGGCAAAAAAGGGGGATAAAAGGCCTCCAGGAGCAGTGGATTCATGTTGCAGGCACTGAGCCCCAGCAATGATGACCCTGGAGGAAAAAAAAAAAAAAGAACACATTAGCTATTCATGGTTTGATTTACTGCATTTATTTTTACTATTTGATATTTGCATTTTTAAGTTTAGTTCTATGGTTAGGTAGTACAATTTTTTAAATTATTTTTTATGAACTGAAGTCTTTTATTATTACAAGTTTCTTATTGTACATCACAATATCACTCAGACAAAATACCATAAATGCCACGCGTAGTATTCATCAAGTATACTCACTCAGCAAAGTCACTGAGCACATATCCACTTACGGAGCCAGTCTTTACAGAGCACATCTATGTGCCAGATATTTGTGTACCTCAACGAATAGACCAGGCGAAGAGTCAGGAATTTTCAACAAATGTCACAATTCATTGGGGGTAGCCTCTGAAATCAGATATAATGGGGATTCCTTTTAATTCTTAAAGGTTGTTTGAATATGAACAGTAATGGGCCCAAAGTTAGATCATTAGGGTTTATAGCTAACAGTAGTTAAATACTTTACCCATATTTGGGAGCTACTCTCTGTCCTGACTCAGCTTTCTGGTCCTATCCCCAATTCTGATACAATCCTCCCAGACAATACTTTTAGCTCACCTGCATGTTAGCTATCGGGTTCAGGCAGAAATTAGTAAAGTCATAGGACTCTTAGAATATACTTAAAATAGACCTCCTAGCTTTTTCCAACATTAAGACTATAAATCTCATCTGCTATATTTTTAACTTCAGGTTCCTGGTTATTAAAAAAAAAAGTTCTATTTTAATTTTAATTTTTAACTCTTTTTAGCCACTCAGCTCCAAAAGCTACCATCATTTTCAATCTCATTTTCTTGGTCAGACAAATTCACCTGCCCTACTAGGGAAAGATAGAAACAGGCTGGGGGTGTTGGGTCAACCTGTCAACACCCATGTCTGGCGGAGAAACATTTACAGAAGCCAAACCTTCAACCTTCTGCACCCCATAAAGATCTTTGGTCCATACTCCCAGAGGGATAGAGAATAGGGAAGCTTCCAATGGAGGGGATGGGATATGGGACTGTGGTGGTGGGAATTGCGTAGAATTATACCTCTCATATTGCACAGTCTTGTAAATCATTAAAACACTGATAAAATTTTTTAAAAGATTGTTTGAACCTTACATAAAGGCATCTTGATCTTTGTTTTCCTTTTGTTCCTTGTCTTGTTTGCTCATGTACAGTCCCATGCTCTTTCGACGTCACAAAATTGAATCCTTCACTCGCCAATGCTTCGCATTTACGATGTATGCATTCTTCTAGCGGTTGTAACTAGGAAAGAGACAAGTCTGCCTTCACTGAATTTAAGTGTGCTCCGCAGAAATAGGCAATACAAAGGCTGTCATAATATTGGGGAACAGTCCTAAGTAACAGAAGGAGCATTTTATAGACTTACTAATCATGAAATCAGTTTACATGTTCTACAGAGAGACATTAAAAGAAAAAAAAACACTTAAAATGTTACTTTGACATCAAGCTTACAGTGCAATCTCAATTACTGCCTGGAAAGGCCAGTGTTAATGTGAAGACATTAGCTCTGTTCTGGAGTCTAACAGTGACAGATTTCCTCTTCAACTCACTGTCCGGGCCCTGGAAGGGTATTTATACAAGTGCTCAATTTGTCTTGGGACAAGAGACCTTCCATTCCCAGAAGTACACGGTTAAAGGCCCCGGAAGGCAATACTGAATAAGCACATATGATTTCCTTAATGAGGCAGTATTGACAGCTTGCTTACCATCTTTTTGTCATGAGCCTCTGTTAAAATTAGTTTGAAGTCTTTGGCTTTCTGACAGCCACGCACGCTGAGAAACAAGATGGTCAACTGATTATGTAAAAGGCTGAAGAGCTAGGAGTCAAGTTCAAGCATCTTCCCCTTCAGTGAATTTTGTAAGAAGATTTCCTCCAGGCCTCTCCTTTCTGGAGGAATCCATAAAATACTACTAATGGGTTTCTGTATCGGTTTAGTTTTAACTTTTAACTAGACTGATTCCCCTCTTCCTTCTTGATATTATTCACTGTGGATACTCCCAAGAAATAATCATTCATGTTGATGTACACATGTTCTCCTTGCTTGTATCCTACATTTTTCCCCCCTTGTTTTATTGGGTATGACAGAAAGAAACTGAAAGGGGAGGGGATGATAGAGAGGGGGAAAGATAGACACCTGTGACCAGATTCTTCACCATTTATGAAGCATTACTTCTGCAGGTGGGGAGCCCTGGCCTCCAACCTGGATCCTAGCGCAAGTCTTTTCGCTTCATATTTTGTGCTCTTAACCCCGTGTGCCACCGCCCGACCCCCAGTCACTTATTTTTATGAGAGCTGCAGAGACAATGAGAGACTCAACCCTTACATATGACAGTGCCAGAAATTGTAGCTTGTTGCTCTTGGCAGTCTGAGGAATTCACATTTTGTATTCTTACACTTAGTTATCTCCCCAGCAGGGGGGGGTGGGGGGAGTGTTTATCTATGCATCAAAGGCCATGGCTAACATCCCTGTAACTTACTATGTATTAGCAAAGGGAAAACACATTCTATTAATACAAGTCTTTCATTCCTGTAACTTACTATGTATTAGCAAAGGGAAAACACACATTCGATTAATACAAGTCTTTCATTATCTGAAAGGCTCCATGAGAAAATCACTTTAAGGAATGTTTGATTCTGAGATTGTGGTTTTTGTTTGTTTGTCCACTTAGATGATGAAGAGTAGAAAGTTGGGGAAAGGTCCATAGTGCATCATATTGGTAAGTGTAGAAAATGGAATCTCAGCACGACCTGTTCACTCAGATTTCTCTGTGGCCCTTGTCACAGGAGATAGGAAATTTCTTGATATTTTGGGAGAATTGTCTCTCAAATTAACTTAATGACCTGCATGAGGGGGAGGCCAGAAAGTCCTTCCTGCATCTGTCATTTTTCAGATTTCTTCAGCTAAAAAATATGGACATTACCAAAAGCAATCTTTTTGAGTGTCTCAAACCCTCCTGTTCAACAGACAGTTTTTTAAAATTTATTTATAAAAAGGAGACAGGTTTTACAGACAGTGATTTTAAAAAATTATGGGGCCAAGTAGTGGCACACCTGGTTAAGTGCACATACTGCAGTGCATATGGACCCAGGTTCAAGCCCCTGGCCCTGACCTACAAGGGGAAAGCTTCAGGAGTAATGAAGCAGGGCTGCAGGTGTCTCTCTATCTCTATTCCTCTCTTATTTTCACTCTGTCTTTATCCAATAGTATATAATAATTAAAATATTTTGTGGTCCTGGAGGTGGCGCAGTGGATAAAGCATAGGACTTTCAAGCATGAGGTCCTGAGTTCAATCCCCGGCAGCACATGTACCAGAGTAATGTCTGGTTCTTTCTCTCTCTCTCCTCCTATCTTTCTAATTAATAAATAAATAAGAAAAACAAACAAAAAATAATTAAAATATTTTATGAACTTCTGAGATCTACATTTATAGAACTCTGATTTTCCAATTAGATTAAGAAAGTAAATAGGTAATGTCTGAGATTTATACTACCGTAATTCAGTGGTGCTGTTACTGAACAACTTACAAGGGAAATGACATTTTATCTTATACCACTTAGAGCAAGCAACTTCCTTTAAATATAAGGTGCACTTCCCTTTAAATATTCTGTTAGCATGTCAAAAATATAACATTTTGTGAAAAGCATTTTTTCTAACACATGTGCAACTGTGTTCAAGTTTGCATAGAGGAAACTCAACCCCCTCTATTTTATAGACATTAAGTTCTGAATCACTGTTTCATTTACTATGTAGCAAAAAGTGAGGCTTTAAAACTACGAATGTTCCTTTTTCTTGGCCGTTTGAATAGCTGCTATTTTGTTCTTGTGCATAGTTTGTTCTTATAAGTGACAATTATTACATTGTTAGTGTGTTTTTCTATATTTATTTACTTTCCCTTTTGCTGCCCTTGTTTTTTGTTGTTTTTATTGTTGTTGTCGTTGTTGGATAGGACAGAGAGAAATAGATAGAGGAAGGGAAGACAGAGAGGGGGAGAGAAAGACAGACACCTGCACAGAGAGGGGGAAAGAAAGACAGACACCTGCAGACCTGCTTCACCGCCTGTGAAGCGACTCCCCTGCAGGTGGGGAGCTGGGGGCTCGAACCAGGATCCTTACGCTGGTTCTATGGCTTTGTGCCACATGTGCTTAACCCACTGGGCTACTGCCCAACTCCTGATTGTTAGTATGTTTTTAAAGATACTTCTGTCTGTACTCAATGAGCATGATTTTATACACTGTGTTTATAAATACTTATATTTAGTGGGAGAAAATAAGAAAAAACCAACATATATATATATATATATATATATATATATATATATATATATATGCCTTGCTATGTTGTCCATGGTGTAGAAAAGATAAAAGAAATCTAAACACTTGTTACAGATATTTGCAACAAGACTTTCTTTTTCCACATTTTATACAGTCCTTCCTAAATCTGAAGTTTTTGACTCCTAATTACAGAGAGCAACTGTAGATATCAGAGAGCACTGTCTACTAAATTTTTTTAAATATTTATTTTATTTATTTATTCCCTTTTGTTGCCCTTGTTGTTTTATTGTTGTAGTTATTATTGTTGTTGTTGTTGTTGGATAGGACAGAGTTAATGTAAAGACATTAGCTCTGTTCTGGAGGCTAACAGTGACAGATTTCCTCTTCAACTCACTGTCCGGGCCCTGGAAGGAAATGGAGAGAGAAGGGGAAGACAGAGGAGGAGAGAAAGATAGACACCTGCAGACCTGCTTCACCGCCTGTGAAGCGACTCCCCTGCAGGTGGGGAGCCTGGGGCTCGAACCGGGATCCTTATGCCGGTCCTTGTGCTTTGCGCCACCTGTGCTTAACCCGCTGTGCTACAGTCCGACTCTCCTCTACTAAGTATTTTTTAAAATCTTTAAAAAAATATTTATTCCCCCCTTTTTTTGCCCTTTTTTATTGTTATAGTTATTAATGTCATCGTTTGGGATGCATTGGATCGACCTTCTCGTGGTGCATCCCATGAGTACCCATTCATTGGGGAAACTGACGATCCTTCCTAGCCGACTGAATCCACATGGATCCCAGTCACTTTCAAAGCCAGCAACAAGCAGCTCCTGACAGCTTTCAACCTGACGCTGTTGACTGGCTACGGAAGAAGGGCAAACGCTAGAAGAAGAAGAATGTCATCATTGTTGGATAGGACAGAGAGACATGGAGAGAGGAGGGGAAGACAGAGAGGGGGAGAGAAAGACAGACACCTGCAGACCTGCTTCACTGCTTCTGAAGTGACTCCCCTGCAGGTGGGGAGCAGGGGGCTCAAACCGGGATCTTTATGCCAGTGCGCTTTGTACCACATGCACTCAACCCACTGGGCTACTGCCCAACTACCCAAATACATATATATTTTTTTTTACATATTTCTTACAAAAAGGTAAATTTGTGTTCATGGTTTTACGTTAGGTTGGACAGTACTTTTGAGGCCTGTTAAATGCTGGCTGACAACCTTCAGATCTATTTGTATCCCTGGAATCGGGTGGCCTTCCCAATACCCTTCAAAAATTAATGAATTTTGGTGAGGTTCCTTTCTACATTCACCAACCATTTTATGGCATTTACATAACACACTGGCAAATTCAAAGCATTAATGCTTGTAACTAAAAATAAAATTTGGTAATTCTCAATGGATTTGAGAATATTAAAAACTATATTCCAAGGATGTTCTACAACTATGCTGATCACATTTTCTAGTATTATGATTTTATTGGCTTATAAATTATTCCATGTTTTTGTCCAATAAAATTATTTAATTGGAAAAAGAAATTACAGTTCAGCTAAAGATATAATTTAGCTCACTTTATGCATTTTGGTATATTATTCCTTTGTGAATTTTATAAATTACAATGAATGAGGTCATATAAGTGGCAACAGAAAATAAAATGCATCAATATACATGCATTTTTAATGGAATTCAGCACTTTTCAAGAACACAAAAGCAATGAACTACACAGAGTTTTTGTAAATATTGAAAAACATCATTTAAGGAACCATATCTCTGAAGTAATATTTTCCCACTCTTTTCTGTTTCATACTAAGACTTTTTCTTGCATTTGCTCACAATCTGTATCCTAGTAATTGGACCTCACTCACTTCATTGAAGCAAAACAAAATATCCAGGGAATGTTATTTAAGACATGATGGCATTTACGATAGTGGAATGGGAGTGAACCTACCCACTAGAGCCAAGGCCTTGCTACATACAAGGTCTCACTTTTGACATCCAGAGATCCAGGGGAACGTCACAGCACTTTACAATATGCTCCAATTTCAGGCGCTGTTTGATAGTCCTGAATGTTCTGAAGCCTCTAAAATACATATCCCCCCCACCTCACAGGTGAGGATCCGGGTCCTTGAACCCGGATCCTTGAGCCTTCCTTGCCCCTCACACCACCTGAGCTTAACCCACTGCTCTACTGCCCTAGTCCTGTACCCCTCTTATATTATGGTCTTGTTGATAATTTTTATTTTATAGATTTTAAGAAGACTGTTCACTAATGTAATTGCCACCCATGGCTCATAAATACCTCTACTAGTGATGTCCAGAGTGGATGTTCTAAAACAAGTGCTATTTCTGGGAATCAACACAAGGCATATCTTGATTTAAGATCAATTATCAATTAGCCATAGTGTTGTATGCTTTACATTAGGTTGTTCTAGCTCTCCCCCTGCCAAGAAAATTGGATCAGTCCTGCTAGTTTCGCGGGCCCGCTTGGCCCCGCCCCAAGGAACCCTGAGAGGGTTCCAGAGTTAGAGAGTGCTTGGCGCCTTCACGGGGCAAAGAGGCAGCAGAGTTCTGTTTGGTGATTAGTTTGGGTTAGTTTATGAATTGTTATTCCTGAATAAAGAAATACAGCTTCCTGGCCCAGCCGTGTGTCCTTGAGTCTCTATTACTGGCCCGTGAAGCTAGCCCGGCCAGCTGGAGCCTCCGAATTTTAACAACACCATAGTAATCGTATGTGACATTTTTGTTAAAGAAACTCTTCACAAATGTATTTCCTTCAAAAGCAGTTAATCAGCATCTTCAAGTATGAAAATAATATCTCCTCTGTTATCTGACATGGACTTGGACATTCGACTCTACCTTACAATTTAGCTGGGAGAAATGTCTTCCAGCTAACAGTCTCAGAAAAACACTTGGAAAGGGGAGTCGGGCTGTAGTGCAGCGGGTTAAGCGCAGGTGGTGCAAAGCACAAGGACCGGCATAAGGATCCCGGTTTGAACCCCGGCTCCCCACCTGCAGGGGAGTCGCTTCACAGGCGGTGAAGCAGGTCTGCAGGTGTCTATCTTTCTCTCTTCCTCTCTGTCTTCCCCTCCTCTCTCCATTTCTCTCTGTCCTATCCAACAACGACAACAACAATAATAACTACAACAATAAAACAACAAGGGCAACAAAAGGGAATAAATAAATAAAATAAATATTAAAAAAAAACACTTGGAAAGATCATGGCACTCCTTACTAAGTCTAAAAGATATTTCTCGTGAACTATACCACACATTTCCAAACCAATGGCAGTTATTATGGGAATTTTCGGGATAAATTCACATCATTATTAGTGGTATATCTAAGCCACTGGGTCATGACACAAACCATTAAAAAGAAAAACATGCAAAACATATAAGCAGTCAAGCCAGCTTATTGACACAGTGCAGTTGGTCCTTACACAGGCTCAGTGGTGGGGGGTGGCGTTCTTCAAAAGAGTTCTGTCAGCATAAAATTAATATAATTCTTTCTTTGGGTTGAATGAATCCATCTGGCTGGGTCACTGCTAAAGAAAAAGTAATACACTGTGAAAGAACAAAATGTGAAAGAGAGTGTGTGTATGTTTGTGTGTGTGAGAGAGAGAGAGAGAGAGAGAGAGAGAGATAGAGAGAACTGTTGCATGTGAATGTTAGGTTGAACAATATGTTACAGTGCTCAAAGACCCAGGTTTGAACCCCGGTTCCCATCTGCAGGGGGAATGCTTCATGAGTGGTGAAGCAGGGCTGTAGGTGTCTCTCTGTCTCTTTCCCTCTCTGTCATCCCCTTTCCATTTCTGGCTGCCTCTATCTAATAAATAAGTAATTTAAAATAATTTTTAAAAAGAAATATAGCATGGCTAATATTTCCTAGGATTTTTCTCAATATGTCATGTCTAAATAACTTTGCTAAAGTTAAACTATCAACTTTGTGCATATCATAGACTTCAAAAAATCATTATAGTTTATATAATTAAAATAATGATCATACACCTCTATATGAGTAGAGGTGAGATACATAATTATTCATGTGCATTACTTGTTTCATGATAAGTAACATTTTGCAATATACAAAGTATGCAATCTGACAGATGTGTTATAATTTGTATTTTATTATCCTAACATTTCCTAATTTCTTAATTCTTACTCCATCCCAATGATAACTGTCTTAAAAAGGAAGTGGGGGGGTGGTAGTACAGTGGGTTAAGCAGGAAGTTCAAGGACCAGCATAAGGATCCGGGGTTCCCCTACTGCAGGGGCATTGCTTCAGGAGCCCTGAACTAGGTCCTCTCTGTCTTCCTGTCCTCTCTTGATTTCTCCCTGTCCTATCCAAAAAGGAAAGCAATAACAACAGTAATAAGGACGACAACAACAACAATAAACAACAACAGTAATAAGGACGACAACAACAACAATAAACAACAAGAGGAAAAAAATAGCCTCTAGCATCAGCGAATTCACAGTGCAGGCACCCAGCCCCAGTGATAACCGTGGAGGTAAAGTAAATAAATAATAACAAAATTTAAAAGGAAAGTCCGGGATAAAACTATTAATTTTAAACAAAATAAAAATACTGTCTTTTTGGAGACAGAAACTTAAGAAATTGATAAAATTCCAGCATATTTTTTTTCTACCCAACCAAACTCCTTCGAGGCATTTGTGATGCTATGAAAACTATTTTTTCTCGCTTTTACTGAACTGGCCTGACCATCAAGTAGTCACTATATATGTAGAAATTTAGAGTCACCTCGACCAGTCTTAAATAAAATGTGAGTTGAATTTGTCACCGCCTCTTCTCTTTTCACTTAATATTGTCTGATGACAGATATGTGTAAAGCCATCAACCTAAAGAAATTCTGTGTAGTGAATTTAATTATAACTTTGCTGACTTGGTACATTTTGCTCATATTCTTCAAACCACAGCAATCCACAATCAAACTAGAAGCACTGAGCACGTTTCTAGACTTTACCATTATAATCAAATAAATCTTATAGTATGCTAATTTATACAGCACACAGTCTGAACACAACTTTATTACCAAAGTAGTAAGTAGACATAAAGGTAGGTAATAAACATATATGGGGAAAAAGTATTATTTTGTCATAGCCAGTGTACAGAGCCTTTTATTTTAATTGTCTTGCACTTCACTGTGCTCAAGATAGCTTCAGAATGTTTTATGATCACCTGCCATGCCCCAGGACAATCACAGATGCAGATGAATTTGTCATAAGAAGATAACTAAATGCTTAATTATGATTTCTTCTTTAATTTCATCACCAGAGTAATAGGTAATATGTAACAGAAATATACTCTGTCTTATGAAAATGCAGTACTGTATTTCTTCCTATCTTAAATAAACACACTGAAAGAATAATAAACCTCTGGAACAACATTTCAAACTCAATATTCTTTTAAGTTGGTATTCAGTCAATTATTTACTGATCTACTTTTATGGTAAAATAAGAGTGTGTTACCTTTTTCTTGGTAAGGAGATATGGGTAAAGTTAGTGAACGTTACTCAGAAAATTTTGTCTGGAAAATAGTGTAAATAATTAAGAATTTTAAAGTAGTAGGTAAGGGTTGGGGGTAGCATAATGGTTATGCAAAGAGACTGTCATGCCTGAAGCTTCAAAGTGTCATGTTCAATCCCCCACACCACTGTAAACCAGAGCTGAGTAGTGCTCTGGTAAACATAAAATTAAAAAGAAAAAGAAACATATATATATATAGTGTGGTAGGTAACAATACAACAAAAAGGTAAAAATTTGGGCTCCTACATTAACCATTAAATTTGTGTATTGCCACCCAAAATATTGAACTGTGTGAATAAGAAATAAAACATTCTTCTTTTTTTTTCCCTTCAGGTTATCTCTTGGGCTTGGTGTCTGCACTATGAATCTACTGCTCCTGGACGCCGTCTTCTCTCCTTTGTTGTTGCTGTTGTTAAATTCATAGAGGAGGGGAAGACAGAGACAGGGAGAGAAAGAAGGACACCTGCAGACCTGCTTCACCGCCTGTGAAGCAACCTCCTTGCAGGTGGGGAGTCAAGGACTCTAACCAGGATCCTTGTACCTTGCACTATGTGCCCTTAACCAGGTGTGCTATTGCCTGGCCCCCAATCATTTCATTCTTAAAACTTAGATACCCTTTTTTTTTTCTTCAGTGGTTAAGCTTTTGACACAATTTGTTTCTATCTTTGACCCACACCAAAATTCTCAGCGGTGAAGGTTTGTGTCTTGGACAGAAACACCTAGCCTATGCTACTGCTTCACTCCCATCATGGAGTGAAACCCACAAAATGCAAAGATTTACAGTTTCTTATTGTTTTTCACTTATGTGACAACAGAAAGGTGGGAACAAACAACAACTGACTTAAACTTCTAAGGCAACGGTAACTGAAGTTTGTGGCAAGTGTAAGTGATATAATTATATAAATGTATTTAGTGGGGAGTGTGGAATCAGATTATCAGAAAAATACTGGGTAAACAACACTTGATAAAATAGAAGGAATCTTGGGTCCAGGTAGTGACGCACCTGGTTGAGCGCACATGTTACAGTGCACAAGGACCCGGGTACAAACCCCTGGTCCCCACCTGCAGGGGGAAAGCTTTGCGAGTGGTGAAGCAGGTCTGCAGGTATCTGTCTCTCTCCCTCTCTATCTCCCTTCCTCCTCTCAATTTCTGGCTGTCTCTAGCCAATAAAGAAGATAATAAAAACAAATTTTTTTTTTAAATAGAAGCAATCTTTTCTAGAGGATGAGAGAAAAGGAGAAAGGGAGACGTAATCAAAGTGTTTGATTTTAATACGAAACACAGGAGGTGGGCCAAGTGGTAAAGCACACTAATTATCATGTGTGAGGAGCCAGGTTCAAGTCTGCAGTCCCCACAAGCAGGGTGAGAGCTTCACAAGCAATGGTGCAGTGCTGCAGGTGTCTCTTTCTCTTCCTCTTCTTCCCCTTCCTATTTCTCTCCGTCTCTATCATGAGTTAATCGGTAAAGACAATATAAAAAGAGGTAAATATTTATATTAAAAGTATGGGGGGCTGGGTGGTGGCGTTCCTGGGTCCTTGCACAATGATCAAGCCCCCAGTCCCTATCTGCAGGGGGAAAGTTTCATGAGTGGTGAAGCAGGTCTGCAAGTGTCTCTCTGTCTTCCCTTCCCCTTGCGATTTCTGGCTGTCTCTATCCAATAAATTAAAAAAGGTATAATTTAAGGGAGTCGGGCGGTAGCGCAACCAGTTAAGCGCAGGTGGCGCAAAGTGCAAGGATCAGCCTAAGGATCCCAGTTCAAGCCCCTGGCTCCCCACCTGCATAGGAGTCGCTTCACAGGTGGTGAAGCAGGTCTGCAGGTGTCTGTCTTTCTCTCCCCCTCTCTGTTTTCCCCTCCTCTCTCCATTTCTCTCTGTCCTATCTAACAATGACATCAATAACGACAACAATAATAACTACAACAATAAAAAACAAGGGTAACAAAAGGGAATATATATATATATATATACACACATATATAATTTAAAAATGAGAATATTTAATTATTTGCTATAACCACAAAGAGCTGAGTGGATATTCACAGGTACAATTCATGAATGGAAGGGTCACTTAATACAGAAGTGGTTGCTAATTAGAAATATCCCAGTTAGTTCTTCATTACTGCAAATATCCAGTAAGCATGGAACACCAATTCTCGGGTTGACTTAGCCTTGTTGCTTGACTTCTACATTTCCCCTGCTGGGAAGGTTATTTTGTTAGTCTTTCTAGAACCCTCAAAGTGTCTAGCTCCTGGATTCTGCTGACATCTGACATGATACCTGGCATGTCTATCCTACCTCACTTGTACAGTTGCTCTGTGTTAACTCAATGTTTCCTCACATTTGCCATTCCTTGTGTGTAAACTACGTCACCTTAAGCTAGGACCAATAAATAACATCTACTTGTTCTAGTTTTCTCTGTAACTATACTCATACACAGAGAGACTGAATAAATCAATTAATTTATGACTTTGGAGATATTGTAGACTATATATGCCTCTGAGGCACTAACCAATTCTACAGATTCTTCATTCTAAGATGGAAAATAAAATTTTAATCACCGCTCCTTTGCCAGGCAGTGGATAGAGGCATTCATTCGTTCTTGCAGGCAGGGAAACTCAATAACACATTTCAGGTCATAGCTTTCTCCCTTAGCCTGAGGCAGTTTGTCTCTTCTATGCCACTCCATGCTTATTTATTTCACTCATAACCTGAGTTTATCTGAGTTTTTCCCTACATATCAATAATGCATCCTTTATGTTATACTGTTAATGCCCATCGCAGTTTTATCCTTGCAAAAGTCAATATTTTTCCTCCATAAATGAACTTTTTATATATGTAACTTTATACATGATTTTTAAGGCATACAATAGACATCATATAACAATATTACATGGATATATATAATATATAGTTAATGTCAGTGATACAATATAACTATTCATTATTATGAGCTATTATATTATTATTATAACTATTCAATAATATTATTATAACTATTCAGTTTTATGATATTTTGTATGTACTGTCATATGCTGACAATAGTTGCATTTCAGAGAGCTGAAATATGCTTGCCATTTTTATATTTTCTACATCATGAAAAACATTCACTAAATATTCCATATGGCCCTTTATTTATGAAACAGAAAATATCTTTACCATTATCTCATAGAATTGGTGATGGTATTAGAAGAATTCACTCTGGAAATGTGTTGGACAAAAGACTTGCCAGTAGCATGTACCAAAAAGATTATCCCTGCCTGTTAATAATCAAATTCGTACCTACTGCCTAGATATTGGAGAGCCGGGCACATAACTATTGCTTAGAAGTATGCGCTGAAAGGAGATAGACAGTACCCTTGATTGTTCCTAATTCTACTGAAAATAAACTCTGTCTCATGTGTTACTACTTCAAGATAAAGACTTTGGAAGGTAAAGGTCTTCTAATTATACTCTGTGCCATGACTTAAGGAGTCATGTGGTTAGCTCCCTATCCAAGGTGATGGAACAAATCTGTTAAGGTCTAAATACCAGGTATTTCAGTCTCAACGGATACAATCTTTGTGCTTTTAGTCTGGTCTCATTAGGCAATTAAATAATGATTATTCACACTACTTCTCAATGTGTGAAGGGTGAATCAAGTAGAAATCCTCTCTTTAAAAAAAAAATGTGTTTCTAAGTCCTGTAAGATTGTTAACTAATAAATCAACCTACATGTTATAATCATTCCCTATCATAGGGAGTAACGAACCACACACAGCTCACTTATTACCTGCTGGGAAGGGTCTGCCATTTGTAATTCCTGCTCTCTCACCGCCTTGTAGTTCAAATTGGCATGTAGCACTATGAGTCTCCAGGGCCGGCCTGTTGAGTTCATTAATCCCCCTTCCCAAACACCCCTGTTCATCCTCCAACTGAACTTGGGAGTAAATTACCTGGGACTGAAGACCTTCCACAAAACCCCTGTGCTCTCTCTGAGAGCTGACGCCTATAACAATGGTTTATGATGCACACATGAGACTGTTTATGGAGTGTTAGAAGAACATTTGCAGTGTAACCTGATAGGGAGACTAATATGGCAGATATATTTTAGTTTGATGTGGTTTCCAAGTCATGCATGTTGCTGGCATGGGTGGGGGTGGGAATCCTTAACTTCCTTGTAAAGAATACAAAGATACACATACATTTCTTTTTTTACTTCTTTCTTAGTGAGCTTGCAAATTAATATGTGAAAATCCACATATAATTTGTCAGTGAGTAAATTAACTCGGGGACTGGTCTTAATGTACACTGAGCTATTGGAATCATTTAAACCATTGTTTGGCGATGGTTATATCGACTTGACAAATTGGGGCTCCTTCTTAGGTTCAGTGTTGCTTTTGGGTCTAGTACCCTTGACCACCGTTCCCACTCCTAGTTGCGAGCTGGATAATATCATTTTCAGATGCATTGGAAAGGTTGCCTGTGATGGGAGTAGAGAGAGAGATATTATAAATAAATGCGATGCATTAAAATGCTTTTAAGTATGCCCAACTGTCTTTAAATAGTCTAGAATATTCTGGAACTAAATTACTTTTCATTTTCAGGAATTTTTGAGACAGTGAATTTACATATTATGGGAAGACAGAGCTTTTCAGCTTCAAAGTCTTGACTACCAAAAGATGAGTCGCTTATCAGCGTGTCATAACTGGAGCTTGCTAGTGACAAACTTCCTACTGTCGATGAAGCGAGGGTCTGACACCATGGATCCACTTAGGGTCAACCATATTTGTCTTATTTCTAGATTCCAGAAAGGAGAAAATTCTAGCCCAGAAAAGGACCTTAAGAAATCAGCATGGACGTATCCTCTGCCCTGATCCATGTTTCTAGTCGTATTCCCAGACAGTACCTTTAGCCCGCTTGCATCTTAGCTGTGGGGCTCAGGCAAAAATTAGTAAAGTCGTAGGCCCCGTGGATTATACTTAAAATAGACCTACTAGCTTTTTCCAAAATGGATATCCCAAAAATCATGTTCTATATTCTTAACTTTAGGTTCCTGATTATTAAGCAATTTGTTCTGCTTTATATCTTAATGCTTTTTCAGCCACCAAGTTGCAGGTGCTACCATGACACCAACCTGATTCACTGAATAGTTGACCTCACCAAAGTACCCTGGAGCCCTCTCCTTACCCCTGCCCCAAAGATAGAAACAGGATTGGGGTATGGATTGACCTGCCAATGCCCATGTCCAGCGAAGAAACAATTATAGAAGTCAGACCTCCCACCTTCTGCAGCCTATAATTATCCTGAGTCCACGTTCCCAGAGGGATAAAGAACAGGAAAGCATCCAGTGGAAGGAATGGGATACGGAACTCTGGTGGTGGGAATTGTGTGGAATTGTACCCCTCCTATCCTATGGTCTTGTCAATCATTATTAAATCAATAAAAAAGAAAAAAGAAAGGAAAGAAGTCACCATGTTCAAATGTTTCATTTTGTATACGTAGAAAAAGTAGACTTAAAGACACCCACTACCTTGCTCCAAAACAAACGACTAGAGGCAGTATGTATATGAACCTTACTCAAAGAACATTTGGGGGGGGGGAGTTATTCTGAGAACACAGTTAAAATCTTTTGTCAACAACATACTGACCTATCTTCACATAAAGGAGAATTAAAATAGTTGAAGCCAAACTATTCATGAGAAATATAGCATTGTGGGGCCTGGTGGTGGCGCACCTGGTTGAATGCATATGTTACAGTGTGCAGGGGCCCAGGTTTGAAACCCCGGTCCCCATCTGCAGGGGAAAGCTTCATGAGTGGTGAAGCAGGTCTGCAGGTGTCTCTCTGTCTCTTTCCCTCTCTGTCATTCCCTTCCCTCTCCATTTCTGGCTGCCTCTATCTAATAAATAAGTATTTAAAAATAATTTTAAAAAAGAAATATAACATGGCTAATATTTCCTCGGATTTTTCTCAATGTGTCATGTCTAGATAACTTTGCTAGAGTTAAACTATCAACTTTGTGCGTATCACAGAGTTGATAATGACACATTAGATATAGGGACATGTTGGGGCCATGTGGTGGCGCACCTGGTTGATTGCACATGTTACAATGTGCAAGGACCTAGGTTCGAGGCCCTGGTCCCCACCTGCAGAGGGAAAGCTTTGCGAGAGGTGAGGCAGGGATGCAGGTGTCTCTCCTTCTCCCTCCCTCTCTGTCTCCCCCTGCCTCTCAGTTTCTGACTGTCTCTATCCAATAAATAAAGTTAATAAAAAATTTTAAAATAAAAACAACAAAAGATATAGGGACGTGTTGATACAATCAGACTCCTAAAATTTTAAAGTGTTCAGGAAAGCTATATACTTTTAAAAAATTCATTGATTTATTTAGTTGAATGAACTAATTTATTATTATAGACACAGAGAAACTGGGAAGGGAGGGGAACATAGAGAGGGAAAGAGACAGAGACACCTGCAGCCCTGCTTCACAACTCGTGAAGCTTTCCCCTAGCAGGTGGGGACCAGGGGCTTGAACCTACGTCTTTGTGCATTGTAACACGTGTGCTTAGCCAGGTGTGCCACCAAGAATTATCACTTTATAAGTGAAAGAATGAAGTGTGGGGTGGATACCTAAATAGCATTTAGTTACTGGTAGTGCAGGGGATCGAACTTAGAACTTCCTACACACAAAACATTACTGTTTGAGACATCTTCTTGATATATATATATCCTTGAATTTGCAGGAATTCTTGGAGAGAATGACATCCCAAAAGGATAAAAGTATGTCATTAACCTTCTAAATAACTGACAGCCAAGAACAACATTTCAAAGGTTTATTTTAAGTGAGCAGTTCAGGGCATGCCAGCAATTTAAGCTCTGGAGGGAAGCAGTGGGGAGGTGAATGCAATGTCTGTGATTAGTTAAAGCCTGAGTAGGGCTCGCTGTGGATTGCCAGAGAAACCCAGTGCTGTGACACCAGCCTTTTCAATAAAAGTGGAAGAACGCTTGTTGATTCCCCTTTGGACACCCAATGGAGGAAGCAAACGGCATACTCCAGTCAACTTCCCCGTTCGCCTTTTATCAGGAAGTATTTGTACCGGTGGAAGAGAGCGGATCAGGAAACTGAGGCTGAATGTGCTGGAAGTCCTAGTTTCTAGAATATCCCATCCCCTGGACTTCAAACTTCCGGATTATTATGAGGACCTTCCTAAACTTTGTCCTAAAGCAACACCTGTTGTAAGTACTAAGTTACTTCTCCTTATTTAAAGAGGGCAAGTGAGCTGTTAAGGTGTTTTCCTCATTCTTGTCCGGATTCAGGTTTTTGTTGTTGTTGTTGTTAGCTTATTAAACTACTGCTTAGGGCACCTACAGTTAAGTAAGGTTATTTCAATCCAAGTTATCAAAACTCAGACCACCTCTTCCCTCTAGGGCTATAAAGTTATAATCCTCTCCTTTTTCAGCCACCCCTTCAGAGTGATTCTTTTTAAAGTATTATTTATTTATTTATTTATTTATAGAGAGACACCAGAGCACTACTCAGCTCCGGCTTACGACAGTGATAGGGACTGAACCTGGGTCCTCAAAGTCACAGGCATGAAAATAGTTTGCATATTCATTATGCTATCTCCCCAGCCCTTATAGACATTCATATGTATTTATGCATTTAGTTTAGACAGGTAGGAATTGCAGACATGCATGGGGAGCCTATGTGGTTAGAACCCTTACTGTAATATTTCTTCAAAAAGTAATCCAAAGAGAAAGTAGAGTCTGCAGAGTGACAGTTGGATTTATTTTTTTATTTTTATTTTTTAAATTTTTATTTATAAAAAGGAAACACTAACAAAACCATAGGATAAGAGGGGTACAACTCCAGACAGTTCCCACCACTAGAAGTCTGTATCCCATCCCCTCCCATGATAGCTTTCCTATTCTTTATCCCTCTGGGAGTATGGACCCAGGATGATTATGGGATGCAGAAGGTGGAAGGTCTGACTTCTTTTTTTTAAATTTTTTTATTTATTTAAAAAATAAGACATTAACAAAACCATAGGATAAGAGGGGTACAACTCCACATAATTCCCACTACCAGCTCTCCATATCCCCTCCCCTCCCCTGATAGCTTTCCCATTCTCTATCCTTCTGGGAGTATGGACCCAAGGTCATTGTGGGATGCAGAAGGTGGAAGGTCTGGCTTCTGTAATTGCTTCCCCACTGAATATGGCCTTTGACTGGTAGATCCATACTCCCAGCCTGTCTCTCTCTTTCCCTAGTAGGGTGGGGCTGGGGGAAGCTGAGCTCCAGGACACATTGGTGGGGTCGTCTGTCCAGGGAAGTCTGGTCAGCATCATGACTGGTATCTGGAACCTGCGGGCTAAAAAGAGAGTTAACATACAAAGCCAAACAAATTGTTGAACAATCATGGACCTACAAGCTGAAATAGTGCAGATGAAGTGTTGAATTTATTAGTCTTCAACAGCTAGTGGTGGAATCTGATAATTGATAAGATGCTGTGTATGTGGTAAAGATTCAGCTTTCCCTGGTAGCTTAACAAGACAGACTGGTACCTGAGGGCATGCTGTAGGTGGAGGCATTGGTGCACTTGAAGGGTCAGAGTTGGAAGAACAATGGCGATAACTCGGATGGCTACGTTAGAGAACAGAATGGGTAACCACATAGTCAGATATGTATGTATATCACCCTGTCCTTTTAATTTCATACATATATAGAATGAGACAGAGAGATTGAGAGACAGACACAAAAAGAAGGAGATACAACACTAAATCACCTTCCAATGCCCTCGCAATGCCTCCTCTCCCCTGTGGTATGGTAGGGCTTGAACCAGGATCTGATGTGGCTTATAAACTGCAAATCATCCAAGTGGAGAAGCACTTGAAGCTGAATGAAAGCCTGATGTGTGGCATACCAGTTGACCACTCTGCTCCCTTGATTCAGAGACTCTACACAGGTAGAAGGGATCTAGATAACAAAGAGTGAACCCTTGAGCAAATCAATGAAGTCTGGAGGACAAATCTTCCTGCCTCCTGGGGGCTGATGGCCTTCTGTGAAATTCTTTCTAAATGGGATCTTTTACAGACCTCATTACTCTAAAGAAGCAAAGCTACCACAAATGGGGTGCTGTTGGTCATTACGCCAGGTCCCCTGCACTGCTTGATGCTGTGGTCTGTTTACATAATCATTGTTTTGCCTGAGACCCGCCCTGCCTGCAGGGTATTGGTTTAATCCCCACTGCTTCAAGGAAGCTTGCTATTTTCACGCTTTTCTTCTCTCCACCTCCTATCCTACCCATTTCCTTTTCCAACCTGCCACTTCCGCATCAGAAGATATAAAAGCATTTTTCTCTGATCAATAAAAGAATTGCATTGCGTTCCTGCTCAGCCAAGAGAGTTCCTGATTCCTCTCCTGTCGCTGAGTCAGCAGCAGCCTCGGTTGGCTCCGGCTGAGTTCTCTCCCACCCAGAGAGCTCATGCCCGGGAAGAAACACCCTCAGGCTAGCCCGGCAGGGTGGAGGTTGGGATTATCTAATCTTCTCCTTTTGTTTTAAAATTCAGTCTTAGCCAACTGTCTGGTCCTTGCATGAAACAGCACTTGTAAATGAAGTGCTGACAATTATTATTATTGTCTAATATAATTCATCAATCTTAAGTCCTTGTCTCTCTCCAGGATGGCCTTGTCCCTTTAGAAAGGACCTAGTGTTCATGGGAGGTGAATGTCAATATCTGGGTAAGAACAGTGAAACTCATTAATATTCTTCCCAGCCCAGCTTCGCACTAAGAAGCTCTAGCTAACTCATTTACAGTCAAAATGACTCCTCATTCTGAGCTTCAACTTTGGGGGTAACAGTTTCACACAGGGGAAAGGGGGAACTATCACTCCCCCACTCTGCTTTATCCAACCAGAAATCATGCGCCACTTTTTACTTTTCTTTATTTCTTTTTTTAATATTTACTTATTCCCTTTTGTTGCCCTTGTTGTTCTCTTGTTGTTGTTATTGATTTCGTCATTGTTGGACAGGACAGAGAGAAATGGAGAGAGGAAGGGAAGACAGAGGAGGAAAGATAAGACACCTGCAGATCTGTGTCACTGCCTGTGAAGCAACTCCCCTGCAGGTGGGGAGCCGGGGGCTCGAACTGGGATCCTTATGCTAGTCCTTGCGCTTTGTGCCATGTGTGCTTAACCCGCTGCGCTACTGCCCGGCTCCCTTTACTTTACTTTACTTTTTTTTTTTTTACCAGAACACTGTTCAGCTATGGTTTAGGGTGGTGTGAAGGGGATTGAACCAGGGACTTTGGAGCCTCAGGCAGGAATGAGAATCTCTTTGCCTAACTATTATGCTATCTACTCCCACTCAAGAGTCCACTTTGTATCAGGATTCACAATGCATATCAAGTCTCAAATATCTCATGGCAATTTGGTAAAAACAAAGCCATCTTCCATGAAGCCAGAATAAAGTGGATCATATTTGTCATATAGCTTTTCAGTTTTGAATGACTGTGCTAAAATTCTAAGCTAACTATCAACTATTTCTAAGTACGCTCACATCAGAACCAGCATCGCTTTACTTCTGTTCTTCTAAAGGGTCGTTGCTCATCAAATGGTTCTCAGAAACTCACTGTGCAAAAAAAGTACAAACTCAATTCTAGCTTTAGATTTCATTTTATAGTTAAAAACGTTTGAGTATACAGTACAGTTTTCTCTTTCAATAAACACACAATGCTTCTAAATCAAACAGAACTCTTTCTAATTTCAACTGTGAATGATGAAAATATAAAGTAAGGAAATGGAAAAGGAAATAAGGTATGTTGAAGGAATCCTATTAGGCTCTTTTATTAAATTGTCTACCTAGAAATTGTATCCCCTGGTATCTAACATTTGTGTGTGGGTTTTTTTTTTTTTTTTTTACCACAAATTCAGCTTTTTCTCACCCCCACAAGTTTTAAGCATAGAAAATAAAACACACCACGTGTTTCCCAAGCTATAATTTCCATTGAAGTTGTTGAAGTCATAAATTGCAAGTGGGAACTGAAAGATGAAATTACAACCTTTCTAATACCCCAACCTGGTATGCTTTATTTTTATATAATGAAGGTTTCTGCCAACCCCAACACCAAATTCATACTCTATCCCACTAACAATCATTTCTCTATATTACATAAGGAAAAAGGCAAGAACTGCCACTGAGTTTGAAATTGTTGCCATCAAAAATATTTAATGCATTTTTTCCAATAAGAAAGAAACCAGATAAGAAACCAGTAACATGACATCTAAAAAAAAAAAGAGGAGAAGAAATATGAATAAGGAGGAGAATGAGGGGAGGAGGAGGAAGGAGAAGGAGGAGGAGGAGGAAGAGAAGAAGGAGAAGAAGAAGGAGAAGGAGAAGGAGGAGAAGGAGAAGAAGAAAGAAAAGAGAAGAATTTAAAGAGATATTTCTTCATATAGTTCATACATCAAATAGTTTAAAATGTTGTTTCTTAATTATTTTTTGCTTCAGGAATATTTCAGTATAGGTAAAATAAAGATGTATCATTTGAAAGGATTGAAAGTATGTTTTTAAAAGGCAATTATAAATGTTTCTTATAAAACAGATTTGAATACTATTTATGCCCTTCAAATGTCTATAATTATTATTTATATCATTATTTATTTGCTGCCAAAGGGGTTTCACATTCTGGGTCAACCTTTTCCAGATAGAAAGATCAAAACCAAGGCGCACACACACACACACACACACACACACACACACACAGAGAGAGAGAGCAAGAGCCAGAGCCAGAGCCAGAGCCAGAGCGAGAGAAAGGTATCATGGCAGTAAGATTCCATGAATATGGTGAGTTCAGGCCAAACCTGGGTCACATGCATGACAGAGAAGTTGCTTTTCCAGGTTAGTTATCTTGACAGCCCAAGATATCTAAACCTTTCAAATCAAGATTACAGCGGATGTTACAACACATGAGGACTTGAGTTCAAGTCCCCAGTCCCCACCTGCAAAATGAAAGCTTCACCAGCGGTGACACAGTGCTGTGGTGTCTTCCTTGCAACTTCTCCATCTCTCCCTTTCCTCTCGATTTCTTTCAGTCTCTATCCAGTAAATAAATAAATAAAATCAAGATGTCTGCACCGGGTGATAGCACACGGCATGAAACACAAGGAAGGCTAGGAACCCGGTTCCAGACCCCGGCTCCCCATCTGCAGGGGCGTCGCTTCACAGGTGGTGAAGCAGGTCTGCAGGTGTCTGTCTTTCTCTCCCCCTCTCTGTCTTACCCTCCTCTCTTGATTTCTTTCTGTCCTGTCAAACAACAACGGCAGCAATAACAACAATAATAACAACAACAAATCATACAAATGAGGGCAATAAAAGGAAAAAAATAAAGAATAATAATGCTTTAAAATCAAGATGTTGAGGGCCATATGAAACAAAATATCAATATGTGAGTATCCCACATGTTATTATATTATTTACTAGCAATTGTACTCCAAACCAGGACTACATAGTTAACACATGAAAAGAAACAAGGAGATGATTCCCACTCTTTTACAAATTTATAATTTCATTTTAGAGTGGATTAAGTGAATAGTGTGTGTGTGTGTGTGTGTGTGTGTGTGTGTGTGTGTGTGTGTATGTGGGGTGGGGTCACTGTGGCTTCACTGCTTCAGGCTGCATTTTTCAGACAGAAAGACAGATACAGAAAGAAATCACAGCAGAGAATCTTCCCTCACTAGAGCTCAGACCTGAGCCATGCCCATGACAGCAAGCACACTAGCCAAGTAAACTACATTGCAACGCTAAATTATAAATGTCTTTTTTTTATAATTTATTTATTTATAAAATGGAAACACTAACAAGACCATAGGATAAGAGAGGTATAACTCCACACAATTCCCACCACCAGAGCTCTGTATCCCATCCCCTCCCCTGATAGCTTTCCTATTCTTTATCCCTTTGGGAGTGTGGACCCAGGGTCATTATGAGGTGCAGAAGGCAGAAGGTCTGGCTTCTGGAATTGCTTCCCTGCTGAACATGGGCATTGAACAGGTGGATCCATACTCCCTGCCTGTCTCTCTCTTTCCCTAGTGGGGTGGGGCTCTGAGGAAGCCAGGCTCCAGGACATATTGGTGGGGTCCTCTGCCCAGGGAAGTCCACCTTTTTTTTTTTTTTTAATGATGAGAAAAGCATAGTGAAAAAATAACTAGATTTTAAGGTGCTAGAATATATACAAAGACAAATAAAAGCAACCATACTAAATTAAAATACAGTAATTGACACAGAAAAGAGATATGCACAGATACATTGAGACTCAAAACTATCTCACCAAAAGAAATGAGAACACTAGTCCACATAAGATTTGTATGTGAATGTTTATAGCAGCTGCAGAGCAGCTAAAATATGAAAACCACACAAATATATTATAGATCAGTGAGGGGACAAAATAATGATGTTACCACACAGTGCAAGATTTAAGCAGAAACAATAATTTAAAAAAGAACAAAGCCCTCTTAAATTCCTTTACATTTTAGTTTTTAACATTTAGTTACCTACTGAATGAGAGGAAAAGGGAGAGGGACCAACACTGTTTCAGGGTATGTAATGGCAAGAATTAAACCTTGGAACTAGCTGTTGCATCACGCTCTTGGTTGCTTTTCTACCTTTTATTTTACTTGATTTATTATTTAAAAAATTACTTGGGAGCCAGATGGTAGCGCAGCGGGTTAAGTGCAAAGCACAAAGACTGGCATTAAGGATCCTGCAGGGAGTTGGTTTCACAGGAGATGAAGCAGGTCTGCAGGTGTCTTTCTCTCTACCTCTCTGTCCTAGCTAACAACAATGGTATCAATTTCAATACAAATTTAAGAACAGGCAAATGTTTATATAAAGAACATGCATTGCTAGTTGTCCAGGGCAAAGAAAGAGATGAGGAAGGATGAATGACTTATTTTGTGAGTGAAAGAAATGTTCTGAAACTGAGCTGTGATGTTGCTTGTCAACTCACAACTACCAAAAAATCCCTAACTTGAACATTTTAAAAAGTCAGTGCTGTGATCAGTATGCAGTAATCAGAGTGGGTTCACGAGAGAGACGGATTACATCCAGTTACAGGAAGACCTCACGAAAAGGGGATATTCCAAAGTTTTTTCTAGCCTACATACAATTTAATCACATCTACTTACCAGAATGGCTCCCTTTCCTTCACACACATGGCATGGCAGAGTCAGCACCTTCCCAGGTAAGTTCTCTCACTAGCTCTAGTTTTATATTTTAGCCAAGATACTCTGAAAGTCAGAATTTTAGTTAGATTTTTTTTTCTATTAGTGAGGAGTTTAATTAGATGTGGGTCCAAACTTTGTAGTCCACTTTAACCCACCTGTATATTATTTGTTGGGCTCAGGCAAAAATTAGTAAAGTTACAGATCCTTTAGAATATATCTAAATTAGACTTCTTCCAACATAAAGACCCCAGATCTCATCTGCTTTATTCTTACCTTTAGATTCCTGATTATTAAACAATTTGTTCTGCTTTATATCGTAATGCTTTTCACCTAACAAGTTGCAAATGCTAGCATGAAGCCAAACTGACTTCACTGGGCAAAAGGCCTCACCAGTATGTCCAGGAACCCCTGTCCCAGTCCCTCATCCCCCCGCTCCCCACCAGGCTGAGGGTATGGATCGACCTGTCAACAACCATGCCCAGTGGAGAATCAATTACAGAAGCCAGATCTTCCAACTTATCTACCCTATAAAGCTCTTGAATCCATACTCCCAGAGGGATAAAGAATAAGGAAATTTCCAATGAAGGAGATGGGATGTGGGAATTATAAGGAATTGTAACCTTCTTATCCCACAGTCTTGTTGATCATTATTAAATCATTAATAAAATCAAAATATCACTGAGCTCTGAATACCAATGCTATAGAGCATAGAATCAGGGGACTCACTCATGCCATTTTTACCCACTATCCTGTTCTGCCATTGATTATCTTGGCTCCTCTTTGCAACTCCCTTAAATGTAAAAGTAAAAAAAAAAAAAAAAAATGTAGATGCATAAAGATACAAACCAAAGGAGAACAGACAGTCTGACAGCAGTAAATGGGAGACACCGACAGTTTACTGAGGCTGGACATCTGGTTCTTTGACTTTAAACAGAGAAAAAAAAATAAAATCAGTCCATGCAGAAAGCAGGTTGATTCAGTCTCACCACCAGGTTAAGGATTTAGTAGATTTACTACAAGAAGTTACAAAAGTGAATCATAGACCCCCAGCAAATAACAGGAATTAGGCTAAAGCTATGTAACAAATGAGTTCTTTTTTTTAATATTTATTTATTCCCTTGTTGTTTTATTGTTATGGTTATTATTATTGTTGTTGTTGGCTAGGACAGAGAGAAATGGAGAGAGGAGGAGAAGACAGAGAGGGGGAGAGAAAGATAGACACCTGCAGACCTGCTTCACCGCCTGTGAAGCGACTCCCCTGCAGGTGGGGTGCCGGGGGCTCGAACAGGGATCCTTATGAGGATCCTTGCAGTTTGCACCACGTGCGCTTAACTTGCTAAGTTAACTTGCTAAGTTAACTTGCTTAACTCGCCTGACTCCCATAACAAATGATTTCTATCACTCTCTATGCAATTCTCTACCCCTGACGAAACAATTTCTCAGTGTAGGCACTTGTTGACCGCCCTTTCAGGCTCATAGGAGGTAGATGGTGAATAAAACCTGTGAGAGGAGAGGCACCTGACATCAGAGAACAAGAGGTCAGAGATCACTTTACTCTGAGATCCATCGTGCCAATTTGACTTAGCTAGGAAATTCATGTTTCTAATTTGTATATTTTCCTAGAAGTCTTCACTTTCAAAACCAGCATGTATTGTCAGAATTTATATTGATAATGCTTTTTCTGATGAAAATATTTGTCTCTGCCTCACATAAGATATTTAAATATATGAAAAAAAAGAGAAAAATATCTTTATTAAAGAAAAATACGTGCATTGGCCCATAGATATTTCAGTTGAGAGGAAAGATTATTATGTCATACTATTTTCAAAATCTCAAGAATCAAACACAAATATTGTTACCATAAAAACATTTGTGCTTCTGATTTATTTATTACTTAGCTTCCTTCCTAATGAACACAATGGTTGGATTTATATCTCCTAAGAGTAATAAACAGGAGACAATTAGCTGGTAATTGTTTGCACCTGCTAAACCATACTTTGAAGAGATTTGATTAATTAATAGCAAAGATCTGTCATAATTATATAAAGAGTCCTTTATTTTTCTTTTCCAAAACACCCCAATACTGCTAACATTACTTAGAGTAGAGTTTCCTGACCATTTTCTGGGTCATTGCTTCTGAACTCATTACCCACATAATTGAAAAATGGCTACCGTTAATCAACATGAAAATGTGATTTCCCTTTCATAGCAGTATTGCAAGACACACACACACACACACACACACACACACACAGGCACATGCACACACACACACACGCACATGCACACACACACAAACACACACACATTTATATTAAATGTACATGTCATAAATGTATACACTTATATGGTAAATAGCATCTCAGTGAGATTATCAACTGTGACTTATTTCTCATTTGAGGTGGGACTGTCTGATTGAAATCTTCAATACCTATAACATTTCTAGAGGTTTACTGGTGCTTTACAAGGGATTCCGATCTTCTTTTGTCATAAGAATAGTTAACAATATTTATACCCCTTCCCCATATTAGGGAGCTACTCTCTTCCCTGATCCAGCTTTCTGTTCCTTTTCCAGCCATGACATCATCTCCCCAGACAATAACTTGGATCCACCTGCATATCAGATTTCAGGCTTAGGGAAAAAAAAAAAAACACTAGTATAGCCACAGGCCCTTTGGAATATAACTAAAATATGCCTACTAGCTATCTACAAAATGGAGTAACCCCCAACTTTTCATCTTCACTATGCCAGCCTTTAGGTCCATGATTGGTCAACAATTTGTTTGGCTTTATATGCTAACTCTCTTTTCAGCCACCAGGTTCCAGATGCTACCATGATGCCAACCAGACTTCCCTGGAAGGACGACCCCACCAATATTTCCTGGAGCTCTGCTTCCCCAGAGCCCCACCCCACTAGGGAAAGAGAGAGACAGACTGGGAGTGTAGATTGACCTGTCAACCCCCATGTTCAAGAGGGAAGCAGTTACAGAAGCCAGACCTTCCACTTTCTGCATCCCACAATGACCTTGGGTCCATACTCCCAGAGGGATAAACAATAGGAAAGCTATCAGGAGAGGGGATGGGATACGGAGTTCTGGTGGTGGGAATTGTGTGGAGTTGTACGCCTCTTATCCTATGTTTTGTCAATGTTTCCTTTCTTATACATAAATAAATAAAGAAAATGAGAAAATAGTACATGGAAATCTTTTAGGTCAATTGGATTTGGAATTCCTTCTGATTTAAGACTGTATAAAGTAAAGTGGTTTGCTTTCGGCCTTTCTCTCCTCTCAGATCACAGCATTTGATATGGGCGTCTTCACTGGAGCTTATAACTGGGGCATTTGCCATTTTAATCTTCATTATGTATCGTAGGCAATGAGCAAAGGCAGCATGGGAGTCAAGCAGAAAAAATGCGAAGAATTGTTGTGTTTGTCTGCTTCTACCTCCAGGGCACTGTGAATCTACTGCTCCTGGAAGCAATTTTTCTTCATTTTATTTTGAATAGAACAGAGAGAAATTGAGAGAGAAGGGGGTGGTGAAGAGGAAGAGAGAAAGAGATACACCTGGAGACCTGTTTCACCACTTGTGAAGTGTCCCCTCTGTCGGTGGGAAGTGGGGGTGGGGGGTGGGCTTCAACCAGGATCCTTGTGCTTAGTACTATGTGTGCTTAACCTGGTACACCATAGCTGGGCCCCAGATTATTTTTTATCTTTAAAAATTGATGAACATGCTTACACAGTAGCCCAACTATGAATGTAAAGAAATTTCCTAAGTTTTGTAAATTCAAATTGACAAGTTCAACCTCACAAATACAATATGAATTCAGCTAAAAGAAAGAAAAGAACTGTATTTCCATATCATTTGGAGGAAAAACGTCATATCCCAAGAAAGTAAAAAATATACAATAATGAACATTTATAGTTTTGAAAGTTTAATTTCTTCTCCTTTTGATGCCAAGCATAAAACCTGCCTCTATCTTGATGAGCGAGGGTGGTAGGAGGGAAAGGACCCATTTCTCTAAACCTAAGTTTTGTCACTGTTTGATCAGAATCTGCACCTTGATTATAAATATGCCATTATGATATAAACTAAGTAATCTTCATGGAGGTCATTTTGGGAGACTGGAAGGGAGACATCCATAGTTTAGTTTTGAGTCTGATGTATTCTCACTTCAGCATGAATAACAACATAATTGCTCTCTTTCTTGGAGAAGATACTTCTCACCTGACCCTTGCCTTAAGGAAATGCCATATATACACATGGACATTTCAAGTGTGCTTTAATGTATATTAAAGCCATGTCTTATAGAGAAATAGAGAAGTGGAATGATACTTCGATATTTTATAGGTTTATGACAACTTTACTTGAAGCAACTTCTGAACCCTAAGCAACTCAAAATTAATTTGGTCATTGGTTTACTAGAATAAATCTGAGGATATCTAAAATTAGAGTTTCCCTTTTATCTTTGATTGCTTATTTCAGTTCTAATGCTTATTCAATCTTCTTCTTCTAGCGTTTGCCCTTCTTCCGTAGCCAGTCAACAGCGTCAGGTTGAGCCTGATGTCAAGTTTCGAGACCTCCTTTGAATCTGGAGAGGTGGCAGTCGTTGACTATGTGGGTCATAGTCTGTCTGGAGCCGCAGGGGCAGTTCGGGTCATCTCTGGCTCCCCAGTGATGGAACATAGCGGCGCACCGGCCATGGCCTGTTCGATAGCAATTGAGGAGGGCCCGATCATAACGTGCTAGGTCAAAGCTGGGTTGACGCTCGCAGGGGTCTGTGAGGAGGTGTTTGTTCTTTACCTCAGCTGACTGCCAACTCTGTTTCCAAGGGTCTGGAACAGAGAAGTTCAGTGTAGGCATAGGGGACCAGATTGGGTGACGAGACGTCAAGCGTTATCTTGGCGTTACTCTCGATCGCACCCTGTCATTTCACGAACATCTCATAAAAACTGCAGCAAAGGTGGGCGCGAGGAATCACATCATTGCAAGACTGGCCAGCTCCTCATGGGGCCCGAGCGCTTCCACACTACGATCATCCTCTCTGGCATTATGCTATTCCACTGCAGAATACTGTGCCCCAGGATGGTTCCGTAGCCCCCATGTCCATTTGGTCGATGCCAAATTATATTCCTCCATGAGGATCATTTCTGGAACCATCCGTTCCACCCCGGTTCTATGGCTGCCAGTTCTTAGCAACATCGCCCCGCCAGATATTCGTCGGGATGCGGCATCATCTAAGTTCATTTCCGAAGTCTACGCTCGACCGGACCTGCCCATATATGCGGATATCTTCGCCCACCCTGTCCAACGCTTATTCAATAATACAGCTTAATCATACTCAAGATTTCTTTTTTTTTTTTTTATGAAGAAAGGAAAGAAAGGGAAAGATGGCCTGGGAACTCGTGGTTATGTATAAGGTGCTGTGGTGTGGTGTGCAGTATCGAGAGGTATGGGAATTGAAATCTCACCACCTTGGTAAAAACCCACTAACTGCTGATGCATTCTTAGAATACTATTCATTGTGCTGGGGGAAATAGCATACAAGTTAGGAAAAAAAAAAAACTCATGCTGGAAACACCAAAACTTCCATACTCAATCCCCAGCACTACCATAAACCAAAGTTAAGCAAATGCTCTAGTGAGGAAAAAAAAAGAGTAAATAAAAATAAAAAGGAAAATTCCTTATTTCACTTCGTGGTTCAGTTCTGCCATGTGATAAAAGAGTTAATTATTTTTTCAGTTAGTTGTGAAAATTGTCTAGCTAAATCCCTTGCAATGTCTTAGCACAGTGTCTAGGATATAATAATCTTCTAGCAGCTTTTAGAACTTAAATAATAATAACTTCAAGGTCTTAATAGCTACTCTTGGTTAGCTTTAAATCTAAATCAAACCCCATTCAAACCATGTTTATTCTGTAAAAAAAACAAAACATTCAGTATTAATACATTTTGTTAGTCCGGAATCTGGGCTCAAGATGAAGCAGTTTTAATTGAGGGAGTCACATTTTCAACTCATAACTTAATTTACATTCAGTTCTTGAGGTGCCTTTGATGACACATCTGGTCAAAATGGAATTCTTTGGCACAGAAACCGTTTCACATAAAGTCATGTCTGATTTGGGATACTCTTGTTTGCCCCCATGGCTGATCTTGTGATAGAACCATCCAGATGTGCAGCAAGCCCCCTGTCCAACCCAACGTGGCCCTGCTAATGTATACAGTGGTGGAGGGAGGCCTCCTGATGTTATCAGCAGCCGGAGCAGGAGTGATGCAAGGCAGCTGGGAGATGCTGTTATGTGTTTACAGTGTGAAAATGGCCAGAGGACATGCAGGCTTTGAGACTGTATTCTATGGTCTTTCCGTCTGTTTTAACAAGGTCTGAGTGAATACTTGGGATGCATTGGATCGACCTTCTCGTGGTGCATCCCATGAGTACCCATTCATTGGGGAAACTGACGATCCTTCCTAGCCGACTGAATCCACATGGATCCCAGTCACTTTCAAAGCCAGCAACAAGCAGCTCCTGAAAGCTTTCAACCTGACCTGTTGACTGGCTACGGAAGAAGGGCAAACGCTAGAAGAAGAAGAAGAAGAAGAAGAAGAAGAAGAAGAAGAAGAAGAAGAAGAAGAAGAAGAAGAAGAAGAAGAAGAAGAAGAAGAAGAAGAAGAAGAAGTGAATACTTAAGGCAGAAGAAATCTACATCCATCAGGGGCGTTACCATTTGAGACTCAAAGTTGAATGTCAACAAAGAAACATGGTCAGTGGGGAAATGCCAGTGGGATTGTGGGAGTGAGTTGAATAGCTGTTAGCACTCACTGGAACTGCATAACAGAGATTGCTTCTTTCAAGTCCTGCCTCGCCACTTTCTGACACTGTGGATGTGGGCAAAATTAACTTAAATTCTCCACGTTTTGACACCCGTATTCTTGCACAGATGTATTGTGAGAATTAAGGAGTCCATGTATGTAAACCACTGACAACGTTGCCCTCAAAGTCATAAATCCAATTCAATAACCAGGCAGATAGAAACAGTTATCAAAGAGAAAAAACGAAGATTGATTCTCTACGGTAACCCAGTCTGGATCCGACTGTTTTTCCTCATCCCATTTCACCCTACCAGGGATCTATATGACTTCCCTGGGTCTCCTACTTCAATTTACACTGCATGGCTGTATTGGTTTACAAGCAAGCAGAGGGAATTCGAAAGTGAGGGACTGAGCACACATGTTACAATACGTATGGACCGCAGTGAGTTCAAGTCGTTGGTCTCCACCTGCAGGAAAAAGCTTCTGGAGTGGTGAAGCAGCATTGCAGGTGTCTCTCTGTCGTTCTTCCTGTTCCCTTTTGACTTCTGGCTGTCTTTAGCCAATAAATAAATAGATAATTATTTTTTAAAAGGAAATGAGTTAAAGTATACGGTAACTATGAATGAAGTCTTGAGAGCAATCCCTAGCTCACATTTGAAAAGAAGGGCATTGCATAGGACAGTGCACCAAATACAGTGTGCGTATTACTTGGGTTCAAGCCTCAGGTTCCACCCTTCATGAGGGGGGGAGCATTTTACCAGGAGTGAAACACTGCTGCAAGTCCCTCTCTCTCCCTCTCTTTCTCTCTCTCTCTCTCTCTCTCTCTCTCTCTCTCTCTATCTATCTATCTATCTCACCCCACCCCACCTTACCGCCACACACACGTTTTTCCCCTCTGTTACTATCATAAGGTAGAAATTAATAAAGGGGGGGAATCCAGTAGGAATGGATTTGAGTGCAGCCATGGAGCCTTGTTGGGGAGCGAAGGGTGGGAAGGACATGCAAACAAACACTTAAAAACATCAACCATATAAATGGTGTCCTGAAAGGGTTTTTTTTTGTTTTGTTTTTTGTTTTTTTACCTCTGGGATTATCCCTGGAGCTTGGTGCCTATACTACAAATCCAGTGCTGCTGGTGGTGACTTTTTTTTTCCATTTTTTGTTGGATAGGACAGAGAGAAATTGAGAGTAGAGGGGGAGGGGTGAAGGAGGGGGAGAGAAAGATAGACATCTGCAGACCTGCTTTATTGCTTGTGAGAAGACCATCTTGCAGGTAGGGAGCCATGGGCTAGAGCCAGGTTCTTTGTGAAAGTCTCTGTACTTAGTACTATGTGCACTACCACCCTGGCCCTCCTGAAGTTTTTCTTTGTCTCTCTTTTTCATTAAAAAATAACAACATGGCCAGCAAAAGAGTTCAGTTTGACAGTTTATCTCCTTTGCCAAGCTCATGGGAGCATGGGAGTATTGATGCTGTGGTCTTATTCTCTGTCTCATTTTCCGTTTCTCTGTTTATATCTGAAAAAAGCCGCTTGGAGTCATGTAATTCCCTGGAAACTATACAGCCGCTGTTGGTTCAGAAGAAATGTAACCCAGGTTTATCTGTAATAGGAAGGTAGAGTTGTATTTTTGTCGAGTCATTGTAAGAAGAAAACTTTTGACTCTCCCTTCTGTATGTGAAGGAGCTTCTCTGTCCCCTCGGCTGTGACACAAGGAGACTTTACACTGAGGACAGAGAGACTGCAACATGAAGAGATTCAAGCGGCTGAGTACTTGATGGCATCCTTAAGTAACTAGATAAACTCTTGTTGAAACTTGAAAGGTCACTTCTATTGTCTTATGCTGTGTTAATTGCCTCTCTTTAAAAACTGCAAGGAGTGTTTATAAAAGCATTGGCTTGAATTTGACCCTCATGAGTCACAAATGGCAACATAGAGGTGGGTCTGTTTTGTCTTTTTTAATTCCTTACGGCATTTTATTTTAAGCAGGCTATATGTCTCTTTTGTACTGATGTAAAAATGGGAAGACTTAGAGGAGAAAGGACTTTGATGAGCTGCCGGGGAAGTTTTCCCTGTTTTTGTCCATTAGAGAAGAATTCTGTGAGTTATCTCTTTATATCTTTTTTCCTTTTTTTTCCTTTTTTTTTTTTTTTTTTTTTGTGCCACCACTAGGAATCCTCAGCTCTTGGTGGCCATTTTTTTTTCTTTTCCGTTTTATTCGATAGGACAGAGAGGAATTGAGAGGGAAGGGGGAGAGAAGGGAGAAAGATGTTTAAACACCTATGGATCTGCTTCACTACTTGTGAGAGGAGTGGGAGAGACAGAGAAGGAGAGAGAAAGAATAACACCTGCATCACTGCTTCTCTGTTCATGAAGCTTTCATCTCGCACATAGGGACCAGGCTCTTGAACTTGGAATCTTGTACATTGTACATGCTAACTCCATGGGGTGTGTCATTAAAGAGTCGCTCAATACTTTTTTTTATTGTTAAACAATGCAGTTATAGCTTCTACTTTCCCTAAGAGACACAACTCACTACTCCCATCATTCATACCTTTAACCTCAACTTTCTCACTCCAGACTCCTGACCTGGGGTCCTAAAAGGTGGCTCAGTGGTAGAGCACAAGCCTCGTAGGAGTGAGGACCTAAGTTCAATCCCTGTCATGTCATACGACCCCAAAATAGATTTGATTTTTTCTTTTGTAAACTAAGCATTCATACATATTCCTAAATAGTTATATACTAGCCTAAAAGATAGTTTTTCTTACAAATTAATATACAGAGACTCAGGAAATTAGAATAAAATGAACTGAAATGTATGAACCTTTTTGTTTTCACCACAGAATGGACCTTGGTTCAACAAGACCTAGTGGGTCTTACATGCTACTTTTATTTCTGTGTTCCTCAGTGCGCTAGTCTTCTTTTCATTTATCTTGGAAGCCTGTGCAAACTTACTTCTACATTCTTTCAATCAACTTGATGAATGGATTTTCAAACTTTCCCCTCATACCCCCTCTCCTTCAATTTTCAGATCAGCAAATTCTGCAGATGCTTTTTTTTCACATCCAATATATGAGATTAAAGACATGCATTTGATAAAAAAAAAGATAGATTGTAAATGCCTGGACATTTTCTCATTTTTCACTGATGATATTCATTGAAAAAATGCAAATGACAAAGCCCCCAAATTCTTGTGATAAGTCTTTACAGAACCTATCTATCTATCTATCTATCTATCAATCTATCTATCAATTCTTCAGCCATTCCACTAAACTGGTATTTACTGATCTATGTTTTTTATGTCCCTGGTGACACAATCTTTGATAAGCAGGTACTCAGACTGAAAGTATTAGGCATATGCTTACTGAAATAACATTGGCACTTAGCATATATATATATTTCTTTTTACTCTTTTATTTTTTTAGTTAGTAGGAGAAATAGAGAGAGACCAGAGAACCTCTACCTTATGGTGGTGCTGGAGATTGAATCTTGGACCTTAGAGCCTTGGGCATGAATGTCTTTTTGCATGACCGTTACATTATCTCCCCAGCCTGTGATGATTATTTTACATATATATATAACTGTTTCAACAGTCAGTCTCTTCATAGAGAAAAGACGACAGCCATGAAAAGTGTCATGAAGGAAGAAGGAGCAGGACAGTGTCAAAAATAAATGACAGATCAATTAATATAGGTACATGAGTAATGAGAACAATAGTTAAAATCATAATATAAAGTGGGCATCAGAGTAAGTACACAGTCAGAATAATAAACTTGTAATAGATGTAGAATGATTAAAACAACAATGATAATGGAGTCTTTTAAGAGAACCTCTGAACTGTGATCTAGAAGTTATTTTCCACATGTTGTCTGTCAATTATCTAGATTTTATTTCCAACTACACTTTAGAATAGTATTTTTAAGCATTTTTTTATCTTTATTTATTTATTGGATAGAGACAGCCATAAATAGAGAGGGGAAAGTGTGATAGAGAGGGAGAGAGACAGACACCTGCAGCCCTACTTCACCAACTTGCAAAGCTTTGCCCCTGTACGTGGGCTCTGGGGGCTTGAACCTGGGTCCTCATGCATTGTAACATGTGCACTCAACCAGGTGCACCACTACTCAGCCCCCCAGAATATTATTATATGCCAGCTTTATTTAAATGTAAATGATAGCGTTCATTATAAAGTATGATATTGTATGTCATATAAATATTCATTTTAAATGTCAGCATTTTCAGTTTATTCTGTTTTAGATAGATAGGTATGAACTATGTCCTGAAGTACTTACTGCCTTGAGATAAGTAGTATTTTCTTTAAAAAATCTTTTTTATTATCTTTAATTATTTATTGGGGAGTGACAGTCAGAAATTGAGAGGAAGGGGGAGACAGAGAGGGAGACAGAAAGACACCTACAATCCTGTTTCACCACTCACAAAGCTTTCCCCATGCAGGTGGGGACTGGGTGGTTGAACCCTGGTCCTTGTGCATTGTAACATGTGTGCTCAACCAGGTATGCCACCACCAGGGCCCAAGTACTTACTATCTTCATAGTCGTTCATTCTTGTATGTATTTTATGTGTTTATAATCCAACTATAAATGGGAATCTATTGAGTATCATGTTGGAGAGTTGTGTGCGTGTGTTAACAATCCTTTGGGGGAAAGGAAATACGTTGAGAAGGTGTGAGTGGCTAATTTTCCTGTCGTAGTTTCATCTTCATCTCAGCTGCCTAAGCAACTCCTAAAACATATGAAGGGGGGCCAGGTGGTGGCGCACCTGGTTAAGGACACACATTACTGTGCAAAAGGATCCAGGTTCAAGCCCCTGGTCGCCACCTGCAAAGGAATAGCTTCACAAGTGGTGAAGCAGGCCTGTAGGTGTCCTACTATCTCTTTCCTTTCTACCCTTCTCTCAATTTCTCTCTGTTTATACCCAATAATAAATGAAAAAAAATAAAGTAAAACATATGAAGGGTTGGCTTTTAGAACCTCAGTAATTTTCACACAGACAGAAACTCAAATGTATAAACACAAAAAGGAGAAATATGTTTATATTTTATTTCATTTACTTTTAAGTTATTTATTCCCTTTTGTTGCCCTTGTTTAATTGTTGTAGTTGTCATTGGTGTTGGATAGAACAGAGAGAAATGGAGAGAGGAGGGGAAGACAGAGAGGGGCAGAGAAAGACAGACACCTGCAGACCTGCTTCACTGTTTGTGGAGCGACCCCCGAAACCCCCACCCCGCCCCTGCAGGTGGGGAACCAGGGGCTCGAGCCAGGATCCTTAATGCCAGTCCTTGTACTTTGCACCACCTGCGCTTAACCCTCTGCACTACTGCCCGATTCTCTATATTTTATAAATCTTTAATTACATACTATACACATTTTTCTGTCTCTCTGGAAGCTACTGGAAGTCAATCTGTGTAGAGTAAATCTATTATATCTATTTTATTAATAGGTGCAGGAAAATATGGAGAAACTACACTCTTCTTGAATGTTCTACTAGTAATATTTATTCTGTTTTACATTTTTTTTAATCTCTTGTGGCATAAAGGGTACTTTGAAACCACGTCCTTATACTTGGATTCATTCACACTCATTATTTTTAATATGTATGATACGGTATCATGAACCATAAATAGATTAATTAATGACCGTGTTATTTCATTGAACAGGTTACCTTTCATTATACAGTACGTTACAATTCTTCAAATATTAAGATGTATGCTGTTAGATTACATTCTGATAACGGTGTAGAAATTTCCCTTTTTTACCAGTCAGCATTGTTACCATTATTTAAAGCATATATATATATATGTTTTTTTTTAAGTTGCCAGGGCTTTCGAGTTCTATGTTGACATTTTATTTATAGAGGAAACAGAGTGGCCATATTGATGAACCTCCACTTTAGCTAGCGGAGTGAAAACCTGTTCTCTGATGGCTTATAGCTGTCGTACTCATTCACTTTCTGCCTTCACATACCTACTTCAGTTCCCTTTCCTTCTACTTTCATCATTTTCAGAGACCCCCAACCCAAATATTTTACAACTAAGCATCGTAACTTCCTATTATGATCTCAAGAAATCATTCCTGTGAGGTCTGGGGAGGTGGAGCAGTGATAAAGCTTTGGACTTGGGGGTCGGGCGGTACCACAGCGGGTTAAGCGCACATGGCCCAAGGGGATGGGAGCAGTAGAATAAAGCCAGGATATTTGCGGTGGGTTTCTGTTGACCATACACATTCGTGGCCTTGTTCAAAGGGATGGGGGAGCAGGTACAGGAAGGTACCCTGTCTGAAGAAGCCCATCCATCATAAGTTCATGACGTCAGGAGGACCTGCCTCGTGCCCCGCACCCAAGAAAGGGGGGCTCGGGGTCAACTCTCACGGAAATAATGGCTTGGAGTTCTCAGACAGTGGGCCCTTTCCCCACACTCATCTACACACATTATCTTTCATATTGATCAGGAGAAAGCAAGTTCTACAAGTCTGACTTGGAAGTCTCTGTATTTCATGACTCAGTAGAAACTACCAGGCATTCAGGAGGAAATAACAAAGTGCACATTTGGTATCTATAATTAGATCAGGTGTCACTTAGTGGTCCAGGAAATGTGTCAGCCAATTAAAAAAGAAGATGGTCTACCCTAAGGAGACATCAGCTCTTAGAACTGAGGCCTAATGCTTCCATTCTTGGCTCTTATGAATCCATTATTTATTTATTTATTTCTTCTTAACATATAAATTGACATGAGACATTTATATCTTGCATTAGTAAGCTACTGTAGAGAAAACTGCACAGGTTGCAGGTTTAAAAAAGTCTATTTAAAAAAATGATGAAAGTTTTATACTACAGTTTTCTTTCTTTCTCTTTTTTTTTTGAAAAATAGGGAGAGTATTGTCTTATTTACTTGATCATTGATAGTGTTAATTTATGTAGATTTTGCATATATGCCAACGTACTCTCTGTTTTAATGGCCTTTCTATAAAGTATTTTCTTGACTTTCTTTCTTGCTGTCTACCCAATTTCAAATATCTGAGAATCTAATGAGTTATTTCACAGTTTCCACTTGAAATGTAAATAGACTTACTTGGAAAAGTAACTTGAAATAAACTCTAGTTTTTGTGTGTGTGTGTTTTTTTTTTTTTTTTTTTTACTACAGGTTTATCCAAGTAAAAGGAGAAGGAGGAGAAGAAATTAGAAGGGAAACTAACCTATTTAGAATTATTTAGAGGAGATGTGAGGTTTGGAGAAAGATTTACAACAGACAGGGATTAGTGGAACCCAGTCTAGGATGGACTACTGTTTCTTTTTTTTTTTTTAAATTTCTTTATTGGGGAATTAATGTTTTACACTTGACAGTAAATACAATAGTTTGTACATGCATAACATTTCCCAGTTTTCCATCTAACAATACAACCCCCACTAGGTCCTCTGTCACCCTTTTTGGACCTGTATCCCCACCATCACCACCCACTCACCATAGTCTTTTACTTTGGTGCAATATTCCAATTCCAGATGAGGTTCTACTTGTGTTTTCACTTCTGATCTTGTTTTTCAACTTCTGCCTGAGAGTGAGATCATCCCATATTCATCCTTCTGTTTCTGACTTATTACACTTAGCATGAATTTTTCAAGGTTCATCTAAGATTGGCTGAAAATGGTGAAGTCACCATTTTTTATAACTGAGTAGTACTCCATTGTGTATATAGACCACAACTTGCTCAGCCACTCATGTATTTTTGGACACCTGGGTTGCTTCCAGGTTTTGGCTATTACAAATTGTGCTGCTAAGAACATATGTGTACACAGATCTTTTTGGATGGGTGTTGGTCTGCTTCTAAATTCTGCTTCTAAGACCCCTTCTGTTTCATTGGTTTAATCCCTCCAGCTTAACACTGTATTCTATTTACATAAACACTGTTAACTAAGCACCACCCTGCCTCCAGGGAACTGGTTTAATCCTTACTGTTTTGCATGCTTTTTCCTGCTCCCCACCCCCTATCCTGCATACGTCCTCTTAGGACCTGACACTTCCACCTCAGGATATGTAAGGACTGGATTGTGATTAGAGATAGCTTAGATTGCGCTGCGTTCCACATGAATAAAGACTGAACTGCGTACCACTCAGCCATGAGTCCCTGGTCATCTCTCTCTCCCGCCTGCCAAGCTAGCCCGGCAGATGGGTGTGTTGGGTTCCTCAGGATACATCCCCAGGGAAGGAATTGCAGGATCATAGGACAGGTCCATTTCTGGCCTTCTGAGATTCTCCAGACTGTTCTCCACAGAGGTTGGACCAATTTACATTCCCACCAGCAGTGCAGGAGGGTTCCTTTGATCCTACAACCTCTCCAGCATTTGTTGCTGCTACGTTTTCTGATGTATGATATTCTCACAGGAGTGAAGTGGTATCTCACGGTTGTCTTTATTTGCATTTCTCTGGCAATCAAAGACTTGGAGCATTTTTTCATGTGTTTTTTTCATGCCTTTTGGATCTCTTCTGTGGTGAATATTCTGTCCATGCCCTCTCCCCAATTTTGGATGGGGTTATTTGTTTTCTTATGGCTGAGTTTGGCAGGACTACTCTTTCAATTTGCATGACAATGATTTTAGTGTTAAGGCTGATATCTAGTTTAGAGAACTAATTGCTTGACAAGCTTCCTTTCTCAGTGCCTCAAATTATGTGGCCACGAAGATCCAGAGAACACAGCTAATTTGTTTAGTCTTTTCTACTTAAAACTTTGTCTGTTTTTGTACTCTGCATTGAAAGTTGATCCTCCGTGAAGAAGATTTCTGTCACTTAACCAAGGAAGGAACTATGCTGCAGTGTTCATAGCACAAGACTCTCCTCTCTAAAACCCTGAGCTGGATCTGTATATATAGGGGAACGTGGGGCAAAGACTAATAACATACTAAGCCATTCACCTTCTTTTCCATGAACTATACACAAGAGTCTTGCCAACTACAGATGTATCCTTAGCAGAGAAATAATACTGTTACCACTTTCTTCGACAAATCACTAAATTTGTGACCTGCTGGTATGGTGTTCTAAGGATGATCAGAGATCCTTTGAAGTGTTGGCAAGGTCATGTTTCAGACATAGTGCACTTTTCTCTTGCTGTTTTTTTTTTTTTTTTCCCTTTATCTAGCTCTTTAATGTGCAAAGACAAATTATCTGTTTTTTTTTTTAATGATTAGTAGATGCAAGATATAAGCGTGATGGTCAGTTTTTACTTCACTTCACTGACCTTGCTGAAAAATGAGCAAGAAGATAGAAATGCCCTCCTGTAATACTAAACGCCTTTGCTCTTCTGCAGTTAATTGGACTGTTTTATCAATTTATGTCTATGTATGAAATGGGGGTCTATTAAAATGCCCACCATGAGATGGTATCCCCATGACATTTGAATTGCACAGATCATGCATTTCTATGTCAGTTCAAGTATACTAATTCAAAACCTAACAAAAGAATTTGCTTCTTGCACTTCAAAGATGAATTAATCTATGAAAAAAAAAAGTAACATCTATTAGGGCTATAAAACAAATGAAAAATTAATTGGGTATTTAAAGGTCTTTTTTTTTTTTTTTTTTAAGACAGTGGAGTTTAGTGATGCCTTAAATCCTCTTAACAGATCAAACTGTGTGTTCAGTCTGAAAAAGTTCTTTGCTTGTTTCCTGATCATTGTGCTTTCAGATCATTTTCTCTTCTTGGCTGGTCTGAAAGTTTTGGTTGGGGGAGCTGCAATGTCCCTCATTAAGTTATAAATGCTTCCTCAGCACCTACAAAACTAGCTACAGACTCCACAGCTTCAAGTCTCTTTTTCTTCAGTTATGAAGCTTTAACATAGCTCGTGAAAGATACTTTAAAAATTTCCCCTAAATATTGGCTTGGCAGCTATTTTGCAACTTTCTTAAGTCAGATTTGCAAAGCGCTTGTTTTCCTATCACTTCTGATTTTCATAATGCATAACACCTAGAGACACTTTCTTAAACACCAGGCTCTTTGAAAATGGCATACCCTAAGTAATTTTCAAACCTGTGATTAACATGCTAGCTTCTTTCTCGGATTACATTCACTTTATTAGTATTATTTTTTTAATGTCTCTGATTCTAGATGGTTTAATTTTACATATTTTTAACATAAAAACATAGTTTGTGAAGTCTGACACATAATATGGAGACTTTTATTTTTATCTCCAGTGTTATTTAACTAATTTGTGAGTGTTCCAGGTAAGGTGTTAGAAGCATCTGGTAATGTGTTTGTAAAGTGACCAGAAAGTAACTCTCAAACATTAGCATAATAGCTCTCCTGGATAGTGGTCCTGTTTGCCGTGAGTGTCATCTGGGCTGGCTTGCACAGCATTGGGAGGGATTTTGCTGTTATTATTACTTTAAAAAAATTGTGTATTTATTTTCCTTTTTGTTGCCCTTTTAATTATTACTTTTTTAAAAAATCTGTCTACCTATCTATCTGTCATCATCCATCTATGAGAAAATGTTAGCCAGGGGGGAGTTGGGCTGTAGCAAAGTGGGTTAAGCACAGGTGGTGCAAAGCACGAAGACCGGTATAAGGATCCCTGTTCGAGTCCCCAGCTCCCCACCTGCAGGGGAGTCGCTTCACAAGCAGTGAAGCAAGTCTGCAGGTGTCTGTCTTTCTCTCTCCCTCTCTGTCTTCCCCTCCTCGCTTCACTTCTCTCTGTCCTATCCAACAACAATGACATCAATAACAACAATAATAACTAAAACAATAAAAAACGAAGGCAACGAAAGGAATAAATAAATTTCTGAATATATTAAGAAAGAAAAAGAAAATGTTATCCAGGAGTAGTGAAGTCCTGACAATGACCAAAAGACAAAAAAAGGAAAAAAAAAAAAAAAAAAAAGAAAGAAAGAAAGAAAGAAAAAAAGAAAAGGAATGATTGGAGTGGGTGGTCAAATCAATTTATCAAAATATATTGTGAGCTAGAACAATAGTTGAATGTCCCTAACACATTCCCAAAAGGAAAGTTATCTTTCTCTAATTCAGTATTTTGAAGTTACATTTTTTTAAAAATTTTTATTTAAGAAAGGATTAATGAACAAAAACATAAGGTAGGAGGGGTACAACTCCACACAATTCCCACCTCCCAATCCCCATAGCTCACCCCCTCCCATGATAGCTTTCCCAGTCTCTAGCCCTCTGGGAGCATGGACCCAGGGTCGTTGAGGGTTGCAGAAGGTAGAAGGTCTGAAGTTACATTCCTACAGTACTAAAATACTTTTTCTGCCTTAAGGATACCGACAATGATGCATACCTCTGTGCCTGTCTCAAGTCGCACTGGGTACATTCCCAGATCTGAAATTGTTTTCAAAGCAAAGGGAAAAAGAAGTTAAAAAGGCATGACCGTGTGTGTGTGGGGGGGGGAAACAGTAATGATGGTGTTATGTGGAAGAGGCTTACAGGTTATAATTCAAATATAAAAGTCCATATTCAATTAAATTCACTGAGCTCATCTCCTGTGTGACTGGGTATCATGGGAGGGTAGGTATCTGGTCAAAGCACTGAGGATTAGTCATGAGATACAATAACTTCATTTCCTGAAATGGTTACCCTCAAGTTAGCATTGTGATCCTTTTCTTCCTATATTGTAATTGTATCAGCAGGAGAATATTGGAAATAACTGAATTGGAAGGTAATGATTTTTTTTCTGAGGTTGAGTTCATGACATAAAAGATTCTATGTTCCAAACATCTCCACCTCAATGAAAAGCCCTTTCTTCATGATTGATCTTTCTTTCAAAGCTCCATTTTTTTTTTTCAAGATTACTTTCTTCTTAAATCTACTATTTGGAAAACAGTGTCTTCTATGAAAATCACATATTTACTTGAGGAAGTACAGACAACTTCACAGTGGGAAGACTAATTTAGGCTTATTCCATCAACTCCATGGCATCTAACATCTCTAATGATTCCATTGCTTAGTGTTTTGCCTAAAACCTACTTTGCTACAACCTTGGAAGTTAAGAATTCCAAAAAGGTGTCTCTGGTAAGAGAAATGTATGGTCTCCCTCTTCTGAAGCCCAAAAGTCCAAAGTTGGCAAATTTGGTCCCTTGTCAGGCCACTGAGTGAAGATCAGAACCTGACTCATCTCTATCTTGTAAATAGCTGTCATCTCTCGGTTCTCTGTATCTCTCTGGTTCTCTGATGATAATCTTCTTTCTTCCTGTCTCTTTTTCCTTTTGTTTTTTAATTTCTTTATTGGGGGATTAATCTTTTTCAGTTGACAGTAAGTACAATAGTTTGTACATGCATAACATTTCTCAGTTTTCCACATAACGATACAATGCCCACTAGGTCCTCTGTCATCCTCTTTTTCCAGGGCCGGTACTCCCCCCCCCCCAAGTGTCTTTTATTTAGGTGCAATACACCAACTCCAGACTTGTCCCACCCTACAGACTTTACTTTAACTTGCTTAACTCCATAAAGATCCTATCTCCCAACAAGGTCACATTATAAAGTAATGGAGGTAAGAAATTCAACACATAAATTTTCCAGGGACATAATTCAACCCATCTCAAACTAATTGAGGTCAAAATGCAGTTTGACACCCTACACACATTTACAACAGGAAAAAAATAAAACATTACTATTAACAGGTCTTCAAAGGGATATATATATATATATCTTTAAAATTCTTGTGATGAATTAAGTGAAGCTGTTTGCAATATTACACCGAAAGAAAATAGCTTAACTATATGTGTGTGTGTGTGTACTTATGTGTTCATGAAGTATTTTTTTGTATGTGTGTATATATGTGCATGTGTGTGATTTTGTGGAGGTGCAAATTTGAGCACTTGTGCAGAGAACAGGACTAGAATGGGCTCGGCTAGTCTAGATGTAGGCATTTGAGTGGACAACTTCCACAAAGTTGAGAGGAATAATTCTCCATTTTAGTTTTCGTTGTCCACATCCAAGAGGAAAAAAAAAGAACAGAAAGTGACAGCTTTATGTGAGCAACCTCTTTGAATTAGTGTTGTATTGTTTTTTGGAAGCTAAGGCATAACCAACGTCAAGAACTTGTTTTTTAATTCATCTTTATTGTTTCAATATACATTATGGATACGGGGCCTCCTCCACATCCACTTTCACTGCTATGGGCTACTTGTGTCGTTCAGATTAAGAAATAGACAACAGTCCTGTGATGTCAGAGCTCAAAACTGGGCTGTCAGCATGCCGTGACCTATAAGATATCTCTGTTAGACACAAAGGTTGCATAGCTTTCTGTGCTGAATTTGTGCCCCAGATCAAATCGATGGGGTTTACAGTCAACAACATTTATACACTTTTCCCATATTTGGGAGCTACTCTCTTCCCTGATCCAGCTTTCTAGCCTTTTTTTCCAGCCCTGGTATCATCTACCCAGACAGTAACTTGAGTCCACCTGCATATCATATGTCAGGCTCAGGCAAAAACTAATAAAGTCATAGGCCTTTTGGAATATATCTAAAATAGACTTACTAGCTATTGCCGAAACGGAGACCCCAGATTTCCATCTGCACTATTCCAGCCTCTAGGTTCATGATTAATCAACAAATTGTATGACTTCATATGTTTACTACTCTCTTTTCAGCCACCAGGTTCCAGATGCCAGCATGATGCCAACCAGACTTCCCTGGACAGAGACCCCACCAATGTGTCCTGGAGCCCCGCGTCCCCAGAGCCCTGCCCCACTAGGGAGAGAGAGAGACAGGCTGGGAGTATGGATCCACCTGTCAACGCCCATGTACAGCGGGGAAGCAATTACAGAAGCCAGACCCTCCACCTTCTGCTTACACTCAGAACTTTGGGGCTACACTTTCTTTACAGGGGTTTTTTAATCCGTTCTATCTTATGTTTCAGGGGATACACTCTGGTGACGCCATATGCCGCGGCCCAGTGTTGACGTCACTTTGGCGACAGGAGGCTGCCTGCGCGGGCAGTGATCTGCGCAGGCACACAGCAGGCTGGAGGCCAATCCAGACTGCCGATGTGCAAAGCATTGTGGGTAGGCTGAGTAGGCTTAAAAGGACAGCGGCCGGAAGTCTCGGGCTCTGGCTGCGGCTTCTTCTCCTGATTGGTGCCTCTCGGCGCAGGTGCCCCAGACAGACATCCATCCCATCCCATCCATCCCATCCCATCTATCCCATCCCATCCATCCCATCATCCATCCCATCATCCATCCCATCCATCCATCCCATCATATCATCCATCCCATCCATCCATCCCATCCATCCATCCCATCCCATCCCATCATATCATCCATCCCATCCCATCCCATCCCATCCCATCCATCCCATCCCATCCCATCCCATCCCATCCCATCCCATCCCATCCCATCCATCCCATCCCATCCATCCCATCCCATCCATCCCATCCCATCTATCCCATCCCATCCATCCCATCATCCATCCCATCATCCATCCCATCCATCCATCCCATCATATCATCCATCCCATCCATCCATCCCATCCATCCCATCCATCCATCCCATCCCATCCCATCATATCATCCATCCCATCCCATCCCATCCCATCCCATCCCATCCATCCCATCCCATCCATCCCATCCCATCCCATCCCATCCCATCCCATCCCATCCATCCCATCCCATCCCATCCATCCCATCCCATCCCATCCCATCCATCCCATCCATCCCATCCATTCCATCCCATCCATCCCATCCATCCCATCCATTCCATCATCCATCCCATCATCCATCCCATCCATCCATCCCATCCATCCATCCCATCCCATCCCATCATATCATCCATCCCATCCCATCCCATCCATCCCATCCATTCCATCCCATCCATCCCATCCATTCCATCCATCCCATCCCATCCCATCCATCCATCCATCCCATCCATCCATCCCATCCCATCCCATCATATCATCCATCCCGTCCCATCCCATCCCATCCATCCCATCCCATCCCATCCCATCCCATCCATCCCATCCCATCCATCCCATCCATCCCATCCATCCCATCCCATCCCATCATATCATCCATCCCATCCCATCCATCCCATCCCATCCCATCCCATCCATCCCATCCATCCCATCCATTCCATCCCATCCATCCCATCCATCCCATCCATTCCATCATCCATCCCATCATCCATCCCATCCCATCCCATCATATCATCCATCCCATCCCATCCCATCCATCCCATCCATCCCATCCATTCCATCCCATCCATCCCATCCATCCCATCCATTCCATCATCCATCCCATCCATCCATCCCATCCCATCCCATCATATCATCCATCCCATCCCATCCCATCCATCCCATCCATTCCATCCCATCCATCCCATCCATTCCATCCATCCCATCCCATCCCATCCATCCATCCATCCCATCCATCCATCCCATCCATCCATCCCATCCCATCCCATCATATCATCCATCCCGTCCCATCCCATCCCATCCATCCCATCCCATCCCATCCCATCCCATCCATCCCATCCCATCCATCCCATCCATCCCATCCATTCCATCCCATCCATCCCATCCATCCCATCCCATCCCATCATATCATCCATCCCATCCCATCCATCCCATCCATCCCATCCCATCCATCCATCCATCCATCCCATCATCCATCCCATCCCATCCCATCATATCATCCATCCCATCCCATCCCATCCCATCCCATCCCATCCCATCCATCCCATCCATCCCATCCATCCCATCCATCCCATCCATCCCATCCCATCCATCCATCCATCCCATCATCCATCCCATCCCATCCCATCCAATCCCATCCATCCCTCCATCGTCTCCTGGGAACTGAACCCGAGGGACCCTGCCAGCTGCTAAGCTTTTATCCCTCTACAGCCATGAGCACCTTTCCCAGGGCTGACCATGGTTGATCTTATGGGACTAAGCTTTGATCACCATGTTCAGACTTCAGAGACCGAGTATATGCGGAACCCTTGCTGAGAAGTGCTGATTTATAGCCGCTGTGAATTCTTCTATATGCGACACAAGCAGCCCCAACCCCCATACCTCTTTTTAAGGGAATTGACAACAATACACCATGTAAACAACATCCAGCTATTTAGCACATAATAGAAAGGTTTCTGTATCCCAGCTGATACATACTCCTTATTCTCAGCATTTTCACTCAGAGAGATACGTTGAAAATAGACCCTTTGGGGGCCAGGTGCTGGCGCTCCTGGTTAAGCGCACAGGTTTCAGTGCAGAAGGACCCCAGTTCAAGCCCCTGGTCCCCACCTGTAGGGGGAAAGCTTCCTGAGTGGTGAAGCAGGGCTGCAGGTGTCACTCTTCTCTCTATCTTCCCCTCCCCTCTCGCTTTCTGGCTGTCTCTACCCAATAAATAAATAAAGATAATATAAAAAAATTTTAAAAAAAGACCCTACTTTTTAAAAGGTTTTTATTACTATTATTTAAATGTTATTTATTTATTTTCCCTTTTGTTGCCTTTGTTGTCTTTTGTTGTCATTGTTGGATAGGACAGAGAGAAATGGAGAGAGGAGGGGAAGACAGAGAGGGGGAGAGACAGACAAACACCTGCAGACCTGCCTCATTCACCGCCTGTGAAGCGACTCCCCTGCAGGTGGGGAGCCGGGGGCGCGAACCAGGATCCTTGCTGCAGTCCTTGCGCTTTGCCCCATGTGCTCTTAACCCGCTGCGCTACCGCCCGACTCCCGAAAATAGACGGTATCGTAACAGGCTAATCTTACAGCGGGTGGAGGCGAGAGATGAGTGAGATAGCCAAGCAAACGGTGATATGTAAACCTCTCTCTCTCTCTCTCTCTGCCAGTGTTATTACTGCGATTGGAAGTTATACTGCAACTTCACCCCTTCCAGGGATCATTTATTTATTTTCTTTTTCTGATAGAGAAAGAAGCAGAGAGGAAGACAAGAGAGGAAAAGAGACACCTGTAGCATTACTTCACTGCACATGAAGCCTCCCCCATACTGTTAGGGATAAGGGCTCAAACCCAGGTCCTCACAAATAGTAACATACATACTGTACCCTTCACTGGGTAGTTATTCAAGCCCCTGAGATAAATATCTTTGATCTGAAAATCTGGTTATCTAACTGGAAGATAGTCTAGCCACAGGGAATACAGAAAAAGAGTCAAACATCGTCCATCTTTTTTTTTTTTTGGTCACAGAATTTTCTCCTTTCCTGAATTTAAAACCTGACTTTTTACTCCTAAAGAAAATGATTACTTAAGGTCACATCTGATCAAAACAATACGCACACAGTTCAGAAATTTGTGTTAAGTTTCTGTACCATAATGGCTACTGTCATCACAAACATATAGAATGATGGGCAGAAAGTGGTATAGGGATGGGGGGGTAGCTCAGTTATAGAGTGCATGCTTTAGAGGAGTGAAGCCTGAAGGAGGAGAAAGAACAAAAAAAAAAATGGAATAAATAATGGAATCCATGTTGTAAATATTTGGCTGCAGAGTTTGTGCCTTGGATTCTTATGCAAAAAAGAAAAAAGCCTTAAACTGTTCATTTCCAAACCTCAAAAAACTAGACTGCTAGCCTATAGAGCAAAAAGACAGATCATTTGTAAACTTAATGCTATACTCTGGGCGGGGGTGGAGGGCAGGGAGCTAACACAGTAGTTATGAAAACAAATTTCATGTCTGAGGCATCTGAGGTCCCAGGTTCAATCACCAGTACCATCATAAGGCAGAGTTGAGCAATGCTCTGTTGTTATTTTTTTAATCTATATACTCTGACTGATTTTCCTCATGTAAATAGAGAGAGAGAGGGAGAGAAGGACTCACCCTTAAAAAAAGATGTGCTTGAAGACAACAAGGGCAACAAAAGGGAAAAATAAATAAATGAAAAATTTTTTTAAATAGTCAAAAAAAAAGATGTGCTTTTAAAAAATTTTACAGTTGATGCCAGCTTGACAATGCTGACTAAAAATTGTAACAATCAGACTTTACACAGTTTAAAGATAGCCCCAACCATGCGGATATTTCAAAGAGAAAGAGAAAAGCTACTTCCAGATATTGTGGGTCTTCCTTTCTGGCATAAGGGTCATCTCTTGTGCTCCCATTAAAAAAAAAAATTTCATTAGTTGTGCCCAAGAAGATTCAGTTATTTCCCCCCCATATTCAATTTTGTTTCTAAAACATAGGAAGGCAAACCAAAAGGTTTCTGATTCTGTGTCTTCAAAATCTATTGCCCTACACTCAATTTTATTTTATTGTTATTCTGGAAGATGGAATTGGGTCAATAAAGAACTTGAGGAAACTGAATCTCCTGGCAGGTTCTCTAGCAAGGACAAAAAGCTGTGCTGAGTCACAGGATACTGATTTTAAAACTATAGAGACTGCTGTCAGTCAGCAATAAACTCAAAGGGAGTGGAGGTCAGAAAGAAAGAAATAGAAAAGAAACTCTATTATCTGATAGTAATAAAACATAATCCTTAGGAAGAAAGTATTGCTATAAACCACAGGACAACATCTGTCATGTTCTGAATGGAAAGAAATAGGCTTCACACCAGAACTTGCCTACGTTTGAAAAGATGCCACTTTGGGCACAAGAAATTCTACAAAATTACAGAATCACTTTCTAAGACGTGCCTCTGAAAAAAGAAATTGTTCCTGAGATACTGAAGTGGGGGAGGTTGAAAGCACATGGTGTAAATCGCAAGGACCAGCGTTACGGATCCCAGTTCGAGCCCCAGGCTCCCCACCTGCAGGGGAGTCGCTTCACAAGCTTCACGTGAAGCAGGTCTGCAGGTGTCTTTCTTTCCTCCTCTCTGTCTTCCCCTTCTCGATTTCTCTCTGTCCTATGCAAGAACAACAACAACAATGATAAACAACAGCAAAGAAAAAGGGGGAAAAGGAACTGATAAAGCCCTGGTTATTAAGGTGGATCTAATAGCTGATTACTTAAATGAAATAAACGCATGTGTGCTCGGATTCAGTGAGTGGAGATTATCTGAGACAGATAAAGCAACAGAAATAATCAATGCTACAAAAGCCCCAGTTGATGTTTGCATTGTGCTACACACATTTTTTTAGAAAAGAGATCTACATATGTTTTCTCCCATTCAACTGTGTGACTTTTAACATTGATATTTTCCTTTGCTGTTCAAAAAAGGTTTTGAGATACCTGTATTCCCATTTTATTTTATTATTTTTTTGTTTTTGCTTTTGTCTCTCCTGGTGTTTTAGTTCCCAAACACATTTCTGAGGCTGGTGTCAACAAGAATATAACCTCTGCTAATTTTTTATGTTTTTATAATTTCAAATCTCATACCTAAGTCTTCTATTCATTTTGAGTGAAATTGTGTATGTGATATTATCAAATGGTTTCCATTCGTTCTGTTGCGTGTGGCTTTCCAGTTTTTTCAACATCATTTATTGGTTAAAAAAGAAAAAAAACAAAACACAACTCTTGTTCCATTGTAGATACTTGGCTCCTTTGTAATAAATCAGTTTTTCACATACCTGTGGTTTTATATTTGAATTGTCAGTTTTGTTAGATTAATCAGTACAGTTGATTTAATTCCATATTTTATTGTTTAAATGACTATCACACTGTAGTGTCACTTGACGTATTTCACTTTCTCACAATTATATTTGTTATTTGGGGTGTTTTGTAGTTACACATTTCTTGGTGCTGACTGATGTACCTGATGGTTGAGCACACATGTGACTTTGTTTCGAGACCGGAGATCAATGCCCGAATCCCCAGCTACTGAAGGAAAGCTCGCGAGGGCTAGATCAGCCCTGCAGGTGTCTCGTCTCTATGTCTTTCCTTTTCTATCTCTCACACTCTGTCAGAAAGAAAGAAAAGAGGGAGTCGGGTGATAGCATAGCACATTAAGTGCACGTGGCACGAAGCTCAAGAACCAGTGTAAGGATCCCGGTTCGAGGCCCCGGCTCCCTGCTTGCAGGGGAGTCGCTTCACAGGCAGTGAAGCAGGTCTGCAGGTGTCTGTCTTTCTCTCCCCCTCTCTGTTCCCCTCCTCTCTCCATTTCTCTCTGTCTTATCCAACAACAATGACATCAATAACAACAATAATAACTACAACAAAAAAAGAAGAAAAGAGTTAACATACGGAGTTCTAGTGGTGGGAATTGCGTGAAGTTGTACCTCTCTTATCCTATGGTCTTGTCAGTGTTTCTTTTTTATAAATAAAAATTTTTTAAAAAGAAAGAACAAATGGCCACGAAAATACACCCACACACAGTCATCACATTCACAACCCTAGAGACAAGAAAATAAACAAGATTCCTTTGATATTTTTTATCTGTGAAGAAGTAATTTACACATAAGATATCTAATAGTCGAAATGTATAGAGTTTTAAAAATTGAATAATAAGGAGTCGGCAGGTTAAGCGCAAGTGGCGCAAAGCGCAAGGACCGGCATAAGGATCCCGGTTCAAGCCCCTGGCGCCCCACCTGCAGGGGAGTCGCTTCACAGGCGGTGAAGCAGGTCTGCAGGTGTCTCTCTCTCCCCCTCTCTGTCTTACCCTCCTCTCTTTACTCTCTTTATTTCTCTCCATCCTATCTAACAACAACGACATCAATAACAACAACAGTAAAGAGACAACATGGGCAACAAAAGGGAAAATAAATAAACAAAATTTTTTAAAAATTGAATAATACAAACAACCTTAGTGAAAAGATAAACAGAAAATCTGAATAGGCACATCTCCAAAGGAGAGCTGCAGAAAGATGGTAATCCCATGGGAAAATGTGTCAGCGCAGTACAAAAAGAAGGTGGTAGGGAAATGAGTTATCACTTTCACCTGGGAAGATGGCGATGCTCTCGCTATATATCCAAGGATATGAAGAGAAGGGAACACTTACATGCTTGAGGAGTTAACAAGAACACAATGATTTCTAAAAAGAATTTATATATAAAAAAAAACCTTTAGTTACCCCACTTCTCACTCTTCACCCCAGAATACAAAGACTTAGCACTAACTGAAGAGAAAGGTGTACTCGCATGCTTCATGAAATCGAGTTCATTTATTGAACTACAAGCAACCTAATTGCCCTTCTGCTTACAAATAGATTTAAATATATATATATGGTATTGCACACATTCATCAATTAAAAAAAAGAAAGACAGAAGCCTGCAATTGAATGAAATTGTGCTCGATGAATAAGTAGAGACGTACAAACTTTGTGCGGCTTAAGTCAGACAGCATGTGATTTTTGTGGCAATAAAATAACACAAAAGAAAAAATGCTTTCATTACATTTATTTATGTATTTACTTTTGGTAGAGAGAAAGAAATTGCAAGGGACTAGAAAAGATAACAGGGTAAAAAAGGAATAATTTCACTTTATGTAATGAATTTATGTAGAATACACACACTGATTTTCAGCCATGCACACCTGAAACAATGCAATATTGTGACCCAATTTATTTTATGTGAGAATACTTTAAAATAATATTTGATAAAAATGTGATGATGGCTTCATATAAGTATAATTATACATGAATCCATTTTTAGTGTTGTCTTTTATTTATTTATTTATTTGGGGGTCTTATTATAGGATTGAATTATATTTGGAATAAATAGGAAACATTTTGTTTATTCCTTCCTCAGTTGAAAATGCCATTTGTATTGTCTTCCTTCTGGCTGTTATGAATATGAAGATCCATTTGCATGATTTTATTTTCCCAAAGTTAATACCTAAGAGTGGAACTGTTAGGTCTTGTAGAAGCTTTATAACTAGGGTCGGGCGGTAGTGCAACAACAGGTTTAGTGCATATGGCGCAGAGCACAAGGACCCGCATAAGGATCCCAGTTTGATCCCCCAATCCCCACCTGCAGGGGGGGTCACTTCACAGGCGGTGAAGCAGGTCTGCAGGCATCTATCTTTCTCTCTCCCTCTCTGTCTTCCCCTCATCTCTCCATTTCTCTCTGTCTTAGCCAATAGCAACAACATCAGTGGCAACAATAACAATAATGACAACAACCAGGGCGACAAAAATGGGTAAATATGGCCTCCAGGAGCAGTGGATTTACAGTGCAGAGATAACCTTGGAGGCAAAAAAAAAAAAAAAAAAAAAAGGAACTTTATGATTAGGGACAGGGCAGTGGGACACCTGGTTAAGCGCATATCATACTAAGTACAAGGACCTGTCCAACGATTTAGCGTCAAGCCCCCAGATCCCCACCTGCAGTAAAGCAGATCTGCAGGTGTAGCTCCTTGTCTCTCCATCCCTATCTCCCCCACCCCTTTCAAGTTTTCTCTGCCCTACCCAATAAAATGGAAAAAAAAAATAGCAGGCTGGGGCAGTGGATTCGTAGCCCCAGCAATAATCCTGGAGGCAAAATAAATAAACAGATACAAATTGTATTTGAGGAACTTCAATATTGTTTTCCAAAGTGGCAGCACCAGTCTATCCTTCCACTTTTGGCCTTGTTTTCTACCTCTTAAGCAGTTCATGTTCATAAATGCTAACTAAGACATAGCAGATGGAACGGACTCACTACAGATAAGGGTCAACACAGGGCGGATGGTCTATTAAAGGCAAGGTCAAGTTAAATTAGCCCTTAAGTCCCATAAGCGCCTTTTGAAAATGTCAGTAAATAGCCTTCACATTTGCCATGATAACAATCAGCTGTGTAATTATTCACTGATAGCCAAAGCATCCTGGCTCTCATTAATACCTACGAACCTCCTTGGGGCTCAGGGAGAGAGGATTAAGCCTTAATTGCAATGGGATGAAGTAGGTACTGAGTTATGTCATCCTGGGCCAGAAGAGAAATCTTACAACAGAGAGGAACTCAGAGTGGTTGAAATTGCTTTATCCATCACATTTAAAGAAGGGATTTTGTCTGCCTAAGAATTTGATGATATAATGATTAGAAAGGAGTCTTCCATTACTGAGATTACTTAAGACTCAATAAAGACCAACTGTCCACTCTCCTTTAGAGACAGATCTAAAATTTAGAGGCACTGATTTTGCCAGATGAACATTTAGAGGAACACCTCAAGGAAAAGTTCATTGGTATTTTTAAATGAGTGAGATGGGAACGAGGAAGATTGGTCTTTAAAATAACACAATTGTCATTAAACATCAAATCACATTAGAAGGGATTGTCTGTATTTGTTCCCGTTGACTCTGTTCAAATACAAGGTAACAGCTGAAAATGTAAGAGACAGCAATCTTAGGAGTTTTGAGGAACCCCACTATCCTCTACCTTTTGGAACTTTGCATCAACACATGAAAATTATATTATACAAGAAATAGATAAACTGGAATGTTGCTCGGCTCTAGTCTGTGTGGTTTGTGGGATTAGGATCGACCTTCTCGTGGTGCATCCCGTGAGTACCCATTCATTGGGGAAACTGACGATCCTTCCTAGCCAACTGAATCCACATGGATCCCAGTCACTTTCAAAGCCAGCAGCAAGCAGCTCCTGACAGCTTTCAACCTGACGCTGTTGACTGGCTACGGAAGAAGGGCAAACGCTAGAAGAAGTAGTTTCTATAGCCCGAGACAGATCATTTAAGTGTGACAGTTGACTTCCCTACTGTTTTTATTTGTTCTTTTTTCTTTTTTTCCTCCAGGTTAATCGTTCCAGCTCCATGCCAGCACTGCTTATCCCCTGCTCCCGGCAGCCTCTTCTCTTTTCTTTCTTCCTTTCCATTTTATGTGGGATAAGACAGAGAGAAATTGAGAAAGGAGAAGGCAATAGACAGGAAGAGAGAGACACTTGAAGACCTGCTTCACCGTGTGTGAAGAGACCCCCTCTGTAGGTGGGGAGCCAGCCTGGGGCTCCAACTGGGACCCCTACACTGGTTCTTGCATTTCTTACTATTGTGCGCCATGTCCAACCCCCATGTGTTTGTTTGTTTTTGCCTCCAGGGTTATTTCTGGGGCTCAGTGCCTGCACCATGAATCCACTGCTCCTGGAGGCCTTTTTCCCCCCCTTTTGTTGCCCTTGTTGTTTTGTAGCCTTGTTGTGGTTATCACTGGTGTTGTTGATGTTGTTCTTGTTGGATAGGACAGAGAGAAATCCAAAGAGGAGGGGAAGACAGAGAGGGGGAGAGAAAGACAGACACCTGCAGACCTGCTTCACCGCCTGTGAAGCGACTCCCCTGCAGGTGAGGAGCTAGGGCTCGAACCGGGTTCCTGATGCTGGTCCTTGCGCTTTGCACCACATACGCTTAACCTGCTGCACTACCGCCTGACCTCTGTGTTTATTTCTTTAGGTAAATAACATATATCTTTGCTTGCCACACGGGAATTTTTAAAACGGCCCAAGACCTAAAAATCACCGAGCATTTGTGTATGCACAATCTATGTTCATTTAATGGCTTTTACTGCTTATTACTTGGCTGACCCGCTCATTCAAACTCATCGCTGCCTATCTGGCCCCCTGGATTTGATCTTTTCATTCACCGTGTGTGCAACTCTTAATGCAAAATTTGGTGTACTCATGACTAATGTCTTGCATTCTCCCAGAAGTGAAACTGTGCTGCTGAGCACAGATGAGTCAGACTGAAGGTTGTTTTGAGTGTTTCTCTCTTTGAACATTTGCTCAAACTCTTTCCACCTTTGTTTCTGTCCATATGACACATTTCTTAATATAGCCACTGCATTCTGCCCTTTCTTCACCCTCTCAGTAAAAATAACTGTTATTCCTTAGATAAACATTCAAATATATTAGGTCTGTTATCCCAGAAGTTATCAAATAATCTTGTATGTTAATAGAAATTGAAGCCCAGGTTTCCTCTATCGGATGGTTACATGGATTGTCTTATTAAGTGAATATCACGTGTGGTCAGAGAGGTGGTATAGTGAATTAAGCATTGGACTCTCAAGCATGAGGGTCCAAGTTCAAATCCCATTTCAGTTGATGGGCATAACTACTACTCTTTGTTATCTTTGTAAGCATTCTGTCAGAAGACCAAGAGCTAACTTCTTTGGTGGCAGGAACTCCTCTGTGTTTTCATTGTGTTATAACTATTTTATATACTTAATGTATCTGAACTATTGTATCTATGACATTTCCATTTTATATACTACTATATGTATAAAATAACAATCATGAGGAGATGAAAAACCGTACCTGTGTGTCCACAAGTTTATTATAAGCCAGTATTCCCTTGATAAAATTATTTACAAAAATGGAAAATCAGTGAAGAAACTAGTATACAAAAATCCATAAATCATGAAGTGAGATCCCTATTTTGATTATTTCACATATAAACTCCACACCCTTGACAATTTTCCAGCTTGGAAAATGTCTAAAACATTTCCACATTTTTGCTGTTTTTACTTCTAAAGTATATTCTAAATCACTTCTAAAGTGATTGTGAAAAATTCCACAAATAACAACCCTACTGAGCACAGTAGATCTAAAGATACGAAGATAAGATGGGATTTAAAAAGTGTTATTTTCTTTGAGTATGTATTCTTGAGTCAAAGATGTGTAATTCATTTTTCCCTTCACTTTATTAGCAGCAAATTTCTTTCACATACAAAAAAATATATATTATGTAAGAGTTGATACGTATCTGCTTCCTGGATAAAGGAGGTAAAAGTCAGTTGAGGGAGTGGGGTGGTCGTGCATCTGGTTAAAAGCACAGGTGGCACAAAGCGCAAAGACCTGCATAAGGATCCCGGTTCCAGCCCCCCCACCCACTCCCCACCTGCAGGGGAGTCACTTCACAGGTGGTGAAGCAGGTCTGCAGGTGTCTATTTTTCTCTCCCCCTCTGTCTTCCCCATCTCTTTGCAATTCTCTCTGTCCTATCCAACAATGACCACATTAATAGCGACAACAATTAATAACTACAACAATAAAACACAAGGGCAACAAAAGGGAATAAAAAATAATTTTAAAAAAGTCAGTTCAAAACTAGTGTTCAGATTGTTCCTTGGCACAAGAGACTAAGAGAAGGGCCAGCGTCTAATGACGGGGTGGCCAGTTTCAGGGAGCAGATGGTTCTGATGTCAATAGCTGGATTTAATAGCTATTATATGTTGAAAGGCAGAATAAAAAGAAATCGAATTTTGTTTTTAGTGGGAAAAAATCATGGGAAACTCTTTCTGCCAATAAGTCACTAATAGGCACAATCTAGTGCCTCAAGTTAAGAAAAGAATAAGTAGTCGCTTCACAGGCGGTGAAGCAGGTCTGCAGGTGTCTGTCTTTCTCTCCTCCTCTCTGTCTTCCCCTCCTCTCTCCATTTCTCTCTGTCCTATCCAACGACGACAACAACAACAATAACTACAACAATAAAACAACAAGGGCAACAAAAGGGAATAAATAAATAAAATAAATATTTTAAAAAGTACAAATAAAAATAAAAATAGGGAGTCGGGCTGTAGTGCAGCGGGTTAAGCGCAGGTGGCGCAAAGCACAATGACCGGCATAAGGATCCCGGTTCGAACCCCGGCTTCCCACCTGCAGGGGAGTCGCCTCACAGGTGGTGAAGCAGGTCTGGAGGTGTCTAGCTTTCTCTCCTCCTCTCTGTCTTCCCCTCCTCTCTCCATTTCTCTCTGTCCTATCCAACAACAAAGCAACATCAACAATGGCAATAATAATAACCGCAAGGAGGCTGCAACAACTAGGGCAACAAAAAGGGGGGGGGGGGAAATGGCCTCCAGGAGCGGTGGATTCATGGTGCAAGCACCGAGCCCAGCAATAATCCTGGAGGCAAAAAAAAAAAAAAATTAAAAATTAAATGTACCTTGTTTAATCTGTTAATAAGTAGTGCCTCAATAAATTGCCTCTCGTGGTTCATTGTCAGTGTGTTTACCCCAGTGCATGCCAGTTACAAAAGCTGCACAAATTACAGTGTCAAGTTGTGGGAGTGGCAAAAGAGAAATGTTTCCTGCACTGAGAACCAGGGAAAGAAAGGCTCCGGCCAAATCTCGACTGCTCTATTCTTGCCTTTAGGTTGCTGATTATTAAACAATTTGCTTTACACCGTAAGGCTTTTTTAGCCACCAAGTTGTATATGCTACCATGACACCAACCTGACTTCCCTGGGCAGACAACCTCACCGATGTGTCCTGGAACCCCACCTCTCCAGAGCCCTGCCCCACTAGAGAAAGACAGAAACAGGCTGGGGGTGTGGATCCACCTGTCAACACCCATGTCCAGTGAAGAAGCAGTTACAGAAGCCAGACCTTCCACCCTCTGCTCCCCGTAATATCCTGGGTCCATACTCTCAGAGGGATAAAGAATAAGGAAGCTTCCAATGGAGGGGATGGGATATGGAACTGTGGTGGTGGGAATTGTGTGGACTTGTACCCCTCTTACTCTACAGTCTTGTCGAGCACTATTAAATCAATAAAAAGAAGAAAATAATGGCTCAGAAAGTAAACTCTGTGAGTGTATAATAAGCAAATCACATTGAGAATTCTGGAGACTGGGATAAAACAGAATATACTTCTGGCTTATATGCATAACGCTTTCTCGAAACCCTTCCTCCTCATCTCTGTCCTGACTTCTTATATACTAACCCTTCTCCTCTTTCAAGAGATATTTCAACTTTTTGTAGAAAGGCCCGAAGTGTCTGTCTGAGTTTTATGACTTACCAGATGAGATGTGCGTTCTTCACATTCCAAATGTGCTTTGAATATTAGACAATGGGCAGTTAGCTGCATTAGAAAGATCTGAATTTAGGAGCTGCGAGGGTTATTTCTCTTCTCCAGTCAGTTCATTTGAATGGAAAGGCTTGTTATCCTTAAAGATTTTGCAACTAAGATGAAATATGTGAAGATAAGCTAATTAAATTCGAGGGATATGCAAACATTAGTTATTATTACTGCCAACCAGTTTAATTATTACCAAAAATAATATGAGAAAGCTTTATCATTACCCCTATTTTGTTCATGAAAAAGAAATTACTAGTTCACTCTTGCTAAGTGATTACATAATGAAACTAAAATTGGAATTCAAAGCCTCTTCCTAATATGCTGACCTAAATTAAATTACCAATTGGCAGCACTTTCAAAGAAAAAAGAGGCATTTTCTATGATAATGGTATCAATTATAAAAATAGCACTTTATACTTTGTCTTGTGTGGGGGCAGGGAAGATAGCATAATGGTTATGCAAAACACTTTCTTGCCTGAGGCTCTGAGGCCCTGGGTTCAGCACCACCCCCTAATCCCCACCCACCATCAGAAGCCAGAGCTGAATACTCTAGTAAGCCTGATACATAAGCCTTGAGTACTCTACTCTCTCTCTCACTTTATTTCTCTCTGTCTCTCTAAAATTCTCTCATTAAGACGAATAAAATATTTATTTAAAGAAAAACAAAAAAGAAAATGCTCTCTTTAATTGCACTACCACTAAAGCTGTTTCCTTTGTTTTAATTTTTTTATTATCATCTTTATTTATTTTGCTAGAGACAGCCAGATATTGAGAGAGAAGGGGAAGACAGAGAGGAACAGAGACAGAGAGACACCTGCCCACAGACTTCACCAATTGTGAAGCTTTCCGCCTGCAGGTGGGGACCAACCAGGGTCTTGAACCCGGGTCCTTGCACAGTGTAACGTGTGCTCAGCCAGGTGAGCCACCACTGAGTCCCCAAAGTTTTTTCCTTAGCCTGGTATTTTCTTTCTTCCAATAGCAACACATATTTATATTGCTGTCCCTAGTTGGTGTTATTCATCGAATGAGAGATTTCATTGATTAGCTTCTTCCTGTGGGAGTAGTAGCTTTTCAGTTTTGTCACTTTCCTTTGATAATAAGCTACAGCGTTGATAAAACTGTAAGGCACATTCTTACTTGTCTTTTTTTTTTTCTCCTCTACCCAAGCTTTGTAACTCACACTTGACACATGCCAACCGTTTGCTTAGCTTGAGAAAAAAAAAAAGAAAAGATAATGGGAACACTTGTGTACATAGTTCACCTTTTACCTCTCTGTTTGACAGTGGAAGTCTCCAAACTGATGTGAGTTCCTTCAAAGTGTCTACCATATATGAAATGATTTTTTTAAATTTTTTTTTTTTATTTAAGAAAGGATTAATTAACAAAACCATAGGGTAGGAGGGGTACAACTCCACACAATTCCCACTGCCCAATCTCCATATCCCACCCCCTCCCCCGATAGCTTTCCCATTCTCTATCCCTCTGGGAGCATGGACCCAGGGTCATTGTGGGTTGCAGAAGGTGGAAGGTCTGGCTTCTGTAATTGCTTCCCCGCTGAACATGGGCGTTGACTGGTCGGTCCATACTCCCAGTCTGCCTCTCTCTTTCCCTAGTAGGGTGGGTCTCTGGGGAAGCTGAGCTCCAGGACATATTGGTGGGGTCTTCAATCCAGGGAAGTCTGGCCGGCATCCTGATGACACCTGGAACCTGGTGACTGAAAAGAGAGTTAACATACAAAGCCAAACAAATTGTTGAGCAATCATGGACCCAAAGCTTGGAAAAGTGGAGAGGAAATATTAGGGAGGTACTCACTGCAAACTCTAGTCTACTTCTGCTTTCTTACTTTGGTGCCATACTCCAAACTCAGTCAATTTCTGCTTTGCGTTTCTACTTCTTTTTTTTTTTTTTTTTTACATGCATAACATTTCCCAGATTCCCATTTAACAATACAACCCCCACTATTTCATTCATCATTTTTCATGGACCTGTATTCTCCCCACCCACCCACCCACCGCAGAGTCTTTTACTTTGGTGTAATACTCAATATGAAATGATTTTTAAGTATGCTTTTCATATGGTCACCCAAAAGCCCATGGGGCACTGAGAGGGCAGAATAAAAGACAATTCAGGCTTCAGGGAACAAATGGTCTGCTCTCCCATCTTTTACAGATACTGTTTTTGCCCATGAGAATGCCATTTGTGCCTTTGCCATCAGATGCAACCCTACTCAACAGTGACATAATCAGACATACTCAACAATGACAGGCACAAACTAATTCTCAGATACGTGACATAGATGCAGGCAACTATGAGGAAGGTCAGTCACACACCTCAAGATCACAACCTTTATAAATTGAGAGAGAGAGAGAGAGAGAGAGAGAGAGAGAGAGAGAGAATTGGTCTTTATCATCACCACAACCTCAATGAGAAAGAGAGAGAAAAGGGTCTGGTTGAGCGCACGTGTTACAATGAGTGTGAACCCAGGTTCTAGTCCCCAGTCCCCACCTGTAGAGGGAAAGCTTGACGAATGGTGAAGCAGGGCTACAGGTGTCTCTCTGTGTCTTTCCCTCTCCATCTCCCCCTGCCTCTCAATTTCTGACTGCCACTATTCAATAAATAAAGATAATGAAAGTTAAAATAAAAAGAGAAACAAACAGAGAAAGAGGGAGAAAGAGGAATTTCATAGCAGATTCAGTCAGTATTTAGAAAGTGCTTTGAAACATACTGCATTCCTATGGTTTCAAATAAAGACCGTTCCATATCTCAAATCACCTTGTAATTGTCTACTGCCCAAAGGCAGCATTTCAAGAAACATTTTTAGACCAAGGGAAATGTATTCTACATACATGCATAACACACACATATACCACTTGCTGTGTTTAACAGAAAGCACAATTGAATTGGAGAGAAGGAGGGTATAATGGCTCCACAGAATGAAAGTGCTATATAAATCAGAGGCTATAAATGCAGTACATATAAAAAGTCCTACTGCAATTTTAAAATTTAATAACTTTGAATGAACCCATGACAGAAGCAAAGGGAGAGAGCATCCTGTGAAAGCATATTTCATTGACTCTAATGTGAATGCATAATGCCCTTTTATTCTGTACTTACTGGGCTCTCAGAAAGTAATGCATTATTGGCCCATTAGTTTCCGTAAAAGCAATGGTCAGTGTTAAACGCACCTTCTTGCAGTTTTGAAGCTTGACATTTTTTTCTTCCGGTCTTTGATGATGAAAATTTCTGTGTGTGCCTTCTTCCAACAGCATGCCGTTTTAAAATATATTTTGAGAACTACTGTTTTAAATACATGGTAATTGTGGACAATTCGTTTTTCAGAACATCTGACATCTGCACCATTTTTTTTTACCATCTTATTCACCTATCCCCATGAACATACAACCATTTGGACTTTGGTAAAGTATTACTTGGCTTATTAAGTTATATGAATTATCATGTCCTGAGTGTCCACAAGAATTATAAACTGTGGCTGATAAAATAACAGATCTATATCTGTCGTAGCATAGTCATAACTCTCCCGTAAAATTCCCTCTGTTGAAGTTTGTTATTAACAGTACTCACAACTTTATGGCAACGTAGCTATTTTCACTCCTTTGGATTTGTTCACTATAGTTCATTTCTCACTAATCAATCTAATTTCTTTAGCCAGAGTAAATCCCCACAGTATGTTCCTTTTAAACAGGAATACAAACGGTAATGATTGAAATGTTTTAGCAAGAGGAAAAAAAAAAACAGAAATATTTCACTTTTGTCTTTCAATAAAAAAAAAAACACAACTAGAAGCATTTATTTTAAAAAAAAGTTGACTATACAAGGGTGTGAGTAGCATAAAGAGATTGAACAAAAGATGGTGTGGCATGAAGGGATTAGCAGCGGAGGAAAATATAATTCTTCCGGAGTTGAGCAGACAATGGAAAGAAATTCAATTACCAGCATCCACTGAGAATAGGCTGTTTAGAGACCAGAGCTATTGTTATATGAGCTTGTGGTTATGTGAAAAGGTGTAACTTGGATGGAGAAAGAAAACTGAGTAGAAATAATTCCCTTCTGCCTCCTATTCCCCTTCTCTATCTTACTAGTACTTTTCATTAAATGTCCTAAGAAGTAATAAATTAGAAGAATTAATTTGGGAATATAATCTGCAAAACTCCTCCTCTTAGATACTGATTAAGGCAGAGACATATGGCAAAAAATCTAGTAGGGACAGAAGAAAGATTTATTTGACAGTTACAGGAACTCCAAAGACTTCCATTTTTTTAAAAAAAATTTATTTATAAAAAGGAAACATTGACAAAACCATAGGATAAGAGGGGTAGAGCTTCATACAGTTCCCACCACCAGATCTCCGTATCCCATCCCCTCCCCTGATAGCTTTCCTATTCTTTGACCCTCTGGGAGTATGGACCCAAGGTCATTGTGGGATGCAGAAGGTGGAAGGTCTGGCTTCTGTAATTGCTTCCCCACATGGGCGTTGACAGGTGGATCCTTACTCCCAGCCTTTCTCTCTCTTTCCATAGTGGGGAAGTGCTCTGGGGAAGAAGAACTCCAAGACACAATGGTGGGGTTGTCTGTCCAGGGAAAAAGACTTCCATTAATAGACAGCCACACATCAACTTCTTAACATCTGTCTCCTAGTTTACAGTCATCCAGTGGCTATAGCATCCAAAAAAACTCTATGCCTTCTCAGTCTGGCCCAGTCACAGAGTAACATATCTGTCAGTACTGTCCAAATACAGCCACTCATATACTTTGCAGAAATACTATCAGGAGATACTTTACTTCATTATATTTTTAAAATATTCATAAATGTGTCCTTTTCAGACCTTCTCTTGGTGAGAAGGCATCTCCTTCTTGCTAAGGTAAGACTCTTGTTAATCATTGAGCTATCCTGGGGACTCTAATCTCAGCAGATAACAAATTCTTAGGGGTTTTTAAAGAATAGCTCCTATAACCAGTCAAGAGTCTCATTTTAGGGAGGCTGGGAGGTTAGTCAAGCCCCTGACTCCCCACCTACAGGAGGGTCACTTCACAAATGGTGAAGCAGGTGTCTTTGTCTTCTTCTCCCGCTATCTTCCCCTCCTCTTTCAATTTCTCTCTTTTTCCTAAAAATGAAAAAAAAAAAAAAAAAACAACAAACTCCAGGAACAGGGGATTCTCAGTACCTACACCAAACCCCAGTAATAACACTAGAAGCAAAAAAAAAAAAAGTCTCATGTTAGTTTACAAAGATAACTTACTATTCAACTTCAAATGAGATCTTACACCCTCAAAAAATGAGTCTTGGGTTTCTATTTTTTTTCTTTTTTCTTTAACCAGAGCACTGCTCAACTCAGTCTTAAGACACTGCTTAGACTTATTGGGACTTCAGAGCTTCAGGCATGGAGGTTGTTTGTATAAATGCTGTGCTACCCCCTCCAGCCTGAGTTGCTGTTCTCTGAATATTAGGCTGGTGTAGAGAAAATTATGGGCAGGGGGGTGGGCAGTAGCACAGTGGGTTAAGCACACATGGCAGGAAATGCAAGAACCTGTGTAGGGATCCCAGTTCAAGCCCCTGGCTCCCTACCTGCAGGGGGTCACCTCACAGGTGGTGAAGTAGGTCTGCAGGTGTCTTTGTTTCTTTCTTTTAAAAAAATTTTATTTATTAAAAGGTAACACTGACAAAACCATAGGATAAGAGGAGTACAACTCCACACAGTTCCTACCACCAGAACTCCATATCCCATCCCCTCCCTTGATAACTTTCCTATTCTTTACTATTTTCTGGGAGTATGGACCCAGGGTCATTGTGGGATGCAGATGGTGGAAGGTCTGGCTTCTGTAATTGCTTCCCCACTGAACATGGGCATTGGCAGGTCAATCCATATTCTTAGTCTGCCTCTCTTTTTCATAGTGGTATGGGGTTCTGGGGAATCAGAGCTCCAGGACACATTGGTGGGGTTGTCTATCCAGGGAAGTCCAGTTGGCATCATGGTAGCATCTGGAACCTGGTGTTTGAAAAGAGAGTTAACATATAAAGCCAAACAAATTGTTGACTAATCATGAACCTAAAGTCTGGAATAGTGCAGATGAAGAGTTGGGGGGGGGGGTCTTCATTTTGTAGATAGCTAGTAGGCATATTTTAGTTATATTCCAAAGGGCCGGTGGCTATACTAGTTTATTTATTTATTTATGAATGAGAGGGATAGGAGGAGAGAAAGAAAGAATCAGACATCACCCTGGTATATGTGCTGCCAGGGACTGAACTCAGGAATCTCATGCTTGAGAGTCCAACACGTTATCCACTGTGCCACAGTCTGCAGGTCTCTCTCTCTCTCTCTCTCTGTCTTCCTGTCCCTTCTCGATTTCACTCTGTCCTAGGCAACAACAATGATAAACAACAAGGGCAACAACAAAAACAAAAAAAAGAAAATATGTCCTCCAGGAGCAGTGGATTCATAGTGCAGACACTGAGCCCCAGTGATAACCCTAGAGGCAAAACAAAAAAAAAAAAAGGAAAATTATTTTGAGTGTTGGGCAAAATGATGAAGTCATTGTACTAGTATTGAAGCAGATAGTGTTGAAAGGCTGAACAGGGAAACATCAGGTCTTTACTAAAGAATCTGTTCAAATGTAAATAGTCACCTAGAAGTATGTTCTCCCAACTTTCTAAGAGGTGACTTATGGGCACTTAGCTGGACTGGAGATCTGACTCCAGTAAGGAATCTTGTCTTGAGCTGTATAACAAAACTGCACAGTGGGCATAATAGTTTTTCCCCTGTAGTGATTGGTGTGTGTCAAAGCCTGGTTCTAAATCTCTATCTTGTTTAAATCAAGGCTGATGAACATCACAGCTTTTCAGCATATTCAAAGATCAGATTGCAGTCTTATGACATAGCAGAACCAGTTGTCATATAACATCAACACACATTTTTTTTTTAGCTTTTTGTTTATAAAAAGGAAACACTGACAAAAACCATAGCATAAGAAGGGTACAACTCCATACAATTTCCACCACCAGAACTCCATATCTCATCCCCTCCCCTGATAGCTTTCCTATTTTTTATCCCTCTGGGAGTATGGACCCAAGGTCATTATGGGATGCAGAAGGTAGAAAGTCTGGCTTCTGTAATTGCTTGCTGGCTGAATATGGGTGTTGGCAGGTCAATTCATATTCCCAGCCTGTCTCTCTCTTTCCCTAGTGGGGCAGGGCTCTGGGGAAGTGGGGCTCCAGGACATATTGGTGGGGTTGTCTGCCCAGGGAAGTCTGGTTGGCTTCATGGTAGCATCTAGAACCTGGTGGCTGAAAAAGGAGTTAACATATAAAGCCAAACAAATTGTTCACTAATCATGAACCTAAAGGCTAGAATAGTGCAAATGAAGGTTTGGGGGTCTCCGTTTTGGAGATAGCTAGTAGGCCCATGACTATACTATTTTTTTCTTTTTAATTTTTTAATATTTATTTATTTATTCATTCCCTTTTGTTGCCCTTGTTTTTTTTCTTTTTATCAATATCAGAACTCAAGATCTAGTGAGCCTAGAGTCAAGTAAATCCTAACTTGTGCAGTACTTTGCTCTATCTTTCTGCATATATTAGGATATTAAATTAACTCTGAAACATTTATTATACTTACATTTAGACTAGTATTAGTGTTTAATAAATATAGTATACACACACATGACAGAGATAAGGCGAGAAACATTGAGAGGGGAGGGGAAGATAGAGAGGGAGAAAGAAAGACACCTGCAAAACTGCTTCACCCCTTGTGAGGCTACCCCCATGCAGGTGGGGAGTCGGGGCTAGGGGTCAATCAGGCCCTGGAGCTTCATACTGTGTGTGCTTAACCCTTTGCACCACTATCCAGCCCCTAACATATTAATTATTTTCTTATCTGCATAAGGCTTACTGACTTAGCATACATGAATAAAAAGCAAGCATCTCCGTAAAGTTTTATCCCAGCTGTCTTTATTAACAAAGTTAGCAATTTTGGTTTAAAGTCAACACACGACGCTAAATACATTTTCAGAAGTGTGTTTTGGAAGGCTACTTGTGCTTGTTTGCGTACTCCATCCCTGAATGATGAGTCCTGCTCCTAGGACATTTGGCACAGTCTGCAAATGGCAGGGGGTGGCTTGTATAAACACCTCTCTCTCTCTCTCTCTCTCTCTCTCTCTCTGTATTACAGAGAGAGGGAAAGGAGTTTGCTTAAAAAATATATACAACCAAGTAGCTCTTTGTTTTCCTTAGTAATCCCTCACCATAAAATTCCTTAGTTAAATTTTATCTATGTCTATTTAGAGTCTTCATATCAGCAACTGAATTAATATATTTGCATAATGGAATGGCTCTCATTGGGCATAATAAAACTTTATGTTTTATGTATATAAAACTCTTAAGGAATCAGCTCTTATATTTAACTCCTAGTCTAAAAGAGAGCTCAGATTTAAATAAAAAGTTGACTTTGTGTTTTCAAATCCAACACACACAAACTTACACAATCTACAAACATGGTCACCAATTGTTCTTATCTGATTGACTTTTTGGTTGGTGTTCATTTGAGCGTAATTTTATCTATTGTCTGTCTGTCTGTCTGTCTATTTATCTATCTACCTACTTATCCATCTATCTACCTAGTATCTATCATCATGTCATCAGTCATCTATTTTGCATGAAAGGTATAGACTTGAAGTGATGAGTCCTAGTAACAATAAAGAAGAATCAAGAAGTTGATTAGCTTAAGAGAGTAAAACTAGAGAAAAGCTAACCTGTATTGCTGGGCAGTGATTTTCAGTCTTCATGTACTCAATGGAAATGGAAATCAGGATGTCCATTAAAAACAAAAACTATTACTTTACTAAATACATCAGTTTGTCCCTGGGACCATATTGTCCAGTGTAACTTTCTCAGAATTGTGTGTGAGCATGTTCTCTCTCTCTCTCTCTCCCTGGTAATTATTAACTTTGGTTCTATAAATTGATAAATATGTGTAGAAAAAAGCAGTGTTTCCTGAGTCAGGTGGTAGCACAGCGGCTTAAGTGCACCTGGCACAAAGCACAAGGTCCCAAGTTAGGATCCTGGTTCCAACTCCCTGCTCCCCACCTGCAGGGGAGTCCCTTCACAAGCAGTGAAGCAGGTCTGCAGGTGTCTATCTTTATCTCTCCTCTCTTTCCTGTCCAACAATGACGACATCCATAACAACAACAATAATTACAACAATAAAACAACAAGGGGAACAAAAGGGAATAATTAAATATTTAAAAAAAAAAGAAAAAAAAGTGTTTCATCAATTCCCGGATAATCTCTAAATACTTAAGGGATCTTTATATACACATTATTCCCTACTTGGAATCTCTATAGGGTATGATACTTTATTTTCCACTTGATCCTCTAAAGATGTCGAGATATATGGAGTTTTTCTTATGAACTAGGTGGACTGCAGCTGTGCGGTTTCAGCCAAAAAGACAAAGTCTGAACTCTCCTTGTTTATAGCAAAACATTTTGTGTCCAAATGCTCTAACTTGAATTCACACGATTTCCTTGTTGGATTTGTTTTTCTCTTCATAAAGTTATACAAGGATGGACATATGTTTCCTAAATTGATTTATCATTTTAGGAAACATTTTTTGAAAAGGAACTTTCAACAAAGGAACTATCAACTTGCTTGTGTTCACAAGCAAGAAGATAGACAGTAAGAAGTAATTTTTTTAAATTTCTTTTCATTTCATTCAATAAGTAGCAGACTAGGGAAGTACTGGTGGTGAGGCAGAAGGCAGCCATGCATCATAGAGTTTTCAGCTTTGAAAAGCTATTTTAAAAGACTTTGTAGAAAGAAACCTCATTTGCAGAAAATCAAGAAATGCTCATAGCTTTTATTCTGTGTTCTGTCATTTGAATGCAAATGAGATAAATGAAGATATTCTTAACTAAAATGGAAGGCTTGCAATCAAACATCGAGCCAGTGTGCTCTCAGTTTGGGAATGACAGTTTTGAATACAAGTCATAGACTAGAGAATTTGAATCCTAGAGCTGTCCTGAGAAGAATACTGTGAAAAAGACAAAAGAGACCAACATGTCTGTATAACTTGATTAGTACTTTGATATTACTCACACACAGCAATATTTTTAAAACTCAGGAAGCAGAAATAGGAGACGTCAAATGAATTGTCTTAAGCATAAGCACTATTTTATCAATAGAATTAGAAATAAATTCTGACTCAGTGGCTTAAAAATTACCTTTAATACAATAAGCATTATTCCTTCCTTTCTTCCCTCCCACCCTTCTTTCTTTTTTTAAAAATTTTTCTTTTATATTTATTTTATTTATTTTCCCCATGGTTGCTTGCCCTTGTTGTTTAACATTGTTGCGGTTATTGATGTTGCTTTTATTGGATAGGACAGAGAGAAATGGAGAGAGGAGGGGAAGACAGAGAGGAGGAGAGAAAGACAGACACCTGCAGACCTGCTTCACCGCCTGTGAAGCGACTCCCCTGCAGGTGGGGAACCGGGGGCTCGAACTGGGATCCTTATGCCGGTCCCTGCGCTTTGCGCCACCTGCGCTTAACCCGCTGTGCCCCCCCCCCCGACTTCCCCTTCTTTGTTTCTTAATTTTTTTCTTCTCTTTCATCCCTCCCTCCCTCCCTTTCTTCCTTCCTTCCTTCCTTCCTTCCTTCCTTCCTTCCTTCCTTCCTTCCTTCCTTCCTTCCTTCCTTCCTTCCTTCCTTCCATCTCCAGGGATTTACTGCTCTTGGATAGCATTTTCAGACAGAGACAGAGACATACAGAAAGAGAAAGCAACCACAGAACTGAAGTGTTTCTCAGGGGGCTGGGCGCTCACCAAAAGCCTGGATCACAGTCACAGCAAAGCAGTTTTCCCATCCAGGCAAGCTCCAGAAAAGTTTTAGCCCAGGTCAAGTTATCTTCTCTCGGATTTTTCTTATTTCAAATTCTGTAGTGATGACTGGTATGTTAAGGTATTTTATGTCTTCTTTATTAAGCCTTTCTAGTTGGTTTAATTCAATAATGATCCATTTCTTCTAGATGTTTTTTAAATATATATATCTTAATACCCTTTGTGTTTTACTTATATCTTTCATATTTTTGCACTTAATATTTTATAGTATATGTATAGTATATGTTAATGTAATTGTTCCACTTTTTTCCTAATTTATTATTAGTCTTCTCTCTTTTTCTCTAAGTTTCGGGTGTGTGTCTGTGGGTGTGCCTGTCTGTGGCTGCGCATGGCTGTGCATCTGTCCATGGTTGTCTGTGCCCGTCTGTCCGCATGTTCATGTTCGTGGGTATGTGTCTGTGAGCAGTATGTCTGTCCATGGTTGTGTCTGTCTGTGGGGGCGCCTATCCGAGGGTGTACGTGTTTGTGGGTATGGGTGTCTGTAGTCTGTCCGTATGCAGATTATCTTTCAAGTCCTACCATCTACCCACTGAGTTACCTGCTCAGATGCACTAAAATAGCTTTGCTCTATTTCAGTTTTACTTTTATTTTTGACCAGAGCACCACTTAGCTCTAGTTAATGAGGATGCTGGAGATGAACCTGGAACACTATTTTAATAACACCTTCATTTTTGTAGAGATCAATGATAATCCCTCCTGATTTTTTAATTTTCCCACTTCAGAGTTTTCAAAGTCTTTCACAAAAGCTCCCCCATTTATCCTTTATCCTTCTAGTGAGAAAACGGCAGTGATTTTATTTCTGACACATGACCAAGAAAAAGCCATTTAAAGACATGTGGCAATTGTCACGAGTGGGTGTCTCACCTTGATCTCTATTCCTAGCCATTCCTCACCAGGTCTGTTTAGAAATAAAGGGTGGATATGAAGTACTTCATTCGTGGAAACGGTCCCTAGTGATGTTGTGTTGCTTTGGATCAGAAAAAAAAATGAGGGGAGACAGAACCGGAAATCTATCATCACCTTGCTCACTGATGAAGGGACGTGATAGCTACTCTGAGGTTAAATCAAGGGCAGCTGGTGACTATTTGTTTTGGAGAAGTTCAGGATTGTGGAGGTTGCTACCTTGTCATTCTATTGGAATAAACACCTGCATTTACTTGCCTTGGATAATGAGGAAAAATGGGGTCTCTTAAATAGAGCCCTCTGCTATAAACAGACAATCCATCTTCAATTTAATTATTGCCATTGTCAAAGCGAGGACTTGAAGAGGCAGAGTGGTGTCGCAGGAATGATCCTTGATTGGAGGTAGGTACCTGGTTCCAATCGCAGCTCTGGTCATTAACATTGTGGCCTAGCTTGATTAATTTCCCATCCTCAGGCTCCTCTGTTCTCTGGAGTATCCATTTTCTCTCCTTAATGGTTTTCAGAGCATCTTGCTTTTTCCATTCTTCCTGAGACGGCCTGTCTTGAGGACCTCATCTTTTTACACTGAGATTATTTTAAGAAGCTCCTCTCCGGTTGCCATTTTCCCAGCCTCACCTCTTTATGAACTCCAACCTCTGCCAAATCTATCTTCTATATTGCTGTCGACAGCAGCTTCAAAAAAAAAAAAAAAAGAAAAAAAAGAAAAAAGAAAAAAAAAACACTAAGTAAATCTCAGCATGTCTGTCTCTCAATTAAAATCTTCCAGGGGGCTTCCAGTAGTGCCCAGCATGCAGCTGTTTGCATAACAAGAGCTGTGTACAGGAGGTGTGCTTGCTTATTGCTGCTTAATAAGAATTTCATTCAATCCTGTCCTTACAAAACCATTATATTTTCCCAAATATGCCCAGTCTATTCAGCTCAGTATTTCATAGTTTTGACTGCTGTCTATATAACCTGCCTCATGTACCTATATATTCAATTGGTTCACTGCTTCTTGTAATTATTAAATAGTCTCAGTTGTCATCTCCTTCGGGAAGCCTTCCCTGACTTCCTTAATTTTCATGAGAGTCTGCTTGTTCGCAAATGTCATGCACTGAGATAATCTAGAGTTTTTCGAAGAAGGTTTGATAAATAACTATTCCTTTTTTTTTTTTTTTTTGGCCTTAGCTGTTCCTAATAAAATAGGCATTTTTTGAAGGAGGCGAGGCCTATGCTTTCTCTCAATTGCTTCTGTCAAGTACCTGACAAATAGTTGAAGTGTAATATACAAAAACACAATGAAAAGGTAAGGAAACTGAATTCTAGCATTTCAGTCATTTATATCAGTCTGTGAATGTGTGATCATTCAAAATCATTTGCATTCCACAAAGTCACTGGTGTGGCATTTAATCTTCCCTTTGATGCCAAGAAACAAAAGTATGAATCAAATTGCTCTTTGTAGAATAGAAAAGAATGCTACATCCTAAATCTTCACCTGATATCAAATGAAAGCCAACACCACAATCTTCAGTCACTCCTCCTTTATGAGAGTTAAATTCTATACCCCAAATCATTTCACACAGGGGTTGTGACTTAATAGATGCCAATTTCACTCTGTGAATGTGAAAGGAAAACCAATGCTTGAGAACAATGAGGAATCTGATAAGCTGATAAATACTTGTGAGTTCACCAAAAATTAGACTCATGATAAACTCACTAAATGTTTTTGTTCCTCAAAGTCAATAGACATTTTTAGTATGGAAGGTGAATCCGTATTTTAATATGCTATTTGAGAAACAAGGAATATATAAAGCAACTAGCTAGAAAACATCAACTACAGAATGGTAGAGAGGTGAGAGGCCTAGCTCTTGGTAGAGAAGCACTGTGGGGTCTGTTTCTGAATTGACTTGTAGTTCTGGGTTAGATCCTTAAAGTCTCTGGGCTTCATTTCTTTCCTTGGGTATGTGTGAAAGAATTGACTAATGATTCTGACTTCCTGCCCATTTAACATTGTATCAGCCTACAAAAATTACACAGCAGTAAACAATTAATCTAGGCCACCAAATTCCTCCTCTTATAATAAAAAATATTATAGTAAAGGAAAAATCAGCTACCTCAAGTCCTAACAAGGGGAGAAAAATATAGAAAGCAAATTTATTTGGGGATGAAAAACCTTCTTGTCAGGAAGATCTGTTTTGCAAATTGGTCTGTGTAGACACGAACAGTGGAAGTCAGACCAGGCCAGGAAACCTCTCCTCAGAGGAGCTCCTCAGAAGTTACTGTCCTATCTTTTCATGTAATTCTTGAGATGTGGGAATTGGTAGAGACCTTATGGACAATCTAGCACAGTTTGCTCATTTGATTTTTCTGACGTCTGAGAAGGCAAGTTATTGGCTTCATACACACAGTTCTGCTTCATTGTTACATCTATTTTTTTTTTTTTTTCTAGCCCTGCTTGTTTCTGTTGTTTGACTCTATGGTGCACCATGTAATTTCCAGGGTCACCTGCCTTCCCTATACTTTCTCTAAAAGAAGAAAAAAACTGCTCTGCTCCCTCAACTGGTAAACTGAAAACATTTCCTTTTTAAAAAAGATATATTTATTTATTTATTACAGAGAGAAATTGAGAGGGGTGGGGGAGATAGAGAGGGAGAGAGATAGAGAGACACCTGCAGCCCTGCTTCACCCCTCCTGAAGCTTTTCCACTGCAGGTAGGAACCAGTGACTTCACGTGAAGCTGGGACCTTGTGCACTAAATGTCAGCGCTAAACCAGGTGTGCCACCACCTGGCCCCTAACTTAAAGTATTTCTTCAAGTTACCTTTCTGAATTGTTATGTCCATCTCTCCTCTTTTTAAAGGTAACAGCCAAATTATACAGTAAATGTTTGCAGAGACTCAGGAACAAGAAACAAAGTACATAGTTTGCAGAATAAAATTTGTTAATCCTTTAATGGTTGCCTCTTTTTTTTTTTTTTTGTGCCTCCAGGGTTATTGCTGGGGCTCAGTGCCTGCACCACAAATCTACTGCTCTTGGAGGCTATTTTTTCCCTTTTGTTGCCCTTGTTATTTATCGTTGTTGTTGTTACTATTGTTGTTGCTGCTGTTGTTGTTGGATAGGACAGAGAGAAATGGAGAGAGGATGGGAAGACAGAGAGGGGGAGAGAAAGACAGACACCTGCAGACCTGCTTCACTGCTTGTGAAGCGACTCCCCTTGCAGGTGGGGAGCCGGGGGCTCGAACCAGGAACCTTATGCCGGCCCTTAAGCTTTGCTCCACGTGCGCTTAATCCACTGCGCTACTGCCCAACTCCCAGTTGCCATATTTTTATGGAAGCCATTTTCTTTTCTCTCTTTGCTCTGTTTCCTTTTTCTTTCTTCCTTTCTTTCTCTTTCTTCCCTCCCTTTTTTCCTTTCTTCCTCCCTTCCTCCCTCCCTTCCTTTCTTTTCTTTTTTCATTTCCAGGATCTCCCCATTCCTCACTGACTTCCACAGTCACAGAGAGACAGAGACATACAGAGAAAGAGGGAGAATAGGAAAGCTGGAGTAGTACACACACTTCTAGTGCAGTGGGTGACGGGCTTGAACTGAGGTTGCCTGCATGGCAAAGCAGAAAACTCCCAGATTAACTATCTTTCTGGTTTTGAAAATCATTTTCTTTAAAAGAAATTCATGGTTTGAATTGAATATGCTAAAAGGCTGATGATTTTTTATCTCCCTTGATTGTAGAGAAGCGTTAATTAGTATGCTAAGAAATTATAATAATCATAATTATAAAAATCATAGAAAGCTATAGGTTTAGGTAAGATTTGAGCTTTCACTAATTGTTGTCCTTCATGCTACTGTTTCGCTTAAACACTTTCCCAGCAAACCTTCTTGTCAACATCTCACCAATGTGGGGTAGTATTTCCCTTTACTGTACCACTTTTTCTCAAGCTTTCTGCTTTTAAGTATTTCAAGATTGAAACAACAGAACAATTTTGACTTTCTGCTTGTTGATCTTTTTATGGTGATCAGCTTTAAATGAGATTCACAAACTTGCAGGATACTTGTATTTTATTAGGAAGAGACCTGTTAGTATTTTCCTTAATCCCCACTTGTTAATAAAAATATAAATAAAACTAAATGAAGCTGCAACCTCCATTATCAGATCGTGATCATGTTCCGAGCATGTGCTTGGAAGAAACGGTGAATATTCTATGTTATTACTATTTTCTTAGAGTAAGGGAGCTCAAAATAATACCCCAGGGTGGATTTATAGATGTAAAATAGTTTCTCTAAAGGACATATAGTCTTATAGTTGGGTGGTTTCCCACTGAGTAGAATATATATAGTCTGACAAAGCACCATTGTCTCAAGAGTGTTTTTTTTTTAATTTGCTTTTTTCCCCTTTTGTTGCCCATTTTTATTGTTGTTGTTGTTATTATTGTTGTTGTTATTGTTGTGGTCATTGTTAGATAGGAAAGAGAAAAATGGAGAGATGGGGAAGATAGAGGGGGAGAGAAAGACACTTGCAGACATGCTTCATCGCTTGTGAAGCAACCCCCACCCCTGCAGGTGGGGAGCTGGGGCTCGAACCAGATCCTTAAGCTGGTCCTTGCACTTCACGTCACAGCCACATGCACTTAACCTGCTGTGTGCTACAGCCTGACCCCCTCAAGAGTGTTTTTAAAATAATATTCAAAATTAAGCATGAGGTAAATTAAACAACATAAAAAGGCAAGGAAATAACATGAAGAGGGGCTGTGAGGTGGTACACCTGCTTGAGCACACATGTTACAAAGTGCAAAGACCCAAGCCCCAGCTGGCTACCTGCCATATGAAAGCTTTGAAGTCAATCAGGGCTGCAGGTGTCTCTCTTTCCCTTTCCATCTCCCCCTCCCCTCTCATTTTCTGGCTGTCTCTATCCAATATATAAAGATAATAAAAAAATAAAAACATAAGCATAAAGCAAAGGATGTGCTTAAGTGCATAAACAAGGTATTTGGATCTCCAAGATTATGTTCACTTCTTGACTAAGCTTCCCTAGCTAACTTCACTCAGCTGAGGAGATGAACACACATTCCAGGACGAAAAGATGACTTTATCCTATTTCTCAGTTATATTTCACTCTATCTGCTTGCCATTCTTTAGCATTCGTTTCTACTTTTACAACTTAATACTACCCATAAAGCTGGGAGAAATGATTTGTAATTAAACACCCAGTAATTTAACAAACCAACCCAACATGCATAAATGTGTTATGCAGCAGGCTTTAGTTTTTATTTGTTAAGTAACTTACCAGATTTTGCTTCATGTCATATTGTTAAAAAAAAAAAAGGCAGTATTAACAGTTGAAATTAGATGTTGCAATCTTGAGATGGTCTAAGCATCGTTTTAAAAATTAACTTTATCATATATGTCTATTAGAACATAGACAGAATTCACTTTTAGCTGATTCTGAATGATTTTAATAAAAAAAAAAATCCCATTTAATTGCCAAGCACACGCTACTTAATTACTTTCTCTGGAGGAAAGACATCTCAGCTGCTAAATTAACATTGTTAGAGAGAATTTGCTTAAGAAGACAACAATGGTGAGGTTTTTCACTTGGTCTGTGACGATCCAGAAATTTTATTCTCTGGACATCACCACTGAAAACTGTCTGACAATGTAAATTGGACCCATGGGACATTCACACTCTTATTCTATGGGAGTTGCTAAATGAAGTAGTGACATGCTCGTCTTATAGAAGGAGCACTGAACTAAAATAAGGTTTCAGGGTTAGCGAGTATAATTAACCTCTAGTGGACAGATTTCAGTCATGTGATCAGCCTCCTTCTTGACGAAACACTTACAGTTGGTAGCTTCTTGTTTCCCTATGCAGTGAAGTCAACACTGAATGCAGATTATAGCCAGCCTGAAATATTTGAGAATTTTAGTGAAAGATTCCAGGAATGACTGTCTATTTTTGTCTGTGTATTGACTTATTTTGTGTCGGGGTCTCTGGCGGGGTGATCTCCAGGGGAAAGGTAAAGGACCAGTTCTTTCTCGAGTAAAGACACCGGGGAGACCTGCAGTGTGCTCAGAACTCAGATCTCAAGTCTCAGGTCTCGTTTATTAGCAGGTGGACATGAGTTAAATAGAAAACCAAACAAAGGGAATTATTGAAATATGTCAGAAATTACAGGTTTCTTAAAGATCAGCTTGCCCTTATGGTAGGGGGCTGGTATGACAGGAATTGATGAGATACAAGGCAGTTATTCTCCATGATGCAAGCAACTTAATTATCCAAAGGTATTTGAGAGAAGCATAGGGGTTAAACCAGTAGGGTGAGACAGGGAGAAGATGGATATCATCTGCACCGAGCCAATAGAATGTGCGTGGTTTCAACCCATCATATCCCTGACATTGTTTGTTACAATGCTTGAACCACCAGCCTCCTGTAAACATACCCTGTGGCTTTTTTTCTTCAGCCCTTTTTATTTTTTTGAGTTTGCAATTATCTTTATTTGATATGGACAGGGAGAAATTGAGAGGGGGCGAGGTAGAGAGGGAGAGAGGAGGAGAGACACCTGCAGCACTGCTTCCCCACCCATAAAGCTCCCCCCTGTAGGTGGGGAACAGGGGCTTGAACCAGGGTCCTTTCACATGGCAATGTGTGCACTCAACCACCTGGCTCTCTTCAAACTGTTTATTTATTTTTAAGTGATTTAATAATGATTGACAAGATTGTAGAATAAGAAGGGTACAATTCCATACAATTCCCACCAACAGAGTTCCATATCCCCTCCCCTTCATTGAAAGTTTCCCTGTTTATTAATCTGGGATTATAGAACAAAATTCTTTATACAGGCCCAGCCTGTCTCTCTCTTTCCCTAGCAGGGCAGGGTTCTGAGCTGGGGTTCCAGGACACATTGGTGAGATCATCTGCCCGGGGAAGTCAGGTTGGCATCATGGTAGCATCTGCAACTTGGGAGCTGAAAAGCAGCCCCTGTCATTGTGAACATGACTCGTCTCCTGATTGACCTTCAGCTTATTATAGGAAGCAGCTCAGGTCATCTGGCCCCCATTTATAAGAAATAATGCACAGCTATTCATTTAAGCCACTATTTAGAGAGGCAATATCTAATAGATACGCATGAAAGAATCTATTATGCACAACTAAGTTATACTAACCAAGGGAGTCAGGCTGTGGTAGCACAGTGGGTAAAGTGCACGTGGTGCCAAGTGCAAGGGCCGACTTAAGGATCCCAGTTTGAGCCCCTGGCTCCCCACCTGCAGGGGAGTCGCTTCACAAGTTGTGAAGCAGGTCTGCAGGTATCTATCTTTCTCTCCCCTTCTCTGTCTTCCCCTCCTCTCTCCATTTCTCAGTCTTATCCAACAACAACGACATCAATAATAACAACTATAATAATAACAACAATAAAACAACAAAGGCAACAAAAGGGAATGAGTGACTAAATAAATATTAAAAAAGATTTATTTATAAAAAATTATACTAACCACATAATCTGTGTTACTTGTGAATGCAGGGATGAAGGAAAGGACCAAGAACATATACCTTCTACACAAAATGTGAGATGTCCAGTTTACCTAAGGGGTTGTGAGGGGCTGTGAAACAGTCAATAGGACTAATTACTGGGGACGAGAAAGTGGTTCAGCAATAGTGTTGGAACTTCTCAGAGAGGGTTTGAGGACAGAGTAGCACATGTGCCTTGTGTTCATGAAATACTGGGTTGGATTCCGTCACTGCATAAAATGACAGAGCATCTCTCTGATCTCGCTTCATAAAAATTAATGAACAGGGGTCTGGGCGGTGGCACAACTGGCTGAGTGCACATGTTACAGTGCTCAAGGACGTGGGTTTCCCCACCTGCAGAGGAAAGCTTCATGAGTGGTGAAGCAGGGCTCTCTCCTCCCTATCACCCCTTCCTTCTTGATTTCTGGCTATCTCTACCCAATAAGTAAATAAAGATAATTAAAAAAAATTAAATGAACAGATAAAGACTAATTACTGAGATGCCTCTTCTTCTGCTGTCATCCTTGGAGTTTATAGGATTGGATTTATAAGTCAAGTCAGAAGATAATTTCATCAACAAAGCTATTCATAATGAACAATAACAGCATCCAAAGATATTTTGTATTATAATTAGCAATACAAAATTAATCCATATTCTACAGATACTTGATTCTCCATAATTCGTCAATGCAAGGATTAGTATGCATGATATTATTTTTTTATTTTTCTCTTTTAAACTCTCTAACTGATGCCCATTGCTAAAACAATTATTGGCCACCCCCCACACACACACACCTGTTTTTTCATTCCTGAATTTAACCCCAGTAGAAAACAGATCATCAGACCTCCACATTGTCTACATCCTGTGGCCAAATGCAGATGCGCCATCCCATTGCTTGTGAAGGAATTGAGCCACACCTGGTAAAATTCTGTTTTGCTTCAGCTGCTTCTTGATTACAAAATTACAGACTCTGAGTGCTGAGACCAGGTTGTAAGCCTTGACGCAGGCCATGATGAGCCCTGTGACCTCTGGCAATTAGCTTCATTTCTGCTTGACTCTGTTTACTCATTAGGGAGAGGAGCGAGCAGGAACCAATCATCTCTTGCTTCAATGCCTTTAGGAAGTGGATTCTAGAGAAGAAAATAGAGTATCAGAGACACAGGGACCCTGTTCAAAGCCTAGTTCCACCATCTGCAATGTGACAATGACTCTCCTTCCACCACTACTTCTCCTTCTTCTTCTTCTTCTTTCAGTCATTTTATTAGGGGGCTAATTAATGGATTACAGTATATTTGTGTACATTTTTAAAATATATTTTTATTTATTTCCTTTTGTTGCCCTTGTTGTTTTATTGTTGTAGTTATTTTTTTTAATTTTTTGTATTTTCTCTTTTGTTGACCTTGTTGTTTGTTATTGTTGTTGTAGTTATTATTGTTGTTGTTGCCGCCGTCATTGTTGGATAGGACAGAGAGAAATGGAGAGAGGAGGGGAAGACAGAGAGGGGGAGAGAAAGACAGACACCTGCAGACCTGCTTCACCACCTGTGAAGCGACTCCCCCGCAGGCGGGGAACGAGGGGCTCCAACCTTGATCCTTATGTGAATCGTTGTGCTTTGCGCCATGTATGCTTCACCCAGGGTTCTACCCACCCCACTCCCAATTTGTGTACAATTTTTCAGCTCCCTGTGATAGGTGTCTACAAAACAGTCCCGCCCCCAATCTAGGTCCCTTTTCCACCATCATACATCAGGGTCACAAGCCCTTCCCCCCACTCACAGTCCCTGAAATCCTTCTGAGGTAGAAAAGAGAATTTCAAGGCAAAGAAAGAGTTAACTTACCAAACTCTAGGCAGGGAAGAAACCCCTAGATAACAGACCTCAAGTCCCCACTTCCACCCCTGGTGGTGGGTCTTAGGCTGATGCTTCTAAATCCTGAGGTTAAACTTTCCCAGTCACAGCTGGGCAGGAAAAGATAAAAGTAACCATAACAGTAACTCAGGCAACCAGACCCTGAGCAATGAGTACAAGTCTCACCTCTTTTGCCTCTGCCTCTGTGAGAAGGCTTTCTGCTGTCTGCCTGTACCCATATAAACTGTACCCCTCCTTTACTTGAGAATTCTTTAAGAGCATGAGCTGTTTCTGTGGCCCTTTCACATTAATACAGTTCCCCTTTGTTGATTCTACCAGTTGGATATCTGATTCTATATATCTTCCCTTTTGTGCCCTTGTTGCTTTTTATTGTTGTTGTAGTTATTATTGTTGTTATTGATGTCGTCGTTGTTGGATAGGACAGAGAAAAATGGAGAGAGGAGGGGAAGACAGAGAGGGGGAGAGAAAGATAGACACCTGCAGACCTGCTTCACTGCCTATGAAGCGACGCCCCTGCAGGTGGGGAGCCGGGGGCTTGAACCCGGATCCTTCTGGTCCTTGTGCTTTGCGCCTGGTTTAACCCGCTCGCTACTGCTGCACTCCCAGTTTGGCCTTGTTTCTTGTTGTTGTTGTAGATGTTGTTGTTAGATAAGACAGAGAGAAATGGAGAGAGGAGGGGAAGGCAGAGAGGGGGAGAGAAAGACAGACACCTGCAGACCTGCTTCACCGCCTGTGGCCTGTGGCCTGTGAAGGGACTCCCCTGCAGGTGGGGAGCTGCGGTGGACCAGGATCCTTAAGCTGTTTCTCCTGCTTTAACCTGCTGCACTACCATCTGACTCCAGGTTGTGATTCTTAAAGCCGCAAGATGTCCTCAGAGTCATTTGCTTCGGTGTAGTACACTTAATCCAAATATTACAGAATACGACGAACCTTTACAATAGAACCAGTACTAACAAAGATTTTATTTTACTTTGGGATGCTGTTGTACTGTCCTTCCTCCCTTCCCTTTCTTCCTCCTTTCCTCTCTTCATCTCTTTCTCTTTGTCTCTTTTTATTTCTAAACAATAAGCTCTGAAGTTCTTATATCCACTGGTTTTGTTTCTCCGTTACCCCTACTCATAGGAGATGGAGTAAAAGCAATTTTACAAATTATTCCCAAGTATGATAGGGAGATTGCTTCGTGTGGAAATGATGGAGACTCACATGGCACTAACGAAGAAAGGATCCTATAGTAAAGCAATGCTACTGTGCTTACTGTTTCGGTGTTTTTGGAGTTGTTGGAGTGGGGAAGAGAGGCTCAGGCCTCTTAAAAGTTGGCAACACTGAATAGAGTCACCTGAGTGCACAGAACTCTCAAGTGAACTCATTCCTAGTGTAGTCTTATCATCAAAGGGGAGTCAACATGACCTCATGCTGTGTGTCCAAAACTAAATCGCATTCAAATCCCACAATGGCTGTGCAAATAAGAAAGTGAGCATCACAAAGGGAAAGCGAATTGAGTTGTCCCAAGGAAACATCTTTTAGGAAGAAAAAAAAACAGAACTTGGAGTCCCACTAAGGCACAACAGCCCTGGGCAAGAGAGGGAGAAAAATAAAAGGGCTTTTACCCCCTCCTTCTGTATGAAAGTTACAAAGATGCCTTCTGATAGGACACGTTGTAATTTTGTCTTAATGTCTTCAGTAGAATGTTGCCATTTAGTTCAGCTTTCAATGTGGCCTTAAATTGCTATTTTATTACCCTTGTTGACATTCTAGAAGCATGAAATTAGCAAATTGCATTAAAGAAACAAACAAGAAAACAGGAAACTTCAGCCTACTTAAACAATGCCAGCATAAGCCATGTATCTGAATAATATTCTTACCTTGAAACACTGAGGATATATTTATTTCAAGGTTTCTTTTTCCATAGCGAATGAATTAGCTTTATGAATAATTGCATCTTCCATTACACTGCAAATGTGTGACCTTGAGCGATGCTTTGTGTTGTGTTGAGTTGGAGAAAGAAGATAGTTTTGTAATTCTTCTGCTTCCTTTCTGAGAAATAAGATTCCTCTCGACTCCACTTGATGAAAACACTGTGTTCTTAAAGCAATGCTTGTCAGTACCTTCCTATTTCCTCAAGAATGAGACACTTTCTTCTGATCCATTCTGGTAATTTTATTTCAGAAGGAAGAAATTTCACAGGTACAGAGGGAAAAATCATTGCAATCAAAGATATCTTTATTTTGTTTTATAATTCAGATTAATCTAATTTTCTTATCAAACAGGAAATAGTACTATAAAGCAAATTAATGTTTACCTTTTCTGTTTCTATTTCATAGAAGAATTATTCTTGAATATTAATCTTGGTGGATTGTGATGAAGGGTAAATTTTTATAACATACTTTTTTCATTTCTGCCACATTGAAATTCATTTCCCCTTTCTAACAGTGGCCTAATTTCATTGTGAGAAATTAGTCCTTTCTCACTGGAATTAGGCTGGTGGGACTGTAATTAGGATTCTTTCTTCTGCTAGCCAAAAGGTTAAAAAGAAAACTCAAAACTATCATAGTCTGATCACCATGTCTCTCAGTTTCAAGTCTGACAACTTTTAATTGTCAGCAGACAATGACAGAATGTAAAAATTCTTGGGAGTTCTCTGATAATAAAGGCCATCAGTGTTCTATGGAACATGAGGTCCAGGTGGCCTGGGCTTGAATCCTGACTCAATTACTTAGCAGGTATGTTTCATTCAACAGGAAGATATGCCTTGGTTAGCTCATTTACAAATGAGAATAATGATAATAATCATAACAAATTCATATGCGCATATGCCTGTGATTTTCATTAAGTGAATTCACATGTGTAGTGAATTATAACCATTATTATTATTATTATTCATACTACAGAAGTGGTACTTTGATCATTTGCTTTTTGTGCTTTTCCATCTGAATGTATATGGAGAGCTTTTTAACTTAACATTTTTTTTTAGCATGTGCTCTCTGACCATCAAATCTACTGAGACCAACCTCAGTTCCATGTTGGTTCTCCCTCTCCTTCAAGTACTTATTTAACTCTCAATAAATGATTTTAAGTTTAAGTTAATTTGACACTTACAGACAGAAACTTGTCCTGATAAACATTTCCATTTAGGGACAGGAGACAGCATTAGCATTTGAGGCACTGGAGGTCCCAAGTTCTATTCCCAGCATCACTCGAAGCCACAGCTAAATAGTACTACTCAGCTTTTAAAAATGGCTTTCTTCACCTCATCTTGGATGGAGCTTGAAAGAATCATGTTAAATGAGAGAAATCAGGGAGAGAAGAATGAATATGGGATGGCCTCACTCAAAGACAGAAGTTGAAAGATACAACCTTGGTACCAACCTGACTTCCCTGGGCAGATGGCGGCCACAGCAATGTGTCCTGGAAGCCCACCTCCCCGAGCCCTGTCCCACTAAGGAAACATTAACACAGGCTGGGGGTTTGGATGGACCTGCCAATGCCCATGTCCAGTGGAAAGGCAACTACAGAAGTCAGAACTCCCACCTTTAGCTCCCCATAATGATCCTGGTCCATGCTCCCAGAGGGATAAAGAACAGGGAAGTTCAGGGAGTCGGGCACTAGCTTAAGGACTGGCTGAAGAAACTGGCCTAAGAAACCCAGTTTGAGCCCCGGGCTCCCCACCTTCAGAGGAGTCACTTCATAGGTGGTGAAGCAGGTCTGCAGGTGTCTTTCTCTCCCCCTCTCCATCCCCCTTCCTCTCTCCGTTTCTCTCTGTCCTATCCAACAACGATGACATCAACAACAATAATAACTACAACAAGGGCAACAAAAGGGAATAAATAAATAAATATTAAAAAAAAAAGAACAGGGAAGTTCAACGGAGGGGAATGGGATATAGCTCTCTGGTGGCGTTATGAATCCACTGTTCCTAGAGGCCATTTGTTTCCCATTTTGTTGCCCTTGTTGTTGTATTTATTGCTATTGTTGTCATTCCAATTGTTGTTGTTGTTTTTGTTGGATAGGACAGAGAGAAATCGAGAGAGGAGGAAAAGACAGAGAGGTAGAGAGAAAGATAGATACCTGCTAACCTGTTCACCTCTTGTGAAGTAACTTCCCTGAATGTGGGGAGCCTGGGACCCCATCCAGGACCCTTAAGGTGGTCCTTGTGCTTCACGCCATGTGTGCTTACCCAGCTGAGCTACCACCCAGGCCCTGAATTATAACCTTTTTATCCCACAATCTTGTCGATCATTATTAAATCACTAATAATAAGATAAAAAGAACTTGACAAATAAGAAAACACAAAGCAGGACTTGGATTATGTTTGGTGTAAGAGACTGGAGTGAGGAGAAGGTCCTGGAACATGATGGCAGAGGAGAACCTAGAGTGGGTTGAATCCTTATATGGAAAACTGAGAAATGTTACACATGTACAAACTACTGTATTTTACATTAATCCCCAATAAAAATTAATCCCCCAATAAATAAAAAAAGAAAATTGAATGGGGAACTAAATGTCAACATGTGACCTTTTAAATGTTCATATTCTCCAACATCAACAGTTCTGAGGTGAAAATAATAATGATACTAATAATAATGATGATACATTAATAGTAAGATAAATGTGTGTACATGCGTATGTATGGGCATATTCTGAATAGATAGTAAGGCTTTAATTTAAATTTTCAAGCTGTCAAAATTGATAGGTAAGCCTCATATTTACATAAACATGCAATTCAAAGGTTCAAAATTGGAAGATATTTCTTTGGCTAAGTTCTCTTAAAAAAAAAAAAAAGAGTCCATTAATTCTCAGCCACTACCAGTAATGAAAGGTGTTTCTTCTTCAACAAGGAAAGTTGGATCCACAAAGTGCATGAATATATCACTATGAACTCTCTTGGCAATAGTAATGCAATTAAGGTCATAATTAAAACATTCTTTCATCTTTTGGGTCTTATACTTAAGGCAGAAAATTAAGATTTTAATGAGAGCCCAGAGGAGAATAGAACAAATTACTAAGAGAATGAAGGAATAAATTATATAAGAAAAGACTGAAAAAAACCGAAGAAGAAATTAGAGTGGCAAAGTCAGGTCTTATAAAGTTCTGATTTTAAAAAACATATTTCTTAAGCTGTGATGGGTTTCTCTTTCAGACCCATATACAATGTTTTACGTATAAATGCAATCTAGGTGGAAATAATTTACATAGCATAACATATATGGTAAGCAGAAACATGGAATCAATGGAAGCTTGGAAGACTGCTGTTAACATTTCTAAAAATTATTTTAGAGTTGGTAGGAAAAATAAGACTCTGACAACGTGACATAAAACTCAGATGACCTACCTAATTCAGACATAAAGGTTTTCCAAACTCCACACGAAAGCTTAACTACTTAAGCCCACTACCTAAAAGCTCGGAGTGTCTTGCCTCAGCAGTGTCATGTTCAAGCCAGTCAACATAAATTTACGAGCATGAGCAAGACTTATTATAGTGTCTCACCATGGACTGACCCAGAGAGCAGGTAGGAGAACCTTCCAAGGGGCTAGGCAGTCGCACGCACACCAGATTAAATGCTTAAGTACTAAGTGCAAGGACCATTGCTAGGACCCCAGTTCTCATCCTGGCTTCCCACCTGTAGGTAGGATAAACTTCACAAGCAGCAGCAGTGAAGCAGTTCTGAAGGTATCTGTCTTTCTCTCTCCCTTTCTGTCAACTCCTCCTCTTTCATTTTCTCTCTGACTTATCCAATAAAATGAAATTAAAAAACAAAAAAAGGCTGGCAGGAATAGTGAATTCTTAGTGCTGGCACTGAACCCCAGCAGTAACCCTGGGGAAAAAAAAAAAAGAAGAACATTCCAACTGGAGTTCTACCCACTTTGCAGCTAGATGGTGTTTTGAGCTAAAGTAAGAACACAGAGTTTGAGTCTTGTGGGAATTGTAAGATATGGCTGTTTGGGAGATTTTTAGTTTGCTGTAATTCATAGTGTCTGTAAAGTCTCCGCTGACTACAGACAGACTATGACCCACATAGTCAACGACTGCCACCTCTCCAGATTCAAGGGAGGTCTCGAAACTTTACATCAGGCTCAACCTGACTCTGTTGACTGGCTATGGAAGAAGGGCAAACGCTAGAAGAAGAACTCATTCCATGAGAAGTTCCTAATAGTATAGACTGGGTAGTATAAATTGACTGAAAGCAGGAAGTATTTAGAATCCACATTCTGGGCCTGGTGGTTGACAAAGTGTACAAGGACCTGGTTTCAAGGCCCCAGTTCCCAGCAGCTGAAGGTTTACCCCTCCTCCTCCTCTCCCTCCCCTTCTTTCTCTCCTCCCCCCTCCTCTTCTCCCTTCCCTTCTACTCTCCTTTTCCCTCTCCCTCCCCCTCTCTTTCTCCCATTTCATCTCCATCTCATTTTTCCCCACTATTTTTCTCTCTATCCTTACTCAAAATAAATAAAATTTTTATGAATCTCAAATCCACTTCAAAATAGGATTTAAGAATTTGAGAATAGTCTAGAGTGTCTAATTCAGCTGTAATCTCAACAATTAAGACTCCCTATGTACTACTCTTTCTAGGGAATTGCCATAAGTAAACAGGGCATTGAGTACAACACACACTTATCATCAGGTAAATGGTATTCAGCTTTTAAAATAGGATCCCTACTTGGGCCACCAAAAATGATTGAAATTTTGAAGTTTAGAGTGAATGATTTTAGAAAGGAATGCCTGTGCAGTATTTCCAATCACCTTAAAATAATTAAGAAACCATTACAAATATATATATAAAACAAATACCACAGTTATTATCTGTGCGGTTACAAGTAAGAGATGGACGTCTAGAATGCTAAATGACTTGTCTGATGCCACAGGACGACAATGTTGTGTAGTAAAATTAGAACCCAGTAATTTAAGCTTTAAATTCTGTGCTTTTAGTCACAATAGATAGATAGATAAATAGGAATATAGAAATATAGATTAATATCTGTCTCACTGATGTTGGGAACATGTGTGAGCCTGATAGAGCTTAGGGAAAACCACCCCCATCTTTGGATGGAGGTCTGAGAAGATAACCTCTTGGTAAGTCTCTCTCAACCGAGAGAGCATAAGGGGGGAAACTCAGACTTGGTTCTTTCCTTCTTGACTCTCAGGCCCACAGATACCCCAGTACTTCCCTCCATTAACTGCAGGCCACATGGCCACAGATTCACTTATTCAAAGTCACCTTCTGATTACAGAAGAACACACCTTATCACACACTTCATCACACACCTCAGACCCCAGACAAGAGAAATTCCAAACTATATGGCCTTTTGATTTCCATCTTCTCTCTGTCTCACCCTACAGGTTTAACCCCTATGCTTCTCTGGAATACCTTTGGATAATTAAGTTGCTTGTGTTATGGAAAATAACTGTCTTGTATCTCATCAATTTCTGTCATACCAACCCCCTACCTGAGGGGCATGCTGACTGTTAAGAAACCTGTAATTTCTGTCATATTGCAACAATAATTACCTCCATTGCTTTTCTATTTAACTCATGCCAATTTTGCTAATAAAGGGACTCTAGGATTCTGGGACTCAAGGACTCAGATTCTAGATTCACGCTGAGTCCCCTGGTGTCTTTTATTTCGTGTCACCCCTGTCGTGAGTGAGAAAGAACCAGCCCGTTACCTTTCCCCTGGAGTACACCCTGCCGGAGAAGGAGGGAGACACCCCGAAACACTGGAACATCATCATGAGTAAGTAATATAAGCCCCCACTTCAAAGTAATATATATCCCAGGACCACAATGAAACTTGGACCTACTGTATGAATTTTATAGATTACTTCTTAAAATTTCTCCCAGGTTGTAGCCTTATCATGCTCTCCTCCTTAGAGAGAGAAGGCAGAAAGTTAGGTTGAAAAGACACCGTGGGAAGACACCGTGTCCAAAGAAATCACTGAGATCTTTTCGTTTCTAGATCCTCACAGTACAGCTTGAACTTCTGTCTCCTGGAATATAAGCGTCAGGGTGTTCTGATAATGCCTGGTGATTTGTCAAGTTCTAAATGACAACAGTGTTCTTCTAGAACATGTGTTTCAGCTAATGGTATTCTAAATCAGTATTCTAGATTAATGCCCAAAGCACATGTCAGATATAAGAAGTGAGATTTTGGATTAAATATGTATATAGGGAAGTTGAGAGAACAACCAAAGAAACAAAACATCAAGAAGACCGGTCTAATGAAAAAAAAAAAGTATTTCTAATTCTAAATTATTTCTTTAGGTGAAAATAGCAGGGTTGAATGTATTACAACTATAGGTGTAGTTCAGAGTTCATACATACCTAATTTTATTTCAACAATTATCTTGTATTATGCTTTTGAGGAACATTGATCTGAGAAACTCCCCATCTCAAAAGAATTATTATCCATTTGTACCAGTAGAACTGTTCTGCTAATACAACAGACAATGTAGTTCAAACTATGAACAAGATATGATTAGGTCTTATACTCCCAAGTGGAAGTTATTCAGGAATTCACAGAAGTGGAGTTCTGAGATATATGGTCCTATTTTTTTTATCTATACTATTGTCTATGTCATACTACAATACATATTTAGAACATTCAGAACATGTGGATATCCTTTATAAATCGGACTTTCAATCCATGTTTCCAATATTGTGCTAAAATATATGGCTTACCAGAAGATACAAAGCAACTGTTACAGATATTGAAGTCTACATGGAAGAGAGGGATGTTTTTCAAACACAACTTCACATTTTGAAAAACACTATAAAGGAAAAACTGATCTAATTTCATGATAATTGCGGACATCAGTTATGGAGTATGTAAAGGCTTCTGTGAATAAATAATATCTTTCTATTTGTGAATATTCCCCAGTTCAGAGATACCTTTCCAGATAGTTATAGAACACAACTCAACTGAAAGAACAAAGATATAAACACTAAACATCCAGGACTGAAAATCAAGTATGGGTTCAGTTATTTTACCTTTTTGGCTATTTTCTTCCTTCTCCATGAAGTGGAATGTTTAGTATTACCTTGAAGGATTGAAGTGACAATAATAAAACTGAATTTATTGGGCCTTGGGTTATCTGTCTTCTTAAGAATGGAGAAAAAAAAATCACATAAATCTTTTAAGTAAATGTGTGGGTTACTAATGGCAAAAATGTATCCAGTGCTAAATTACCTTAGAGAATACGCAAACATGGGAAACTCTCAAATTTATGTAGACGGTTCATTCCAAAACATTAAAGAAATTAAGAAGAAAGACAGTTTCATTGGGAAGTTAGAAAACAAAGTGTGTGACTGATTTCAATACTCTATTAGGCTGCCTTCATTGTCTGTCCAAGTGTGGACATGAAAGATAATGTGGTTATCATCACAGAAATCCCCATGTGACTTTGTGAGCGATTTTATTGAAATGAAAGAGGACAGTTGAATCTCTTGCAATGATTTATGCAAAACAGAATGGAAAATTTGCATCAGAGAACAAAAGAGAAAGGCAACATCTCTGACTGAACATTACTCGCATACGAAAAACGAACATTAAAAGGTTCTGCATTTTTTAAGGGAGAGTATGTAAGTTGCTCTAGCCAAATATTTACCTATAGTTTTCAGAAAGTAATAAGAAGGATTAGAACTAAGTGTTTCAAGAGTTCTGAATTAGACAGCCATAGGAACTACTGAATGTCTGACCCCTTTCCCAAAGTGAGGCAGAAGATTAGAGATCAGGTTGCAAGTGACCTGGGAACATGGGCTAGACATGAAGATAAAGATCCTTTTGGGACAATTGTGTCTACAGTTGGAGTCTGGGAGCAATTACTAAAAGCTGAGTTCTGATAATTTTCACTTCTCACAGGAAGGCTAGCAGGAATCTGTTTACGTGTGGTCCATGCAAACTTTCCACTTCAAAGTTAGTCACAAACATTCTGATGAGTAATTCCTGAGACTCTCTAATGGATCTTGGATTCGATTCTCTGCAAGTCGTTCTCAACGAACATACATACAAAATACAAAATTGGATGGTGGTCAGGTATGGAATCTGGGTGTATTTTACTAAACTAATTTTCATGGTAGATGGTAGAAGAGATATGACCCCTGACAGAAGGCGTCCATGTGCAAACACGGAGGGATGATGGATGTATCCATGTGAGAACATGGAACAGGGATGAAAAGTCTCCTTTCTCCCTTTTCTCTGTGTCTTTCTTTCCCTCTCTGCCATCCTCTTCCACTATGTCTCTCCCCAACTAGAACAACCATAAAGTAGCAGGTCTAGAGCAGTGGAATAATGCATGCAGGAAAAATTAAAGAAAGAAAGACACACAGAGAGACAATAACAGAGAGAGAGACAGGTGGCAGAGGAGAGAGAAAGAAGAGAGAGGACAAAGATTGAAGATGGATTAACACAGGCAGAAAGTCACGCCGACTCTTTGCTTGCTGTTATTTACAAAAGTTAGATGTGCCTCTTCCCACAGAGACGTCCTTTACTTTCTCTCTGCGTTTCACAGTTCATTAAAACAGTTATTCAAGTAACATTGCATTATAACATTATGTAAGCGTAAGATGTGCATCATTACAAATCAGCGTCTGAATACACAAGACGTAGTTTAGCACTGAGAGCTGAATTTTGTTCTTGATGATGACATTTCAAAGGGATGTCACCAATCCCATTTCCCTTGAGGAAGGCATTCTGGGTTATAAGACATTTGCATTTCAAAGGGCAGAGAGAAGATTTTTAATTGATGGTTCTTGAATGTTCATGCTCTAGAAGGGGGATCAGAGACATCTAGACAGGAAGAAACCTCTGTAAAGTTCAAAGAACTGAGGGGAAGTTGAGGCCCCAGACATAGAGAAGGAAAATCTGCTTTATTAAAATCACGGGGAGTTATATTCTGTTTTAGAGATTCTGGGGGGTTGGGTGGCGTGGAAAGCCTAAATTCAACTGGCATCCCCCACTGAGGGTATCCCTATAGGGTACCCTCATAATTGTCAGAACAGAAACCCCACTCATGATCAACACCAAATGTCAGTGACATAGAAAAGTGCTTCACTTACAACTGCTTTCCTGGTCTGTTTGAATCCAAAATTATTGAGTAGTAGAGATGAAACCTGAAATATTAATCATCTTGCTGTTCAAAGAAAATATAAAATCTATAGTATTGTATAAATCAATGAATAAGGTTTTCTATTTTCTTATAGAAGCTTGGTTGGCGATATACATAACAGATTCTTTTTCTTTTGAAATTATGGACAATGGTCTTTTCAAGTAGAGTTTTTGTCTTTGAGTATTTTAGCATTTCACAATACTTTACTTCAGTCTCTGAGGTTCATTGCTAACACTATAAATCTACCTTACTGCTCCTGGAGGCCTTTTTTTTTTTTTCAGTTTATTGGCTAGGACAGAGAGAAATTGAGAGAGGAGGAGAGATAGGAAAAGACATACACCTGCAGGCCCCCTTCACTGCTCATGAAGTGTCCCCTCTGTAGGTAGGGGGTGGGAACACTAACCTGACTTCTTGTGTGGGTCCTTGCCCTCAACCAGGTGCACCACCGCCTGGCCCTTCACAATACATTCCTAAGTACACAGCTTATCAAATTTGCAGAAGAATGTAACACTAAGTGTAGACAGGAGTATGTCACTTTGAATCAATGAAAACTATAATAATTCAAAGCCAACCAGACTTTGCCAACATTAAAAAGAGCATTCCAAATTGCGTGTGTCCTCACACATTTTCTGACAGTCGACTTTCCACCCATCCCACTCCAGAATATTCTGTTATGCTCGGCTCCTGTTCAAGTGTTTTTTGTAATGACACCCTAGCCACTTAGTGTGATGGGCTGTCAGCCCTACAAGGTGCTTGGTGCCTGTTTCAAGTGCCCACAACATCTGCAGAAATCAATACAAAGCCGCCAGCTTGTTAATAAATCTTCAATTAAGATGTAATGAATTTTGAATGAGAAACGATTTCTTTTAAATGTGACGGGGCACCCTGCACTCACAGTGAAATGAGAGAAGGACGGGAAAAAACTTGACTTCAAATCACTCTGCTTCTTGGCTTTGCCTGGATGCTGTCCTTCATCTTGGTCTCTAAAGCTAAGGCTTCTGTGCATTATTTTGTATTCCAAGTTTGTCTAGGTGAGAAAATGCACTGGAAGACTAGTTACTGCATGAGCTTGAGAACCCGGTAAGCGGTCACAAAGTACAGCTAGCTATTAAAATACTAGGGATCTGTTAAGTCTGTGGACTAGCATATTGGCATACCAGAAATCTTCATTTAGGTCATTTTATTTTTGTGATCTTCTTTTTTTTTTTAAAGTATTTTTGATAATTTATTTCCTTTGTGTTGTCCTTGTTTTTATCATTGTTGTAGTTATTATGGTTGTTGTTATTGATGCCATCGCTGTTGGATAGAACAGAGAGAAATGGAGAGAGGAGGGGAAGACAGAGAGGGGGAGAGAAAGATAGACACCTGCAGACCTGCTTCACCATTTGTGAAGCGACTCCCCTGCAGGTGGGGAGCCAGGGGCTCGAACCGGGATCCTTAGGCCGGTCCCTGCGCTTTGTGCCACCTGCGCTTAACCCGCTGCGCCACCATCCAACTCACTTTTGTCATCTTCTAGCCATTTTCCAGGGACAAAAATCCTGGTCCAGTCTTTAAAGTTTCAGCTGTGATTATTTTCACAACTAAGTACTTAACATTTATAGCCTTCATTAGAAAGGCAAGAGTGCATTTTTATATCTCTAAAGAAAGATTTTATTTGTGAAGTCCAAGAACAAATCCCCAGCCTGTAGGTCCGCCTGAGGAACTGATACAGTGTCTTCTCTCATTACAGACTATCCCCACATAGTCTGCACCAATCATAAAAAGCAATTCACGGGTCCAGGCAGTGGTGCACTGGGTTAAGCGCACATGGCACGAAAAGGACGGACCCCTGCAAGGATCTTGGTTCGCACCCCAGCTTCTCACCTGCAGGGGTGTCTCTTCACAAGCAGTGAAGCGGGTCTGCAGGTGTCTATCTTTTTCTCCCCCTTTCTGGCTTCCCCTCCTCTCTAGATTTCCCTCTGTCCTACCCAACAACAATAACAACAACAACAGCTATAACAATAACAACAACAAAATGGGAAAAATGGCCTCCAGGAGCAGTAGATTGGTACTGCAGGCACCAAGCTCCAGAGATAACCCTGGAGGCAAAAAGAACAATTCACTTCTGTAATGTTAACACATGTGGCTTCCATCTCCCTACTAGGTGGACTTTGTGAATCCTAAAATACTACCATTAATTAAGATTTCTCAACTTTTACTTCACCTACTTCTATTTATTTATTTATTTATTTATTTATTTATTTATTTATTTCCTTCTATTGACCTTGTTACTTTATTGTTGTTTTTATTATTGTTGTTATTGATGTCATCATTGTTGGATAGGCTAGAGAGAAATGGAGAAAGGAGGGGAAGTCAGAGAAGGGGAGAGAGAGACAGACACTTGCAGACCTGCTTCATCTCCTGTGAAGCGACTCCCCTGCAGGTGGGGAGCCAGGGACTTGAACCAGGATCCTTCCGCTGGTCCTTGCGCTTTGTGCCACAAGCGCTTAACCCACTGTGCTACCACTGGACTCTCTGTTGTTGTTCTTGATGTATTTTATTTCTCTATCACATTCATTAGCTTTCCATCAGCCAGTGAATACACATTTGCTTGGCATTCAAAGATTCTGTTACGGGTCCTAGTTCACTTTTCTGACTGCTTTACCTCAGCTCGCCTTAAATACTAAATAAAGAATAGCTTATTTCAGTTCTTCGCCCTGACACCCTTAAGAAAGTTATCATTTTGTGTAGGTCTAAATCATAGCTGTGCTTTCAATTCTTCATTGAAGCAATAACCTCTGACACATTCCCTGATGCCTCTGACATGTTATGCCAGCAAGATTTCATCTTGACTTTCTTTAAACCCCTGTGGATTTTTGTCTGTCATTTCTTGATGACACTGACACTTTGTATTGCCGTTAGTGTGTTTCATATCTCTTCATAAATTATAAGCTCCTTGAAGGAAGGATCATGCCATTTTGTTTTTCTTCTTATATTCAGCCAAGTACTGGACTAAGTTGACTTTGACATATGAGTTCTTCAATAGTGTAAACAGTCCTTTGATGAAATACTGACAAGTTATAAAGAAAATATAAGAGGGTCAGGCAGTGATGCATCCAGTTAAGTGCACATATTACCAAGCCCAAGGACCTAGGTTTGAGCCCCCATTTCCCCATCTGCATGGGGGACTCTTCACAAGTGACAAGGCAGGTCTGCAAGTGTCTCTCTCTCTTTCTCTATCTTCCTTTCCTCTCTCAATTTCTCTCTGCCCTAATAAAAATTAGAAAGAAAGAATAAGAAAAAAAGAAAATATAAGTCATATTAATCTTATAAATGCTATATAATGTATACTGTGTATTCTATTGAGTATAAAGTAATCATACCATAACTGTGCATTTAACTTGTATGCAACTTCAAAGATGCAATTATTTGTTTTCTGAGCACTCCTTTTACATTCAAGTTTATTTTAAAACTAAATCAATTGTGTGACATTGGTCTAGTGAATTAAGACTCTTCATTCTCTTCTCAGAACCCAGACTCTCAGCTTTGCGATACTTTGACAAATTCAGATTTCCAGTGTAAACCACCGAAACTGTTTTACATTTCTGGAACAACAATACATAATTCTAAAACATTCTAATAACAGCTTGGCCTAATTACATTTGCATGTGTGATGGAAACCTTTATAACTTCTAGATTGAAAACCTGCTTGTACATTGACCTACATTACTCCATGCTTTCAAATATACAATAATAATAATAATAATTTCATTCACCATGGGGAAGACATGCCTTTATGCAGGAATATTTAAGACCCCAGTGTTACAAAAGAAAATGTCATTTTCTTGGGACTATGATACAATTCAGATGAACTAGATGATTTATATTGTCAATTGTGTGACCATATTGAATCATTTCTAAAATATAATAAACTGTATTTAAGTGCATAACTGCAGGTGCTGACCTCTTTATTGCCTGATTCACTGTGTTCCCCACACTTTGGAGGAAAACTGAGCTCATCAATCAGATTATAATGTTTACCAGCACAGGAAATTTTTCTGAGCTGATGACTTTCAGTAGGAAAAAAAAAACACTCATGAATATATTTATAAGCTTCCCTCGAATAAAGACTTTGTCATTTCTATATGATGTATAAGGAGACATAATTTGATTTTAACCATCTCACTTTTCCACCAGTCCACTCTGACCAATCACAAGTGCAGAAGGACCTGAAAATTCAAGGTCTCTGGAGTTGTTTGATGCCAGAATGTCTTGTTGGGAAATTCAGGCATTCTGTCTGTGGAACATGCTATCCTAAGTTGTATAATAACATCTTTAGAGAAGTGTTGCATTTGAGTTATGGTAGCCGTATCCTTTGATTTGTGGTATCATCATTTTGCTGTATGTGAAGAAAGGAAGTATTTCTTATGAAATGAAAAAGCTCTGAAAACATATCCAAACACTAGATGTCCTCAATTCAGAAAAACTCCCTATTTACATATCATGCTCTGATAAGAAGAAATTCTGGTCTCCCAGCCTACTCTCTGCCTCATTTTTTTCCTTCCATTGCTCCTTTGAGTATACAAAAATAAAGCTTCCAGATCAACAATTATGAGTGTTCTTCCTTCATTCCCAGGCCCATTCTGGGGCTCAGTGCCAATATTACAAATCCATCGCCCCTGGAGGCCATTTTTTCCCCAGTTTATTGTATAGGATAGAGGGAAACTGAGAAAGGAGACGAAGGGAGAGAGAGAGAGGGAGACATAAAGAGAGACACCTGCAGACCTGCTTCACTACTTGTAAAGCTTCCCCCCTGCAGGTGGGGAGTCTTGAGCTTGAACCCGTATCCTTTCTCGGGTCCTGTACTTAGTACTGTGGGCTCTTAACTGCCCAGTGCCATAATCATTATTTCTTTTTGTTTAAAAAGAAAGCTCAATATTGGGATTCCAGGATCCTTTAGAAAATATTTCCTGGGGATTACACAGGGGATTACTTATTTTGTAGAGAGCACAGTGTCCCATGTGTGAGCACCTAGGTTCGAACACTCAGCCACCACATAGAGGCACTACCCAGCAGGCTAGTTCACGGCTGGTGGAGCAGTGGATTTGTGTCGTCTCTCCTTTTCTCTGTCTTTAGGCCTCTCAGTCTTTCACCTTATATCCAAAAAAAAAAAAAAAAAAGTCCACTGGCAGTGATGGAGTGTAGGCACCGAGCCCCTGTGATAATCTTGGCAATCTAAAAAATATAAAATATAAAAAATATGAAAAATATATAGTCTTGTAGTATAAGAACAAGAAGCTTATTTTAAATGAATTTTCCAAAATGATTTGCATTGATTTGCACCAACCCACATTCACTTACATAGGCAATTAACTTTACTTTCAAAGATACATTTATTTATAGGGGGCAGGGCATGGCCCTGGGTTCAAGCTCCAGGTTTCCATCCTGCGGGGGTTGGGGGGGGAAGATTCATTAGTTGAGAAGCAGGACTGCAGATCTCTCTCTCTCTTCCCTCTGTACAATTAATTAGTTAACTTAAAAATATATAATTAGGATGGGGAGAGAAGAATCACTCTGCCTTATGTGATGCTAGGAATTAAACTCTGATTAAACTCCTGCAGGAGAATCTAAAGGCTTTATCCACTGAGACAACTCCTAGAACATCGACTTCTCTCTTATCCTTGTTATGTCTACTTTTCTTTGTGTTTCAAGTTGAAACACAACGTTTAGACACAGAAACTAAGTTGTATGATTTTTTTTCTGAACTCTAGCATTATACTGAATAAGTACAGTGGTGATCTAAGGTAGTGATGGTCAACTTATGAGGTCATTTATTCTGCTAAGAAGTGTAAAATTCAAACAAATTATTTGTACGTTTTTTAATTTGTCTGCACATCCTGTATGTGGGTGAGGGTGTGTGTGAAGGAGGGGTGTCAGGTGTTCAGGAGAAGAGCATATTAACCTCTACACGTGTTGAAACATAGATAAAATGACTGTTTACTTATAGAACCAAGAACTTCTTTGGATTTCAACATACACTGTTACTAAATATATATGTTAACTTCATTGTTTTCTTACTGCCTTCCATTATGATTGGAAAAAAAAAATACAGTCCATAGAAATTTAAGTGAATATCCGAAGGTGTCTGTGAACTTTAATTTCCTCTTGTTCCCTATCTTGAACATACCAGAAACAGAACTTGGAAAATCATATTTGATAATGTTTAGACATGCCAGAAGAATCAATCACATAGAGAATGACATCAAAAACAGTTTTTATTTATACTATGCATGGCGGCATTTTGTCTAACTTACAGCCAGAAAGATTATCTGATCCAGAATACAACTCTAGTTATTAGGTATTTTGCTAGGAGAATTTTTTTTTTATCATAACTTATAACTGTTGAGTTATGTATAGAACAAAATGTAGTTAATCCCTTATGTATAGCTTATTCTCATGAAATTATATTAATCACATGTAACTGCGATAAAAGTATGTATCCATCCGGAGGTATGCTATTTACTAAGAAAGGCAGATGTTAAAATAAACAATTATTTGCAAAAGTCTAGAGATTTTTCCAAGAATTGTCTCAGATAAAACTGATAGATCACTAGGAGCAAGGCAGCCAAAGAGAAGGCATCAAGTTCATTTCTGGTAGAGTATAACTTTTTGTTGTCGTTGTTGCTAATATTTATTTATTTATTCTCTTTTGTTGCCCTTGTTTTATTGTTGCAGTTATTGATGTCGTTGTTGGATAAGATAGAGAGAAATGGAGCGAGGAGAGGAAAACAGAGAGAGGGAGAGAAAGATTGATACCTGCAGACCTGCATCACCACCTGTGAAGCGACCCCCCTGCAGGTGGGGAGCCAGGGACTCAAACCCTGATCCTTGTTCCAGTCCTTGCACTCTGTGCCGCCTGCACTTAACCTGCTGCACTACCGCCCAACTCCCTAGAGTATAACTTTTGACATTTGAGTGAAAGGGTAGATGTGACAATAGTCAAACTGTTGTCGACATAAATACTTCAATAAATAATTATTAATGCATTTTAGTATATTGTTTAAGTTTAATAAAAGAAAGAGAGAAAGACACAGTAATGTCTCCTCACCCAAGAATTATTTGTTTATGCTCCATTTAAAGTCAGAGAGATAGGGGTCAGGTGGCAGCACAGCGGGTTAAGCACACATGGCGCATAGCACAAGGACTGGCCTAACATCTGGGTTGGAGCTCCTGGCTCCACATGTGAATGAGAGTTGATTCACAGGCGGTGAAGCAGGTCAGCAAGTGTGTCTCTCTTTCTCTCCCCCTCTCTGTCTTCCCCTCCTCTCTCGATTTCTCTCTGTCCTATCCAACAGCAAAGACAACAATAATAACATCAACAATACACAACAAGGGCAACAAAAGGGGAAGAAAAAGGTCAAAGAGACAGCAATATTATTGAAATTAACTGTAAATATCAGAATGATGTGTTCAGATTTATCATATAGAAAGGTCCTTCTGGGAGTCTGGGTGGCGCAGCGGGTTAAGCGCATGTGGCGCAAAGCACCAGGACCAGACTAAGGATCCCAGTTCGAGCCCCCGGCTCCCCACCTGTAGGGGAGTCGCTTCACAGGCGGTGAAGCAGGTCTGCAGGTGTCTGTCTTTCTCTCCCCCTCTCTGTCTTTCCCTCCTCTCTCCATTTCTCTCTTTCCTATCCAACTACAATAACATCAATAACAACAATAATAACTACAACAATAAAATGATAAGGGCAACAAAAGGGAAAATAAATATTAAAAAAAAAAAGAAAGAAAGGTCCCTCTGACTTACGGCATGGCTAATATGCTACACATTTGCCCAGAAGTATCAAGAGTCTCTACCAATTGACTTGTCTGTCTTGACAGTAAACAAAATCATATGGGAATGGGACTCCTCAATATTTCCTGAATGTCAAGTCAGTGATAGTCAGAAGAGGAAGCATATTTTACCCCTGCCTAATGCAGAAGTAAAGCTTTTTTAGGGCCATTTTTTAATAAGAAAATTATGAAATAATTGCTAAAATGTCTGAAGGTATAACTGATTGCAGTATGCCAGTCCCATTGTGTAACTTAAAGAGAGATGAAAGAGAGTGACTCATGAGAAGTTTTTATAGTTTCGAGAAAGAATAGCAGAAAGGGAAACTCAAAGCAGGATTTGACTGAATTTGGAGTAGGGCACCAAAGTGAAAACCCTGGGTTGAGGGTTAGGGTAGATGTTCAGCTTCACAGGGCAGGGGGTGGTGGTGGGGGGGTTCAGGGGGATGAGACACAGTCTTTTGGTGGTGAGAATGAAAAAAAAAAGTTTTTATAGAGGGTCAGGCGGTAGTGCAGTGGGTTAAGCGCTGAATGCACAAAACGCCAAGGACCAGCATAATGATCCTGGTTCGAGCCCCGGGCTCCCCACCTGAGGGGGAGTCGCAGCACAGGCAGTGAAGCAGGTCTGCAAGTGTCTATCTTTCTCTTCCCCTCTCTGTCTTCCCCTCCTCTCTCTGTTTCTCTCTGTCCTATCCAACAACAAACAACATCAATAACAAAAATAACCACAACAACAAGGGCAACGAAAGGGGGAAGAAATGGCCTCTAGGACCAGTGGATTCATGGTGCAGGCACTGAGCCCCAGCAATAACCCGGGAGGCAAAAAAAGAAGTTATTATAGGTAAAACTGATTCTATAAATTGGAAATACATTTACAAGACTGGCCATTTTTCAGAAAGAGGGGAACAGTCTCAGGATTCCTACTCACATTTTTTAATTTCTTAAGCCTCAAAATATTGTGAGCCAATTCCAACAGAGCTCCCTGGCCAGTATAACCACCCAGATCTTTTTATTTTATTTTATTTTATTTTAAGATTTTACTTAATGTGAGACAGATACAAAGAAAAAGATCAGAGCACTGCTCAGCTCTGGCTTCTAGTGGGATTGGAGATTGAACCTGGGGCTTAGAAGCTTCAGGAATGAAAATCTTTTTGAATAACCATTATGCTGCCTCTATAGCTCTGTTTATTGATTCAGTGTTTCTTTTTCTCTGTCATAAATGTTCTGTAGAAAATGTAGAAAATGTTCTGTTTTTGTTCAGTACTGTAGTCCTTATTTAAAGGTGGAGCTGGAAAAATTAAATAAATACACGTTGAGTTATTGAATGTATGAGTCATTGTAAATTAAATCCTGCTCTGAAGAGGCAGCAATGGACAACGTCACAGTTTTAGAATAGTATTTTCTACAACACCTCAGCTTTTAATTTCTTCCAAGAGTCACCGAAGGGAGACAGCATTTCTTAACTGTAAAAACTTTACCTGCTCATTAGCTCCTAAAATCAAAACTAATGGTCATTATCTTCAATGTTTCAAAGATCCAAGAATGTCTTGGGAAATAATCATTCAGTCAATAGAAGGCAGAATGTGCATGAGTGAGGCTCTGTGTGCAATTCCAGTGCACTACTATGGTCTTTCTCTCCATCTTCCTCTAAGTAAATAAATTTATATATACATATATATTTATAACTTTTAAAATTATCTTTATTTATTTATTGGATAGAGATAGCCAGAAATCAAGAGGGAAGGGTTGAATAAGAGAGGAAGAGAGAGAGACACCTGCAGCCCTGCTTCACCACTTGTAAAGCTTTCCCCCTGCAGGTGGGGACCAGGGACTTGAACCTGGGTCCTTGTGCATTGTAACATGTGCACTCAAACGGATGCGCCACCACCTGGCCCCATAAATAAATATTTTGTACCAAAATCTCAGAAGCACTGGTTCACCCCTGGATGGCTATAAACCTTAGAAATATTTACATAAAACAACTGAACGAAGCAAAAAAGACAAAGAAAGAAAGCTTTAAATGACCCTCATACCGACTTTTTTCTTTTTTAATTTTTTAATTATCTTTTTTTATTGGATATAAACAGCGAGGAATTGAGAGGGAAAGGGGTGACAGAGAGGGAGAGAGACAGAGAGACGCCTGCAACTCTGCTTTACCACTCGTGAAGCCTTCCCCTTGCAGGTGGGGGCTGAGGGCTTGAACCTGGGTCCTTGTGCACTGTAGTGTGTGCGCTCAACCAGGTGCGCCACCACCCAGCCATAGTTTTTTAAATTTTTAAAAAATATTTTTGTAATATTTATTCCTTTTGTTGCACTTGTTGTTTTATTGTTGTAGTTATTATTCTTGGTATTGATGTCATTGTTGTTGGATAGGACAGAGAGAAATGGAGAGAGGAGGGGAAGACAGAGGGGGGAGAGAAAGACACCTGCAGACCTGCTTCACCGCCTGTGAAGCAACTCCCCTGAGGTGGGGAGCCGGGGGCTTGAACCAGGATCCTTAAGCCGGTCTTAGTGCTTTGCTCCACCTGCGCTTAACCCGCTGCACTACAGCCTGACTCCCCCTGATTTTTTTTCTTTTGCTGATTTAATCCCCAAGAGAAAGAAAGAAACATACTAAACTTGACTACAGCTGCACGTGAGCGCAGTGTGACAATAAGAAGGGACAGAGCTACATGGCCATGAACAAAGTTTTCTCTTTGTCACTGTGTCCTAGTTACTGCATCTCAGTCTACAGAAGCTAGTAGGATCATAATATTGTCTATCACATAAATACAGTCTGTCTTCGGCTAAATAGCCGAAGGGGTAAATAGCATAATGGTTATGAAAACAGACTCTCATGCCTGAGGCTCCAAAGTCCCAGGTTCAGTCCCCTGCAACATCATAAAACAAAGCCTGAACAGTGCTCTGGTAAAAAAAAAAATAAATAAAAGGTCAAAGTCAAATACAGTCTGTCTTTACAGAGAAGAAATGTCTATAGTTCTCAGAATGAGATATAACAAAGAAAACAAAAATAATAGCCTAGGTTCTGGTGGTAGAGAAATCCCTGATTCCCACCTGCAAAAGCGCGATATTCACAAGTGATAAAGCAGAATAGTTTGTGTCTCTCCCTCTACATCTCTCCTTTCTTTCTCTCTGTAAATTATATTTATTAGACAGACACAGCAAGAAATCGAGAGAGAGAGAGAGAGAGAGAGAGAGAGAGAGAGAGAGAGAGACCTGCTTCCCTGCTTAACATGAAGCTTCCCGCCTGCAAGTGGGGACCAGGGGCTTGAACCTGGCACCTTCTGCACTATAATGTGTGCACTTAACTAGATGAGCCACCACTTGCCCCTCTTCTCTCTCAATTTCTGTCTCTATCCAAAGTAAATGAGATATTTAAAACATTAAAAATTTAAATGCTCTTTAAATTTATGAAGTAAATTACTCAAATACGCCCCATTGTGAAGCTTCTCCTTTTTGAAGAACATCTAAAGATTGTTGAAACAAATAACGAGAGATGAAGGGATTAACTTGGTTCAAAATCTTTCTTCAGGAAATGAAAACCTGCAAATGTAGTACACAGTAGTATTTACACACACACACACACACACACACACACACACACACACACACACACACACACACTTAGTGGGACAATAAACCTTCAAAGAGTCCCTATTGTTTTGTAAATCAAAGTCCTGCCACTTGTGCTCCTTTCCTATAATAAATGTTCAACCATTTCTCATATTCTCCTCAAAACTTTCACAATGGCGAAGACTTTACTGAGAGACCTTCACAATCTTTTTGAACAACTTACTTGCCAGAATTTCTAAACCATTGTTTGTCAAAGTGTGGCAGCTGGGAAAGGCAAACTCTTTAAGAGTTGCTTGTAAAAGTGTCATTTCAAATCTAAGTAAGTACAGATAGGCTATCAGTTTCCATTTGCATATGAACCTATATCTTGGAAATAATTTTTCAGGAGATGGTCTTCTACTGAGTGTCCTGTGGTATCCTCAGCTTAGAAATCTGTTTAGTTGTACATTAGTCATGTACAGATAATTTGAAGAATAGAATATGTCCCCTGACTGCTTCACCTAGCCATCTGTCAATAGGCATTTTGGTGACTTCCATTTCTTGATTATTATGACTAAAGCATCATATTTGATTGTTTATATGATCCTACTAAGGATCACAATGTGATTAAACAATGTGAAGTTGATACTTCACATTGTTTAAGATACATCTAGAAACAGTGTGTCAGTCTCAAAGCACAAGTTGCAAGCCCTAAATGAGATGATCTGCTAAGCAACTGGTAAGGGTGAGACACTCAGCACATGTTGGAGAATAGAGTAGGTTCCAATTTAGTGCCAGATATTTTCAATACTTTCTCTGATGAAGATATCATTCGTCACCAACCCCTCACATAAACTCTAAACTCCTTAATATAATCAATATGGTCTTCTATTGATATATTTTTTAATATATCAGTATCTCCTCCCTCCCCTGATAGCTTTCCTATTCTTTATCCCCCTGGGAGCATGGAGCCAAGGTCATTGTGGGATGCAGAAGGTGGAAGCTCTGGCTTCAGTACTTTTACTGATATTTTTATTGTCTTTATTCATGTATTAAATAGAGACTGCCAGAAATTGAGAGGAAGGAGGAGGGAAAGAGAGAAGCTCTTGAAGCTTTCCCCTTGCAATGGGGGACCAGGGGCTTGAACTTGGGTCCTTATGCACTGTGTGTGCTTAACCAGGAGTGCCACCAGCCGGCCCCCAATATAATCTTTTATATAATTAGGATCCTATCTACCTATTAGTCCTATAAGATTCATTTTGTCTTGTTCAAGTGCTACCAATATCAAACCATTATATATGATATTTCAACTTCCAGAAATACTCTGCCCTCTCACCCCAAAATTAATATAGCAAATAAAAGAATCCATGTAAATCATTTCTATTTGAAACTTTAATAATAATTTTCCAAAAAAATAATTTTCTTTCGACTTTTTTTTCACAAAATTTCCAGAGTTGGGGTCATTTTGTTCCATTTTATTATATGCTGTTGTTGAATAAACAGTTATAAAAGTAAAAAAACTTTATAAACATGCTGATCAGTGGATACACGATACTTCACATCTAGTATAATATCTAGTTTATGTTGCCAATATATATATTTTTTTCATGAATGCACTGCTCTTGGGCCAGTGTTTTCAGTCATTTTTCATAAAGGATTATTTCAGATAGAGGAAGAGATAAACAGAGAGGGGCAGAAAGAGTGAAAGAGAAAGGGAAGACTTGACACTGTTTCACCATCTATGGAGAGCTTCCTCCGGTTCTGTGGTTCTGTGGTAATTAGTCTATAACCCACCACTTTGAGAATGGTAAGCTACAAACTCTACCTAGTGAGCTTTCTCTCAGCCCTTTCAACAGATCAGTTTTTACATTTTATCTGGACTGGCAAAATAACACAGAAAGAAGAGTCCCTTGTCACGGTCCTACCCAGGTTTGAGCCCAATACCAACTGGGCCTGGAGGCGCTGGGGGATATTTTGTGGTGAAATATATTTTCCCCCTCTCTCCCTCTGTCTTCCTGTTTCTCTTTATCTGAAAACACCCACTCAGCAAATCAATATATTTTACCTATTTTTTAGAGCTCTTATTAACTTGATAACGAATAGTCAGGTACATGTGTGTTCATGAGCATTTCTCCACTTACACATGATTCCTGTTCGTAGAACCATTTGCAGAATTAGATAACTAGATCGAAATATATGAATATTTCAATAGTTTGGACTTCCAAAGGTTCAGGTGAGGCTTGCTGGCACTGTACCCTCATCAAAAATCACATGGGTTTTACTTTAATCTCTACTAATTGACAGCTTTACTAAAAACTGCAACATTACTGATCTTTGAGCATCAATTAAATGTCAGACTCACTGGGACATTATGAAGTTTTCAAATTGTTCCACATGTTCAGTGTAATGTTTTACTTTTTTTTTTTTTGGAGTTTCATTCTTTTTTATTTATAATAAAACAGTGTAATTTTGAAATTAATGTTCAGTTATTACATTGACTGTCTTTCTGAATTATCGGTTCATCTACTTTCTCCATTCATCTAACGGGTCTATCGTTGTTTTAATAATTTAAATATTAAATAATGACATAAATCTTTTATTTCTCATTATATTTTTGACATTTAAATTTGTTGAAAATTATTTGAATGCTTTATTTATGTTAACAATAAAGCAATGAACACTTATTTTAGAAAATTTATCATATGTAAGGTTATTAGCTAGATAATTAAAATTATCTTTAAATCCATATGCAAAAATAATGATATAACAATTATAACGCAATATTTAACTATCTTTCTAACTTATGCATCTGTTAGTTGTTTTTCTTTGTAGGTAGAATATATACAACTGTTTCTTTTGAGTGAATGAATTGCAATTTCACAGGATTAAAATGAATTAATATTTTGCTTTTATTACACACATATACCTATTTTATTTCCATTTGAAGAGTTAAGTGATTGCACTTAAGTTTTACAGTTAGCAAACATGTGTATGCATGCCTTTGCACTTTGAAGAGACCATGAAAAATATTTGTCTTACTTTCTCACCGTATCTTTGTGATCTGGTTCTATTTTTTTTCTTTTTTTAATTTTTCTTTTTATTTATTTACTAAGAGAGAATTTGAGAGGGGGAGGGAGAGATAGAGAGGGAGAGAGACAGAGAGACACTTGCAGCCCTGCTTCACCACTAGTGAAGCTTTCGTCCTGCCAAGTGGGGACTGGAGGCCTGAACCTGGGTCCTTGTGCATTGTAATGTGAGAGCTCGACCAGGTGCACCGCTGCGGGCCCATGATCTGGTTGTATTAAAGTACTCAACTTTCCCTATCACTTATTTTCTCCTTAAGTCATAACTTTACAGTCCATCCAAAAGAGAATTGAATTATCCATGTATACAGAGGTAATAGCAGAAAATAATTTTCAGGGAGTTGGGCGGTAGTGCAGTGAGTTAAGCACAGGTGGCGCAAGGATTGGAGTAAGGATCCCGGTTTGCCCCAGCTCCCCACCTGCAGGGAGTGGCTTCACAAGCGGCAAAGCAGGTGTCTGTCTTTCTTTCCCCCTCTGTCTCCCCCTCCTCTCTTGATTTCTCTCTGTCCTATCCAGCAGCGACGATATTGATAACAATAACAATAACAACAAGGGCAAAAAAGGGAATAAATAACTAAATATTTAAAAAGAGAAAATAGTTTTCAGAAAGTGAAATTGAAGTAAAATTCTAGTAGCAGTCAGAAAAGAGTGTCTTCAATCTGTCCTTTCAGAGTAGATGTGGCCTTAGTGAGACTATTCACATGGATTCCTATGTGGTTGTATGAACTGGTTAAGTTGTTTCTGTTAGTTTGTCGTATGCATGTCTGATGCTGGAGTTAGAAGTCTGCAGCGCAAATAGACATGAAGGCAAAATGGATGTAAAGAAATGGAAGTGAACTTGATGCAGCAGTCTACATAAATCATAGAGAAACTCTGTGTGGGAACTCAACACCCACCCACTACTGCGCACAAGGACCCAGCTGTAAGCGCCTACCGCTACCTGCAAAGGGAAAGCTTCACGGGTGGTGAAACTGGCTTGCAGGTGTTTATCTCTTTCCTTATCTCTTCCTCTCCTCTAAATATCGGTCTCTATCCTATAATAAATATACAAAATAAACTCTATGTAGTTTCTCTATAAAAACATGGCTGGTCTAGAAAAAGGCCAAGAAGAACAGATTTATGAGAAGTATGATAATAACAGCTGGTTGTCGCCTAGCATGTACTATAGCTGGAAACTGTTTTCTATGTATGTTTAAGCCATAATAAAGCCTGTTCCTCTCACACAGTCCATATAAGACAGCTATGATTTTTCCCCTTTTTTATCCATGATACAAAGTGAAGCTCAGGGAGCCAGGTGGTAGCACAGTGAGTTAAACGCATATGGTGTGAAGTGAGCTGTGTAAACACGGTTGTTTGAGCTGCCTACTCCCCACTTGCAGGAGGGTGGCTTCACAAGCATTGAAGCAGGTCTGCAGGTGTCTCTCTTTCTTTCCTCCTCTCTCTCTGTCTTCCCCTCCTCTCTTGATTTCTCTCTGTCCCATCCAGCAAGGGTAACAGCAGTGGCAACAACAACAACAACAAAGGTAACAAAATGGAATAACCCTGGAGGCAAACAAACAACAAAAAACCGTGAAGCTCAGAAAACTATTAAGGGGTTTCATAGAACCTATCTGTATCCTAGGTAATTTCCTTTTTTAAAATTTTATTTATTTATTATTGGATAGAGACAAAGAGAAATTGAGAGGGGGGAGAGGATGGCAGAGAGGGAGAGAGACAGACTCTAGCAGCCCTGCTTCACCTTGAAGCTTTCCCCCTGTAGGTGGAGACCAGTGGCTCCAACCTGGGTCCTTACTGTGGTAACATGGACACTCAACCAGGCGGACCCCCACCTGACTTCAGCCTAGAACATTTTCGAACAAAGACGTCATATTGAATTTATTCCAGGTTTTCTCTTTTCATTTTAATTATTTTCTTGATAACTCCTATTGTTCAAACTTGATTACAAGTGAGACCTGTCATTAGGCACTGGAAGAAGTCGGAAGGAAAAAGGGACTGTTGTTATTTTGAATTTGCAGCTTCCAGTGTGGCCTTGAGATAGTCACATTCCTAGCTTTAGCTTCCTGAGTCTGGCAATACTTATCGATTTAACTTATTGACCACATAGTCTGCTCATTCTGCATGTGTTTCGTTGGTTTTTGTTTTTTAATTCATATTTCATCTCAAGTATTAGAAGCTTATTTATTTATTTAGTTTGGTTCCAGTGTTATTGTTGTAGCTCTATGCCTGCACTGTAAATCCACTGCCCCTGGAGGCTATTTCTCTTGACCTTGTTGCCCTTATTGCTGTTATTATTGTTATTGTTGTCATTGCTATTATTGTTGTTGTTGGATAGGGCAGAGGGAAATGGAGAGAGGAATGGGAAGACAGAGAGGGGGAGAGAGACAGACACCTACAGACCTGCTTCACTAACCGTGAAGCGACTCCCCTGCAGGTGGGGAGCCGGGGCTCGAACCAGGATCCTTAAACTGGCCCTTGCACTTTGTGCCACATACACTTAACCCGTTTTGCTACCGCCCAGTCCCCAGAAGCTGTTTTAAAGGTGAGGAGGGCTGACCGGTTGAGGAGAGCTGCATAGCCATCTTGGCCAGTGTGACTTTTTGAGTAGAGAAGTCAGTCACTGCTCTGAATAATATCATGGCAAAGAGTGGTGTGTCCAGAATCTGACAACCAAGTGTAGTGACTTTCCCAGTACTCACATATTGCACCACCCTACTCTACCCTGCTTCACCTTATCAATACCATGAGGTGATGAAAGAGAAACACTCAAAGGAGAGAGAACCAAGACGATATCAAAGGCCATGAAGATAGCCAAGATGACAGACCACAGTTCAGTTCAACTGAACCCAACTGGAAGTCTTGTACTTGACATTTTCTCCTCCAGTCTCCAACCTAAGTCTCCAGCCAGGTAAGATCTTCAGATAGAACTCATCCCTTCACCTTAGGATCACCTTCAGTCTCTGCCTGCTAGCTTAGTACTGAGATTAGACTCCACTCAACTAGCAAACTCTGATTTTTAATTCTGTGTTATGTAATTAACCCAAGTGCCTTATGCACATAGGATACTATCAAGTAGACTTCTTCTTCTCCCTCTTCTTCTCCTTCTTCTTCTTCTTCTTCTTCTTCTTCTTCTTCTTTTTCTTCTTCTTCTTCTTCTCCTTCTTCTCCTCCTCCTCCTCCTCTTCCTCCTCCTCCTCCTCCTTCTTCTTTCTTTAGAGAGAGAGAGTGAGGGAGAAAAGAAAAGAATGGAGATAGGTAGCAAGAAATGGAGAAACACAAACACAGGCCAGGGGAAGTGGGTAGATAGCATAATGGTTATACTAAAAGACTCATGCCTAAGACTCCAAAGTCCCAGATCAATTACCCACCCCCCCTATAAGCCAGAGCTGAGCAGTGCTCTGGAAAAAAGAAAGAGAAAGAGAGAAAGAAAAAGAAAGAAAGAAAGAAAGAAAGAAAGAAAGAAAGAAAATAGCACCATTCCAGTAACAATAGGTTCAGTTTGTTTCCTGGTATATATACGTATACGTATACGTATACGTATACGTATACGTATAATATAATATAATATAATATAATATAATATAATATAATATAATATAATATAATATAATGCAATATACATATACTATACATATACATATACTATACATATGCATATGCATATGCATATACATATACATATACATATACATATACATATACATATACATATACATATACATATACTATACTATACATATACATATACATATACATATACATATACATATACATATACAATACATATACATATACATATACATATACATATACATATACATATGCATATGCATATGCATATGCATATACATATACATATACATATACATATACATATACTATACATATACTATACATATACATATACATATACATATACATATACATATACATATACATATACATATACTATACATATACATATACTATACATATACATATACATATACATATACATATACATATACTATACATATACATATACATATACATATACATATACATATACATATACATATACATATACTATACATATACATATACATATACATATACATATACATATACATATACATATACATATACATATACATATACATATAGTATACATATAGTATACATATACATATACTATACATATACATATACATATACTATACATATACATATACATATACATATACATATACATATACATATACATATACATATACATATACATATACATATACATATACATATACATATACATATACATATACATATACATATACATATACATATACATATACATATACATATACATATACATATACATATACATATACATATACATATACATGCAGGAGATATAACCAGGATCCTATGCATAGTTAAATGCATATTCTGCTTGAGCAACTATTTTTCCACTACTACTGACACAGTTTAATTACAATTTTTATTTGCCTGTGTTTAATTTAGTTGACATTTATAATCACTTTCCCCATTCCTAAACAAATTGGTAGCAAATGACAGCAGACTGAAATAATAATCCTATCCTTATATATCAGAATCTATTGTTGCATGATTAATTAAAAATTTAATGGCTTACAGCAATAATATTCATTCAACTCAGGTATACATACACACACACACACACACACACACACATATATATATATATATATATGATTCTGTTGCAAACTTCTTTTGATCATTGTACAAAATCAATTCCAAACCTACTGTCAGTTGTTTGTCATATTTGCAACTCTGTTGACTTAGCCTGGGATTGGTTTGGTGGTCATAGCCTTTCCGGGGACCATCTATATATCTGATGAATATATATGAATTGACTGGTGGACATTCTGGCATGGGTGTTATTACTTGGCCCTTTGTCTTTGACTCTCCAATATGCTAGTTTTGCATTGTATTCAGAGCACAACAGACATACAAGACAGAAACCAAGGACACATAGACTTCCTGAGACCAAGCCATGGAAGTCGCATATAAATGGATGATTTTTGCCCATATTAAGAAGTCATAAGACCAGTAAAGAGTCAAGAGTGTGGAAAAGGAACCATTATTTTTAAATAGAAAAAGCTAAAAATTCATATTACACAGGATGTACATCCAAGAAGGAGAGAGACGTTGGAAATTTCTGCAATCAGTCTGCAGCACATCATTTGTATGAATATGAACAATTTTGTTCTTCCCTTGGGATAAGTAAATAAAAAGAAGCCAATCCTAGAGGGGTGATTTAATCCCGAATATATTTGAAACCACAAAGCAGACACTAAAATGAAGAAGAAATGGAACATTGACGTTTTCGGTTACCTACGTTGTACAAAGTACCATACATGCTCAGCATATCTGACTTATTAGCTCATAAGGTCTTCAATATAAAGACCCCCCCCTAATTATTTTTCAGATGAAGAACCGAAGTGAGAAAACTTTGAGCACAATTTCCGATATCACATTACAAATAAGTGGCTGAAACACGATGCCTACACCATTCCAAATCACATGTTCTTTACTTGACCACACAGCCAAGTGAAGGACTATCCTTCTGTCTTTCTGCCTGTTTATTTAATGTCCCTACAGTGCAACAAGATAACATTGACCTTGCATCACTTTCAGACATTGATTATTCCCAGTAGAACGCTACTATTGGTTTGCCAGTACAAGTTCAGGTGCCTTATCTTCAAAAAGCAACAAACAAACAAAACCCCTCAACTAATTGGATTTGAAAGAAAAAATAGAAAAGTCTGTGTCAATGGTACTGGAAAAGAAAGAAAAATAGAATGTGTTCTCGAATCCACAAGGACGCAATGACAATAATGTTCTCCCTTCCTGGTTACAGTTTTAAAGCCCATTAACTCCTATCTGTTTGCCATGAGGAAAAAGCAAAGACAGTAACTGAGAGGGGTACTTATGGGGATACAGGCTTTCACTCAGGTCCCATTTTGGATGAATCTGTAACAAGACAGTGAATAAAATATGTTCCCATTAAGTAATTCTGTTCACAAAAGACAAATGCTTTCCCTGTGGTCCCTAGGAAGATGAGATAGTTATAGGAAAATATCGTTTCTCTTGCTTTTGTTCGAGAGGCAGAAACAAATCTTCCTCATATGAGCCCTTTAAATATGGAACGATCACCAGAGGCTAATTGAAACAGCAGACAATTGAAACCAATTTTGCATTCGTCCCTTAGATAAGAGACTTAAATTATAAATCCCTCATGACTAGAAAGTGTGAAATAAATTGAAATGCAACTAAGAGTCAGAATTAATGACATTTCTGAGTTATTTCTTATGGAATCTCTTAAGTGCTCTGAGGGAAAATTTGTTTATCTTAATCAAGTTTAACCCATGAGGGAAAGTTTGTTTATCTTAATCAAGTTTAACCCATATTTAGTTTAAGAAAAAATACAAATACCAAATACCTACACACACACACACACACACACACACACACACACACACACACACACACACACACAATCAACCCGTATCAATGACCTTGGGAGAACTATGGTCTTTATGGATGGGAGAATGTGGAATTAAATCCCTATTATCTTATAATATTGTAAATCTCTATTAAATCACTAAGAACAATTTTAAAGATGAAAATACCAGTGTCTAATTGCATATTACACCAAAGTAAAAGACTCTGGGGTGGGTGGCAAGGAGAATACAGGTCCAAGAAGGATGACAGAGGACTTAGTGGGTGTTGTATTGTTATATGGAAAACTGGGAAATGTTATGCATGTACACACTATTGTATTTACTGTTAAATGTAAAACATTAATGCCCCAATAAAGAAATAGAAAAAAAGAAAATACCAGTGTCTAATTAAACTAAGTTTTAAGTCTGTTTAGATCATTTTGTTTGCCTATGCACACATTTAGACAAACACACACACACACACACAAAGAAAAAAAAGTAAGTATGCTGGTGTTGGGCCAGGGCTATGGTGCATCCTGCCCTGCAGAGGGCACATATTCCCAAACACAAGTACCAGGATTCAAAGCTCCAGTCCCCATCTGCAGGAAGGAAGCTTTACTGCTGTGAAGCAGGGCAGCAGATGTCTCTCATCCACTCTACCGCCCCTCCTCTCTCAATTTCTGTCTGTTCCAGCAAGATAAATTAGACAATTTATGCAAATAAATTTAAGCATGCTGGTTTAAAAAAATTGGTGAATTCAGATAAGAAATTATGAATAAAAGAAAGGTAATTTACTTTCAGTCTAAACTTTATTGCAATTATTTTAATATCAGAAAGCAATGTGAAAATCGCAAAAACCAAGAGAAATCTATGCCAACTTCACAGGAATTAAATTAACTCCTTCTCTGAATATAGTGTTGTACCATGTAGTCTGTTTTTACTTATTCCAAAGAGAGTCTGATCTCTAGGAAACTTCATAGGATTTGAGTTATCCAAAAATACTAGAGATAAATAAGTATGCTTATTTGAGGCTTGGATGCCAAGAATATCAACTTCAGGGTCTAGACTCAAGGGAATTCTTGTAGTTTCCTTTGTGCTTTAGGCAAGAGTTCTTTGGAGATGAAAGCAGAGACTTTATAGGAACTAGATTCATGTCACTCTGTGTGTAAATTGATAAATGAATGTCATCATAAGCTGTGCAACCTCAAAGAACTAATATAAACAAACAGCATCACCCAGAAATGGACTTCCATACACATTAGTCAAGATTAAGACCTCTGGCTGAAAAAAAAAATCAGTTATTTTCGATGTTATAAAAACTTGGATTGAATTTTTTTTTTTCCTAAATGATACTATTCGGAAATGTCTGAGTGGGTCTGTCTGGCTTGCTGATCATATATTAAGCCATTCTGACCGCCTTGTGTGTATTGTCTAGACTAGCTTATAAATTCCAAAAGGGGGGGGGCAGTATATCATTTTCACTTGAAGTTATAGGCCATAATCCTGTAAATATTTAAAGAAAGGAGCTCCTCTTAATTCCAAAGTAAGCAAATGCCCCATTGGCCTCTCTCTTTTCAAGATCCCCTCCCACCATCTCTCCCCTTGCTGCCATCGCAAACTCCGAGGTGTTTCTGCCCCACTGCCAGTTTTATCTGGGATTCCTATCTGTCTTAGGCTTCTGGTACAGAAGCCCAAAAAGTGAAAGGACAAATGAGGAATTAAACATTCACATATATCCTCAGATAATACTTACTGAGATGTTAAGATGAGTATAAGAAGTCTGGAGACATTCAGCTAAGATGTACTGCTTATTTAAACCCTGTTTGTTGGTTTTGATTGGATTTTTTTTCAAGACAGAATTCCATTTAATCCTCCAAGAGGGAAAAAAAACTTAAGGGAAGAGAAAAAGTCATGTTTCATCCTACGGAGTCTGATTACACACTCAAACCATGTGACTAATGACCGAGAATCAAAAGATTGAATCCCAGATGTGAGGAAGTGTTTTAAGGTAAATTTGAATGGACAGTTGGATTTTTAATTGAAATACAGAAGAGATCTTTTATCTACAGAAAAACACAAGACCTGGTTTAGGAATAAATTTTGTAGTGTTTACACAGTATTGAAGAAATCTAGGAGAAAGCTACAGAGGAATGTAATGCCTAATTCCCACTGCTGAATTATTTAAAAATATACAAGAAGCCTAAAAGAAGACAAAAATAAAAACTGTTTTACTTTATGAAAGACATTTTGTCTGTTGTTATTCATATTGAATGATATTGATTATCAATTCATTACCTTGGGGAACAACAAGTTCCCCAAGGTAATGAATTGTATTTTGGTCAAATAAACTGTGTGTGGGATTATGTTTAAATTTCTAAATTATTGGTCAGTCAGTGAAATGTGCAATATGCAGGTGTGTGCATCCACGTGTAGTCTGGAATTATAATCCCAATATAATTTTTATGCCAATGAATAAAAAGACAGGTGATATATTTCTTTTTTTAAATATTGTTTTTTATTAGTATCTTTATTTATGTGGTAGAAATAGCCAGAAATTGAGAGAGGAGGGACTGATAGAGAGAGATGGAAAGACAGCTGCAGCACTGCTTCACCACTCACAAAGCCTTCCCCGTCTCCGTCTCCCCCTCTCTATTTCCTACTTCCCTCTCAATTTCTCTGTTTCTATCCAATAATAAAAAATAGTTTTTCAAAAAGGAAAATATCTTTAAAATAAACTGAAATCCATCACTTTTATATCTTCTCATTGAAACAAATATAAAAATTAGTGGTAACAGTCACATTTCTCACTCCACCCAATAACTTGGTCTGTCCCGTAACTCAACCAAGTATCAACAAGCTTCTTAATAAATTCCTAAGGAAATTGCTTCAAGACAGATACATTTAACATGAGTATTTCATGACTTTACAAAGCCTCTTTCTGTTCCGAATAAAGTAGCAGAAGCTTCTGGGAGAATAGGAAGGACTTGACCCTGAGTCTACTGTTCTGCCATATTGTTGATTTTTTTTTATAGACTTCTAAAATCAAAGCGGGCATTTCTTGCTCTTAATTATCTGAATCAAGGCTCACTGTACAGAACACTGTCAAGTAACCGACACTGCCTTCTGTTTCTGGTTTCACAGATTTATTTTTCCCAGTGGGTGTCAATCCAGTATCACATTTTATAATTAGGTCAAATGTAACTATTAAGATTCATTATCCGAACCTAAAGTAATTATTACAGGGATCAAATCAGATAGTGTATAAGGATAATCTAAAAAGATCAATGTAATCTCATACAGGGAGCCATTTTCCTTTTTTGTTCTCATTAGTTTACTTTTTTAATTATTGATGGTCCTTGTTGTTAATGGTTGAAAGGAAAATAAATCACAAAGGAACATGTATACATACATATGTGTACATTTTACATATGTATAAATACAATGCATATACATTCCCTCCTGTGATTTATTCTCTCCTGTTATTTATATTTCATTCTTAGGGAATAATCTATCTAGACATTCATATATAGTGACAAACATAGTGACACATTCATATATTGTGACACTTTTTCTAAGTTTTTCTGCAGAGCAAACAAATATTTTTCAGTTTTGCTGTATCGTTAATTTAACTCGTAAATTAATCTGTTTGTTTTTTTGCCTCCAGGGTTATTTCTGGGGTTCAGTGCCTACTCATGGAGGCCATTTTTCCCATTTTATTGCCCATGTTGTTGTCGTTATTGTTGCCATTGCTGTTGTTGTTGTTGTTGTTAGGACAGAGAGAAATAGAGGAGGGGAAGACAGAGAGGGGGAGAGAAAGATAGACACCTGCAGACCTGCTTCACCAGCGGTGAAGTGACTCCCCTGCAGGTGGAGAGCCGGGGGCTCAAACCGGGATCCTTACTCCAGTCCTTGGGCTTTGTGCTATGTGCGGTTAACCACCCGGCCCCTGCATATGGGCTTTTTAGCTTTTCATTGTACACACTAGATGAAGAGATCTTTTTTTCTTTATAGAAAATAGAAGCGTGCAATGAGTAGATAGGTAAACCCCCAAATAGTTACTGATTCCACTGGAAATGGTGTAACATCACTAATTTTTAACATCAAAATACTACCTTGAGTTACGTTTTTTCTGTGCTTGAAAGTGCACAGAATAATTCCTAAACAACAAGATTTAAATATCTGTTACACAAAATTACATGCCCTGGCAGGAGCAAAAGGTGCCTACCAGTTTAGGTAAGAGACATATGCTGCAGACAAGACTGTGGGTGTTTTAAATAGATTGTATTATTTCTTTAAATTTTGTTCGATGAGTTAATGAGCAATTAATTTTAATAGGATTCTGTTGGGGCTTCATGCACATACAAGCACACTGCTACCAGTGAATTCTTTTTTTTTTTTTCCAAGTTAGTGGGTGAGAGACACAGAGGGAGACAAATAGAGAAGGGGAGAGACATCACAGCACTCATTGACTGTTGAGTTGCGCTTTTTATGTGGTGATCTGGGGTTCTAACACTGGTTCTTGAGTCTTCATTAAAATGTAGCTCTATCAATTAAGCTAATTACCACCCTTCATAAAACAGGACATACTGTGTCATAGTAAGAAAACTTTCATTGTGGAAGGAAAGAAATATATTAAATGACCAGGATTTGATTTTTTGTTTTGTTTTGTTTTTTTAAGGAGCCCAGTCATTCCTGAATAGCAGCAGTGTACGATGTGAACTAAGTAAATTAAGCTTTTAAGCTTCGGGTAAAAGTTCAAGATCTTGCAGTCAGCGTGGGGTACGTATGGTTCTTTCTATAGCTTTCATGTGCTCTGGTCCATTTTAAGCCATGTTGAATTGTGGTTGTGACTCAGATTGGCTTTATGTCTTTTTCCCTTTCAGCATCTATGTAAAACGAGCCCCTAATTTAGCAGATATCTTCTTGAATTCTGTACTTTAGCTCAAGAAAAATAAAGGGCTTATCTATCATTAGAACCTTGGGATACTGAGGGTGGATGAAAGGCCAACTGTCTCCAATTTGACCACAGACATCATTAAAATATCCGCCAACTACACAGACTTCTCCAGCAATTGCCTACTACTGGCTCACATACTGAGCCGATAATTGAGAGACTTTCATGGCAGCCACTGCTGGAGGCTCCTGCAAATGTGTGCGACCTATACCCAGGATTACATCACCTGCCACATAAGGGCAGTCACCTCCTTGACGAGACACAGACAACTGTACTGCTAATGGGGCGTAGCAGGAATAGGGAGCTGGTCTGATTTTTCAGTCTGACTATGCAGGAAACTCAGTAGAAAATAAATGTAGGCAATAAAATGTGATCGTTAGAAACTGGGGGGAAATAATTTGACATGCTTTTTTTTTTTTTTTCCAAATGTTAGTTTCTAGATCTTAAAACGAACTCTGTTGTTTTAAATCGGTCTTTAATCAGTGGAAGGACAAGGAGAGTATGCTAGCTTTCTTTCACCCAAGAATGAATATGCAAGGACTCAGAAAGAAAGGGAGACAGAGGCACGCCATTTTATCTTGCCTGTTAGTGGATTTTAACAATATATGTTGATGATCTTTCAGGTAGCGTAGTGTTTCCTAATATGTTCAGAGGGAAAGTGACAATCTACCCAACAAGCCCAGAAACTAAAAAGGAATTCAGATGGGAGGGGGGTAGATAGGATAATGGTTGTGCAAAGACTTTCAGTTTCCAAAGTCTCAGGTTCAATCCCCTGCACCACCTTAAACCAGAGCTGAGCAATTCTCTGGTAAATTATTATTATTATTATTATTATTATTATTACTGCTACTAATAAATGTATTCAGTTAGTGAAGATCATAACTGCAGTTTTCTAATCACAAATAATTTTTGAAGCTATGGCACACATTATCTAAAAATAAGGATCTCCTTATTATTTATACTCAGAATTTATTAGGTTGTTAATGAGAGCTAGAGGGAACGACATAGAGCATCACTATGTAAAATGCTGAGGTTAAGACCTTATTCATGAGAGTCAGGCGGGAAGCACAAGAACCAGTAAGGATCCCGGTTCGAGCCCCCGCTCCTCTACCTGCAGGGGTGTCGCTTCACAGGCGGTGAAGCAGGTCTGCAGGTGTCTATCTTTCCCTCCCCTCTCTGTCTTCCCCTCCTTTATCAATTTCTTTCTGTCCTATCTAACAATGATGACATCAACAACAACAATAACTACAACAATAAAAAAAGAGCAACAAAAGGGAAAAAATGATGAGAAAAAAAGACCTTATCATGCAAGTCGCTTGCTCTAGTGAGTGACTTTATAGGCAATTTTTTTTTTTTTTTTGCCCCTAAGGTTATCACTTGAACTCAATACTGCACTACAAATCCACTGCTCCCGAAGGCTATTCTCTCCCCTTTTGTTGCCCTTGTTGTTTACCATTGTTGTTGTTACTATTATTGTTATTCTTGTTATAGGACAGAGAGAAATGGAGAAAGGAGGGCAAGCCAGAGGGGGGAGAGAAAGATAAGACACCTGCAGACCTGCTTCACTGCTTGTGAAGCGACCCCCCTGCAGGTGGGCTCCGAGCCTAGAGCTCCAACCAGGATATTTACACCTGTCCTTACACTTAAAAACTTGCCCCCCGACAGGCAGTTTTTAAACTAGGAGTGTTGTTTCAAAAAAGAATACGATGGTTTATGAACAGTCACCATAAAAGAGTATGTTTCTACAACAGACACATTCAAAAACCCTTTTAATTGGGGATATTCAAACAGACGTCATACCCAGAGTTGGGTATAGCAAGACCCTCCTTACCATCCTTCTCCTCCCCTCTCCTTCCTTCCTCCTCTTCCTCCTCCTCTACCTCTTCTTATTCCTTCTTCTGTATGAAGACAGGGAAGGAAGGTAGGGATAAAGGGGGGAGGGCGGGCACACCAAAGCAGCACACTCCAAACTCTCTACTTCTTCACTGTGTCATGCAGCGAGAAGTAGATTTCCATCTGAACTTAAGTTAGGAATTTTTTGATCTCTTTGAATCTCACAATTTTGGTTCAGTTTCAAAATTAAGCAAAATGGAAACTGTAGAATTCTTGTAAGTATGGTAGAAAATACATGTGCAGTAGGGAAAATACAATGACACCAGAATTCCTAGACTGAAGGGGAGATTCTTGTCTTCCTTATCAGTACTAATTCTTGTCCTTAGATTCTGCGTGCTTTCACTAACCTTCAGCCTAGATTTGATGGTCAATTCATTGGTTAACTTTTTAATTTCCCCCTAAATATCCCAAGAAGACTATTTGGTTACATGGAAACCATCAACTTTTATTTTGTCTGAGGTAAAATTTCCTAATTTGTTCAGTGGTGACATAATGTTGTCTGAGAAAGGTAGTCTATGATATAATCAGTAGAAGGGAATGGTTTAGACTGTAGGACTTTGCAATGAGATCTTGTATGTTTAAGAGTGAATTTTCAATCAATGTTAGGATTTGTAGTTAGGGATAAGTTTAGACATCTAAAAGGAAACTTGATGTTCAATTTCTGTCTCATTTTATCACAAACATGTTTCCCAAGATGCTTCTAAAGATGACTGATGATTGGTTGATGAGGACGAATAAGAATTCTTTAGTATAGTGGCAGAATATTATAAAGTTTACAAGATACATCTGTGAAAAAGACATTTCAGTTAAATGTTCTTTTTTCTTCTTCCTAAGAGGATCAACTAACTTTTACCCTCTTAGATTATAGTGAGTGTTATTCCTTATATTCAGAAATAAGCAACTATGACAATTTTTCATTCATCTTCTTAGTTTCTCTACATGCTGAATATTCTTTTCTTATTTAATATGTGTTAACCTGAAGAACTAGCTATCTATCTTTTATCTGTTGCATATGAATCTTTGTGTGCATATCTGCAAGAAATATACAGACAGGGGAGAGAGAAAGAGAAATGCCAGGATACCATCCTACCATTTATCATATTTCATTGGTCTTTGTTCTTATTTTTAATCTGATGCTGGGAATCCAACCCATAACCTTATAAAGACAAATTTTGTACTCTACTGCTGAATTGCCTCTTAAATATAAGTATAAATATGTGGTTATTTACTTACTTTTATCAAATTCTGCATTGTGTTTCGTACAACCTAATTTCTGGATTCTTCGAACCCAATTTATTCTTAACATTATAATTGTTGGATTCCCACATCAATGTTCTTTTTATCATCAGTGAACCTGCTCTGATGGTTATACATCTCTGCAACACTTACATTCGTCTTCTTTATCATAAAAGGAAAAGATTCTCCCATAATTACTAAAATTATTTACTCGTCTGTTTCCCCTGTTGAATTCTCTGAAGAAAATTAGTCTATGCAAATTGCCTGCTTTTGTAAATCATCCCGACTCATTTAAATTCTACCTCAGAGCAGGAAGTCTATTTTTATCACAAAAGTAAAACAAATGAAAATAAAAATACAATTTTTGTTTTGCCTTGTCTACCAGATGAAGCTGCATCAAGACACAAGTGAATCCCCGTGCTGGGCATCTTGGCTTAGGAAATGGGCAATTACCCTGTTCTACCTTTGCTGGTCTTTCACAGAGAGACCCAATAATTAATTGTGTAGAGCTATTGAGGTTTCACATACTCGTGGTCTCATTGTCCATCAGTCTTGCCTTTCCTTCTGTCCAGGGCACATTTTCTTTTCATCATCTTCTACAAGGACCCAAGACCAAAAGACTGATTACATTCAGTGAGCTGGTCCCTGTATTTCTGGAGCCACTAAATATCCCATTTAAATGGTAAACTCTTGCTCCATTTTTTTTTTAATCTCTATTGTGCTGCTATGGGAACCTTCTACATGTATTGTATGAATAGTTTAGCAGCCTCTGGAGGAACCAAATTTCTGTAATGCTGCATATGTCATTTGCTCCTCTGTCACACACATGGCTCCAATTTTAGGACTTTATTTCTAGTCGGCCCAACAATTTAGTTTATTTTTGCCTGATTGTATCAATTTATTTTAAGTCTCTTATTTCTGTGTTTAGATTTCTACTCCTGTCATTCCCACACCCTTTGGTTTGTAATTTTGTTTTTCTATCAAAATATTTGATCTGATTCTTCCCCGTTCTTTTTTTTTTTTTTTATTCTCATCTGGGTTTCATCTTCGTATTTCATTCTTTCTTTCTTTTCTTAAAACTCCTACAAAGTGTTTTCAGTGTGCCATAAATATCAGCAGACTGTTTTTGAACCGGCTGTTTGGGTAGTCTGTCAGCTTTCCATGCCACAGTAACTCCTTGTAAAAATTCATAGTCTTTGTGATAAAGGATTGAACTGGAAAGGAGAACTGTGGTCAGTCTACATTCGACTGAGTCTCTCACATTGGCCCCTCAGATTTCTCCATTCAAGACAGTATCTTCTGTTCCTAGACATCAATACCATGCAGCTCATAAAACAGAGAAAGACAGAACATCAGATAAGAAGGCAAAAACACGGAGGCCCAAAACAACTCTAACTCTCTTAAATAGTTTGAGGACACTGTCTTTCAAAGAAAGTCCTACTCCAAGGGTGTCTGACTCAGAAGTTTTTTTTTTTTTTTAATTCTTCATTCACTCTGACTTTAAATATTTAAAATTATGTGTAAAGTGAAACCATGATACTCTCTTTGGTTATATAGAATAAAGAAAGTAGTATTACTATTAAATGTTACTTATCTCTTTCCTTTCACATTTAGACTTTAGGATATAAAGGTGTCAAGTTGGGGCTAATTACTATGTTCCAATTCCAGTTATATCATTCATTCTTCACACCTAAAGCTTTTTATAAAAGACCTGTTTACTTTGTTGTTTATACCTGTGTGTTACATTTCTGGGATTATATCTGTCCCCTATTGCAGACAACCTTCAAACTTCCCACAAAGACTTAGAGACAAGTTGGCTATTTTTGTTTGTTTGTTTGTTTGTTTTTGACAAGCTCATGTATTTCAAGTATCTCAAAATCCAGAAATGACTAAACAACTGGTGTCATCTTTCATATTTTTACTTCACTAAGTTTAATAAGTACCAGTTCTTGTTTAAAATACTTTACTTACTACACAAGAAAGCTTCCTTCTGCAGGTGGGGGATGAGGACTTTAACTTTGGCCCTTGCACACTGTAACCTGTGCACTCTACCATGAACATCACCGCCTGGCCCCACAATAGCCTCCAGTTCTGGTCATTTTGTCCTGAAGAACACAATATCATCTGACCTCCTATTTTTCAGAATAATATACAGTACACTAATCTCTTTGTCTAAATTCTACCTGTTGAAGTCATTCGTGTTTTTAAAGAACCAATATAAAGATCATGGCATTCCAGAGAACTGTCCGATGCCTCAGCTCGTAAAGGAACTTCACCTGGGTCCTTGTATATTGTAACATATGTGCTCAACCAGGTGTGCCACCATCCAGCCCCCTTTCTTTCATTATGTTTGTCTTCTAGGGGATAAACCAAACATACCAGGAAGGTTATATATAGTTTGTTTGTTTTGTTTTTATCTCTCTTTTATTTCAGGAGGTGCTAAACCCTTCTAGGTGAATTCACACACACACACACACACACAATCCAAAAATGACTGAACATAAAATTTGTCATAATCAATAGACATCAAATAAGGTGAATTGCACTAGATAGCTAGTCGTGTGATTTACTTCGGCCACTGTAACAAGAAAACCTGTTTAGTGAGCAGCATCTTCAAAAATAGATTCTTGAGGTTTTTTGTTTTTTTTTTTTTGCCTCCAGGGTTATTGCTGGGGCTCTGTGCCTACACTACGAACCCACTGCTCCTGGAGGCCATTTTCCCTTTTTTTTTTTTTTTGTTGCCCTTGTTGTGCTTCCTTGTTGTTATTATTATTGTTGCTATCGCTGTTGTTGTTGTTGTTGGATAGGACAAAGAGAAATGGAGAGAGGAGGGGAAGACAGAGACGGGGAGAGAAAGACAGCTACCTGCAGACCTGCTTCACCGCCTGTAAAGCGACTCCCCTGCAGGTGGGGAGCCGGGGGGCTCGAACCAGGATCTGTATGCTGGTCCTTGTGCTTTTTTGCACCATGTGCGCTTAACCTGCTGTGCTACCGCCCGACTACCAAACTTATTCCGTATACCACCCTTCTCTTCTTCCCAACTCAAGTTCTACTAGGGTGGGTGCCAGTAGAATGAACATTCAGCATGGTGATGTCTGTGCCTGCAAAGACCAGACACTTCTCACTCCACCTCATTTGGCTTTATAAAAGGGTGCAATGACACACAGGACAGCAGTCACCAGGTCGAGTGTGCACATGGGACTGTGTTCAAGCCCCCAGTCCCCACCTACAGGTTATGAAGTTGTGATGAAAGTGTCTCTCTTTCTCCTTCTTTTCCCCCTCTCAATTTACACCCTATCCAATAAAAATAAACATTAAAACAATAAAGAAAAGACAACGTGGAGAGAAGCATGCAATTTCCTGGTGCCCAGAGGCTACCTTGTATCCTTAATGTCCTGTCAGAGAGAGATGTTGGGGGCAGCTGGTTTCCCCTGGCATTATACTCATGCTTCATAAATAACAGAAGAATTGGAACTATTTTTTGCATGTAAAATGCATTTATTTTTGTATAAATTGTTACCATTCAATATATACTTGAATACAAAGGGGAGAAATTCTGAATGAATTTCAATGATTCCCTTAAATAAGTATTCATTTTATTTTATTATTTTCATATAATTTTATATATATATAAAGGAAACTGACTAAACCATAGGATAAGAGGGGTACAACGTCACACAATTCCCACCACCAGAACTCTGTATCCCATCCCCTCCCCTGATAGCTTTCCTATTCTTTATCCCTCTGGGAGCATGGACCCAGGTTCATTGTGGGTTGCAGAAGGTGGAAGGTCTGGCTTCTGTAACTGCTTCCCCACTGAACATGGGCGTTGACAAGTGATCCATATTCCCAGCCCGCCTCTCTCTTTCCCTACTGGGGCAGGGCTTGGGGAAGCAGAGCTCTAGGACACATTGGTTCCAACAACACTTCCTCCTCCCTCAACTCCTTCCTGTGTGAGTTGTGAAAATCAATAGTAATTTCTCCAGAAGAACAGAGACAGATACAGCTCTCATTTTTATCTACCTCTTCTTCTTCTTATATATTTTTTAACCAACCCACTAAGTTATTGGGAATATTTTCTGTAAGGCGAACTCTATATATTCAGAACCAATGGAAGCAAAGACCATCTGAGATCTGTATTCTGGAACAGAGGGAGATGTTACAGACAGTGCAGTTGCCTGGTTCAAAGCTGAACCCTGAGGTAACACATATAACTCTCCCAGCTCCAGCTGACAGAGTGGGCAGGTCATCTAAATGGAGGACTGATGAGTGCGGCACATTCATGCTAGTTCCGACCAATAACAGACCAGCCTCAGGGGAAAGAGATCCCACTAAAACTTTGCCACCTGCTCCTAAAACTACTTCAAAAGAAAAGTAAAAGGGACCTCCCCACAGCATAAAACCAAATTCGGAGAAGATATATACTTTTTTCTATAAAAAGTCTTATTGATATTTTCCCTAGACTTGAGGGATGAATTTTTCATTTTTTTTCCTGAGATATTTTTTTTCTGGACAGCAAAATATGTGGAATATATATATATATATATAATCACCATGATTTAATTTGCACAATGTAATAAAGTAAATTGGAGTGGGAGTAGATAACATAATGGTTATGCAAAGAGACTCTTGTGTCTGAGGTTCCAAAGTCCCAGGTTCGATAAGCTTAGCCCTCTGGTATTTCTCCCTGTGTCTTTCTCTCTTTTTATCTCTCTTAAAAATAAAGTAAATAAAATACTTTAAAAATAAAAGACCAAGATTGTATTATACAAAAAAAAAAGTAAATTGGGAGGTATAGAGATAGGAAAAAATGGGTCAGTGCAATGATTCTATTGGCTTACTTACTGAGACTTTGAGGGTGAGAGATATATTCATTATCTTGATGTGTGCATTATGATTATGTTACCATATATGCTTTTCACAGGCGATCAAATGGTAGAATTTGAATATATATAAATGTACCTCTCATTTCCACCTTGTAGTGGGGACACTTCATGAGCGGTGAAGCTGGACTGCAGGTATCCATAGTTCTTTCTTCCTTGCTATTTTTCCCTCCCCTCTCAATTTCTCTCTGTCCTACTGAATGAAAATAAAGTAAATAAATAAATGAATAATAAAGGGAAAATAATGATGGACAGGAGTGGAAGAATTCATAATGCCAGCACTGAGCTCTACCAATAACCCTGGAGCCCCCCGAAAAGGTTATAAATATGCCTTTTATCATTTATATAATATATCATTATAATTCCATATCAATATGCTACAGTCTCCAATCAGTGCTTGTTTTCTTACCAGTGGATTTTTATGATTTTTCTGCTTCAATATTAGTGAAGTGACAAGGTTTTGTATGAGATGACTAAATAACCCCACACTATAGCTTATGATTTATTGATTGATTGATTGATTGATTTTACAGAGAAAGTCAAAGAGATCATATCACCAAGTCTTCCTTCAACGTAGTGGGGCCCAGACTCGAACCTGGCTTGCATCTATGGCAAAGCAGGACACAACCCAACTGAGTTATATCACAGGCCCTGTAGTTTATTTTTGACCACTATATTGGGAAGTATTAGCTACTATGATTCTCTGCTTCTGATGACATTTATCCATGCATCCGTGTTTTGAGGGATGTCCAAAGATGGCCTCTAGTGAACGTATTCGGTAAAACATTTATGAGCTGGTAACAGTGTTGGCTTCTTCAGTATGTCATTTGACTTACTCTTCACAAAACCTTTGCATTGTAATTATACAGTCATTGAGGAAATAATTCAGCTGTCAGGGCACAGAACTCTCCTGTCTGATTCTACTGGTTGGATCTCCATCACTGCATGTGTCAAACTGCTGGTTCTCTCTTGTGAGAAACTCTCTTGGTTTCATATGACATAAATGCATTTGTGCTAGTGATATTCAATTGATAAAGTTCTTGCATAAAAATGTCCTTACTGTCCCAGTATCACTAAGAGATTGAACAACCAGACCTTTCACCTTCTGCACTCCATAAAGATATTTGGTCCATACTCCCAGAGGGATAAAGAATAGGGAAGCTTTCAATGGAGGGGATGGGATATGGAACTCCGGTGGTGGGAATTGCCTGGAATTGTACCCTCTTACTCTACAATCTTTTTTGATCATTATTAAATAACTAATAAAATAAAATGAAATGAAAAGGAAATGTGAAAAAAGGAGATTGAATAGTTACATATGCCCTTGTTTTGCTGACTCTAAAGTTTATCTTCTTAGACTTTATATGCTATATTAATTATATGTAGTATGGCTTCTTTAATACATTTCATGGCAGATATAATAAGCAATGATTCTTGTGCTCATACCTCTGAAATGATTGGTTTGAGCACCTCCCAGATCGAAGATTTTCTGTTCTATGCTTCTGTCTATATAAAATATGAACTCTTACCACAATGTAGGTAACATATTCGTGCAATGAGTTTATATTTACAAATGATTTTGCCAATACCTAATATGTGCCTGAGAAAACATGCATATTTCACAGTTAAACAGCAAGTTAAACTCCAGTTGTATGAATCAGTGAAGAATATGTTTATACTCCAATTGTTAAAATTAATTATTTGTTTACATAAGACATTCTGCCTTCATTAATGCATATGATTAAACAGAAATGCATCAGAACACAATAATTATAAACCTCACTTGACTCAAAAGACTCTCATATTTAGTCAAGTGTCTTAATGTAAAACCACAATTAAGACAAAAATCTGTTTCTTACAATGATTCACAGGAATCCTGGAAAAAGAGGACATCTAGTTGATGTTCGTGTTCATTCTTCTTCTTTTGCATGGACTTTGGTCTGTGTTTTATGTTTAATTACAAATGGATGTGTGTTTATAAAAATACCCTATATGTACATGTAGGCATAAAATAATCAAAACTATCTCAGATGCTCATTTGCAAAAGGACAGGATTCTAACTTCTCTTTGAATTCAGGCTACAAGTCTGCTATTGAAAGTGTCCCGTGACTGGGAAGACTGTATAATAGTTCTGTGAAAGACATTCATACCTGAGGCCCTGAGCTCCCAGGTTTAATCCCCAGCACCACTGTAAACCAGACCTTAAGCAGGACTCTGGTCTGTCTGCCTGTCTGTCTATCTATCTATCTATCTATCTATCTATCTATCTATCTCTCTCATTAATTAATAAATAATTTTAAAAGGTTAACTAATTAAACTGCAGTGCAAGTATGGTTTTGTCTAATGATCCTAACCATTCCATCTTTCCCTGAAAAACACATTGTTAGGGGCTGATTGAACGAATCCCTCCTGAAGGAATGGTTTTGATTTCACCAGCAGACTGAGATATAAGTATTTAATTTTGATTATATATTTCACTTGAAAATATTCATGTGAACAGGAGAAGACTGAATTAGGAAAAGGCATCTACTTATTTTATTTACAACCTATAGATGATTTTGAATCTTAGTTTGCTATTAAGGACAATAATATAGCTAATAAACACATAACACTGAATTTATAATAATTTTGTAAAACCCATGGACTATGCCTTAGTGTCCTTCACGTCATGATAAACTAGAGAAATTTAATTTATTCTGGAGGCCAGCTGTGGCACACCTGGTGGAACACACATGTTACAATGTGCAAGGACCCAGGTTTGAGTGTGTGTTCTCTACCTGCAAGGGGAAAGCTTGGTGAGTGGTGAAGCTATGAACCATTACCTTCTTGATTACTGGTACTGTCTCTATCTAATAAATAAAAATAATAATAACACACCTTTTTAAAAAAGATAATTTGTTCTGTTCTAAGTTTTGATTACATCACTATGATCTTCAGAGAATGCAGTGATTCTTTTTAGAACATGCATTATGCGTATTATGTAAGTATGGTATTTATTATATGCACTATATAATATATAAATTATATATGTGTATATATTAAGTATGTTGAATTGCTTTTCGCTCTTTTTCCCAGTGTCCTCCCACCATATCTACATAATGTGTCACAGAGTAAAGCATTAATATATACTTTTCATAGTACTGAGTAATACACAGATAAACATCATGAAGCCTACCAAACTGTCTCAGGTAATCTTAGCACTTTCAGCCAGTCAGTATCATTATTTTTCATAAATTCACATCTGCCTCTCCAGCTGGTTTTGGGTTCTTCCAAATCATGAGCTTTTCTTACTTACCTTTGTTTCTTCAGCATTGAGCCAGCCATCTGGCCCATACAAGGCTCTCAGAAACAATTTGTTCAAAAATACATGCTACTATGGCATATTAATGGTATGCAATATGTTTGGGTATCTCTGTGAATAATATTAAATTCGTTTCAGATAGCGTTCATTCTGTTGCTTTCAATCTCATGTTTTAAAAACCAAAACTCAAGAATTTAATTTGTTGGAAGCATTTTCTGGAGTTGTCACCGTTACATCACTGTGCTTGTAACAGTAATCTTAGAACGTCTTTTTACTACAGTTCGATACACTTGTTTTGAATTAAAACAAATCGCTGGCTAAATGTGTTGCCTCTAATAAGGACGTTCTATTCCTCAGCGCAGGTGCTCTTTTCATGTTTGAAGTCTTTCCTTCCCTTCAAAAATATGTCTCACATACTGTTTTGATTTGGACTCCAAGTTTTTAATGAGAAACGTTTAAGACAATAAACTAAAAGTGTTTAATTGTGAATGATTTCTATAATTTATTGACATTTGTAACTCATTCTGCACCCCAGAAGCAATTTAGGTTCATAGCCCCCCCAGGGCGAGAAATGTTAGGGGAAGATGACCAGCGCACTCTGAACTCCAATTCCGTCAGGGCCGAGAGAGAAGAAAATGAAAGGAAGGACATTTGCAAGTAGCTACAGGTGTAGGTGTAACTTAGAAAGGAAGAGAAGCCAGGGCTATCATAAAAAGGGGCAAATATGAAATCTTCTGGACCCTTTACGGAAGAGGAGTCACCAGATAGACTCAAAATGTCTACTGTCTTAAAAAAGAGAGAGAGAGAGAGAGAGAGAGAGAGAGAGAGAGAGAGAGAAAGGTTCAATAACTCCACTATGAATCCGTAAAGTCAGATGACTCCAAAGAATAACGCCCTAGAATCCAATGGCTCCAACAGCTGTGTCACCACCCCCAGGACTGGCAAGAAAACTGGAGAACTGCTGCAGAGGCAGATTAAATAGCCCAGGTCTTTGAAACCCACAGTGATTCAACTGTAAAGGCGTGGCAGGGGAAGGGAGCTCAGATGTGAGAATTAAACAGACCTGAGTGGGAATTGTGAGCCATCCACTTAGCTTGCTGACATGCTGCAGACAAACAGTTTCAATGGTCTAAGATCCACTTTCTGATCAGACTCATGATTACTACATCAACTCTCTTGTATGGTTCTTTTGGAAATATTTATATCACTACTACTGCCACTAGGAACCAGGATTGGATTGTTGTAAATGCAAAGATGATAGGCCTCTTGAGATTTGATTCCTAGTATGAATCAAATTGCTTTGAGGCTGATTTCCACTATCAGGACCTCACTAAGAATTGCATATGCATACGTTAGGTATTAACCCCATTCTTTAGCTAAAGGAAATACTTTATTTATAAAAGCAAATGCTTTTCTTTTATCAACAATGCCAAATTTGAAGTCAATGGTAAAACAGAATCCAAAAACCTAGCCATCTTATCCTTAGTAAAGTTAATTGTAGATATTAAAGCACAAACATTTTGGAAAACACATTTGAACAGGAATCAAGTTAATAGATGGGATATACATATATATATATATATATAGTAGTTTATTAATGTGTAATATGTTAACAAACTATTAATAGTGCATTCTTGCCAGAGAAAAGCTTGATCACTTTAATATTATGTGAACTTACAGACCTGGAACATAAGACACTCCATGAAAAAGTGTGATGCACTTGCTAACAAGTCACTGCACAGCAGCACAGAAAGTGAATATATTCAGGGTACAACAGATATTGTATCTTCAGGGAAAAGCTGGAGAGACTAAACACACTGAAAGCCCACACACATGAGGTGACGATCTCCAGCACAGAGGAAGCCATGGAAAATTTGATCTTCCAACTCAGCTTGTCTCTAATTCTAAGGGCAGAATTAGAAAGGGCGCGGGGGTGGGGGGTGGTTAGCCTCAAGGAGTTACTTCATTTCACTTTTGTTTTTTAAAGACAGGAATAAAAACACAATAAACTCTAATAGGAACCACGTTTCTCTTCTCGTTCCAGAAGGGATTACAATAGTATTCATATTTCTCTATGCCTCACTTTATGAAAAGTCAGAGAAGGAAAACGGAAAACAACTTTAGAAACTTTAGATTCCACATGTCAGAACAGAAAATGGCAACAAAGAAATTCCCTTTTGAAAATGTATGTTTTCTCCTAGTGGGTAAAGAAAACTACATTATTAAACTGTTTAGTCATAGAATTCAGTTGGAAAAGTATCACTCCATGATAACATTTTAACTGGCAAGTAGAGGGATCCTTAGAACTCCAGTGATGCCTTTAAAAAGAGACTGACAGGAAGCCCACGGGACAGTGAGCTCCTCAAATGAAAACAATGACAGAATCTAATGAAAAGATTCACACAGTCAAATGTATCGAGTTTTCGTAAAATAATCAAAAACTTCATTCTTGTGAGGAGACAATTCTGAATTTCTGGGGAGATTCATGGTTAAGATGTATAATACTGCTTGTTAGAAGTAACAAGTCAGGTGTGAGTTGTGCCCCCTGGTTAAGCGCTCATTACAGTGCGCAAAGACCCAGGTTCGAGCCCCTGGCTCCCCCCTGCAAGGGGGAAGCTTCGCGAGTGATGTAGTTGAACCGCAGATGCTCTCTTTGCCTTTCCCCTCTCTCTATCTCCCCTCCTCTCTCAATTTCTCTCTGTCTCTATCCAATAGTAAACAAATAATACGATTTTTAAAAATAACATGTCGCAGGGCCAAGAAATAGCCTAATGGTTATCCAAAATACTTTTGTGCCTGAGGGTCTCAGGTCTTAGATTCAATTGCAGGCACCACCATAAACTGGTAAAACCCATATTTCTCAAAGTCCTGCATAAACTGGAACTGAACTCTAGCTAGTCTCTTCTCTCTGTCCCCCTCTCTCTCCCCTTTTCTTTTATTAAGAATAAAATACAAATAAAAATAATCAGAAGAAGCAATAACTTGATTTGGCTTCTGAGACAGCATTATCATTCACTGTCTAATTCTGTTTGCTCAGAAATTACTCTCTGGTTCAAGGCCCTAGTCTTCACTTGCAGGGGGGAAGCTTCACAGACTGGAAGCAGGTGCCTCTCTGTCTCTCTTCCTATGTCCCCCTCCCCTCTCAATTCGTCATTCATGCCAAAGGGGAGGTGAGTCTTAATGATAGTTTGCAAACATTTTCTAAACTTTGCTGGTAGAATTCTTGACCATGTGACTAGGTCTGATTACCACTTTTTGTTGTTCTGATAAAGGGAAACTAGTGGCAAACGCTAGAAGAAGAAGGGAAACTAGTGAAGGTGCCAGTTAAGAATAAATGGGGAGGGGCAGTAACACATTGGATGTGAAGCGCAAGGTCCAGTGCAAGTATCCAGGTTCGAGCCCCCTGCTCCCCACCTGTGGGTAGGGGGAGTCACTTCACAGGCAGTGAAGCAAGTCTGCAGGTGTCTTATCTTTCTCTCCCCCTCTAGGTCTTCCCTTCCCCTCTTGATTTCTCTCTGTCCTATCCAACAGCAATGACAACAATAATAACAACAATGGCAACTAAAATGGGAAAAAATGTCCTCCAGGAACAATGGATTCGTAGTGTAGGCACCTAGCCTCGGCGATAACCCTGAAGGCAAAAAAACAAGCAAATAAACAAAAAAAGAATAAACAAGTACCCATCTGAGAGACACAGAGACTAAAGGTATATAAAATTATTCCTATCTTTCCCAGCAAGATAGGAGATAGGGCCCTCACAACTTGGAATGTTGGAAGGTTGAGATCAAGGTGTTTTCAGTTTTATTCCTAATTGATGTCACAGTTGTCACTTAACTCCCCAGCAAGCCAGCTATTGACTGGTCTCAAGAACCAACTCCAGGATATTAACCAAACAGATCGTGGCAGAGTACCAAAGGAATTTAAATACGGAGAAGGTAATTCTAAATTTCTGTGAATGGCAAAGCAGGGCCCCTCCCAGTTGATATAACTTGCTAGAACCCTTTTTTTTTTTTTTTAAGTAAGTGCTAAACGTTATCAGCTGAAGGAAAGCCAATTAAAGCTGCCTCAACCAGCAAATGGAAATAAGACGAATAAACGCGTGCTTCTGATTTACGTCAATGATATTTTGGGGCTTCCTACTGTTCTTACTGACTAGTATCCTTAGAGTAATTTATTGAATTGCCCTTACCATATCGGATCCCAAAAATGGCTGAATGAAACAGAGCCTAATCCTGGCATCTGAGCAAGTAAAAGAAAGGCTTCCTCAGGAAACTTGGTGTTATTTCACATATGTAACTACTTTCTAGACATCCCACACTTAATGCAAATATCCATTTTTTATATCAACTTTCTTCTGGCATATCAATGAGGTTTTTATAAGTTTTATGGTAACTGAAAAGCAAATAAAACCTTGATTCTGTGAGCTAGGAAGTATATGCAATCTTGCAAAGCAAGAGAGAGTGGAACTTGAGTTCCCTTTTCTATATATGCTAGCCTAACCTTTTCACCAAACTTTTTCAGGCTCCATGGCTCAGAAAAATATCCCATGAGTCAAGTGGGCATGGTTTTTTACTCCAGGCTATCTCTCCAGCAAGCAAAGAAACACGAGTAAATTATTAACCTTTCTAAACCTCAGATCTTCCTCTGTATGCTGAATCCCAACGCAGATAAGAATGGAAGGTGTTTGTTTATGCGCGGGAACATTTACTGCATGTCTCTGAAGGTTGCAAACACTGTGGTAGGTTCTCCAGCTAGAGGGAGGATTTTGACGTATTCTCTTGAGAGAACAAAATCAATAATAGAATCCTTGTGTTATCTTAGCACCAAGTGAGCCTATATTATAAATACTAACTACTACCAGAACTTGACCGAGTAGTAGTAAACTAAGGGCTCTAGATGGTGTTTCATGCTTTATTTAGAACTTCTCAATGGATAGTATTAATGTTAAAAAACAGAAAGAAATTGCAGAGGTTTGAGTCAGCCACCAGGATACCTATAAATTCTAAGCCCTCCCCACCCCTCCAGAAATCTCATCTCCCTTGCTGTTATAGCTTAGGAAGACAGACATGTCTATAACGGTGGGCGCTATCCTCCCAGACAATACATTTAGCCCTCCTGCACGCTAGCTGTCCGGCCTAGGAAAAATTAATAAAGTCACAGCTTTATTAAAGTCCTGGATTCTTCCAGCATGAATACCCTAAATCTCACCTGCTATACTCTTACCTTTTGGTTCCTAGTTATTAAACAATTTGTTCTGCTTTGTATCTTAATGCTTTCCAGTCACCAAGTCACAGATGCTACCATGATGCCAACCTAACATGACCTCATCAACATATACTGGAATGCCACCTTTCCAGAGACAACCCCACTAGGAAAAGATACAAACAGGCTGGGAGTGTGGATCGGCCTGTCAACGCCCATGTCTGGCAGAGAAGCAGTTACAGAAGCCAGACCTTCTGCCTTCTGCACCCCATAATGATCCTGGGTCCATACTCCCAGAGGGATAAAGACTAGGAAATCTTCCAGTGGATGGGATGGGATACAGAACTCTGGCGCTGGGAATTGTGGGGAATTGTAGACCTCTTACCCCACAATCTTATTTATCATTATTAAATCACTAATAAAATAATGTGGGAGCTTTGGTCCATCTGGACAAGAATACATAAATATTATTTATTTATGTATCATAAATATGTAATTCATATGTTTATATATATACTATTAAATATAGTATATATTATAAATATATAATAATATACCAGCTTGCATTTTCTTATATCTTGATGGTATCTGCTATGAAATTAACTATATCTTCAGCTCATCTGTATGTTCTATTGTCTGGGCAGTAAGAGGAAAGAGTTTAAAATAAAAGAGCTTTATAGCTCTACACCCTATCCCCCATTAGCCTCATTCTCTCTCTCTCTCTCTCTCTCTCTGTATGTGGTGTGTGTGTGTGATATGTGTTAGCCCTCAGACTTCTTCACTAAAAAACTATTGTTCTTCCACTTTTCCACACAGTTAACATGATGAAAACATTTTAGAGATAGCAGTGCTCTACAAAGGCATGCCACTAATATTCATAAATGTTACCACTCACCAGTCTTCAGTGGAAAATCGAAAAAGTCAACGGCAGCCAGTCAACAAGGTGCATTTTTAATTTATCTCAGGGCACACACTCTACCACTCCAGCTCTAACACACTGTAAAAGGGGAAAGCTCCCTCTTGCTGCAGGGTGTACATCTTGCCTCACGTGAGGATCTGCTAGCTTTCTACAGAAGCTCTTAGTGCCTTGGATTGATGCTAAAGGGACTTTCGGATCTGACATCGTGTTGGGTATGACCCAGAGAAACCACATAGAACTGCCTGAATTACAGAATTTTAGAGACCAACTAAGCAGTGTAACTGAACATGGGGGGAGGAGGGGGAAAGAGTGCCCTTGCATTCAAACAAATGACTTGAAAAGTAGGGATAATCCTCTGAAAGAAAAGTTTGGTAGTAGGAAATCTGGTTGTATTATGTGGACGTCTCTTAGGTTGTTGGATCAGGGAAAGAATTCACTGCCATAATCCTTTTCTCTCCAGAGCACCAACAAGGTGAGGAGGCATGAAGATGCACTCATTTCAAGCTAAGAAAGAGAAAACTGCAGAGCCAGTCGCCATGGGAGGGGACACATTACCCTTGACACTAGACATGACTTTATTCCCTTTCAGACATTTGTTGTTTTGCAGAAACAGCTAAAGGGAGCTGAAGCAGGATTAGAACACTTAAGTATATTGATGACTATCTTCATGTATTCTTAATTATATTCCAAATTATATTCCTCCATGAGGATCATTTCTGGAACCATCCGTTCCACCCCGGTTCCATGGCTGCCAGTTCTTAGCAACATCGCCCCGCCAGATATTCGTCGGGATGCGGCATCATCTAAGTTCATTTCCCACGTCTACGCCCTACCAGACCTGCCAATATATGCGGATATCTTCGCCCACCCTGTCCAACGCTTGACGTCTCGTCACCCAATCTGGTCCCCTATGCCTACACTGAACTTCTCTGTTCCAGTCTCTTGGAAACAGAGCTGGCAGTCAGCTGAGGTAAAGAACAAACACCTCATCACAGACCCCTGCAAGCGTCAACCCGGCTTTGACCTAGCACGTTATGATTGGGCCCTCCTCAATCGCTATCGAACAGGCCATGGCCGGTGCGCCGCTATGTTCCATCGCTGGGGAGCCAGAGACGACCCGAACTGCCCCTGCGGCTCCAGACAGACTATGACCCACATAGTCAACGACTGCCACCTCTCCAGATTCAAAGGAGGTCTCGAAACTTGACATCAGGCTCAACCTGATGCTGTTGACTGGCTACGGAAGAAGGGCAAATGCTAGAAGAAGAATGTATTCTTAAAAAAATAATAAAAAAAACTAAGCTAGTTGATTTCACATCAGGATGATTCTTTAGTCCTCTAGATGCATTGGGAGGAAACAGAAAGTCCAAACCCAAACAAGTGAAAAATCAAAGAATCTAGATGGGGGTGGGGAATTACAGAAAACACTAAATTTGGAGGAAACATGATTATTGTGACCCCAACAGGAGTTTGGGACTATTAGCATACGAATGATGTCAGCCTGAGGTGGGACATCCAAAGCCTGGAACTTTGAGCAGGCTGCTTTGTTTGGCTGCTGGTCAGAAGCATCTCTGCAGAGGTGCTCCAGGTATCTGCCATGGCTACTTCTCCTGGGGACGGAACACACCCGACTCTGCTCGCCGGTGGTAAACTTTGAAGACCCCTCTACAGCCATGAGCAACCTCCACCTCAGCTGATAACTGTTCATCTTATTTGACTGAACTTTTGATAACTATACTCAGACTTTATGGACCTAGGGTACTCAACCCCTGATGATAATTGCTTATTTTGTGTTATCTAAAATATATGTCCCATACTTTTGTACTGCCCTTACAAACCTCTCTTTTGCTTCACCTTTAATGAAGCCTCTTCCTTGCAGCACCTAGGTAAACGTTTGTCTTTTACCTGGTCCACCCAAATAAAACTTATAAACTTATTGTTTAAACCTGTTCTCAGCTTCCTGCTGTGAATCATTTAAGCACCGCAGCTCCCCAAATCCTTTATAAGTTAAAGTTTTACCATGAGTATTTTGTATATATATATATATATATACAGCCCTTGGGGTATTCCTACACAGTTGGAGAACTGAGCACACTAAACAGACAGGCACACAGGACCTGTGGCTTTTCCTAATGACACATTTAAACAGGACAGGAAACAGCCTGAGGATGTGTTCACTCATCTTGGTGGAAAAGATCTCTGAAGATTTTGGGGAAGGGAGGGTAGGAGAAATGGTGTGAGGTGGGAGGGAGGAACCCTCCACAGGGAAGGTATTATAAGCAACCACCAAAATACACATTTGAAAAAAAAAAAATGGCAGAGGGTAGATAGCATAATGGTTATGCAAACAGACTCTCATGCCTGAGGCTTCAAAGTCCCAGGTTCAATCCCGCACACCACCAAAAACCAGAGCTGAACAGTGCTCTGGTACAAACAAACAAACAAAAATGCGAGGGAGCATAAAGAGGTTTTTTTTTTTTTTTAACAAACTTTTTTTTAATATTTATTTTATTTATTTATTCCCTTTTGTTGCCCTTGTTGTTTTATTGTTGTAGTTATTATTGTTGTTGTCATTGTTGGATAGGACAGAGAGAAATGGAGATAGGAGGGGAAGACAGAGAGGAGGAGAGAAAGATAGACACCTGCAGACCTGCTTCACCGCCTGTGAAGCGACTCCCCTGCAGGTGGGGAGCCGGGGTTCGAACCGGGATCCTTATGCCGGTCCTTGTGCTTTGCACCACCCACGCTTAACCCGCTGCGCTACAGCCCGACTCCCAAAGAGGTTTTAAAGAGGCAAATTTCACTCCTAGACCTAGAGTCCATTGCTTTCTCTAAGGTTAAGGAGGTATGTTTGGTTTGTTTGTTTGAAGTCAGCATTACTAGATGACTATGCTTCCAAAGTTGCAGGCTCACATTCTACCCTCTAGAAAGCAAAGCTTTTCCACATGGCTCAGAGTCCTCTTGGATACACGGTAGAGACCTGAACAAATTTGTCTGACTAGCTGGGTTGCAGGTCAGTGTACCACCACTATCTTTCGGTAGGCCACATACACACATGTGTGTGGAGGGGAGACCAATGCATATAGAAAAAGCCAAATTTGGGAGTGGGGGGATGAGTCTCCTCGATGCTCCATTCCCTTCTTTCCAGGTACAAAGAGATCAAACTTGCTATTCTGTAACCCCCACACTTAAGTTTTTATTTATTATTTTACAAGAAGAATTGTGTGTACAGGTGGGTGGGTATGTGAGAGTCATTAAGTCCCCATACATCTCTAAATGCCAGTGGTTTAGGATTGCAGTTTCAACAGAAATAATCTGCAGATGACATTGCCAAGTAGATTTAGTAAAAAGTAGACCGGTAATTACTCAAAATTCTGTGTCATATTAAAAAAGAAAAAAAAGAAAAAAAAGCTGTCTGAATCCAGCCAAAATTGCATCATATAGTTAGTCAGTCACACTGGAACTGAAACTGAAGTCCTCACCAGCTATATAAAGAAAATTCAGATTATTTCTACATCTCTGTTAGTGGGTGAAACAGCAACCCATATATATTGGTAACATTAACCCATTGCACCTTGTGTGACGGCATCTTCCAGATTTGTGGGCTGTTGTGTTCAGTCTGGGTGACACTTCCCCCTGGTCCTTGTGATCCAGGAAGTGGCCCGGCTCCACCTGCTTGGCTTCAAAGAAGTTGGTGACCTGGCCGCTGGGCTGGCTGTCCCCCATTTCCTGCTGGGCCCAGAAGTGGCTGAAGAAGTCATTGAGCTGGGCCAAGCACTCGGCCTGCCACACAGCCGTGTCCCTCGCCCAGGGGTAGTAGATCTCCACGTTGCTGTGGATCAGCTGCAGGTACAGGGACTCCAGCTTTTTTTTTTTTTTTTTTAAGATTCTCATTTATTTTTTAATTCTTTTTTTTTTAAATTTTTTTTATTAAAGAAAGGATTAATTAACAAAACCATAGGGTAGGAGGGGTACAACTCCACACAATTCCCACCGCCCAATCTCCATATCCCACCCCCTCCCCTGATAGCTTTCCCATTCTCTATCCCTCTGGGAGCATGGACCCAGGGTCATTGAGGGTTGCAGAAGGTAGAAGGTCTGGCTTCTGTAATTGCTTCCTCGCTGAACATGGGCGTTGACTGGTCGGTCCATACTCCCAGTCTGCCTCTCTCTTTCCCTAGTAGGATAGGTCTCTGGGGAAGCTGAGCTCCAGGACACATTGGTGGTGTCTTCAATCCAGGGAAGTCTGGGGACTCCAGCTTTTGCTTGGCCATGAAGCTGCAGCCGCTGCCGCCTCTGGAGGGGTTCATGGTGTGAAGAGCTTTGGGTCGCCAGCCACCCAACAGACAGGCTCTGGTCCATGATCTGCTTGTGCCTGGCGGCAGTGAGCTGGTACTTGGGGGCCGGCTGAAACTTAGCCAACATCTCGGTGAAGCTCACCTCCTTCTCTTTAAAGTTTTTTTATTGTCTTTGATAGAGACAGCTAGAAATCTAAAGGAGGGGGAGGCAGACAGATATAGATATAGATATAGATATAGATATAGATATAGATATAGATATATATAGATATAGAGAGAGTGATACCTGTAGCCCTACTTCACTACTCATGAAGCTTCCCTCCTACAAGTGGATAGATAGATAGATAGATATAGATTAGATATAGATATAGATATAGATATAGATATAGATATAGATATAGAGAGAGTGATACCTGTAGCCCTACTTCACTACTCATGAAGCTTCCCTCCTACAAGTGGATAGATATAGATAGATATAGATATAGATATAGATATAGATATAGATATAGATATAGATATAGATATAGATATAGATATAGATATAGATATAGATATAGATATAGATATAGATATAGATATAGATATAGATATAGATATAGATATAGATATAGAGTGATGCCTGTAGCCCTACTTCACTACTCATGAAGCTTCCCTCCTACAGGTGGGGACCAGGGGCTTGAACCTGGGTCCTTGCACACTGTAACATGTGCGTTCAACCAGGTGGGCCACCACCCGGCCCCTCACCTGCTTCCCGCCACCCCCTCCGGGGTTATTGCTGGGGTTCGGTGCCTGTACCACAAATCCATTGCTTTTGGAAGCCATTCTCCCCACCCCTTTCGTTGCCCTTGTTGTATTATTTTTTTTAACCCCACCACTTTATTAGGGAAGTGGTTAATGCTTTACAGAATGTTGGCACATGGTTGCAACCTCTCATCTCCCCACAATATGTGTCTGCAAGACACTCTCTCGCCAAACCCAGGTCCTTTCCCACCACCAAATCCAAGACTCCAGGGGCCCTCTATCCCACCCTTTTCCTTCTCTTCCCAGAATTATCTACTTTGCTGCAATAGAGTAAAATTCCCTATCACCTGTTGATAGATGTCAGCCAAACGCTGGCACCACCAAGTTCATTCCACTACACTTTTACACTGGTTACTCCAAATGCCCTCAGCCCTTTCCTAAGGAGTCTTACAAAACAGACTCCGTTTGATGCTTTATAAAGATTGTACTCTCAGTGCTGTTTTCTGTAGAAAAGCATCTAGGGAAGCAAAGGGAAAAAATACGATTGCTGTTTACCAATTGGCATTTGGCATTGTTCAATAAATTCAGACTTAAAACTCCTTAAGAAAATCTTGAATTTGATAACACTTCCATTTGACTGAAAACATCTGAAATCACAAAACATGTGAAAAGACCCTGTCAATGAGGCAGGCTTATTTATATTGTTAAGGTACTTTGTTGTTGTTGCTCTTCCTTGGTAAGGTTCAGGAGACAATAAGTGAAAATACTGGACCAACAGAAGAATCTTGAAGGGGTAATCCAGTCACTATCACAGTATGTATGCAACTGTAATCATGGCACTGAACTGTAATGTAACAGCCTTCCTAATAGAAAGTAGTTTTCCACAGATGCAGGACTAGTGTGCAATAAATCACAGTATGAAGAGTGTCCATACAGCTAGGTGTATCCAGACATCAGAATTAAGGCCTCTGTCGTGTATTGGAGAAGAAAAGCTGTTACAATGTTACAGTCATTAGTGGTGAGATTTTTTTTTTTTTTTTTTTTTGCAACTGAATTGTTAGAAGCCGTGTCGAGGCTCTAACAGAGATGCTGCAATTTGAACAAGAGCTGCTACTTTGAAATTCTGCAAAATACAGAAATAGCTAAGTCATTTGAAAGGAAAAAAATAATACATAGCCGCAACTTTACAAAAGCATTTTCTTCAAACAAACAAAAAAAATGTAAGAATTTGATAGTAAATGGCTTTGTTTTCCTACTCATTGCTTAACAACCCGCCCAGAGTCAGAGATAACCATAGCCTAACACAAAGTAGGTAAATCATTCTAAGCAACCATGAAAAACACAGCAAAGAGCTCATGTTTGCCTTGCTGGGATTCTGGAATTTTTTAGCTGTGAACTAAAAGATGTTTGCTTAAAACAACAACAACAACAATAATAATAGGCACTCTAAGAGGGAGACAGAAATTAAGAAATCTGTAGTGTGATATTAATCACAAATAGTCCCTCTTGGGAGTCGGGCGGTAGCACAGCTGGTTGAGCGCACGTGGCAGGAAGCTCAAGGACCCCAGTAAGGATCCCTCCGCTCCCCACCTGCAGGGGAGTCACTTCACAGGCAGTGAAGCAGGTCTGCAGGTGTCTGTCTTTCTCTCCTCCTTTCTGTCTTCCCCTCCTCTCTCCATTTCTCTCTGTCCTACCCAACAACGAAGACAGACAACAATAATAACAACAACAATAAAACAACAAGGGCAACAAAAGGGAAATAAATAAATAAATAGTCCCTCTGATCTAGATTTATAAAGGATATTTATCAACACTTAACTTACTAGTACTCTTTTAGCTATTGAGGCAGTAGACAGAGGAATCAAGCAATTGGCAAGTGGGCACATCAAAAATACATTCAGGAATTGATGGGAGGTAATGAGTATAGCTTGAGGAGAAGGGAGGGCTTTATTTTCTGCTTTGTTTGTTTTTGTCTCCAGGGTTATCACTGAGGCTTAGTGCCAACACTACATATCCATTGCTTTTAGGAGATTTCTTTCTTTCTTTCTCTCTTTCTTTCTTTCTTTCCATTTGATATGTCAGAGAAAATTTGAGTAAGGGGGGAGGTAGAGACAGAAAAACGTGCTTCTCCCTGTTTTGCTTATAATAAAAATGCAATACTTGTTGAATAGAGAGAGAGTGAGAGAGATAGAGGTCAGAAAAACATTTAAAAACTGTTAGATTTTCAGTTGAAGTACAGTATAAGCCAGGAACTATTTGCATTGTCTGGAGAATGAGAAATCTCAGTATATTGGTCTAAGGTTGGAGCAGTGGAAATGGCAAGAGATGATGTGGTAAAGATCACATTTTGGAAGTGAAAATTGATGCTGGAATTTAAGGGAAAAATAGTAACCAAGTATGACTTTGAATTAAATTTATTTGTAGTGTCATGGTTTGGAATTCAAAGGGTTTGGTAGAAATGAGAACGTGAGCATGGAATTGAACATAATAACAGATAAAAGTCTAATAGAAGTCTAATAAACACACATGTGTGTAAATATCAAAATAAGGTGTCCAGACTAGAGTTGGAGACTTGAAGCCATTCATGCCTACTTGATATTCTGATTAGGCAGAGATCATGTAATGGGTGTGATTAGACAGAAGAGATAGGAAGACCAAAACCCTGGATAGAGTGTCAAAGAAATAGGAAAGTGTAAGGATGTATAAAAATATAAAAAAATCATAGACAAGGATGTTTTTATAGAAAAGTAAAAAGTTTGAAGACATTAAAGAGCAGAATCAAAGAGGAATGAGAGGGAGAGAGAGAGAGAGAGAGAGAGAGATTGTATTTTGATAGTTGATGTTATTTATTTATTTGTGAGTAAATTGTTCGACTTAACAAGAAACAGGGCCATGGTAGCGCAGCAAGTTAAGTGCAAGGGCCAAAGTAAAGTTCCCAGTTTGAGCCCGCAGCTCCCCACCTGCAGGCGGGGAGTCTGCAGGTGTCTGTCTTTCTCTCCCCCTCTCTATCTTCTCCTTCTCTCTCCACTTCTCTCTATCATATCCAACAACAACAACAACAACAACAGCTATAATAGCAATAACAACTACAACAAGAGCAACAAAATGGGGAAAATAGCCTCCAGGAGCAGTGGATTCCTAGTGCAGGCACTGAGCCCCAGCAATAACCCTGGAGGCAAAAAAAGAAAAAGAAAGAAACAGAAGCAGAAACAGAGCCATTGTAATAGTTTACTTGAATACTGTGCGACTTTGCCATGTGTGAGACCCAAGTTCAAGCCTGGCCCCACCACACTGAAGGAAGATTTGGTCTTGTGTTCTCTCACTCTCCCTTTATCTCCCCCACCCTTTTTTTTTTTTTTTTTTTTTTTTTTTTTTACTAGAGCACTGCTCAGCTCTGGCTTATGGTGGTGCAGGGGATTGAACCTGGGACTTTGGAGCCTCAGGCACGAGAGTCTCTTTGCCTAACCATTATGCTATCTATCCCTGCCCAGTAAGCTTTCTCTGTGTCTCTATCTAAAAGGAATTAACTAATTAAATCTGAAAGATTGCCTTCTGATTTAATGTAAACTCATTGCTTTTTGATTGGAGTTAGTTACTTTTTTTGTTTGTTTCTTTCAAACATGTGGGTTAAAATAAATAGTGAGTCCATTATACTGAGTCAGCTCTAAGGGCCTGGAAGTAGCTATAAATACACAAAAAACTATACCTCTTAATGCCACAGGCTATGAAATAAAACATTAAGGGCAGCCTATGACACACAGTTGACTATGCTTTAGTTGTCGGTGATCAAATATTTTCTTGTATTCATTTATGCACATTCTCTATGAGACCTAGCTCTAGTTCCTGGTAGTAAAGTCCTCTTAACTACTTTTTGTTTGGAGTTGTCCAAACAGAGTGTATTTTTACTCAAATAAATGTTTCAGAATTATAATCTTCCACAGTTTATCGTTTAGTAGTGATTGATCTGAAGAGATGAAGGAAAGGAAGAGGCTTCGGGGAGATGGTCTGTCAGCAAGTTTCTTTTTGCTGAGAACGATCCTAAGTTCCAAGTGACAGCATGGTGTGTGTGTGTGTGTGTGTGTGCGCACACGCTTGTGTGTGGTGTGTGTGTGTGTATGTGTGTGTGTGTATTTTCCTCCAGTAATATTCAACTACGGAAAGAACCAGGTGAAAATTTAAGAGGAGGGTTGATTTTAACAAAGGAGAAATTTGGCAGAAGAACACAACATAGAGAAGACCAGCAGTTAAAATTATTACCAAGGGAGTGGCAATAATGTGGAACCATGGAATATAAATCTGGCAAATAAGACAGTGAGGTTAATTAACAGGTTAGTGGAAAGGCAAGAAAAAATTGAATCCACGGGTTACTGTAGCAAGGAGATGGGATGGTAGAATATTGTATGGCAATAAGCTCTCATCATTATTGCCAAGTATTAAGTATGCAATAAGATCTCAGAAGATTGCCAGAGTATAAAAGGAGTCCCATCCAAGGGTTCCAGGACTGGGGGAAGTAGGGGCTCTATAGTGAAGATGTGAGGTTCCTGCCTACCTTCTGCATCCCTCAATGACCCTGGGTCCATGCTCCCAGAGGGATAGAGAATGGGAAAGCTATCAGGGGAGGGGGTGGGTTATGGGGATTGGGTGTTGGGAATTGTGTGGAGTTGTACCCCTCCTACCTTATGCTTTTGTTCACTAATCCTTTCTTAAATAAAAAATTAAAAAAAAAAAAAGGAGTCCCAGTGGAATGAGTAAGAGCTACTTCACTGGTCTCAGTCAAAGACTGATGGAATTGCCAGAAGAGAAGCTATCAGAAATCTGTGAGAGCTGGTTCATGTTGGCATGGTTGCAATTTTGTTGGTGGGCCCAATACCTAGAATACAAAGACTTAAGTTGAATGGAGGAAAAAGGATGCGAGGTGCTGAGAGTACAAAGGTACCTTTATAAATAGTGGTATGACTAGGATTGAGGACAAGAGTAGTAGAAAAAATTGAGAGGAAGCCAGGCACTGGCATTTTCAAAGGCTACAAATCATCATATTCTATATGATGTCGTTTTTATAATATACTTAATATTGCAGACTAGAAGGCAAGGTCTGATGATGTATAGAATAACATAGCACTGTTTTCAGAAGAAAAGCATTGAAGAAATAACGGCACAACTATCATAGCACCAAGTGTGAGGTTCTTGTGATAGTCATATTGTTGCCTACAAGAGAAATACAGAATACTTTTTCAGTTGTTACACGTTATTAAAGACTTAATTTATTTACTTCATTAGATGGAGAGAAAAGAGAGCAGCATCCTAGCATACCTCTTAACCCCATCCACCTTTCCTTGTTATGAATATTCTGTAACACTGTGATATATTCATATTACAATGGCTACCTAGGCTTGCTTCTAAAATAGCCACCAATGTGTCCTAGAGTCCTGCTTCCCCAGAGCCTTTCCCCACTAGGGAAAGAGAGAGGCAGGCTGGGAGTATGGATTGACCTGTCAACACCCATGTTCAGTGGGGAAACAATTACAGAAGCCAGACCTTCCACCTTCTGCATCCCATAATGATCCTGGGCCCATACTCCCAGAGGGATAAAGACTAGGAAAGCTATCAGGGGAGGGGATGGGATACGGAGTTCTGGTGGTGGGAATTGTGTGGAATTTTACCCCTCTTATCCTATGTTCTTGCTAGTGTTTCCATTTTATAAATAAAAAAGCTTTCTGTTTTATAGTATTGTATATCATCTGTTTAGAATCAATTTAATCTTTGTGATGGTTAAAGTTTGTTTCTATATTCATTGTTGTGTGAATGTGTGGTTGTTCCAATACAAATGGTTAAAGAAGCTATCTTTACTTGCTTTTTTTTCCTTCTTTGTAAAGAGTAGATTGACTGTACTTAGGAGAGTTTATTTCTGAGTTCTCTATTTTAAATCACTTTTTGTGTCTATCTATTCTTTCTCCAGCACCATAATATCTTGATTTTGTAGCTGTACACCAAATTTTTAAGTTGAGTAGTGTCTATTTATCTACTTTGTTATTCAGCATTTATTTAACTTCAGATCAACTTCACAATCAGTTTATTGATGGCCATCAAATAACCTGCAGGAATTCTGATTACCATTGCATTGAATCTTCCTATTCAAGAACGTCTTAAAAGAAAGCCAAGATGGATACTAGAGCTTTCGTAATATAAGATTGCAAATGTCATATTATGACATATTTGCTATAGTTTTATGCTGTACCTGTAAGGATTTTAGTATAAAAAAATGATACAGTGTGTGAATAATGGACAGTGGAGACTAGAAAAAAGTCTACTCAAAGTGACTAACACAAAATGTAAAGAAACTAAGAGACTTACCACATGTATATTAATAGCTCAGCAGCGAGGGGTTTATCTCAGCTTGGCAGACAGGACAACCTCCTTAGACTAAACCAAATACAACTCAGCGCAAAATAAAGTTGGGTAGTTTTGTTAGAATGTTTACTTTTAGGCTGGAAAGAATCTTTCTCTTGGAGTTTGCTCTACTTCTCCACATGTGAAATGTCTTCTCTCTCTCTCCCTCTCCCTCTCTCTCTCTCTCTCTCTCTCTCTCCCTCTCTCTCTCTCCCTCTCTCTCTCTCTCTCCCTCTCTCTCTCTCTTTCCTTCTCTCTCTCTCTCTCTCTGTCCTGCTTCTTTATTTTACTATTTCTATCTGTAAAAGTTAGCCCAGGGCAGAAAACAATTAAACAAAGGTTGTTCTTTTTTGGTAGAGATTAAGAAGACACAAGTCCATAGCAAGACTTTTTTTTTTTAACTTCTTTATTGGATAATTGATGGTTTACAGTCAATAGTAAAATAAGATGCAATAGCTTTTACATGTGTAACATTTCTCAGTTTTTCACTGAAACCCCACTAGAGTCTCCTTTGTCGTCTAGGATATGAGCCCTCTTCCCTACCACTCCCCCAACCCTTTTTTTAAGGTTTAGTGCAAAGCATTTATGGAGAAGTTAAGACAATCAAAGCAGAACTACCAAAACGCTTTAAGCTATGAAATGAACAGGTTTCCCAAAGAATAGCTCCCCTTAGGTCTCCATATTTACTTTCAGTTGGATTTATGGATTTTCATGGGAAATGTGTTATGTGGACTTAAAATAACAACTTCTACCCATGTTCTGTTCCACTCATTAGGAGAATGTTTTATCCTAAATGCTAAACTCACATGATATCACTTAATTCTTACAAGAGCCTTCCTCCCCTTAAGCTACAAAAGACCTTTTAGCCCATAATGCCTGATTCAAATTCCAAATTCGTTTCAAGCCAAAATTATCTTTAGAAATCATATAAGTGAGAATTTTCAGTTGTACTGATAGAATAAAAGTTGCGGAGATTATTTATCCAGTATGGATCAACCTGCCAATGCCAATTTTCAGCAGGGAAGCAATTACAGAAGCTAGACCTTCCACTTTCTGCATCCCATAATGACCCTGGGTCCCTACTCCCAGAGGGATAAAGAATAGGGAAGCTTTCAAGGGAGGGGATGGGATACAGAATTCTGGTGGTGGGAACTGTGTAGAATTGTATCCCTCTTATCCTATGGTCTTGTCAATATTTCCAATATATAAATAATTTTTTTAAAAAAAAGAAGCCAGGAACTGCTGCCTCTGGAGACCTTTGCTCTTTAACCTCATGCATGTTTGTGTAAATACACAAAATTTAATAACAGAAATACAATTAAAGGTGGCAGGTTGAACGCCTGGTTGAACTCACACATTACAATGAGCACGGACCTGGGTTCAACCCTCTGGTCCCCACCTGCAGGGGGAAAGCTTTGCAAGTGGTGAAGCAGGTCTGCAGGTGTCTTTCTCTCTCCCTCTATACCATCCCCTTCCTCTCAATTTCTCTCTGCCTTTATTCAATAAAGAAAGACAATAAAAAGTTGAAAGCATAATTAAAAATAGTATTTTTGAGAAATTATTTAAGTCCCTTGAGTATACACAATAATTCAACAGAATATTTTCTGAGCATCTGGGAGCCCACAAGCTATCTGCAGGCTGCAGTTCTCTCCCACTGGAGCCTAACAGTGAAGTCATCTGAGTGAGAGGAGACTACATTTCCCCAGATGACTACCTAAGGGATCACTATGAAGACCTCATTAAAATGGGTACCACTCTAAAGACTTTAAGAATATGTTTTTTAACCAATACTCATATATTTTTAATATTTATTTATTCCTTTTTGTTGCCCTTGTTGTTTTATTGTTGTAGTTATTATTGTTGTTGATGTCATTGATGTTGGATAGGACAGAGAGTAATGGAGAGAGGAGGGGAAGACAGAGAGGGAGAGAGAAAGATAGACACCTGCAGACCTGCTTCACTGCCTGTGAAGCGACTCCCCTGCAGGTGGGGAGCTGGGGGCTCGAACTGGGATTCTTATGCTGGTCCTTGTGTTTTGCGCCACCTTCACTTAACCAGCTGCACTACTGCCCGACTCACCCAATACTCATATTAATGAGGTCTTGGGTGAAAATCATAGTGTCTTATAATAGCTATTGTTTTTTAAAAAATATTTATTTGTTTATTCCCTTTTGTTGCCCTTGTTGTAGTTATTAATGTCATCATTGTTGAATAGGACAGAGAGAAATGGAGAGAGGAGGGGTAGACAGAGAAGGGGAGAGAAAGACAGACACCTGCAGACCTCCTTCACCGCCTGTGAAGCGACTCCCCTGCAGGTGGGGAGCTGGAGGCTTGAACCCAGATCCTTAAACCAGTCATTGTGCTTTGCGCCACATGCGCTTAACCCGTTGAGCTACCACCCAACTCCCCAGTTATTATTATTATTATTTTAGCTGAAGAAAAATGGTTTTGCAAATTGAAATATCCAATTTCACTTATCTATAACTTTGAAGTCTTTGAAACGAGAAAAGGTTAAATAGAAGTGTCAGTAAACAAGTATAAGTGGCAGAAGATAATATTAGGTAATGCCACAATTATGGTGATATCACTGCACATTTTTATGGTTCAATAAACTCATCTAATTACTCTGACTTCAGTTTCTCTTGGCACATGGTAATTTCTGTCAGTGGACAGGGATTCTGATAATTACATCAGATGAAACGAATGCCTGAAATGGCCTAAAGATGAAAAGTAATGCTAGACAATGGGTCTTGAAATTCAACACCATAGCTACCTGGTCCACACAGACTTGTCAGGATTTCTGAAATCTGCAGTCCATTCTGGTGTGAGTCAGTAATATTCTTACTACCAAATATCGATGATGATGATCTGAACTGAGCATAAGTAATTTCTTTTTTTTTTAATATTTATTTATTCCCCTTTGATGCCCTTGCTGTTTTATTGTTGTGGTTATTATTGTTCTTATCATTGTTGGATAGGACAGAGAGAAATGGAGAGAGGAGGGGAAGACAAAAAGGGGGAAAGATAGACACCTGCAGACCTGCTTCACTGTTTGTGAAGCCACTCCCCTGCAGGTGGGGAGCCGGGGGATCCAACCAGGATCCTTAGGCAGGTCCTTGAGCTTTGCGCCACCCGCGCTTAACCCGCTGTGCTACCGCCCGACTCCCAAGCTTAACTAGTTTCAAGACAGGGAACAGGGAGAGCCTCTTTAAGACATACCTATAAAAATGGCAGCTCTGTAGTACACACCGACTTTATGGCAGCTATAGTTTCCTACGTAAGGGAGAAAGGAAGAGAGATGATGGAAGATTGGTTCTCAGCACTGAGTGGCTCCCTCGCTGGGGTGGGCTTATTAAACTAAGATGCAAGAGAAAAGCTATTCATTTGATATGACGTTCCCAAGTTTAGAAAACATTTGGACAAATATCATGTGGTTTTCTTAGTAAAAAAAAAAAAAAGTCTACTTAGTGTTAAAATCAGTACTAGGGGAAATTAAGTGCACATAACACGTACACAGGTTGACCTTCAACCGATATGCGTGATCGACGTCAGGCTTTTCAGCATGTCATTAAAACCTCTCAGTATCAATTTAGTTATCAAGACGAAGGACTATTGTGGGGATTTATATAGTTTTTAAAGCTCCGATTACAGCGCACTGCACAAAGAAAGTACCTTATCTCTGATGCTCAACATGAAATTTATATTTTATATTAAGCTTGATGCATTGCTGATTTATTCACTCATAAATATTCATGGAGTGTTTACACTCATTATAAATATTCATTGAGCGCTAAGCACTCTTGCAGGTGATAGGGATCTTGAGGTGAAAAACTGGCATAGTTCTTAAATTGCTTCTGTCCTGTTTGAAGGGAAAATAAAAACACAAATAAACATGAGTATGACATAGAAGATAGAACACATTTGCAGTTACTGAACGTGACATAAATGTCAAGTCAGCATGTGTGTCTTCTAACTTATAATCATACTAGATAGCTGTTAACTTTAGGCTTTATGTATACTTAGCTTTATTTTAATATTTACTTATTAGATAGAGACAGAGCGACATTGAGGGGGAGATAGAGAAGGAAAGAGACAAAGAGACACCACTTGTGAAGCTTTCCCACTGCAGGTGGGACCAGGGGCTTGAACCAGGGTCCTTGCACACTGTAATGTGTGCGTTTAACCAAGTGCGCCACCACCTGGCCTCCTTAATGTATACTTAGTGTCTAACTCAGTCTCTAGAAGACTCTATATTCATTAAGCTACCTGAAAATTCCTCAAACATGCATGAGGTTAAACAGCAAAAGTCTCCAAAGGCAGCAGTTCCTGGCTTCTTTTATTTTTAATTTTTATTTATATACTGGAAATATTGACAAGACCATAGGATAAGAGGGGTACAATTCCGCACAGTTCCCACCACCAGAATTCTGTATCTCATCCCCTCCCTTGAAAGCTTCCCTATTCTTTATCTCTCTGGGAGTAGGGACCCATTATGGGATGCAGAAAGTGGAAGGTCTGGCTTCTGTAATTGCTTCCCTGCTGACCATGGGCGTTGGCAGGTCGATCCATACTCCCAGCCTGTCTGGCTTAATTCTTAACCCCTGATAGGGAAAGAAACTGTAGCTTACTGAAGCACAGTAGCCAAAATGATACTCAGATGAGAAGCAGGCTGCATAGCTTCAATTACTATTCACTGACAGCCTAAACTGTTTATTCATATACCCACTGTTCAACGTTTCCTGCTTGAATCAACCCCTTTGAAATCTGGAACTATGGTGTATTGTAAAACATGTGAAATTAAAGAACTCAGGCTCTAAACCCGGCACTTCACTAGCCTCTCCCATTTGTACGGAAATACACACTTAGTGAAGTCACCTTCAGGCTCTCAGACAGATAACTTGTCATTCTGAGAAATATTGTCATATCCTGCATCACTGGCCAGCCAACACACAGTGTGACAATTAGTTGTGTAAGTAGGGCGTTCAGTAGAAGTTATAATCCACTAGAATAAGTGATAGTCTTTAGTCACAGATGAGTGAGGTGGCTATAGGCTAGAATGTCGTGGAGAGATTTCATGATATTTATTTTATTTATTTCACTTTATCAGAGAAAGAAAACTAATTGTTTGGGTCTCTACTTGCCAGCAGTTGAGACTTCAAAATACATCTTTAAAATCCCACCTTGCATACATGTTATTCTGCTTCTCCCATTAGTTTATCTCTTTATGACTGTGCTTTCCAGTAAGAAGCTTTGTACAATGATAATTCTCCCCAGCAATTATACTTCCCCCAAAATATCTATGGTAACTACTCTGAGGGAAGTTTCATATATTCAGTAGTGTGTTCACTAGGCAAAATAAAATACATGTCTTATGTTGAATAATAATCAGTATTAGCAAGATCCAAAATGAAAGGTTTTTATTTTCTAAGTTACTTCAAATTCCACCCCAGTAACTTCTACACTGAGCTGCAGTAATTAAATTTTGAAACTATTATTTAAAAAACAAAAACCTTACCTGGGTAGTCATTTTCTGTTTAAAATCACACATTCATGGGATATCCATGAGCGCATTTCTCTGTTACTTTGAATATTATCTAAATTCTTATTCCAGGTGTCAGAACATGATATATATCCACGTGTGGAATTAGACACAGGACTTCTTGATAACTTCTGTAAAATAATATTTTGTTAAAAGTAGCACTAATTAGTTGTGTCAGGGGGAGACTGAACATAGCTGAGTGAATTTTGAAATAGCCTTTTTTTTTTTTGCAAATATTAATCACTACATAAGAGAATCTGGAAATGGCACAGCAGCCTAATTCCATAGTTTTTTAGTCAATACCCCTGTCTTGATGTTTTATTTACCACTGGTTATGTCTGCTACTGTATCCATATAAAGTCATCATCTTTCTTTTTTTTTAATATATATATATATTTAACATTTATTTATTCCTTTTTGTTGCCCTTGTTGTTTTATTGTTGTAGTCATTATTGTTGTCATCGCTGTTGGATAGGACAGAGAGAAATGGAGAGAGGAAGGGAAGGCAGAGAGGGGGAGAGAAAGACAGACACCTGCAGACCTGCTTCACCGCCCGTGAAACGACTCCCCTGCAGATGGGGAGCCGGGGACTCGAACCTGGAACCTTACACAGGTCCTTTGCGCTTTGCACCACCTGCACTTAACCCACTGCGCTACCACGCCACTCCCCATGTTTCTTTTTAATAATGAAATTATCTAATAAACTTCCCCTAATGTTAGGGAATTTTCTCACTGCAACATGTTAACTTTTAACACCTTTGAATATCATTGTCCCGAGTTGAGACAAAGTCACAAAGTAGGTTTTGTAACCACTTCCAGGTCTCAATTCATGCGATTTATATCATGCAGTTTGTTTAAGAGTGCAGGCATTTGGATGCCATGTCTCTACACTTGGAGAGTAAAATAAAAACACATCCAGATAGAAAAAAAAGGTGTTCACTGAATGCTTGGTTGGTGACAAGAACACATTACTCAAATGTTGAAATAGAAGAGAAAATATATCTTTGAGCCATGGAATGGTAAATGGACTGTCCATGGCACAGAGTGGGAATCAGATTAAATTCACAGTCTGAGTCCATCACATTGTCAGTTTCCTCTACTTCAGAAACAAACAGACAGACAGACAGACAAATGCCCATTCAGGGACTTGATGAACTGGTTTCCAGCATTACTCTCAATGATCTCATTTATCATGGCGCTCTCTTCATTAAGACAATAATTATCCTTAAGAGCTTGAAAATTATCTTGTTTTCCTCCACTGTGGAAAAAAAAAAGATCATTTAAAGAACCATTATTAATTGGATAGAGATAGAGATAAATCAGGAGGAAGGGGAAGATAGAGATAGAGAGAGAATGAGAGACATCCTGTATTCAAAGATCACTTGGGCTGGGTGTCTGCATTACAAATACACTGCTCCTGGAGGCCAAGTTTTGTTGTTGTTTTTTTTTTTTCCATTGTTGTTGCTGCTGCTGTTGGATATGACAAAGAGAAACTGAAAGAGGAGGGGAAGACGGAGAAGGGGAGAGAAAGATACCTGCAGACATGCCTCATAGCTAACGAAGCGAGTACCCTGCAGGTGGGGTACCTGGGCTCAAATGGGGATTCTTGAGTGTGTCCTTGTACTTAGCGCTAAGTGCACTTAACCTTCTGCGCCACTGCTCTCTGATGCTCGATTCAGGTAAAGTTCTGTTGTATCATCCATGGTGACTAGAGTATATAGCCCCTTTGATCACACACTGGATACTCCTGTTTCTTTATTTTTGTTATTTTCTCATTGGTGTAATAGAGAATGAATAGGCTATGCTTGGTGAAAGTGATTGTGAAAGACTGAGTGCCACATTCCAATTCCAAAATCCTCTCATTCAACCATCACCAAGCCTGCCTTGAAAGAAGTTCTGAAAGGTTTCCTATAAACAACCAGACCACCACAAATAGAACATATATCAAAACACTCTAAAACTCTACAAGAATGGCGTTAAAATATCTTCAATCTTTGATATCAATAAATGTGAATGGCCTGAATTCACCTATTAAAAGACACAGAGTAGGAAGATGGATCAGAAAACACAACCCAACAATATGTTGTCTACAGGAAACTCACCTAACGCAACAAGACAAACACAGACTTAAAGTGAAAGGATGGAAAACTATCATTCAAGCCAATGGCCCACAAAAAAGGGCAGGAACAGCTATTCTCATATCTGACATGATAGACTTTAAAATAGATAAGATTAAAAAAGATAGGAATGGACACTACTTAATGCTCAGAGGATCAGTCAATCAAGAGGACTTAACAATTATTAATATCTATGCACCCAATGAGAAGCCATCTAAATACATCAAACTTCTACTGAAAGAGCTACAGCAATATATTAACAGTAACACAATCATAGTAGGGGACTTCAACACCCCACTATCTCAACTTGACAGATCATCCAGGAAGAAAATCAGTAAAGACATAAGGGAGCTAAATGAAGAGATAGACATGACAAATATAGTCTTTGAGAGCTAGGGGTAGGGGTGTGTGTGTGTGTGTGTGTGTGTGTGTGTGTGTGTGTGTGTGTCACACTATCATGATCTGACAAATATTTTTATATCCATGAAGACTCCAAAGATTGAGAGCCAGTAGGGACTGAAGCCCAGCAATGACTGATATGACAGCCCACTCTCGGGGTGTCCATTTGGGGGTTTCCCACAAACCTTTGGAGAGAAATTTGTTTAGACAATAACCTAGATTCACAATTACAGTACCATTCAAACCAGGAGGTAGAGCTTGTCAAACCTACAGTTCTTCCTCCCATGTCTTCTTTTTTTATTATTTTTTTATTTAAGAAAGTATTAATTAACAAAACCATAGGGTAGGAGGGGTACAGTTCCACACAATTCCCACCACCCATTCTCCATATCCCTACAAGCCTTTCCCTTACACAAGCCCGTACCTTCTGATGTAAGAATTTTACTTAATTCACTGAATTATTTTTAAATATGGGAGTACAAAGGTGAATAAGATAAGGTTTTTGTGTTTGGATTCTAGGAAGGTTACTGGAAATCTAGATATATAACAAAGTCCAGATCAGCAGCTGTTATGAATGCCCCAGGGAACTCGGAATCTAAGGAGATGAACTATTCAGTTCCCACAAGGGAGTTAAATACAGTTTAGAAAATGTCTACTGGAGTTAAAGAAAATTTACAAAAGGTGTTAAGGAAAGAGGTATGTTTTTTTTTTTTTTCATTGTTTTAAAGACCATAACTAAACTTGTCATTCAGTTGCCCATTTCCCTTTGCCTTATAACTTTATAAACTGTCTTTTCAACTTTGAATCTTCACTCCATAAGTACTTTACATAGGTTGGAAAATCTGATAAAAGCAGTAACAGAAAGCATCTGATGTCCCCAGTGTATTGATTTTTTTGTCATTGTTTGATTGATTGATTTACCAGAACACTGTTTAGCATTGGTCTGTCATGCTGGGGATTGAACTTGAGCCCTCAGAACCTCAGGCATGACAGGTATTTGCATAACGAGTATGCTATCTTCCTGGCTCTCCAAGGTATTGCATATTTGATTTTATTCTGATGTTGTCTTTCAAAATTAGTTCGTAACATATTAACCTTTTATTTATGCCTCTCTTCTGACTATTTGCTGAATTCATTTTTAATTTTTAACACTAGAATTTAGAATATTCTCTGCATGTGGAGGCAAGGATTGCAGATGGAGGGAAATTGCACTTTTTTTTTTTAGGGTTATCTCTGGGGCTGGGTTCCTATACTATGAACTCACCTTTCCTGGAGTCCACTTTCCCATTTTTTATTTTTGCCCTTGTTGTCATTATCATTATTATCGTTATAATTGCTGTTGTTGTTGTTGGATAGGACAGAGAAAAATCCAGGGAGGCGGGGAAGACAGAGAGGAGGAGAGAAAGACACCTGCATGGGAGTCGGGCAGTAGCGCAGCGGGTTAAGCGTACGTGGGGTGAAGCTCAAAGACTGGCGTAAGGATCCCGGTTCGAGCCCCGGCTCCCCACCTGCAGGAGAGTCGCTTCAGGCGGTGAAGCAGGTCTGCAGGTGTCTATCTTTCTCTCCCCCTCTCTGTCTTCCCCTCCTCTCTGCATTTCTCTCTGTCCTATCCAACAATGACGACATCAATAATAACTACAACAATAAAACAACAAGGGCAACAAAAGGGAATAAATATATAAAGGAAGACACCTGCAGACCTGCTTCACACTTGTGAAGTGACTCCCATGCAGGTGGGGAGCTGGGAGCTCGAACCAGGATCCTTACACTGGTCCTTGAGCTTTGTGCCACCTGCAGCTTAACCTCCCCCCCCCCTCAAGGGCTTGCGCTATGATAGCAACACAGGAACACTGAGCACTTCTTTTTTTTTATTTAATTTTTTATTTAAGAAAGGATTAATGAACAAAAGCATAAGGTAGGAGGGGTACAACTCCACACAATTCCCACCACCCAATCTCCATAACCCACCCCCTCCCATGATAGCTTTCCCATTCTCTAGCCCTCTGGGAGCATGGACCCAGGGTCGTTGAGGGTTGCAGAAGGTAGAAAGTCTGGCTTCTGTAATTGCTTCCCCGCTGAACATGGGTGTTGACTGGTAGGTCCATACTCCCGGTCTGCCTCTCTCTTTCCCTAGTAAGGTGGGTCTCTGGGGAAGCGGAGCTCCAGGACACATTGGTGGGGTCTTCAATCCAGGGAAGCCTGGCCGGCATCCTGGTGGCATCTGGAACCTGGTGACTGAAAAGAGAGTTAACATACGAAGCCAAACAATTTGTTGAGCAATCATGGATCCCAAGCTTGGAATAGTGGAGAGGAAGTGTTAGGGAGGTACTCACTGCAAACTCTAGTGTACTTCTGCTTTCAGGTATATATTTTGCAGTAGTTTATGGATACGTGTGAACATAAGCTCTCTCTCACAGAAACTGGTAGTGTATCTAGGTTATGGGACTTTGTTAGAAAGTGAACTACCTGAGATGAAATTAGAGTGTACTATAAAAGGAAAGGTCTCACCCGAGTAATGAAGCTGAAGGGTTGTCATTCCACACGTGAAGTCTCTGGACACAGTCTGAGGTGAAGCATGTTGAGGTGGCAATCGTTGCGTTGGTTACACATTTTTAAAGCATTTTATTTATTCATGAGAAAGATAGGAAGAGAGGAAGAACCAGACCTCACCCTGGTACATGTTCTTCCAGGGACTGAACTCAGGTCTTCGCGTTCTAGAGTCCGTGCTTTATCCACTGCGCCACTGGACCACAAAAGCTTTACAAATTTGATTACTGCTCTATATCTAGCAAAGAAGAAATGATATTAAAACTGATGGCAATAGCATCTGGCTTCATAAAGTTTTAGAGTTTGTTTCTGGAAATCTACTTAAAAATTTCAGCTTCACTTTTAGTAAATTTTCAGATACTAAAGGCAAGTATACAGTTTAAGAATCTAATCACTGAAAACATTCGCATTGTACAATTGCACTTCCATGGTGAAGAAGAAAAAGGATTCTTCTCTGAGTCATGATATCTTAGCCTCCAGTGCTGTCTTACATTTGAATTTGGTAGATAGAGTCAAGGTAGGCAGACTTCTGCGAAAGTAATAACTGCTTTCATGGAATGAGAAAGGGCCAATCTCTTCAACTGTGACGGTCGCCAGAATAAAATGATGGCAAGATGAAAGATTAACTTAGAGCTGTGTTTCTATTTTTTTCAATTTTTTAATTATCTTTATTTATTGGATAGAGACAGACAGAAATTGAGAGGGTAGGAGGTGATAGAGAGGGAGAGAGACAGGGAGATACCTGCAGCCCTGCTTCACCACTCAGAAAACTTTTCCCCTGCAGGTGAGGACCCCGGGGGCTGGAACCCGGGTCCTTGTGCGTTATAACATGTGTGCTCCACCAGGTGTGCTACCACCTGGCCCTATTTATTTATTTATTTTTCTTTGTTTCTATTTTTATCAGCATTGTTGTTGCTTGGCTTTTCCTTCTTAAGTGCCTTTCTTTTAAATATTTATTGACTTATTTATTTATGCCTCCAGGGTTATTCCTGGGGCTCCATAGTGACACTACAAATCCACTGTATTCTATCAGTTTCTCAGACCAGTGTCACAGAATACTTTTTCCCAATAATCTACCTTATACACCGTAGCCTGGTTACCATGAACTACATCTCTACTGAAAAGGATTTTTTTTTTCTTTCTTTTACCTTTCAGTAAATGTTTGCTACCAGACTGTTACGGCCTTTCAGGCTTTGCGGTCTGACCCTGGACCAGCCGTGTACACTGGCGTTGCTAGACAGTCTGCCACATCCACACAGAATGCCTGTGGTGCCTGTGACCTGGGCTAATGAATTGTGGGAAGATAATTTCCTCTGCTAAATTTTTCCCCTTTAAACAAATTGCTGCCTCATATTTCAACCAAATGACCTTTCTAAAACTCCACAGTGACTAATTATATCTGAGCGAGGGGGTATTTACTATCAACAGAAATGAGATTAAGCTTGGCCATAACCTTGGGAGGCTTCACACAATCAGTGATGTTTATAATTTGGGGTGATTAGAAGGGGGTGTCCTCCAAAGGCTTCTGCAGATTGCTCCTGGCGCTGTGCTGCTGGGTTCAGAAAAACTGATGCCTCAAAGTCAGCGGCTTAGAATTCCCTGCCTGGATTTTAGGTAGCTACTAATCTACAATTTAGTGCTGGTGGAAGGGAGGAGGGAAGTGAGGAGGAATAGAGTATAGGGAAGAGGGAATGTGACTGAATCAGAAGAAAGGAAGGTAAAAAAAAGATGAAAGATATGAAATGAATTAAAGTTATTTCTGGGGGGCCAGACTGTGGTGCACCGAGTTAAGTACACATAATATGAAGCACAAGGACCCCTCAAGGATCCCAGTTTGAGTCATCAGCTTCCCACCTGCAGGGGTAGGTGTCACTTTGCAAGTGGTGGAACAGGTCTGCAGGTGTCCATCTTTCTTTCTCCCTTTCTATATTCCTCTCCTCTTTCAATATCTCTCTGTCCTATCCAAAATAATAACACCACCACCACCAACAATAATAATAGCCTGCCAGGAACAATGGATTCCTAGTGTAGGCACTGAGCCCCAGTGGTAACCCTGGAGGCGAAATAATAATCATAATAATAAATAATACTGCTATTTCTGAACCCCTGACATATTTATTTACAATGTTCTGTGTATGAGATAATTTGCCCTGGATGTTCAGAGTGTAAACTCAGAGAAATGCATTCTAGCCTGTTTATTGGTACATGGAATCAAACTGGAGAAACTGAACCCAAAAGAAGAAAACAAATAAATAGTAACATCGTCACAGACTGTCAAGTGTTTGAAAAAGAATGAATCAGGTACAGAGGTGTCTATGATTGAGGGCCTCCAAATGATAGGATGCATTTTATGGTGACACAAGAAAGAAAAGATACCTGTTAACAACCCAGGACCAGATGGTGGCACACCTACAACTGAGTGTATGTGATACAATGGACAAAGACCCGGGTTTGAAGCCCGGGTCCCTACCTGCAAGAGGAAAGTTTTGCTAGTGGTGAAGCAATGCTATAAGTCTCTCTCTCTCTCCCTCTCCCTCTCCCTCTCCCTCTCCCTCTCCCTCTCCCTCTCCCTCTCCCTCTCCCTCTCCCTCTCCCTCTCCCTCTCCCTCTCCCTCTCCTTCTCCCTCTCCCTCCCTCTCTCTCTCTCTCTGCCACCCCTTCCTTCTCAATTTCTGCCTGTCACTGTCCAATAAAGGAATAAAGATAATAAATTTTAAAAGGAGAGAATGGCAGTTTCAGGGAAAATAGGAGAAAAACAGCGTCTTGGAAGCTGAAGCTGAATATGCTTAAGGGACATAACTGGTGATGGGTCTGAGGACTGAAGCCAGAGTGAGGATAGGGACCGGGGATGCTGCAGATACACTGGCAGATTCTGGAGAGACACGGATGGCAGAACTATGTGCATGATTCAAATAACACCGTTCTGTTAAGGCCTTCAGTATCTCACATGTCTGATTTCTGTTCTCTTGGAGAGTAGAAGCATGAGACATAAAACATTGGACAGGTATTTAGTAGGATGATCGTGCTGGTGTAGATGAGAGATGGTGATGGTGGGGATGGTGTGAGTGGCAGAGAGAGACCTAATAAATCTTTTAGAGGCAGACTGTGTGAGACTTGCTGGTGGAGTGGACATGGGGAGTTAATGAAACTGAAAACATTTCCCTCAATTTCTCACTTGAGCAACTTGGCTGATGACTTTAAATGTCAAGTAGGTTATTGTAGGTAGGTCCTGGAACTTTGAAAAGGGACTGCAAAAGTATATTATTCAGGATTTTTCAGAGAAATACAGCCACTAGAATACACACACACACAGAGAGAGAGAGAGAGAGAGAGAGAGAGAGAAGTCCCCCAAGATGGCAGAAGGCAAGCTACAATATTAACAGGGTGCTTCAGTTTGAAACTGACAGACTCAAAATAAAAAAACCTGATACCTTAAAAAAGAAGCACCAAGCAAAAAAAAAAAAAAATCTTTTACTGGTTTTTGTGTGTTGTTTTTGTTGTGTTTGTTTGTTTCCTTGCTTACTAGCTTAAATAGGCCTTCATTTGACTGGGTGGTAGACACTCATGTGGAGATAACCAGTAGGGGCCAGGTGGTGGCACTGGGTTACCAGCACATAGTACAAAGTGCAAGATTTGAGCCCTGTGCTCCCCACCTGCAGGGGGGTCAGTTCAAAAGTGGTGAAATAGGTCTGCAGGTGTCTACCTTTCTCTCTCTCTCTCTCTCTTCCCCTTCCCTATCAATTTCTCTCTGTCCTATGCAAAAAAATAAAATAAAATAAAAAAAGTGGCCATAGGAGCAGTAGATTTCTAGTGTAGGTACTGAGGTACTGAGTCCCAGAGATTAGCCTGGAGGAGAGAGAGACAGAGAGAGGGAGAGAGAGAGAGATACCAGTATGACAGTATGACCAAGTTTGGTGTAAAGCAAATGTTAATTTCTTGTAAAAATCCTTCATAGACAGACCCAGAAAGGCATTACTCATTCAGTAGTTCACCCATCATAGAAACCAAAATCTATGGAGTACAGGCATTGAAAAGCATTTAAGTCTTGTGGATAGATAAGCTAATTTAGGAAAATCATACACTAGAGTCAGAACATAATGCCTCTGGGATGTTGGGCGGTAGCACAGCTGGTCAAGCACATGGGGCACAAAGCATAAAGATCCGGCTTAAGGATCCCGGTTCAAGCCCCCTGGCTCCCCACCTGCAGAAGAGTCACTTCACAGGTGGTGAAGCAGGTCTGCAGGTGTCTATCTTTCTCTCCCCTCTCTGTCTTCCTCTCTTCTCTTCATTTTTCTCTGTCCTATCTAAAGATGGCAACAATAAAAAACAAGGGCAACAAAAGGGAAAATAAATAGATATTAAAAAAAAGAGCATAATGCCTCTGAATGGACAACTATCTTGCTCTATCTTGGAGTGAGGTTTGAGCCCTGGCACTTCCTGGAGATACCTGGGAAGCTGCAGTGCTGTGTTCTCTCTCTCTCTCTCTTTCACTTTTTTTCATCTGAAATTGGGGGGGGAGGAAGAGAGATAAAAACAAAAGAAAGGGGGGCTGGGTGGTGGTGCACCTGGTTGAACACACGTTACAATGCATAATGACCTGGGTTCCTGCCCCCAGTCCCCACCTTCAGGGGGAAAACATTGCAAGTAGCGAAGCAGTGCTGCAGGTGTCTCTCTGTCTCTCTCTCTCACCCCCTTCCCTCTCTATATCTGGCTGCTCTACCCAATAAATAAAGATAATAGGGAGTCGGGCGGTAGCGCAGTGGGTTAAGCGCAGGTGGTGCAAAGCACAAGGACTGGCATGAGGATCCTGGTTCGAGCCCCCGGCTCCCCATCTGCAGGGGAGTCGCTTCACAGGCGGTGAAGCAGGTCTGCAGGTGTCTGTCTTTCTCTCCCCCTCTCTGTCTTCCCTTCCTGTCTCCATTCCTCTCTGTCCTATCCAACAAAAACAACATCAATCATAACTACAACAATAAAACAACAAGGGCAACAAAAGGGAATAAATAATAAAGATTTTTAAAAAATTAAAAAATAAAGATAATAAAAAAATTTTAAAATAAGAAAGAAAGAAAAAGAAAAGAAATAAGTTAGCATAACGATCAATCATTTAGGAGACCCTGGAGCCTAAGATAAGTAAGAGACAATAATACAAAGGATAGCAGAACCATTATTCTGCTCATTTTATTGTCACTTCTGTTGTTTTTTCCCCATTATTTTATTTCATTTTATTGCCACCGGGATTCTAACAGGGGCTTGGTACCTGACTGGCTTTGCTACTCCCTGCTGTCATTTTAAAATATATTTTTCTTTATTTATTTATTTTTATTTAGAGGGTGAGAAACAAAGAGAAGTAGGGAAAGAGAAAGACACCTGTATCATTGTTTCCTCACTTTTGAGTCTTCCCACCAGCATGTGGGACCATAACCTGGGTTCTCAAGCTTAGGAAAATATGTTCTCCACCCAGCTACCATCATGTTTTTGTTTTGTTTGTTTGTTTTTTTAATTATAAGCTTAGTGGAAGTTCGAATTCTTGAATATTTGAAACAGATATTTTTCAGTTCCCCACAAGACCGTCAGCACAGTCTTTTACCCTTTCTATTGAGACAGCTGCAATTAATAAGCATACCTTTGGAGAGGTTTTTTTTATTATTATTATTACAAGTTTGAAGGAACTAAACAGAACATCAGCTAGGCATCTTCCCGCTGGGCCTATGTATGTAAGTGAGACTTTTACCAAATAGAAATAGGACAAGGCTGGAGAATGTAAGGCGAATATGGGTGTCTTAGATATAATGCTGTGACACTAAAAAACAAACAAACAAACAATTGTGGGAAACAGAAAGAAATCTGGGTTGGGAACGGTAAGATAGCTCATTTAGATAGCGCGTTGCTTTGCCATGTGGCACCCCAAACTGGAGCGAGCTTCTAATCACATTGGAAGGAGCTTCTGTGCCCTAGTCGCTTTCCCTCTCTCTACTAACGTCCTGCCTCTGTTTTCCTAAGAAGGTCTTTATCTGAAAAATTCAGTCCAGAGTGGTGAATCCTCAGTGATGATATAAGAAGAACAGCAAAGAGAAGGGGGAGGGGAGGAGAGGGGTGGGGAGGGGAGGGTAGGGGAGAGGAGAGGAGAGGAGAAAGGAGAAGAGAGAAGAGAAGAGAAGAGAAGAGAAGAGAAGAGAAGAGAAGAGAAGAGAAGAGAAGAGAAGAGAAGAGAATGAAAGAGAAGAGAAGAGAAGAGAATGAAAGAGAAGAGAAGAGAAGAAGGGAGGGAGGAAGGGAGGGAGGGAGGGAGGGAGGGAGGAAGGAAGGAAGGAAGGAAGGAAGGAAGGAAGGAAGGAAGGAAGGAAGGAAGGAAATGACAGGAAAGGAAAAGACAAATGAAAGAAACAGAGTTTACAGAATCTAAGTTTAAACCCCAACTCCAGGAGAAACTCTGTTCCATGGTCTCACTGTCTGTCTATCTGAATGAAAAGTTGATTACAGGTCATCAGCAATTACGATGAATAGCGGATCTTTCAACAACTGGGCACTGATTCTGTAGATGTCACAGGAAAGTGACATCAGTCAAGACACCTGGCCCACAGGATGCCTTTCTCTAACCACAGGGGTCTATTCTTAATGAGATGTCTGTGGTAACTATCTTACTTCACCCACATTCCTAAAAGTGCAATTCCCTATATGAAATCAATTTCTGCTTGAAGTACCCAGCGGTACTTCTGTTTCATTCATTGAACTTTAACTAAGAGACATGGGGTACGGATTCAATTATAGTATGCTTGGAGGAATAAAGTGCTGTGACATTAGCTAGAATGAGTTCTTAGTAAGTCTTCTCTGCCAGGCTCTAGGAACCTCAAAATTCAAAGGTAAGAAATTGTCTTTTTATGTCTTACAGCAAGCACTGCTGTGTCATTTGGTGGGGACTCAAGACAGAGATAGAGCTGGAGGAACAATATGGATCAGTGCCTCTGAATTTACATTCAGATGGGAGGTTGACACTTCCAGACAAAGGAGAAGTAGAGCCTTAACCAGAGTACTTAAGCAGAGTACTTAAACAGAAGGGGCTGGGATAGTGTATGTGACTTTTCTATATCCTATACCAAAAGTTAAAACACTAGCCCTCCCAGTGTTCTATTAGTTATCAAGTTTGAGGATGAAATCTGATTTCACCCAGGGCATTTATCAGAACCAAGTGTTTCTTGGTTTAAAAATAAACAACAAGTTCCTGAGATTCAACCAAGTAACAGTATTTATGTGAAGGTTTCATTCATTAAAAATAATGGTAATCCATCTACAATACACATATACTAGAAATCTGGCAGTGTGCCAGAATGGAGTATCCTAAGAAGAAAGGGTCAAAAAAAAAAAAAAAACAATCTTTTTTTTTTGTAGCAGAAAAAAATTCTAGTAATTCCAGGGTGAGCTATAAATTTGTTACTAGGTTTCAATGAGCTTCAGTTAAGAAATTGACCATGAATTTTTCTTGCAAGAATATAATTCTGAATAAGTCTTTTGTAGCTATTTAATTCATTTTGTTCTCTTTTGAAGATTGAGTTCTCCTTACATGTAACGATAAATGTGCAGTGAAACACAATCAAACTCCCTTGAAGTTAATTTCAACTCTACAAATTTTTAACCTTTTCCAAAGGCATGCTAGTGGCTAAATTTGCTAATGGGGTCTAGACAGGCATGGCCATTGAACTCACACACATGGTCCTAGTATTTTGCTGGAAGTTAGAAATAATTGTGGCTCCCAGGTGATTCTGTTTCAACTGACCTACGAAGGTCCTTTTTACTAGCAAAAGAAGCTCAAACTTTCCACCTCAGAAAACTGTGATACACAGCACTGATTTCTTTTTTTTTAATTTTTTTTTTTTTTTAAGAAAGGAGACACTAACAAAACCATAGAATAAGAAAGGTACAATTCCGCACAGTTCCCATAACCCGATCTCCATATCCCATCCCCAACCCTGATAGCCTTCCCATTCTCTATCCCTCTGGGAGTATGGATCCAGGGTCCTTGTGGGTTGCAGAGGGTGGAAGGTCTGGCTTCTGTAATTGCTTCCCTGCTGAACATGGGCGTTGACTGGTCGATCCATACTCCCAGTCTGCCTCTCTCTTTCCCTAGTAGGGTGGGGCTCTGGGGAAGCGGAGCTCCAGGACACATTGATGGGGTCGTCTGTCCAGTCTGGCCGGCATCCTAATGGCATCTGGAACCTGGTGGCAGAGTGATGAAGCTGAAGGGTTATCATTCTACACCTGAAGTCTCTGGTCACAGTCTGAAGTGAAGCATGTTGTGGTGGCACTTGTTGTGTTGATTAGGTTGCGATCTGCACATGCAATTATTATTTGATTTGAATTGAGAGCAGCATGCAGGAAAGTGGGCCCCACCCTAAGGTTGCAGGACTGGGGGAAATATAGGCTTTATAGTGGAAATGTGAGGTTCCTGTTGTCTTAGGGTTCAAGAAGACAGTGGATAGTTATTGTTATCATCACATTATTTGGTAATTCGGTTAACTTTGGAAAGTCCCTTTGTTAGGGTTTGGGGTATAATACCCAGCATCTTGTATATATATATATATATAGCTGTGCCACCGGTTGCGTCTGTTCTCCCTGGTCTAGGCTCTTGAGAGAGCCCACATATCAAAGACTCAGCCTATGTATTAAAAAGACTCAGTCTGTGTTTTAAGAAGTTTTAGACATATGATCAGTTTTTCCCCTATCATATTAATTAAATAGTGGTTTATATGTTTACACTTTAATAAGAACCGATTTCAAATCCAAGTTCTTCAGAGACTCCTGTGGTCAAAACCAGACCAAGGAGCAGATAAGGGGCATCTGTTCCACTTCAAAGAGACACCTATGAAAAAATAAATAATTTGGATGGCCAAACCACAGTAGACTTGAAAGAAGCTCAAGCAATATAGCAAAGAAAAAAAAGTGCTTGAATTGATAGTTTATTTTGAAAATAACTTGCTCAACTCTGGCCGTACAGCACAATCCATTTGCTTGCACTTAACCTTGTTTTACAAAAATACACTTTGCCTGTGTGTAGGTACTAAGACTGAATGAGTCATTTCACTGAAAATTGAAGAACTTTAAGTAGTAAAAAGGGGCAATTCAACCTTTGCAAGCAAATCATTACACAACAAAATCTTAGACACTGAAGGGAAACATACCAATCTTCTAAGACTCAGACTAAAATTCTTTAGAAATTCTCCTTCAGATAAATCCCTTTAGATGTGAGAGGCCGTAAATTTCTCTTGCAAGTTCTCAGTGAGAAGGAACTCACCATTTCAAAAAACCTCTTGTAAATTTGGGGAAAGCTTTTATTGCAAGAAATGATTGTTCAGTGTTCACTCCTAACTCTCCTTTACATTTTCTGTCCACTGACTTAATTCAGGCTTCTTATAATCCACATAATATTACTTCTCACAAAGGCTACTGATTTTCCAATAGGTGAGTCACAGATAAACCATTTATCAAAGACATTTTCATGAGCTTCAAGATTCCTGGTCCTCATTTTTCTTTTTGTTTTTCAAAATTTAAATCTTTGGGGAGTCAGTAGCACAGCGGGTTAAGCACACGTGGTGCAAAGCACAGGGACCGGCATAAGGATCCCGGTTCGAGCCCCTGGCTCCCCACCTGCAGGGAAGTACATCAATAACAACAACAATAATAACTACAACAATTAAAAAAAAAAAAAGGGCAACAAAATGGAAAATAAATAAATATAAAAAAATTTTTTTTAAATTTAAATCTTTGTTCTTTATTGTTGGATGAAGACAGAGAGAAATTGAGAGAGGAGGAGAAATAGAGAGAGAAAGAGAGACACCTGCAGCCCTCATGAAGCTTTCCCCATTGCAGATGGGGATCAGGGGCTTAAACCAGGGTCCTTGCACACTGTACTGTGTGCACTTAACCAGCTGTGCCACCTGTGGCCATTTGGTGGATCACCTTTCTTCTAAAGTAGTATCTCACAGTGGGGTTCCAGATACGGAGTGAAGGCTCCTTGGTTATGGATTGTTTCTTTTGATATAAAATTTGAGGTCATATTGACATCAGCCATGGCTCAATCATTCTGGTGGCTCACGTGAATCTTATAGTCAGTGAAAACACCACTTACACATTCACCCATGTTACTTTCAAGTTTCCACTCTCCCCTACTCTCTGGAACCATACGCTCACTGACACAAGCTCAGGGTACAGCATTTATCTTTATTAAATGTCATCTTCTTAGACTCAACTCACTGTTTCAGCTGTCAAGATGCTTTTGAATCCTGGATCTGTCATCCCTTGTACTGGTTATCTCTCAGACAGAGATTTGATAAAAGGCCTTCTTTGTCCTCATCCAAGTCAATGATAAAAATGCTAATGGACTAAGCCAGAGGAGAGAGGCATGGTGTTGCTGGCAGCCTCCACACAGTCAATGCTGCATTTGACTTTCATTCAGCCAGTTCAGAATCCCTCAACCACATTTTAAAAAAATGTTTTATTTTGTTTATTGCTTTTTGTTGTCCTTGTTGTTTCATTGTTGTAGTTATTATTGTTGTGGTTATGTTGTCCTCATCTTGGATATATCAGAGAGAAATGGAGAGAGGAGGGGAAGACAGAGAGGGGGAGAGAAAGATAGACACCTGCAGACCTGCTTCACCACCTGCGAATCGACTCCCCTGCAGGTGGGGAACTGGGGACTCGAACTGGGATCCTTATGCTGGTCCTTGTGCTTCGCGCGACCGGCTCTTAATCTGCTGCGCTCCGCCAGACTCCCAGAGTAAATCTTGTTATGGATGATTTGTTTCTATCTTGGGACAACTATTTTTTTTTTAATTATTATCTTTGCTTTTTGGATACAGACAACCAGAAATCAAGAGGGAAGGGGGTGATAGAAAGGAGCGAGACAGAGAGACACCTGCTGCCCTGCTTCACCACTTGTGAAGCTTTTCCCCTGTAGGTGGGGACCAGGGGCTTCGACCTGGGTCCTCGCACATTGTAACACGTGCACTCAACCAGGTGTACCACCACCCGGCTCCTGGGTCAAGCATTTTAAAAAATGTTATAAATGAGTGTGTACACATGTGCACACATTTACCTGTGGCTAATTTATATTAAGTGGAAAAAGGGGACACTGTGCCTCTTGATTAAATTTAATTTATAAGCTCTATGCAAGTTAACAGATACACTTCTTAGAAAAATGCAATTAGGGCAGGGGAGATAGCATAATGGTTATGCAAACAGACTCTCATGCCTGAGGCTCCTAAGTCCCAGGTTCAATCTCCCACACCACCATAAGCCAAAGATGAGCAGTGCTCTGGTGTTTCTCTCTGTCTCTCTCTCTCTGCATCTCTCTCAAAAATAAAATAAATAAAAATATTTTAAAAAGGAAAGATGCAATTAAAAAAAAAGCTAAGCCTGACTCAAATGATCATTTTATCAGATTACAACTCTAAGTAACTTTTTAATTTTTTTAATTTGTTTTTGGAGAGAGACAGAGAGAAGGGGGAGATAGAGAGGAAGAGAGACAGACAGACACCTGCAGACCTGCTTCACCACCTGTGAAGTGACTCCCTTGCAGGTGGGAAGCTGGGGGACTCAAACCAGGATCCTCACCAGTCCTTGAGCTTTTTGCCATGTGAGCTTAACCCACTGCGCTACCGCCCGATTCCCTATAAGTAACTTTATTAAGCAACCAACTTCAGTGCACCAGTAACAACCTGAGAAACATCAGCTTGCAGAGGCAGACTATGTGGCTTCCTATATAGTTTTGAAAAGAAGAAAGCTGTCATAACATAGATTCCCAAATGGTTACTATTTGGTAGAGAGCTATTTCCTTCCTGTCACAGACAAGTGTGTGTTTGTGGGTGTGCATCTGTATTACGAGTACAGGTGTGTATTTGTGTCTATATATAATAGAGCCTATAAGAAAATATTAAAAGGCAAGCTATGATTAAAAAAAGAAATGACCTTGTGATCCAGGAAGTGATTCTGTAGGTAAATTGACCTTGTGACCTAAGAAGTGGCTAAGTAGGTAAATTGAAGCACTTGCATATCTGAGAGGTAGCGTTTCAATTCTCACACTGCGATGAGGTATTCTGTCACAGGTGCTGGGTCTAAGAGAATGTAACAATTTGGGCGTTGAAGTCATTGGCCTTGGATGACAAACAATGTGGTTTAGTTCCAGGCCCACAACCCAAGAGCTTGGATGAGCTCATTCAGTCTCCAGGTGTTGCCCTGTGCTGATTTAAATGGCATAGGTAATGTGGCCACAAAGGGCTTTTTATGAATTGGCCGTTTTCTCAGTGATGCATAGAAAGTAGAGGACAGATGTTTCAATGAGTCAGGATATGGATGTGAAGGTTATTATATCAACTTTAGGGGGGGGAGTTGCGGCCGATTTGTAAAATGAAGTTTGTTCCATAGTGGTATGCATAGGTGAGTATCTTGATACCATTGTGAGGAATGGAATTCTTGCTTATTCCTTTGAACAAGAAATATGTGCAATGTCATAGCAGGTTCATCATATTAAATTATCCTATGTTTACAGTTTATTATAATGTCTTTTACACTAAGCACAAGTAATTCATGTTGTAATTAAAATAAAAAGGGACTCTGGCTTCATGGCGTATAACGGATTTCTCTGTGGGGTGGCTGGGACTGGGTTTAAACAATCAAAGCTTTATTAGAGTGCTACAATAGTGCCAAATATATTTTAGATACGGCAAGATAAGCAATTATCAGCTGGGGTTAAGAATACACTAGGCCCATAAAATCCATGAAGTTCAGCCCCACAAGATAAACAATTATCATCAGGGGATAGAGGTTACTTATGGCGATAGAGGAGAATCGAGAGTTTACTGGCTAGCTAAGTCACGTGTTCAGTTCCTAGGAACAGCAGCCATGGTGGGCACCTCACTTAGACCAACCTCTGCACCCAAGATACATCTGAGCAGGAGCCAAAGAGGCCAGACACCCAGCTGGCTGCACTTAAATCCCTTCGAATTCACCCACAGTCCATTGTATGAACACTCTGTCACCAGCATGACATCAGCTGTGTGCTATGTCCAACTTCCTGTCATCTGCTGGTATACTGCGACACAACCATTCAAATCATGTTAGAGGACATTAATTTAAAAAAAAACTTTGTATGATTATTTTATCACGATAGTGGGAGGGAATTAGTGGTTTACAGTACTGCTGTTGACTCACATATCGGCCCTGTTTATATCCCTGTTCCAGCCCCCACTCCCCACCCCACCAGTAGGAGGGACACTTCACACAAGTGGTGAGGCAGGTCTGCAGGTGTCAATCTTTCTCTCTTTCTTTCTATACTCCCCTTCAGTTTCTCTCTGCCCTATCGTAGTGTTGACACGGGATTCAAGCGACAACTCTGGAGGCAATGAGAGAGAGAGAGAGTGAAAGAGATGTATATTCAAATTAAATTAAGTCCACATTTAGTTCCCAGAAATGATCCCCTCCACCCAAGCCAGACTGTGATCCTGACAGATTGAATTCATGACGTGATTTTTTTTTTTATTATTCAAATCCTGGCACAATCAAGAAATCACACAAAACACCCATGAATAAGTCATTTAGACATCTGCACAGAGCTTTGAATACATTTACGCAAAGTTTATGCGACTGATTTAGTATTTGTATTCTTAGGAGATGGTGATGATTGGGAAGGTAGAGCTCAGCAGTCCAGACAAGATGCTGGTAGGATATGTTCAGATGCTGCAAGGAAGTCTGACTTCGTTTCAGTTCAAACGTAACAGATCCATCACTCAGTCAATGGCCTTTCCCCTTTACCGCTTGCATTAGTTACTTGAGTCTTTTACTCGGCTAGACATATGGACTTTGATGCTTCACAGAATTTCTCTTTTGGCTGAAGGTGCTTACCAGCCATCTGGAACTGCTGCCCAGGCTTCAATCATTATGCAAATGAGAGTTAGTATTCATCTACTAATACTAATACATTAATACTGGACTTTACAGGCCGAGCTCCTGTAAAGTCATTTCATTGCCTTTTCATCATTCGTTGGCTGGAGCTCACAACTCATTCCTTTTAATAGCTCTGTGGCACTTTAGGTCACTGGGTTCCTAACTTCTGTTGCCTAGGGGGTTACCAAGGAAGCCATTTTCTCTGCTTTAACAAAGTGTGCTGCTGCCCCACTCCCATTTCATTCTTGTCTTCCCTGTTCTTTTATTTTGCTTTGATTCTCACCACTTTTCCAATTCCATTTAGCCATACTGCTTAAACTGAAGTAGACTTTCAGAAATTTAGGTGAGCTTAGAGAAAATACACTCCAAGATAGCTTACCAGATAGGGCCTGTGTCTTGCCATGTACACGCCCCAAGAGGAAGTCCTGGTAGCATATAGGAATTACTCTATTCTGGGGAAAGATCTGGTACTCTGGTGCTTCTCCTCACTGTCCTCTGTGTGAATTAAAATGTTGTCAGTAGTGCAGCAGGTTAAGTGTATGTGGCACAAAGCGCACGTTTGAGCCCCGGGCTCCCCGGGCCTGCAGTGAATGGGGTCACTTCACAAGTGGTGAAGCAGGTCTGCAGGTTTCTCTCTTTGTCCCCCCACCTCTGTCTTCCCCTCCTCTCTTGATTTCTCTCTGTCCTATACAACAACATCAATGGCAACAAAGATGACAAAAAAATGGCTTCCCAGGACCAGTGGATTCATAGTGCAGGCAATAATGAGTCTCAGCAATAACCCTGGAGAAAAAAGAAAAATAAATCCAAAAAAACCCCAAAACTCATTTAAAATGTTGTCTGCGTAGCAGTGCTATATTGTACAAGCATGAGGTCCTAGCTTCTCATAAATGTATCCAGGACTGGGCAGTGGCATACCTGGTTAAATGCACATGTTATCACGTACAAGGACCTGGATTCAAGGCTAAAGTCCCCACCTGCAGAGGGAAATCTTCACAACTAGTGGATGAGATATCTCTCTCTCTCTCTCTCTCTTCCTTCTCAGTTTCTTTCTGTCCTACCAAATTAAATAAATAACATTAAAATATTTTTAAATGTTAACCAAAAAGAAACACACAGTTGCATGTACTCACTCAAATGTAAAAGGATGCTGACATGCATGGAACTCTTTAAAATTCCGAGTAGGATATAAGCTGAAGATATTTTCCTCACCCACTTAAAAACATTAAACTCGGGAGTTGGGTGGTAGCGCAGCGAGTTAAGCGCAGGTGGCGCAAAGCACAAGGACCGGAATAAGGATCCCAGTTCGAGCCTCCAGCTCCCCACCTGCAGGGGAGTCGCTTCACAGGTTGTGAAGCAGGTCTGCAGGTGTCTCTTTTTCTCTCCCCACTCTTTCTTCCCCTCCTCTCTCCATTTCTCTCTGTCCTATCCAACAACGATGACATTAATAACAACAACAATAATAACTACAACAATAAAACAATAAGGGCAACAATAGGGAATAAATTAGTAAATAAATATTAAAAATATCAATACGAGGTGATTTGAGGGCAATGAGTTATTGCAGTAATTTCATATGTGTGTATATACACATGCAAATATATAAGTATATAGTTTAAGAATATGTTTATTTATATTCATGGGAGACAGAGAGAAAGAACATAGTATTTTCCAGCTCTGACATGGGATCATGAATGACTGAACCTGGGACCTCTGGAAACGTCAGCACGTATGTTTTCGGAGTGACGATGCACTATCACCCTGGCCTTAAAACTTTTAGTGCAGGATAGACAAGATAGTGTTTGCTTCGTTGCAGACAAGACACAGATTGGAGCCTGGCCTGGTTCTATGTCATGGAAGGAAGTTGTAGTGCTGTGGTATCTTTCTATTTCTTTCCAATTTCAGTTTTTGATTTTTAATAAGACTTTTTTTATTGGATAGGATAGAAAGAATCTGAATGGGGTGTGGGGAGATGGGTAGATAGGGAGATAGGGAGAGAGAGAGAGACAAGTGTCACCCCTTTTCAACATTAGTGAGGGTTCCTGCCTCCAGGACAAGACAAGGGGGCTTGCATCTGGATTCTTATTGTGTGTCCCATAACTGCATTGCACCACCACTGAAGCCCTGTCTTGGTCTATTTCAAAAAGTGGATTTGGCACAGTGAAATCCCAGTGATAAAGGTCTCTTAATAGAAGAAAGAAAGGAAGGAAGGAAGGAAGGAAGGAAGGAAGGAAGGAAGGAACTATAATATTCATGTTAGGGAGTGTGATGCCCATATATTAGGAAGATACACCAGGAAGGGGGTTGGCCAGTAGCTCAGCTGGTTAAGCGCATGTGGCGCTAATTCAAGGTCCTGAGTAAGGATCCCTGTTCTAGTCCCCGACTCTCCACGTGTAGGGGAGTCGCTTCACAGGCAATGAAGCAGGTCTGCAGATGTCTCTCTTTCTCTCCCGCCCGTCTCCCCCCTCCATTTCTCTCTGTCCTATCCAACAAGATGACATCAACAACAACAGCAATAATAACTACAACAGTAAAAAACAAGGGCAACAAAAGGGGAAATAAATAATAATAATAAATTTTAAAAGTACATCAGTATAAGATGATGTAATTACACAATACTCACATGAAGTCACTGTCATATTGTATTAAATAAGGTGATACTTGCTATTACTTATGTTTTAACACATAAAAATATTTATTTTTTGTTACTGTTTGCCTCTAGTGTTATCGATGCGACTTGTTGTCAACACTATGAATCAACTCCTCTGGCTGGCTTTTTTTTTTTTCTCATTTTATTGGATAGGATAAAGAGCAACTGAGAGAGGGGGAGGAGATAAAAAGGGAGAGAGGGGAGTCTGGCAATAGTACAGTGGGTTAAGCACAGGTGGCGCAAAGCGCAAGGACCAGCCTAAGGATCTTGATTCGAGCCCCTGGCACCCCACCTGCAGGGGAGTCGCTTCACAGGAGGTGAAGCAGGTCTGCAGGTGTCTGTCTTTCTCTCCTTCTCTGTCTTCCCCTCCTCTCTCCATTTCTCTCTGTCCTATCCAACAACAAGGATATCAATAACAACAATAACCACAACAAGGGCAACAAAAGGGAATAAGTTAATAAATGAATATTTTTTAAAAAGGGAGAGAGAAAAATAGACACCTGAAGACCAGCTGAATCACTTATGACACTTATGAAGGGTCGCCCCTCTGCTAGTGGGGATCAGGGGCTTGGACCTGGATCTTTACACCGGTCCTTGCACTTAGTGTTATGTGCGTTTAACCGGGTGTCCCACTGCTGCCCCCCCTTAATTATTTAGTACTAAAATGACACAGAACAATATCTGTGGCATTTTATATATGCAATCAAGTTTCTTTCCCACAGAGTTTTGTTTTAGAATGCCAGTTTGAAGTACAGAATTTGCTAATTCTGAAATGCTGCTTCTTCAGGAAGTACAAACTCTGCAGTATTCTCTCAACCCATCAGTATGCAGCCTTGATCTCGTCTATCTTCCCATCTAATGACACCTTATTTAACATCTATGATTGATTCATTAATTGAACTCATGACCGAGACTGTCATAGCTCCATGCTTGAGTGAAGCTCATCTAGCAAACATATTTTCTCTTTAGGGAACATCTCAACCTCCTAACACTGAGGACTTAGGGACATTGAACACTACCTTAGCACTATGTTTGGGAGTTATTATTTTATGGAAGAAAAAAAAAAACCCTCCCAGAAAAAAAAAAAACAACGAATGCCACCAAAATATGTACTTTTTCAAAGAATAAAAACTGAATCTAGAAGGCTGAGTGGCACCATGTTGGACATCCACTGGAAGCATGTGTATAAGGAGACTAAGATTTTTTAAAGTAGTTTCAAGGACATGCCAAGGTCTGAAAAGTTTCATTATGCAAAGATATTTAAGGAAGTAAACAGAATTAAAATTCCAGAGCCCACAGCTAAAAAAAAAAAAAAAGAAGAAGAAGAAGAAGAAGAAGAAAAATCAGGTAAGCATATTACTAAAGACATTTCCATATAGTCACTGAATGACTATCTGGTTGACCTCACACATTATCAGGTTCAAGCCCCCACTCACCACGTGCAGGAGGAATGTTTCAAAAGCAGTCTATCTCCATCCCCCCCTCCTCTCCATTTCTTCCTATTCTATCAAGGAAAAAGGAAATAAAACAGGATATTTAATGAATGAGATTAAGTGGAACAAGAAAAAGAAAAAAAAAAAAAAAGGACAGCCAAGAAAAAAGGTTTGTAAAGAAGATGCTTAAAGGGGCTGGGTGTTGGTGCATCTGGTTGAGGGCACATGTTGCAGTGCTCAAGGCCTCCGTCCCCCCCCCCCCCCCCCCGGGCAGGGGGAAAGCTTTGCAAGTGGGTTGCAGGTATTTCTCTGTCTCTTTTCCTCTCTATCTCCCTTACCATCACAATTTCCAGCTGTCTCTATCCAATAAATAAAAAGAGAATAAAAAATATTTTTAAAAAGATGCTTTACCACGTAGGTTTAGAGTTTACTTCATTTATCTTTCTCCTCCTCCTCTTCCTCCCCCTCCTTCCTCTTCTTCTCCTCCCCTAAGTTCTCCTTTTCCTTCTCCTCCTCCTGCTTCTTCCTTCACCCCTCCCCCCTTTGACCAGGGCTATTTCTGGAGCTGAGTGACTTTGTGATGACTTCATTATTCTGATAGAACTAAATGAAATAGAGAGAGAAAAGAAGCCAGCTCTGGTCCTGATCGACCACTCCCAAAAGCAAGTGTGCCTGAAGGTGAGCCCAGGGACTAAGACTATTTCGTCATGCATGGGCATATGTGTGCTTTACTGGATGTACCACCATCTGATGCCTAGATTTTAATTTAGATGAGACATGCAAAAGGCCATTTTTCTCAGACATATGCTGCCTATATTGCACTTGACGTGTCATCATCTTATTAGGCCTGAATGTCAAGATTCTAAACTTTATATGTGGATGTTGTAATTTTTTAATAAGTCTATTTTTAAAATTTTTATTACTTTTATTTATTGATTGGATAGAGTTGGCTAGAAATTAAGAGAGTAGGGGGTGATAGAAAGGGAGAGAGGGGGCCCAAAGTATTAAATGCAGAAAAGAAGCTCTCTTTTCAATAAATGGAGCTGGGAAAACTAGGTTGAAACATGCGGAAGAATGAAACTGAACAGCTTTATCTCACCGGAAACAAAAATCAACTTCAAATGGATCAAGGACCTGGATGTTAGGCCAGAAACTATCAAACACTTAGAGGAAAACATTCCTGGAGCAATTTCCCACTTAAACCTCAAGGACATCTTTGATGATACAAACCCAGTTGCAAGGAAGAGTAAAACAGACACAAATCAAGGAGACTACAACAAATTGAAAAGCTTCTGCACAGGCAATGAAACTATCACACAAACAAAGAGACCCCTCACAGAATGGGAGAAGATCTTCACCTGTCATACATCAGACAAGACACTAATAACCAAAATATACAAAGAGCTCAGCAAACTTAGCAACAAAAAAGCAAATGACCCCATCCAAAAATGGGCAGAGGATATGAACAGAATATTCACTAAAGCAGAGGTCCAAAAGGCTAACAAACACATGAAAAATTGCTCCAGGTCACTGATTGTCAGAGAAATGCAAATAAAGACAACTTTGGGATACCACCTCAGCCCTGTGAGAATGGCATACATCAAAAAGGACAGCAGCAACAAATGCTGGAGAGGCTGTGGGGACAGAGGAACCCTTCTGCACTACTGGTGGGAATGTAAATTGGTCCAGCCTCTGTGGAGAGCAGTCTGGAAAACTCTCAGAAGGCTAGACATGGACATTCCATATGGCTCAGAAATTCCTCTCCTGGGGATATACCTCAGGACTCCATAACACGCAACCAAAAAGAAATGTGTACACCTATGTTCATAGCAGCACAATTCGTAATAGCTAAAACCTGGAAGCAACCCAGGTGCCCAACAACAGATGAGTGGCTGAGAAAGCTGTGGTCTATATACACAATGGAATACTACACAGCTATTAAGAACAATGAACCCACCCTCTCTGACCCATCTTGGATGGAACTAGAAGAAATTATGTTAAGTGAGCTAAGCCAGAAAGATAAAGATGAGTATTGGAAGATACCACTCATAAACAGAAGTTGAGAATGAAGAAAAGAGCAGGAAACTCAAAGCAGGATTTGACTGAATTTGGAGTAGGACACCAAAGTAAAAACCCTGGGTTGAGGGTGAGAGTGGATGTTCTGCTTCATGGGGTGGGAGTGGGGAAATGGAATGTGTCTTTTAATTTTTAATGTCTATTAATTTATAGTCATATAAATCACTATTTAATCAATATGAGAGGAGAAAATTGATTGAATGTCTCAAACTTTTAAAAAATTATCTTTATTTAGTTATTGAATAGAGACAGAAATCGAGAGGGAAGGGAGGGATAGAGAGGGTGAGAGACAGAGAGACACATACAGCACTGCTTTACCACTTGTGAAGCATTTTGTGAAGCAGGTGCCACCAAGGGGCTCAAACCTGGGTCCTTAAGCATTGTAACATATGTACTCAACCAGGTGTGCCACAACCCAGCCCTCATCTCAAACTTTTTTAATGCACAGACCATAGGCTGAGTCTTTGATATGTTGACTCTCTTAAAAGCTTAGACCAGGGAGACAGAAGCAACCGGTGGCACAGCTATATACAAATAATGCCAAAGGACATAAACTATGGTGATGTTATATATGATACAACAAATCCTAACAAAGGGATTTTTCAAAGTTAACCCAATTGCCAAATAATGTGATTATAGCAACAACTATCTATTTGTTGTCTTCTTAGACCCTAAGATAGCAGGAACCTCCCACTTCCTCTATAGACCCTGTATTTCCCCCAGTCCTGGAACCTCTAGGATGGGGCTCATTTTCCTGCATGTTTCTCTCAATTCATACCAAATGATATTTCATCTGCTGATCCCAACGTAATAAACGCAACGAGTACTACCTCGGCATACTTCACTTCAGACTGTGTCCAGAGACATCAGGCATGGAATGTCAACCCTTCACCTTCATTACTCGGGGGAGACCTTTCCTTTCATAGGATTCTCTAATTCCATTCCAGGTGGTTCACTTCCTAACAAAGTCCCAAAATCTAGATAAAGGCCAGGTTCCATGAGATAGAGTATATGTTCACATCTGTCCATAATTTACGGCAAAATATATACTTGAAAGCAAAAGTACACAATAGTCTGCAGTGAGTCAGTATGAAGTGCATAATGAAATAGTGTCAGCTTAGACATTTAACTTCCTCCCCTACCTCCTATTATGCTTCTCTCACTCACTCCAAAGCTAACCTCATAAAAGCAAGAACTGCAAAAGCTGAATAAGGGCAAGAAACTGGCATACTTTAACAATGACTCTTTAGTCACTATCAGACCACCCCCATAAACTATTCGGGGAATCCTGAGAGTCCCAAACAGACAAGATGGTCCTAGACCTCAAATAAATCCCTCTCTCCATTGTTACTGGTCCTATCTATCAGGAACAACAAAACACACCCCTTTGTGGGCCCCCATAGGACCTTGCCCTCAGCTTGGATCAACAAAGGTAGAAAAGGTTCCATCCTCTGAAGGGAGGCTGGACAACATACTCTATGCTACACCTGAGGAAGATGGGTCCAGATATTGCAACAGCTTGGAACGTTCCTACTCATGACCACAGAATGTGAGCTCAGATCTACAGGGATGCAGAGGTCACATAGGCTCCTAAGATGAATATGGGCCCCAGATTATATCAAATCAAGGGGCTTTGCAGTCAACAATATTTATACACCATAGAAGTATTTGGGAGCTACTCTCTTCTAAGATCCAGCTTTCTGGTCCTATTTCCAGCCATGACATTATCTCCCCAGACAATAACAAGGATCCACCTGTGTATCAGACTACTGGTGTGTTTAAACATCTCCCTCACCTGAAGCTTATTCACTGGGTATAGCCTCACCAATCTGAATTCTAAGCATGCATTATAAAGGTTTGTGCAAACTAAGGAATTCCAGATGGAAGATCACCATGTCTTGGAGAACATTTTATGACATTATTTCATGTGAGATCAATGAACAAGAGAAGAAAATAAACCAGCTATCTCTAAATCAAACATAATTTGTAATCAGTGATCAGAAAATTCTGGATGCTTAATTAAAGTAAAATGTACCATCAATGGCTCAATTACAGTCAAGGCTCATAAATACAATAACTATATTTTTTATTTTTTTATTGGGGAATTAATGTTTTACATTTGACAGTAAATACAATAGTTTCTACATGCATAACATTTGCCATTTTTCCATATAACAATACAACCCACACTAGGTCCTCTGTCATCCTTTTTGGATCTTTATTCTCCCCCCCACCTACCCCAGTGTATTTTACTTTGGTGCAATACACCAATTCCAGTTCAGGTTCTACTACAACTTTTTATTTTTATTCTAAGCATTTTTTCCCCCTACATCCCTGCTCAGCTCTGGCTTCTGGTGTGTATGGGGGACTGAACCTAGAACTTTGGAACCTCCAGCATTAGAGTCTCTTTGCATAACCATTATGCTATCTCCAGCAATTTTTTTCTTTGTGATCTACAGAAATGTGGACTTTGATTCATATCATGGATTTTTCTTTATAATGAAGTTTAACGAAATCAGCTTTCAAAAAAGAATTTGAAAGCGACATGATATATAAAGTCATATTTATAGACGCATTTGTTACTAAATGTTCAACCTGATTCTAAGCAATCCAAACATTATATCACCTAACTAAGGCGTTAATATGATCTCAAAGCAGCCTTGATAGTTACCTCTCATTAAGTGTACAAGAAAATATATTTATACATATATATATATATGACTTGAGTTCAGAGTATAACATTGAATATTGGTCTTCATAGCTACCCATCCCTTATTTGAATAAACTCTGAAAATTATGTTCACAATTTTTGAAGTCTTCTAGAGTTTTTTTTATTATTATTAGTGACTTAATAATGATTAACAAGATTGTAAGATAACAAGGGTATTACTCTAAACAATTACCACCCCATCTCCTCCATTGGAAACTTCTTGAACCCTCTGGGAGTATGACCTAAATTTTTTTTACCTTTTTTTTTTTTCAATATTTTATTTATTTATTCCCTTTTGTTACCATTGTTGTTTCATTGTTGTAGTTATTATTGTTGTTGTTATTGATGTTGTTATTGTTGGATGGGACAGAGAGAAATGGAGAGAGAAGGCGAAGACAAGAGAGGGAGAGAGAAAGACAGACACCTGAAGACCTTCTTCACCTCCTGTGAAACGACTCCCCTGCAGCTGGGGAGCCGGGGACTCGAATCAGGATCCTTACACTGGCCCTTGTGCCTCAAGCAGGTGCACTTAACCCACTGCACTACTGCCTGACTCGCGAAGTAAATTTTTTTTTTATGGCGTGCAGAAGGTGGGAGGTCTGGCTTCTGTACTTGCTTCTCTCTGTTGGATCTGGTGTTGACGACAGGTCAGTCCATACTCCCGGCCTGTTTCTATCTTTCCCTAGGAGGGTAGGGCTCTGGAGAGGTGAAACTTCAGGACACAGAGGTGGCTGGGTCATCCTACTCTGCTGCTGAAGGAAAATTAGTGCGAAATTACTGCAGTCTACAAAGTTCGCAACTGTGATTATGGACTGTGAGTCCAGACTAACGGGGTCTCAGAGGTTACACAGGCTCTTGTGATAAATATGAATATAGACAGGTCCGAGGTCAGATCAATGGAGAAAACAGTTAATGGCATTTATATGCTTTCCTCATCTAGAAATTTATGCAAACTGCTTTTTCAATGAGTCTGCTTCAAATGACTTCCCTTTTGATTTTGTTCTTCAATTTGACACAGTTCTCTGCTTAACAAAAAGTTTTCTAAGACCACTGAATATGAATTCAGAATAAGAAACAAAAATCTGTAAGCTGAAATATGACTTTTGATATCATTAGCTGTCTTCATCAATATGAAAAGGATCAAAGTTGCTGCCAAACATTGAATGTTTCTGATACTTTTCACTGTCTCTTAAATATAATTCATCTGACTATTATTTGTAGAAGCACATTTTAAAATAAGTATAGAAAATTATAGTCTTTTAAATATTCTTCATTTGTTATAATATCAGGATAAATTCAATTTTATATAGTGTACTGAAATTGAGTTCAGTTTTATATTACTAATTAAAATGAGTTCCTTCTTGGTTAATCAATAGGAAATTTTTTCTTTTCCTTGAGGATTATCGCTGGGGTTCGGTGACCGCACTATGAATGTGTTGCTCCTGACGGCCATTTTTTTCCATTTTGTTGTTGTTGGATAGGACAGAGAGAGAAGGGAATGGCAAAATAGAAAGACAGACACCTGCAAACCTGCTTCACTGCTTATAAAGCAACGCCCCTGCCAGGGACTGAACCAGGATCCCTAAGCCTATCCTTGTGCTTCATGTCAAGTGCGCTTAACCTGATCCAGTACTGCTGGCCCCTCTTGTGGAAACTTATAAATACAATTCTTACTCCAACTTGTAGCTAATTTTGGAATTCACCTGCAGGTGGGGTGACGGGGGCTTGAACCAGCATCCTTACGCTGGCCACTCAGCATTTTTTCATTGAGGAAGGCCATATTTTTCTCTTCTAGTATTACTCTCATCATTATGATGCTGCTGCCTTGGGGCTTCACTGCTCTGAGATAACTTCTCCAAACAGAGAGAGAGGCAGAAGGTGACAGGGAAAAGACACCATAGCAGCAAAGTTTCCTCATGTAGTGGAGGCCAGCCTTGAACCTGAATCATGTGCATATGAAAGAAGGCACACCTTTATTATGATTTGAACGTCCCATCCTATGTTGTCCATCAATCATCTCGTACAAGTTTCCCGCTGTACTCATAGACTGGGCACACTTTTCCCTATTTCAAAGATAGAGCAATTGTTGACTTGAAGTTGCGCGGCAGCTATCAGACATCAGAGACTTGAATCTAAAACAATCCTGTTAAATTCCTGCCGTCCCATACCGCCCTTGGGTATCTATTGGTAACCAACCTTATTTTCTTTTCCCTCCAATGGATCTTACATATAGCCATTCAAAAAGCTACTAGGTACATGCAGGTTACTAACATTCATAAGCACAATAGAGTTGTTTACACTGCATTTTGTGGGGAGTTTTCACTGGGGTTATTTATTTCCATGCTCTAGTAACTAGTATTCTGACCCATTCACCCAGATTGAAGGTTGCTTTCTTTGAACAAACAAAAACAAAAACAAACTCTTTCTAACAATGGTTTATCCCCTGAGGGCAGCTGTCAGACACAACCTTCCTGGGGGCTGGATTGGTCCCTGAGTTGCTAGAGTGTCACTGAGTGACTTGGTTCTATTCTTATCGTCCACCATAAACCTACAGAGGTGCTGGCAATGTCACTGCCAGCCTGTGCCCACAGCAACTGCAGTTGGCAAGTTTGACAGACATACCTGCAAATCTTTCACTATGTATTTATCTGTCGCCCTTTAGACTTGGATGGTAACGGATCTACCAAATGCCTCAAAGGTCCCAGAAGGACAACTCAGGGAACTGCTTCCTTTCTCAACTTTATTTCACAGGAAGCTATAAAACCCATCAAGGAAATAAATTTTTTTCAGGACCTGTATCAGTTTCAAAATCATGTCCATTTCTTCCAATTTTATGTTTCAATGTAGTTTTAGGGTTGGATTTCATCTCTAGATCATAAGCTTCTCATGTTAAAGACAAAACCATTTTCTATAGTTTCTGTCTTCTAACAATAACAAGGGAATTGAGTCCAGTTGTGTTAGTGGTTGGATTAGTCTGGAGTGACTTTTAGGATCATCGGCATTCTGAAGAATTGTGTTCAGCAGCTCCCATTCTAGACTCGAAGATAGAAAAATATCTTAGTCACCACAAAGCATCATTCTCTGTTGGGCTGAGCTTTGTGAGCGGAGACAGACAACCCGGGACTCATGGTTGAGCTGTACGCAGTATCTCTTTATTCATGCTGGACGCAGCGCAAATCTAAGCCGAGCTAGACTAAACTAAACTAAAAACTAAAACTAAAACGAATAATGTTGTCTTTATATATACTTGCCAAGTAGGGTGTGAACAGGATGTGACATAGAGAGGGCGGAGAGAAAAGTGACTGGTGAATATCAGGGTGTGACAAGGAGAGGGGGCGGAGCAGGTGAGAATTCTACCACTGAATCACCAATGCCCTGGAGGGAGGGTGGTGCTTTATGTAAATGTAAAAGTGATTTATGTAAATAGACCGCAGCTTTGAGTGGGATCAAACCAATCCCTATACAGGCACACCTGTGCTTGGTTAAGCAGAAGCCAGGGGGAGCTGGCATACTACCCAAGAATTCTCTCTTTTTAAATATATATATTAATTGCTTCCAGGGTTATCACTAAGGCTCAGGGCTGGAACTATAAATCCACCACCCACAGAGGCCTTTTACTTTTTTTTTTTAATTTGATAAGACAGAGAGAAGTTGAGAGGGAAGGGTGGAGGATGGAGAGAATGACAGACACCTGCAGACCTGCTTCACCATTTGTGAAGTTACCCCGCTGCAGGTGGGGTGTGGGGCTCAAACCCGGATCCTTGTGCATAGTACTATGTGCACTTAACCAGCTGTGCCCATTCCCGGCTCACCAGCAGCATCCTCTATTTGATCTGATCACTCCTCTTGAAGCCTTCCCTAGCCAACATAAACACTTGCCACTTAACCCCTCAACTCACCGACAAGACAATGTTCACCAAGGTTCATTCATCCTTCTCACTGTTTGTTTCAAGAATCTCTGATCAGTCTACAACAATGACCCCTGTGTAGACCTAATATCATTTCCTAGAGGACAGAAGTAATTATCTTCCACAATACTTTCCCCAGTTGCTCCTGACAGATCCAACATCAATGTCTTTATCCCCATTTTACCACTTCCCTGTAATCTAGAACCCAGTTCCCTGCCTTCTCCAAGGCAGTTTCTTTTCTACCATCAGAGAACAGCTCCAACAAGTAACACACGGTCCTGCCTATTTCCTAACAAAAGCATTTTCGATATTAGCTTAAACAAACATATCATCTTAAATATTCAGAGAACACACCAAGGGTTTCACCAAGTAACTTTGTTCATTTTCAGCTCACTCTTGCTAGTGTTTAACCATCACTGCAGGTTAATCAAGTGACTTTCTTTAAACTTGACTCCTTTCAGTTGAGTCACCCTCATCTCCACCATGCACATAATCATAGCTATTTTCTATTTTCTGCATGAGAGAGAGAGAGGGAGAGAGGGAGAGAGGGAAAGAGGGAGAGAGAGGGAGAGAGAAAGAGAGAGAGAGAGGGAGAAAGAGAGGGAGAGGGAGAGAGAGAGGGAGGGAAAGAGAGGGAGAGGTAGAGAGAGAGAGAGGGAGGGAAAGAGAGGGAGAGGGAGAGGAAAGGGAGGGAAAGAGAGGGAGAGGGATAAAGAGAGGGAGAAGGAGAGGGAGAAAGGGAGAGGGAGAAGGAGAGGGAGACAGAGAGAGAGAGAGAGAGAGAGAGGAAGAGGAAGAGAGGGAGAGGGAGGGAGAGAGAGAGAGAGGGAGAGAGAGGGAGAGGGAGAGGGAGAGAGAGAGGGAGAGGGAGAGGGAGAGGGAGAGGGAGGGAGGGAGGGAGGGAGAGAGAGAGAGAGAGAGAGAGAGAGAGGGAGGGAGAGGATGTGTCACACGTGGAAAATGTTTATTCAGCTCAGGCATAATATCATAATATTCTTTTCTTTAGTAAGTTTAGTTATTAATTCTCTCCCCCCAAGTGCCCCTTATACATTTCCGCTTCCTTGGGCAAGCACCACAGGGAATTGCAATCATCTGCTTTTCTTTTTCTTTTGACCACTTGCTCCTGAGGGAAAGAGCATATTGTATCTGTAAAAATTTATCCAGCCTCTCAGATGGTGATTAATATAGCACTAGCTCCTGGCAAACATTAAAGATTCAAATACTTGGATTTTTTTTCTTTTAGTCATTACCAGGGCTTCAGTAGTCCAAAGCAACATTTTTTTTAGGTACAGAGAGACAGAGACACAGGGAGAGTGAAAGGTAGCATTCATTGAATCAAAACTTCCTTCTGTATGTTGGAGGCTAAGCTTTACCCTGGCGGTACACACAACATAACAGACATGCTATCCAGTGTGTTATCTTTATTTTTTTCCCTCCTGGGTGCGCTATCTTGCCAGCCCAACGTTCAAATACTTCAGTGTAGTAATGATCTTAAAAGAACAAATAATTCCCACTGCTCTAATTTCACATGTGTCAGCCTGTGGCTTTTCCCCACCAATTTACTTTCCAGAATCTGCAAGGCAAATTGCTTCCTATTTCCAGATTATACTCTACAGATTTTCTGTGTTTATAAAATGTTATTTCCTTTTTCCCTCCGTAACTTTTACTTCTCTGCATCTGGAGAACTATGTCTAATGTTTTAAGACTAGATCAAAATATCATTTCCTTCTCTACTTCAGAAGTCGCCTCTTTGTGCGCTTATCAAATTGTGCCTGTACTTTGCCGTGTACATGACCCAGATTTGTGCCTGACTCTAACACTTTGAAGGAAGAGTCAATACTGTGGTTTCTGTCTCTGTCTCTGTGTGTGTGTGTGTGTGTGTGTGTGTGTGCACGCGTGTGCGCGTGTGCACGCGCAATCAGATTAAATAAAGAGTGCTGCTGGAGGGCTGGATGGACATCAAGGTGGTTTACACAACAGACTTCCATGCCTGAGGTTTGGAGGTTCCAAGCTCAATCCCCAGCACCAACACTAGCCATAGATGAGTAGTGTTTTAGCCAATAATAAAGGATTCTATCTCTTTATTCCCATTCATGTATGTAGCTCTTTTAATGTTTTATTATTTACTTTGAATGAAAGAAAAATATATATACACACACAAGAGAGAGAGAAGAGAAGAGAAGAGAGAATAGAGAACAGAGGGGGAGAGAGAGAGACAACACCAGAATGCTAATCATCTCTGGCTCATGGTGGTCCTGGGGACTATATTTGAAACTATGGTACCTGGGGTCAGAAAATTATTTGCATATCCATTATGCTTTCTCCCCAGATCTTCAATATATAATATATACATATAATATATATAATAATAATTCCTAAGCCTTCCAAATCCACTGACTCTGACTGCTAAAATGGTCAGGAGAATAAAGGCAAACTATCAACTGTTCACCACTTATATTTTCTTTTGGTATGTTGTAAATTGTCCCTGGATTTTTTTTTTTTACTGTGTTTTATGATATAGTGGATCAGGAATATATGCTGAATTCAGCTAGGGAATTATTTTTATTGTATGTATTAGAGGCTGATCAATTAGGAAAGCTGAATAGGGGTCTCTCTTGCCAGAAAACTCAAGACAGCTTTACATTCCTTTGCATGCCTCAGGCTAGGAGCATAGCTCAATGATTAGAAGTGGGTCTCTCTCTCTTCCTTGACTATAAGACCTTTCATTGATGCTTCCTTTAGCAGGGCAGGGAAACTTTTTTACATCATAGTTCAGTTGTGCACCAGTGAAATGTTTAAGGAAGAGGAATATGTTAGTCTTCAGCCAAACAAGGCACTCTTCAAGTCCACTGTATTCTTTTGTTGAAGGAAATTATACACCCTTCTTAGAATTAAGAACATATCACCTTTGGTGTCAAAAACAATCAAGAATGGAACAAAGACTGTAACTCTCAATGGTTTGTGTACTGGCCAACTTTAATCTGCCACATGGACTAATTCTGTAATGGGCTAAACACATGTATTTAAAAAACGCACTTCTGTGACTTAGGAACCTTTCTGGGGGTGGCTGATAAGATCATTTTCTTCTGCCAAGTGTAGCTGGAAAGCCCAAGTTAGAGCTTAAATGACAGCATCCTTGCTTTGCCAATCTAAATGTGGATAAGGATTCCAGAAATTTGAGCCTTTAATTCCTTCCACTTAATGGTCTTCTCCTTAAAGGACGTGTTGCTGAGGAGGCAAAGACCAAAACCATGATCACCAAAAATGTGACACTTCATTTTCAAGATCCCTTCCCATATGACTGCTCTCCCCTCAGATTGCTTTCAAAAACAGGGCTTTCAGATCAGTGAAATGGCAAGATGACCACCTGGAAAATTCCATTAAGAAAATACTCCTGCACCCTAGAGTGAGAATGAGATGATAGAAAAAAACAAAAAACAAAAAAAGCAAACTATTGTCCCACTGAGTTTCTCAACTAATGAGAAGCAGTTTTGAAGCAGTTGAAGACAAGGTAATTGCAGCATGCTAATGGCCCCCATTGTTTTACTCTGCTTAATGAACTAAGGTCATGAGGTCAAAGAAAGACTTTAGACTTAAATGTCAAAGTTCAAGAAAGGTTCATACAAATTATTCGTGATTCCACTGAAGCACAAAAAGAGTCAACACTTGTAAACGAATTGCTAGGAAAAGCTGTGAGGTGACCAATGTGTAGTAATCACATAGGAAGAAGCCACACTAGCAGAGAATACCCTCAAGGTAAAAGTTAAGACGAGAAGCAATTACAGAAGCAAGGCTTTCCACCTTCTGCACCCCAGAATGATCCTGGGTCCATGCTCCCAGAGGGATAAAGAATAGAAAAGCTTCCAATGGAGGGCGTGGGATGCAGAACTCTGGTGGTGAGTACTGTAGCCCTATTGTCCTATGGTCTTATCAATCATTATTAAAGCAATAAACAATTTTTAAAAAGTCCCATTAGTTTGCATTTGAGGAGCAAACAATTGTGCTTTCCAAGGTGAAAATTCCAGAATTGCTTTTTCGTTAAAAGAATCAGAGAGTTCCCCCCCCCCCAACCCTGCATTCCCTAACCAGCCTCCTCATGGCCTTACTACTTAGTTCTTTTAAATGCTGACCCCAATTTTTTGTACTTTCATGAGAAGTCAAGTGTGTTATTATTAAAAAGCTGATTTTCAGAACCCCTCTAAAATTAAAGTTTAACACCAAAAAAAAAAAAAATCAAAGAAAAGTCCCACAAAGGCAGGGATGGGGCAGTAGCACAGTAGGTTAATCTCACATGGTGCAAAAGTGCAAGGAACAGCATGAGGATTCTGGTTCGAGCCCTGGCTACCCACCTGTAGGGGGGGGATCACTTCACAAGAGGCGAAGCAGGTCTGCAGGTGTCTTTCTCCTCCTCTCTATCTTCCCCTCCTCTCTCAATTTCTCTCTGTCCTATGCAACAACAATGACAGAAATAATAATAACAAGGATAAACAACAAGGGCAACAAAATGGAAAAATGGCAAAAAAAAAAGAGAAAAAAAAAGTCCTACAAGACCTCAGTTATGGAATAACCTATCTTTCTTTCCTTCTTTCCTTCCCTCCTTTCTCTCTCTCTTTCCCTTTCTTTCTTTCTTTCTTTCTTTCTTTCTTTCTTTCTTTCTTTCTTTCTTTCTTTCTTTCTTTCTTTCTTTCTTTCTTTCTTGGCCCACCCAGTTCATTGCAACATCAGGTTTGCTTGGAGATAATATAGTAGCAGCACACAGGCCCTGAGTGTAAGGAATCCAAGGTTTAATAACTAGTGCTGAGTGGTGCTCTCCCAGTAAGTCATATAACAAAGCAAAAAGCGACACGCCACAGACAGAAACATGACCACAGATTCTCTTAGAATAAAATAAAATTACTTTCGAGAGCAAAAATAAGTCAATTATGTTGTTAAGACACTAATTTTTAAGAGGCCAATCTACTGCAGCAGTTAGCCTCAAATTTTATAATGACTATACCATAGTTCCTCTACAAAAAATTGCTTTCAGGTCTGGAATGTTCTTCCAGATAGTTACCTTAAATTGTATAAACAGAAGCATTTCAGCTAAAGTATGTTAAGGGTCATATCAGCCTCATCCTGGGAACCCTTCCTTCCCACTCCAATCCGCAGCTGAGACTAACACCTCTCTTTTTACAATCTGAGGCACATCATACAATTTCAGGCCAGAAGAACTAAAAGCCACAGTAGAAAGTGCAGTGTCGATCAAGACAAAGAAATGATTAGTCATTAAGAGATGTTCTGGGATCTCTGAGGAAGTGGAGACATTGAATAGGTGCGATTCTGTGAAGAACTAATGACTTCCCTTTAGGAGTAGAGAATATGAAATGACACTGTGCTTCTCCATTATTGGAAGGGTTAACAATGGAGAGCTTACTATGCTTTAAATATTTATTTATTGATAGTTTAATTTTTATAGATGAGAGAGACCAGAGCACTATTCAGCTCTGACATATACAGCATAAGGAATAAAGCCTGAGACCTTATACATGCCTGAACTCTGATAGAGACTTTCATTACATTTTTTTAAACTACTGATTTTAAAGCTTTATTTAATTTAATCAGAGGGAGGCAAACTGAGAGGGAGGAGAGAGAGAGAGATGGAACAGAAACACCGGCAAACCTGCTTCACAACTTATAAAGCTGGGAGTCGGGCAGTAGCGCAGCAGGTTAAGTACATATGGCGCAATGCACAAGGACCAGCGTAAGGATCCCGGTTCGAGCCCCCCACTCTCCACCTGCGCGGGGGGTGGGGGGGGTGGGGGGTGGTTTCACTTCACAGGCGGTGAAGCAGGTCTGCAGGTGTGTCTGTCTTTCTCTCCCCCTGGCTTCTCCATTTCTCTCTGTCCTATCCAATGATGATATCAATAACAATAGCAATAATAACTACAATAATAAAACAACAAGGGCAACAAAAGGGAATAAATAAATTTAAATAAAGTCAAACACCTTATAGAGCTTCCCAGCTGCATATGGAGAATGGGATTTTGAACCCAGGTGTTTGCACATGATAACATGTGCACTTAACCACACGCACCACTACCCAGCTCCTAAGAATTTGTTTTTTTTTTTTTTTGCGATAACACTCTTTTCTTTTTTAATTTTTTATATTTTTAATTACCGAATTACATGTCGACGGGGGTTTGAATTCACACCTTTCCCACCACCAGAGTTCTGAATCTTCACTCTCCCCGCTGCAATCCACCGCAGTTCCCCTAAAGTTGTAGACATGGGCAGACCATCTTTTCTACAACTATCTGTCCACAGTTACACATAGTTGCCCCTTCTTTTTCTGGCTCACTCCTCTCTCCCTCTAAGCCACTCCTGACTTCATAACTACCTCCATATGTCCCTCTCCTTTTCCTTCTCTTTCTCTGGGTGTTGATGGAGCTGGAGTGCAGAGTTCTCTTATCTTCCTCCTATCACTTCTCCCCCGCTGGGAGAATTTCATTCTTAAGAGTTTTGAATCTGGGGAATCACTGTAGTGCAGTGGGTTAAGTGCACATGGCCCAAAAGCCCAAGGAGCAGGGTAAGGATCCTGCTTCGAGCACCCCCCCCACCACCTGCAGGGGACTCGCTTCTCAGGTGGTGAAGCAGGTCTGCAGGTGTCTGTCTTTCTCTCCCCCTCTCTGTCTTCCCCTGCTCTCTCCATTTCTCTCTGTCCTATCCAACAACAAAGACATCAATAACTACAACAATAAAACAACAAGGGCAATAAAACGGAACAAATAAATATTTTAAAAAAAAGAGTTTCAAATCTGAACTCTAGAAGGTTACTAAGCTTCACACTCTACCCTTTGTTGAGAGTCTAGACAACATGGAAAGTATAAAAGAAGGGAGAGTTAGGTATTTTCTTTTGTCTTTAAAGTCTGTCTAGATGATGATTTTGCAAAGACCTAAGAATAATAGGTAATTGAGGATGAAACCATATACTGGGGGTTCTCGCTTTGTATGAGAGCGTACATGTGTGTATGTGTGCGCTCAGCAAGAGAATGAAAGAGCCCAGAGCCCAGAAGTTCCCTCCAAGTCCTGTGGTCAAGCGCAGGCTCCATTCTCCATTGCACACTTGCCCAAGCAGCATGCTATCCAGGTGAGCTATTTTACCAGTCCTAAATTACCTTTTCAGTAACAGATTAGGAGGGCTTATTACATTGGCGGACTTGGTCATCTTCAAATGCAAACTTTCTACGTGGACTGGAGTTGATGTATTGCACCAAAGTAAAAGACTCTGGGGTGGGTGGGGGCGTGGAGAGTACAGGTCCTGGAACAGGATGGCAGAGGACCTAGTGGGGGTTGTATTGTTATGTGGAAAACGGAGAAATGTTACGCATGTACAAACTATTGTCTTTCCTGTCAAATGTAAAACATTGATCCCCCACTAAAGAAGAGGAAAAATGCAGACTTTCCTTAGGGCCCCGACTTAGAGATTTAAAATCCCTGTAGAGTTTTATAGTGAATAAAATGAACACCATTCATAGTTGAAGACAATAGTCTTCTACATGGAATGGACTTTCCTTTAATGTCCCTAGGTCCATACTCTCAGAGCGTTAAAGAACAGGCAAGCTATCGGGAGGGGGTGGGATATGGAGTTCTGGTGGTGGTGGGAACTGTGTGGAGTTGTACCCCTTTTATCCTATGGCTTTGTCAGTGTTTGCTTATTATACATAAAAAATTTTTTAAAAAGAATGGACTTTACTCTAACCAGGAAGCCCAACTCTGCCCTCACCCACCCACCTCCCAAAGGTGCTTGCTTCCACCAAGCTGATTCTGTGTCTGCCCGGGAGACTAATTTTATTGAAACCCAGTAGCTAGAATCAGACAGTCAGGTTCATATCAGAAGCATCAATCCTGTGGTTTTGTTCTACACAGGGTATAATAATGAGATCGGGCTGTTTTATTGCCAGTCTGTTTTAAATAAACAGAACTCTGACTTATTAGAGTGGTTGAGATTTTAATGATCTACTCAAATACCTATTTTAAAAAGTCTAGATCTGAACTGGATTAGACCAAGAATAAAACCTTAGCCAAAGTCTAGGTTACAAAAAAAAAAAAAAAATCTCCTGCTGGAATTAGATAAAGGTAGACTGTATACATGACTCAGCTAAATGACAGGAACTAAAAAGATTTGTTTTCGGTTTTACCTTATAGCCACTGAGATGAATTGCATAGAGTCTTTAATGTTCTTTTTCTCATTTATAAAGTATCTCTAAAAGCTAAGGGAAAGGTGCCTGGCAGTGTCATTGGGAATGGGGAATCCATATAAATTGTTTCTAAAAACACTGGATTGGCAAGGGTATGTTATCTTTATGTGATAAGAGAGAATACCCAAATGGAAAGAACATTAAATCTAACTGTTTCAGTAGAAGTTACTATTTCTTTATTTCTTGTTAATATCAACAATGGAGGTTAAGAGTATCCATCTAAAAATTATCCTTTTTAAAGTTTTCTTTCTTATCTTTCAGACACTTGAAGACACACCACACACTAGTGTACACACACACACACACACACACACACACACTCTGAGCGAAGAACTAAAGGACTAAACAAAGTTTTCATGTTTAGTGAGCTGTGAAACCACTGAATTACCTTAGAAACTTTTGATTCTTCTTTCGTATCTTTTTGAAATAATACTTATCAAATTTGAACAGCCACAGATTTCTTTTCAAAGTGTCATTTCCTATGTAAGAAGTGGAACATTTACTGTGCAAACTTAAGAATAACTTCACCTCTCTGGGCTTCGCTTTCTTCCTGTGTTTAGGTTAATGAAGGAACATGAAGCACTCTGGTTTTCTTACATTCCATTCCATCTGAACACTGGCCCCTGTGACTCAGGTATTTCTTCCAAAGTTCGTATTGCTGTATGTCTATCTTGGTTAACTCAATGAAAGGGAATGAAAATACTCCTAATAGTCACTCTGGTAATCTCAGGTATATATATACTTAAATTTTACTCTTCATACATGTATTTCATATCTTCCTCTAAATGTTTCCCTACAGAAGAGAACCAGTGCTTAAAAGAAGCATTTGCATCACAAATATCATAGTTTCTAAGACTGACAGTACAAGGACAAGAATATATCACAAGGGAAGGAGGCTTTGTCCTATGTTGAGGTTAAATCCTTACCACTCTTAGGGAAGTTTACATTTCTTTTGTGCTATGTGCCTGTGAACATTTTATGAAACCAACTGAGCTTAAGAATCAAGTTTCTCTGACAGACACAGTTTATTCAGAAGAATAAAGAAACAGCAGAAAGTTATTGATTTCTGAGTGCTTTACAGCTTGTGAAAAATTAAGCAGACATTCCTTCAAAATCAATACGATTACCCTTGCTGCTTCCGAACTGTTACACTGAGGCTGCAACAGAGAAATATCTCCAACTTAGAGGACAGAGGTTGGTTTCCTGGTCCTCAAAACACACACACACACACACACACACACCCCACATCATGGCAGATTATTACTCATGTGAATGAATGTTGTCTTTTCTCCCATTATTTCAAACCCTCACTATCTTCCATTTTTCTTGGCATCATTCTACAGATGTGCTCCTCTCCAGGCAGTGGGGTGATCTATTGATAGACATTAATAATAAATGTTATCTGGAATGAGGAGATAGTATAATGGTTATATAAAAACTTCCATGCCTAAGATAGTGACTTCCCAGGTTCCATCCCCTGTACCACAAGTCAGAGCTGAACCATGTTCTGGTCTTTTTCTTGAACTCTCTTGCTCTCTCTGTTCACTGAGACAAATAAATAAAATATATTATATATATATGAAAGTTATCTTGTGGCTAGGGGAAATAGCTCAACTAGTAGAGTACTGGACTTATATGCCTAAGGTTCTGGTGAGATGCCATTCTGAGTAATGCATGTGCCGGGGTGACGGAGTAATTCTACGGTTTCTCTCTCTCTCTCTCTCCTTGTCTCATGGAATTTCTCTCCGTAACAAATAAAATTCTCTTTAAAACATTTTATTTATTACTATTATTATTATTATTATTATTATTTTGCCTCCAGGCTTGTTGCTGGGGCCTGGTGCCTGAACTACAAACCCACTGCTCCTGGAACATACTGTTTTCCTTTTTCTTGCCCTTGTTTATCATTGTTATTATTGTTGTTGTTGCTGCCGTGGTTGTTGAATAGGATAGAGAGAAATCGAGAGAGGAGGGGAAGACAGAGAAGGGCACAGGCAGATAGACACCTGCAGACCTGCTTCACCGCTTGTGAAATGATGCCCCTGCAGTGCGGAGCCGGGGCTCCAACTGGGATCCTTAGGCTGGTCCTTATGCTATAAGTCATGTGTGTTTAACCCCCTGAGCTACCATCCAGCCCCCTATTTATTTACTTATTTTAATGAAAGAAGGATACAGAGAGAAATATAAAGATAGAGACCAGAGCACTGCTCAACTCTGGCTTATGGTTATGCTGGAGACTGACTGAACCCAGGACCTCTGAGATTACCATCAAAGTCTTTGGCGTAACTAGCCTAAACCAAATACGTGTAAAATTTTACCTTAGTAAATTTCATTGTTGTCATCCTATCGTTATTAGTACTCTTATTCATTCATTCGTTCATTTTGTCATATCTGGGACTTCACTGCTCTGGACGTTTTACAGACAGAGAAAGAAAGAAACAAATAGGAAAACACATCATAGCACCAATGACTCCCCAGTGTGGTGGAAGCCAGACTTGAACCTGGGTCATGCATGTGCAAAATAGCGCCTTCATAGGTGAGTTATTTTATTCATTCACTCATTTATTAGAGACAGAAAGAAACTGAGATGAAAGGGGGGGGTGGAAAGAGGAAGAGTAACATTTTCAGCACTGCTTCACCACTTGTGAAAGTTCCTCCCTCCAAGTGGGAATGGAGAGGGCAGACTGAACCCAGAATTGTGAGTATCAGAGCACGTGGGTTCAATGGCACTCACGACCAGCTAGCTCCCACCATTTTCATTTTTAAACTGAGCCTGGCTTGTCTTTCCTCACCTCTATTCTGACAGAGTCTCTCTGCTCTCTCCCATTAAATCAATAGAAATCCATACATTTATGCATTTCTATATTCCCATCTAGCACCTTGGCAAGTAACTCAAGTCTATTTTCAATGTGTATTCACTGCAGGTCAAGCACTATGCTTGCTGCTGGAATCCCCATAGGAACAAGATATAAGCTTGTCCTCAAGGAGGTCCTTAATCCCCGACAGCTCTCCAAGGGAGTGACCTTGGCATTTAGGGCAAGGTGCTAGTTTACTGAACAGATTTCCTCTGTGCTTTTGCAAGGCATTTAAAATCTTAAATTCCAGCCCACTGGACATCAATAATACTCACTGTATTGTGGCAGACAGCAATTCTTCCAAAAGCAGTATGGTGGTCAACATTGTACTTTGCTCTCTGGGTCAAGTCTCAGATCTCCTTGGGAACTATAATCCCTGCATGTCAATATTGACTCAAGATCTGTAGTTTCTTATCCACCATTTCTATGTGACTTCAACATGATGGGCAAGTTATGATCCAATGACTTTAGTTCACTAGAGGAATGCTTTTCTCTATGTCATTGATATCAGTCATTTCCCGACAAGAGTCCTTGAGAGATAAAGGACTCATTTTCAAGGTTTTCTTAGATTATTCACAATGGTTTTGCCCAAACAAAAGCTATTTTTCTTTTACTAAGCAATTCACTAGTTTACTATTAATATAGTTTAAAAAAAAAAAAAAAAAACCCTGGTATTTAGCTAGTGTTTAGTAGCACAGAAATCAGCTTAAACAAATACATCCCCTTCTTCCCTTAGAGATTTCACATTCAATTAGGAACAGATTATGGTCAAATAATGACATCATAAGTGAAAATTGTAGCATTGGAAAAGAAAAAGAAGCACGTGGTTAATGTGATAACAAAGTCAGACCAGAACCATGTCATTGAGAGCCAGTAGTTCAGAACGAGACAGCAGGCCACAGTTGACGTTGTTTCTGAGGTACAAGGTACAGAAGACTGAATAAAAATGCCAGGGAACAGAGAATCGGTGGTGGAACTTTCAAAAGAATTGAGTGCGAAGGGAACAAAATCTGAGGTTGAGTAGGAAAATGGGCCAGTAGGTAGGAGCATGTATTTCAATAAATATCCTTCCTCTTCGATGGTAAAACAAATTTAAAGTAGAAACTGGACGAGTTTAAATATTGTCTTCAGGTGGGCCTTTCCTTTGTTATTCAGTAAAAGACTTGAGTGACTTAGACAACAAATAGAAGAAAGCCATTGAACATATAAAAAGATGACAATACAGGGTGGGCAGTAGCACAGTGGGTTAAGCGCACTTGGCTTGAAGTGCAAGAATCCGCTCAAGGATCCCGGTTTGAGCCCCCAGCTCTCCACCTGCAGGGGGGTCGGTTCACAAGAGGTAAAGCAGGTCTGCAGGTCTTCCTCTCCCGCTCTCTGTCTTCCTCTCCTCTCTCGATTTCTGTCTGTCCTATCCAACAACAACAGCTATGACAACAACAATAATAATAACAATAATGGTAAACCACAAGGGCAACAAAAGGGAAAAAACAGCCTCCAGAAGCAGTGGATTTGTAGTGCAGGCACCTAGCCCCCCAGCTAATAACTCTGGAGGGAAAAAAGAAGAATATAAAAAATAAAAAGAAAATTGTGTGAAGAGATAAATCAGAACGCAAAGCATGTGCGACAGAATTTTTTGTAGAGGGAAAGGAGAGCTTGTCAGTTATGGTTAGCACACTCAGTGTGGAGGATGGGTAATCTGATTTTTTTTGGGGGGGGGATTAATGGTTTACAATCGTTGGCACACAGGTAAAAATTCCCAGTTTTCTGAAGAACACTCTTAACCCCAGCCGAGGTTCTCCTCCGCCATCATTCATGAGGACCTGAAAGCCATTTACTTTGTGCAGATTGCCTTTGCACTGGTTAACAATCTCACCAGCCCTTCTTTATTTTTATGAGAGAGACACAGAGAGAACAAGACAGCCAAGAAACCAAAGCAAAAGAATCCATGTCATTTTACTTGATTTTCTCCATATCCCACCCCCTTCCCAATAGCTTTCCCATTCTCTATCCCTCTGGGAGCATGGACCCAGGGTCATTGTGGGTTGCAGAAGGTGGAAGGTCTGGCTTCTGTAATTGCTTCCCCGCTGAACATGGGCGTTGACTGGTCGGTCCATACTCCCAGTCTGCCTCTCTCTTTCCCTAGTAGGGTGGGTCTCTGGGGAAGCGGAGCTCCAGGACACATTGGTGGGGTCTTCAGTCCAGGGAAGCCTGGCCGGCATCCTGATGGCATCTGGAACCTGGTGGCTGAAAAGAGAGTTAACATACAAAGCCAAACAAATTGTTGAGCAATCATGGACCCAAAGGTTAGAATAGTGGAGATGAAGTGTTAGGGGGGTACTCACTGCAAACTCTAACTCTAATGTACTTCTGTTTTCACTTTTAATGCTCCCTTAGAATGCCAGTGGTTGAATTCAGACATGTCAGACATGTCAGAGAAGAGCCACACCATTCAGTCACTCTCCTGGTCCTTAGACATGTCCTCAATGTCTCATGAAAAGTAGGACATGGAGATTTGGAATAATTTTTAACAGCCTTTCAAGTTCATGCTTAAAGATATGGTCAGTCAAAATTGTCTGAGATTTGAAGCCAGGCATGAAATCAAAGTCAGTGCGCATTTAACTTTACTGTGTAGATAGCGAGCAAAGTGTTTGACTAGGAAGACCTGTCCTTCCATTTAAACAAACAAACAAAACTAGTCCATAAATGTGGTTGTGAAAATAGCTCAACAGTTAGAACCTGTTAGAATATGGAACTTTCACAACTGACCTTAGATCCCAGAGTTCCAAATCCCACCCCCTCCACTGGAAGATTTCCTATTCTTTATCCCTCTGGGAGTATGGACCAAAGATCTTTATGGGGTGCAGAAGGTGTGAGTTCTGGCTTCTGTAACTGGTTCTCCTTTGTATATGGGTGTTGATAGGTGGATCCATACCCCTAGCCCGTTTCCATGTTTTCCTAGTGAGGCAGGGCTCTGGGGAGGTGGAAGGGACATGATTTTAAGCATCCATAGAAACAGACTATAGATGGTGATAAGATGGTGATAAGGAAAAGTTTGGTGGAAGTTTGAGTAATCAAGAGATCTACTTTGGACCGATTAAATTGGAGATGTCCATGCAACATTCAAATTTATTTGGAATCGTTCCCATTATATATTACAACTCAGAATTTGATATCATATAAAGACCTAGTGAAAAAGACTAGAGTTCAAAACTGAGAAATTGTTGAGAGCAGGGAAATGAGAAGGGACATTTCAGGAAACAGTGCCCTTTATATCTGAATTTCCAATGCCTGTAATCGGTGAACCTTAAGTCAATGAGGGGGTTCCCTGTTACAGGAATACTAGAGTCTACAGCAATAGCACTGAAGAGAAATGATGGTCATAAGTTTAGGAAACAGTGATGAGAGGTATTGGGGGGGGGGATTTGGCGTTGATGTAGGCAGCAAAACCATATAAACTTCTGGCTTACAGGACATGAAGGTTTTGCCATATACCTTATTCTGTTAGCTAGATGGCTTATTTTGCTATAGCTCAGGGTATTAAGATTTGCAATTATGTGCCAAGGACTCTCTTAGTGAAGACTGAATCATTTGAAAAATTGATGTTCCCTTAAATGGAATTTTAATCATTTGAAAAACTGATTGGGAAGGCTGACAGTTTGCCAGGTAAGGTATACCCCTTGCCCTTTGTAACTCAGACACTGATGGACATTTTCCTTAGCACAGTTCAGCGTATCTGAAAGCAAGATACCAAGATATCAACCAAAATCATTTTTTTCCTTTTTAAAAGTCAGTGTTTCCTCAAGTTTTATTATGTCTTTTTTAGTAAGTTATTCTAAATGGATATCTTTTTTTTTTTTAAATAAAATTTAGAATGGAAACTAAAGTTATCTCTACTCTGTAACTCTGTAAAGATGGCCACCAGGAGCAGTGGATTTTGGATTTGTGTAGTGTAGGCACAGAGCCCCGGTGATAATCCTGGAGTCAATAAATAAATAAATAAATAAAATATTTATTTCAAACGTGAACCTGCCATTTAAACAGAATGACCAAGTCATCTCTTAAGGGTTTGTAATATGTCGGGTTGGGGAGGAGGGGGAAGAGAGGAGTGTCATGGAACCTTAGTGTGACACTAAGTGGAGGCTTTGGAAAGCTATACTCCTATAGGTGTGTAATTTTGGAAACCATTATTAAACTACCAATAAAAACGGGAAAAATCTGAACATGAAAGTAAATGAGTGTGTGTGAGCAAAAAACAAAAGATTATCTTATGAAATTATTATTGGTGAGCCAAGCAGTGCTCAACCATGGTGTAATGTGTGCTCTTGCAGGCTGATTTGTCTTGCCAGCACTGTTTGTTCTTGAGAGTGAACCTATTTCAACAATTTTTAAAGATTAGTTACTAAATGAAGCTTTCAGTCGATGTTATTGTTTAAACTAAAGCGCATTTTTTCCCCTATAAAATAACCTCAGTATCCCAAATGTCTGTCAAAATTCTAGAAATGTTGGTGAGAGATTACTTACATCTTATTACATCTCAGCTTTCTACTTTCTCCTTTTCTCATTAGTGATTTCACAGAGTTTTACAAAATTATGCGACTTCAGCGGCACCCACACATACAAAGTGTAATTCACTCACCCTTCACCAGACTTCTTGTGGCCACACCTCCACTAACCACCAGGCATCCTCCAAAAATGACCCTAGGCCTCCAATGAGTATTTGGCTGCTTTCATTTGTTTAGTTTTTGCAAGTTCATTTGTTTTAGTCATGTATATTCCAGATTATTTAGTTCTCTTAGCATAAACACACTCAGTTCCATCCACCTAGTTTCAAATGACACATTCGCACTTTTTTTTTTTTTGCTTCTGTTTTATTTTGGACAGAAACAGTGAGAAACTGTGAGGAAAAAGGAGAGATAGTTATAGAAAGAAACCTGCAACCCTGTTTCACCACTTTTGAAGAATCCCTCCTGCAGTTGGAGACTGGGGCTTGAACACACACTTTTAATTGTGCCTTCAGCCAGGTCTGTCACCAGCCAGCTTCTCAAGGGATTTGACTGCAGAGTCACAAATCCTTTAGTCAATCATCTCTTGTTAAGTCTCAGTTTTCTTTTTTTTAATTTTTTATATTTATTTATTTCCCCTTTTGTTCCCTTTTTTTTAATTATTGTTGTAGTTATTACTGTCGCCATCATTGTTGGATAGGACAGAGAGAAATGGAGAGAGGAGAGGAAGGCAGAGAGGGGGAGAGAAAGACAGACACCTGCAGACCTGCTTCACCGCCTGTGAAGCGACTCCCCTGCAGGTGGGGAGCCGGGGCTCGAACCGGGATCCTTACTCTGGTCCTTGCTCTTTGCGCCACCTGCTCTTAACCCGCTGCACTACCACCCGACTCCTCTATGTCTCAGTTTTCTTTAGTGAAAGCTAAGGTTTATACTCAGTACTTACTCAGCAGATTAAGATCTTAGAATTAGAGACAATTTTGCTTTTATTTATTTTTATTTATTTCATACACACGTGATAGAAGCCTTCTCAGTTTTATTTTTTTTTTTTTCATTTCTCTGTTTTAGAGAATAAAGTCTAAAGGGAGAGATAGAGAAATATAAGCGATACCACAGTACATTCTTGGTCCTGCCCAGGGTTCTCTCATGTGGTGCTGAGACTCGAACCCAGAAGTTCTTGCAAGGCTACCCACCTGCCTTACTGAGTGAACTATTTTCTACCTCCATATCTCAACAAAATGATTTTAAACTGGTCTTTTGTAAACACAGCAGACTGTGTACAGACTTATAAAAGGCTGTCTGTGCAGGCAGAGAGAGAGAGTTTAGAAATTAGTATTTTTCAATTGGAAAACATAGGTATAACCTGATGTGACTTATTGTCTCGACATTATCACCATAATCAATTGCATATCTTCCTTTTCCCAACAAGTAACACATAATAAGAAGAATCAATAACCAGTTTTCTAGTTACTTTCAATGGGTTCATTTGTTTCAAATTTGAACACTGATTTTTTTTTTCAACTTGGGAGGAAATTTGCTTGCTTGTTTTTTGTTCATTTTAATTGATTTAAGTCCTCTTTAACTTTTTTTTCCTTATTTTCTTCTATAGAGGTTTCTCTAAATGGCATATGTTCTTGTTATTCATAACCATAGAGGTCATTTCTTCAGATAATTTTTATTTTGAACTGTTTGTTCAAAAGGATAATTCCTTCAGAAGGGGAACAATGATAAAGTCATACAGATACACATATTTCAACTGAGCTAGAAATTACTTGTAGCCCTAAAAGTCAACAGCTGCACGATTAAGTTATTTCCCTCACCTGATGTTTTCTTCATATATTATACTATGTATAATATAATGGGCATATAGTTATTAAATAAACTAACACTTGTTAAGATCCTAGTCCGAACAGTAATGATTATCTCCTAGTATTTCCTATCCAGATATTTTTATTAGTTATTGTGTTAAGCTTTTGCTTAATTGTTCTACTATATTTATAAAGAAAGGAAGTTTTTACATCAACATTGATTATTTATGAATAAGTATAATTAGGTAAGTTTCTAAGATACCAAAATGTGTATCTCATTTTTATGTACTTGCTCTCCAGTAAACCTCAGTAAGAGATAAAAAAAAAAATTGAGAACTTGGAAGCTCTAAAGACAAGCTTGAACTGTAGGCTGGATCTCACATAATGCAGTAGCAACACTAAAGAAATTAACAGGAATGGATGTAATTAGGTGCCTCTCTGTAAATAATGTTTAATGGGCAGTGTTAGCCAAGTAAGCTAATGAAAGAAAGACATTTTAATTATAAGAAAATTATTTCTATAGTACTGTAGCCAGAGTATCTTAAACATAGTCTTAAATATACTGTCTTTCAGTTAATTGCTTAAACACTAAGGTTCATTTTACTACTTTGGGGGGCAAAGCTTCGTGAAAGCTAGATAAAGTAACTCCAGGGAAAGTCAGTGTAAATGGAATGTAAATGGAATGCTTCAGAGGTGATCAGACATAAAATACTGTGTTAACAAACTTCGATGAGGTGAAGTTTCCCGACATAATTTAGACTGTGCTAACTGAGTGAGAACTTATTAGAATTTATTAGAAATAAGCAAATGTACCCTACACCATTTGACATTACAAATAACTTCCTTCATTTAAAAGCACATAAGATGTTTGAGTGTAATCCTGCCACATAGACAAAACAAGCAGGCATCACTCCTTCCATCCAGAAATTTGAAATAATAAATAGACTCCTCGAGTTCCAAACACAGCTGGTAATTTTCCAATTATAGTTGGAGAAGCCAATGTCAGGTAATGCCATGTGTCTGCTTTCCCAGATAGAAACATGACATCAATAAAATGTAGCAGCCTTTACTTGATAGAACCTCGAGCTGGAAGTATGATGGCAGATGTTTCAATCATTTTATCATTGACTTTCTCTGCAACTGTCAGCCAGTAAACTGCCTTCCTCCTGCTTTCTGACAGGGAGTTGGTCAATGGTAATGCGGTTACTCAGTCTTCATTGACTTGGTTATTACCAAGGGCATTGACAACTAGAATTTATTAAACATCTTTACCAAGAGCTTTCAGTATTCCCTACACCCACAACAATATGAAATACCTAGTCAGAGGAAGCTTGCGAATGCTCTCCACAACCATTCTCAAAGAGAACTAGGATATACTCCATTACAGAAAGCTGAAAATAGTGCACTAAAGCGCTAATCTGCTGTTAACACAAATCTAATTATACTTCTATATTTTTCTAGATTTCACCGGGGGGGTTGATTATTTAAATTTGTTCACACATAAGTAAAATCACAGTTGTGTCCAGTTATTTGCGAGACATTTGCTCCCTCAACCTATCTCTCTCTCTCTGTGTTTTTACCACATCATACAATAGGATTCCAATGCCACTTCATCTCATCTCTTCCTCTTTCTCCCCTTCCCCCTTTCCCCTAGAGTCCTTCACTTTGTTGCAATACACCACATCCAATCCCAACTTTCACCTTGTATTTTTCCTTACTTTCCTTGTATTTTAAGTTCCACCAGTGAATAAGATCAATTAGGATTTGTCCTTTTCTTTTCTTTTTTTAATATATTATTTATTCCCTTTTGTTGCCCTTGTTGCTTTTATTGTTGTAGTTGTTATTGTTGTTGTCATTGATGTCGTTGTTGGATAGGGCAGAGAGAAATGGAGAGAGGAGGGGAAGACAGAGAGGGGGAAAGAAAGACCTGCAGACCTGCTTCACCACCTGCGAATTGACTCCCCTGAAGGTGGAAAGCCAGGGGCTCCAACTATGATCCTTAACGCTGGACCTTGTGCTTTTAGCCATGTGCATTTAACTCACTGTGCTACCTCCCAACTCCCGGTCCTTTTTTATTTTTTTTTTTTTCTGGCTTATCTCACTCAACATGATGCCTTCAAGTTCTGCCCAAGTTCTGGCTAAGGAGATGATTTTGTCATCTTTATAGTTGCATAATATTTTATTGTATACATATGCCACCCATCTGTCAGTAGATGGCTGGGTTCCATCCTAGTTTAGGATATTACTAATATTATTGTTTTGACCATAGTGGGCATAGGTTTCTTGGAATAGGTTCTCTGTTTCCTTTGGGTATAACCCTAGGAGAGAAATGTCAAGATCACGGTATGGGTCCATCTGTAGTGTTCTGAGAAATCTGTTTTATACAGGGACTGGACCAATTTGTGGTCCAATCAGCAATTCAGAAGATTTCCTTTCTTCTACCATCCTCTCTAACAGTTGATATTTCTGTCATTTCTCATGTATGGTATTCTCACGGTGTAAATAGTTTCTCATTATTGTTTTTTCCTACTTTTTTTTTTAACCCAATTCTTAAATTAGTGCATGATGCCATGAAAAAAAATTGAGTAAAACATTCTGAAAGTTGCAAGTAACATTTAAGGGAAAAAAAAATTGGGGGCTCGATGGTGGTGCACCTGGTTGAGTGCACATGTTACAATGCACAAGGACCCGGGTTCAAGTCCCCAGTCTCACTCGCAGGGGAAAAGCTTTGCGAATGATGAAACAATGATGCAGCTGTCTCTTCCCCTCTCTATCTTCCCCTACTCTTTCAATTTCTATCTCTATCCAGTAAATAAAGATAATGAATTTTTTAAAAAAGGAAAAAATCAGGAAGTGGGGAATAACTCATCAGAACATAGGAGTTTGCATCTGACACATCACATCTGTGAATTGAACAGTCTTCCAGTTTTTCTCTTTTCTGTAAAGTTAAAGGTAAATACAGGGAAAATGTTTCAAAATACCTTTGGTTCTCAATCATTTCTAGACTATCTTGCATAATCATCTGGGAAGATATCTCAACAATATAGCATAAGACTTGAGGCTGTAAGATCTCTTCTCAGGAACACATATTTCAGTGGAGGGTAGTATTTTGTTCTCTCTCTCTCTCAGATATATATATATCAAGACAAATGTATTGACTAATCATACAAAATCTCATAGACTATTGGATTTGTAATCCAAGCTTAATGAAAGCCAGAGATTTCACCTGGGTGAAGCTTCGACAGTGATACTTTTATTTTAATCAAAGTCAGCTGTTTCCAGTTCCTCTTCTAAGTGGATAAAAGTACAACTAATCATTATATCCATATTAAGAAAAACACTTTTACAGATACAAACTACATGCCTTTTATAAGTAAGGTATTAATTTGGTTCACTCCAAATCAAATTAAGCCATGAGGAAATGTGGGTTCCCTTTGGGCAGGAAGCCAATTATCTTGCTGTGGGAGAGATCGAAATAGACACATCCATAAAGGATAAAGGAGTGTGATATGCTAGTAGTGGATATCCTTGGAAAGATGTTTATACCAAATAGAACAGCATTGCACAGGAGGTATCTGGTACCAGATGTGAAATTCAAGGGAAGAATGAAACCTGACATGGACATCACGACACTCACATCACAGCAAGTTCATCAGCTAACAACATTTATTAGGTGACTTTCACGTGGTCGCCATTTGTTCTGATACCTTCCTTAGAATGTACCACCAAATATTCGTAGGTGCCCATGAGGAAAGTATGGCATTTAATTTTCTTATTACATATTGTGGAGTGGATATTTGATGAGGCCAACTTGGTTACCAACACGTACGCACAGATAAAGTGGCTAATTGCAAAACTAAAAATTAAACCTTGGACAATCAAGTACAATTTAAACCTTAGGGGTCAAATAGTGGCTTACCAAGTGGTGGAACATGCAGTTAACATGCACAAGGACATAAGTTTAAGCCCCCAGTCTCTACCTGCAAGAGAGAAGCTTCATGAGAGGGTTAGCAGTGCTGAAGGTGGAAACAGGGAAGCTTGTCTCTGTCCCTCAATTTCTTTTTTTTTTTTAATCTTTATTTATTTTGAATAGAGACAGAGAGAAATTGTGAAGGGAGGGGAAGTAGTTCGGGAGAGAGACAGAGAGACACATGCAGACCTGCTTCACCACTCGTGAAGGTGGGGACCAGGGGCATGAACCTGGATCCTTGCACACTGTAATGTGTGTGTTTAACCAGATATTTCACCGCCTGGCCCCCATTCTTCAATTTCGATCAAAAGGAAAAGGGGGGAGAAAAAGTCACTGCAAACCTTTGGCGTTGTGTGGGCACCATGTCCAATCAGAAAGCTGGTGGCAAAAATTTCCTTTTAGAGCACATATTTAGAGCACATTTTGAAAACTTCATGAGTTATGTCCCTTCCGGAGACCAAATCCTGATCAGATGGAACATTACACAAGTCAACATGAGAACAAGTTCATATGTCACCTTGGGGTGGTGTCTTGGTGGCTTCTATTTTAGATGAGACCCAGTGGCCTGACTTCTGCCTCCCCTTCAACCTTTTCTCTAGTTGTCTCCCACTGACTCCTGGGAATCCAGGTGACTGGACTTCCTGTGCTTCAGAACTAACCCTCCCAAAGCCTCCCCACACTGGGCCTCTTCCCTCCACCTAAAACACTCTTTCTCCATCTTTCTTCCATAGTCTTTTGGTTCCTTGTTTTCTGCAATCTAATTTGTGTGTATCCACATCTGGTCTTTTAGAAAGTCCACTGTTCTCCACACCATAATCATTATCTGACCAAGAGTAGATATTCCTTTGCTGAATGGTTAAGCAGAAGGGCACAAAAAGCCTGAAAAATGGTGGTCATTAATAAGGTGAGAATAGAGATGATAGGGGGACCTGTTTACTCCTTCACGGAGTATTTGTGAATGAGGATTGACTCCAATGTCATTGAAAGGAAAAAGAAAACTTTCTGTCTTCCCAATAAAAACAAAACAATGCTGCAACAGTAAAAGTTCACTTTCCACAAAGTAAGTTAGAGAAATTGAGGTCAGGAATTAAAATCTTTGCTCAGAGAACCAGCCAGTCAGCTAAGAGATTGGGTGAGTGAGAAGTCCAAAGAAATAAACAGAGGAGTTGAACTATTGATTCAGTTTGGGAGAGTTTCTTTAACCTGATTTTCCTCCTGAGTTTGAAAACTTGAGAATATCTAGGAGACATTCCTGGCAGGAAAAAAAAAAAAAGCACCCTGTGAGGAAGCATGGCCATGAAAATAAACACAGGTCCATTCAAGCCCTGCCTCCTTGAAAATAGACTCAGCTCTGGCAACAATGGTTTTAGAAGTTACTTGTAAGAGTATCTACAAAACAAGATTTAGCCAATAAATTCAACCAAGTCACCGATAGCTAGCTGCTCAGCTCAGTGAAAGGGTAACAAATCCTCACAGGCTCTGTGTCTATGTGGACTTGAAAAATCGAACTGTCGCTTGCACTTCCAACCTTCCTCTGTGCGTTAAATGGAAACGGTGGCCAAGCCTCAGAAGGCACAGGTTTGGCCTCTTTATATATTCGAGTCTCATGAGGAATGCAGCTGATTTTCTGTCATTCTCATGTTCTTGTTCATTTGAGGCCTGCCATCAGATCTCACAAGGTTAACTGCTCACTGAGTAGCAAGATGAAGTCCCTGAAAGAGAAGATGAGTATTAATTGTCATGCTCCTGAAGATGAAATGGAGTCAGAAAATTTCCTCAGAGAGCAGTGGATGTATTTGTCTCCTGCAGTACCTGGGAAACTGTTCTTGAGTCCGACTTAAACTATAATTCAAGTAATCATCTACATATATTTCATTATTGACAGAAATGTTAAATAGAACAGAATTACTGCTTGGTGTTGTGTGTGTGTGTGTGTGTGTGTGTGTGTGTGTGTGTGTGTGTGTGTGTGTGTGTGTGTGTGTTCGCATTAAATTTCTACTCTGCTGAAGAGCCTGGTGCCTGAATACAGGACATTTCTCGACAAGTTACTGGCTGACAATGTGAATGTACCAGCTCATCTGAAAAGCTTGTGCTTGTTATGGTACTGACAGTATGATTGTGCTTCTTCTCCTGGCACTGGGCTTGCTGTGAGTTAGGTTTATTTAAAGAACTCTTGCAAATTATAGTTGTCAGCTGGACAGAAGCTGATTGCTGTGTGTGTGTCTGTGAACATCCATCCGTGTGTGTGCTTTTCCAAGGAATGTGTGATTGCATTTTATTCTTTTAATTTTAATGAGATTTAACCCCAATCATCAGACATCAAATGAATTCTTGTAGTGTTCTTATTTTAGAGGTATGCTCTTGAATTGCTTGCATTTAAAACTCATGTATCATGGTATGCACCATTCCTAAAGACATTTTCTCTGACTCATTTCCTTTTTCCTTCCTTCCTTCCTTCCTTCCTTCCTTCCTTCCTTCCTTCCTTCCTTCCTTCTTTCTTTCTTTCCTTTTGTTGCCCTTGTTTTTCTTTATTGTTGTAATTATTATTGTTGTTACTGATATTGTTGTTGTTGGACAGACAGAGAGAACTGGAGAGAGGAGGGGAAGACAGAGAAGGGGAGAGAAAGACAGACACCTGCAGACCTGCTTCACTGCCTGTGGAGCGACTCCCCTGCAGGTCAGGAGCCGGGGGCTCAAACGGAACCCGGATCCTTAGGCCGGCTGTGCTACTGCCTGGCTCCTTCATTTCCTTTTTTCATTGAAAAGATCCTTTGTGTTTATTTCATCACCTTTTATTTGTTGATCTTGTAAATGTAAATGTTCTTGATGTTTCATAAGCTCAAGGGTTTTTCATAGTTTAAGTAAGTGAGAAGAGAGATAAGCAACGCATCAAATAACTGCCTCTCTCTCTCAAGTTAATAGGAATACATTTGTGAACTAAGAAGGCAATATAGTATGGACTATGGAAGCTGTTGAGTGTACTTAGAACTCTATATAAGATATAAAGTTCTAAAGATATAACTGTCTCTATTTCATCTCAACTAGATTTAATTTTTACATGATGGGAATACTAAATCTTGAAAAAGGTCTAGAAAGGGATTAAATGAACTATACCAGGGTTCTACTTTGACATAAAATTCCTAGGAGTAGTTATAAGAAGCATGAAGTGCAAGTCATTTCTTTATCCATGTCAAGTTTACCCGTTCTCTCACCTACAGGTCATTTATAGGTTCCAATAAAATATGAGCTAATGAATTATACCACTGAATATCCACTGGAAACATACTTTTGCTATTTTACATAATACCCTGCTGAACTTTACATGGAAGTAGGTAAATAAACTAGTTAATTAGAAAGAGATGTTTCGATACACGAAAGAAAAAGTTGCAGAAAATTCTAATTATTTATGGAAAATAATGGGAGTATGTAAAATTGTTATTGTCCATAGGGAAAGCAAGTGTTGAATATACACAAAAATTATCATCTACAATTATACTGAAATAAGTGATATTTGTAGAATTAAAACTGTGATTTATGCTGTTCCTCTACAAGTTGTTTCTTAGAGCTGATTTCATGAAAGCATTGTATTTTTATGTGATTTCTGTAAAATACAGATATATGAAATAAAATTGATTGCTTCTGGGTGTTATTATTTTAGTTTGACTGTCAAAGTTTGAACATAAGAATGTGAGGAAGGTAACCAAGGATGACTTCTAACTACAGAGTTGAAAGATACTCTCTTGTTAAAATCAGTCCACCAACAGGATTTTTTTTTTGCAGACATCTAGAATAAAAGAGCACTCAGAATTAAGCTGTATGGCAGAGCTTAATCCTACATAAACTTAAAACCTCTTGATTTTCTTTTCGAACAATGAAGAAGCTTGATCCAGTTTGACTTTACTTTAAAACAAGATTCTCTCCATCACAAAGAGAGGAGTTGAGGTTCCAGTAAATGGACTTTCAAAGATTTAAACCTCTACAATAGCACTCCTAAGAGCTACTCAGAACTATGCATCGGACTCTAGAAATCGATCTTGAAGTCTCTACTCATGAGAAATTTGCTTTTTCTCCTCATATAGCTTGCACTTGGAGCTTTTCACTAAATCGGCATTGTCTGGAGAATACTGTTGTCCCTGGTTTTCTTTTTCAGCTAGAACTTTACAAAAAAGTGTCCACAAAAGCAGCATTGTATTTGTACCATCTACCAATGTCCTTGCTATGATAGGAAGACAATCCTTCTTTTTGGTGATTCCTGTAATAGAGGAATTGAGAAGAATTCTTTGACTCCTTCTCTTCAGTTATTTATAACACATAAAGTATCTGTTTCACAAAGCAGCCAGAATTAGAGGACTCAACTTTTTTTTATTATCTTTATTTTATTTATTGGATAGATACAGCCAGAAATGGAGAGGGTGGCATAGAGAGAAAGAGAGGCAGGCAGATACCGGCAGCACTGCTTCACCACTTGTGAAGCTTTCCCCCTGAAGGTGGGGACCAGGGATTTGAACCCGGGTCCTTGCTCATTGTAACATGTGTGCTCAACCAGGTGCATCACCACCCAGTTGCAGAGGACTTAAATTTTTTTTTTTTTTGAATCACAGAAACACAATTTTCATTTTATATGGCATGAACTATTTTTAAAATTCTGAGTAATAAGATTATGAGAAAGGAAATAACCATTTAATTTTTTTAAATCCAGTAAAATAAAAACTTCCCTTAAAATAGCTGTTCCTATGCCTGTTGGCCCTTTGGATCTCTTCTTTATTTTTAATATTTGTTTATTCCCTTTTATTGTCCTTGATTTATTGTTGTAGTTATTATTGTTGTTGTTACTGATGTCATCCTTGTTGGATAGGACAGAGAGAAATGGAGAGAGGAGGGGAAGACAGAGAGGTAGAGAAAGACAGACACCTGCAGACCTGCTTCACCGCCTGTGAAATGACCCCCTGAAGGTGGGGAGCTAGGGGCTCGAACCGGGATCCTTACACCGTTCCTTGCGCTTTGCACTAATTGTGCTTTACCCGCTGTGCTACCGCCCGACTCCCTGAATCTCTTCTTTGTAGAAGAGTCTGTCCATATCTGCACCTCTATTTCTTTCTGTATAAGAAATACAAATTGCTGGGGCCTGGCTGTGGCACGACTGGTTAAGTGCACAACGTTACAGAGCATAAGGCCTGGGTTCAAGCCTCTGGTCACCACCTGCAGGGTGAAAGCATCACCAGTTGTGAAGCAGGTCTGCAGGACTCTCTCTCTCTCTCTCTCTCTCTCTCTCTCTCTCTCTATATATATATATATATATATATATATAGCCACCTTTCTATCTTTCCTTCCCCTCTGAATTTCAATCTCTATAAATATTAAAAAACTAGTTAAAAAATACAAATTACTAATGGCACCACCATCACATTATGATTATCAGTGGGTTCCTTGCGTTTTTTCTTTTGCTTTCAATCATTCTTCATATGCAACACAAGAGAACTAATGCAAATGTCAAAATAAATTTTATATTTTATTGCACACATCATTTTCCTGCATCACCAGTTGAATACAAGTCAACATCAATTCAACTTACATAGGTTACTATAATAACTGCCTAGCTAGCCTTTCATTATGTTCCTGTTACCTTCAATTTCACTGCAGCAAAGATGAGTCAATAATGTGTCATTCCATAGTAATTTAGATTCCAGTTAAGGCCCTGACTGCTTCTGAAATGTTGTCTATACTATGGCCGCGTAACAGTCTAAAACTTCATCTCACCAATGATCTGCTTAAAGTAATAAGAGTTTTATTTTTTAAACATAATTTATGAGCATGACTAGTCACTTCTTGCCTCAGGACTTTTGCATAGCCCTTAGCTTATTTTTTGCTTATCATAGCAATCTGTTTTTGTTATTAAAAGAGTGTAATTTAGAGAGTTGGGCAGTAGCGCAGCGGGTTAAGCGCACATGGTGCAAAACTCAAGAACCAGTGTAAGGATCCTGGTTCAAGCCCCCGGCTCCCCACCTGCAGGGGATCCCTTCACAGACGGTGAAGCAGGTCTGCAGGTGTCTGTCTTTCTCTCCCTCTCTCTGTTGTCCCCTCCTCTCTCCATTTCTCTCTGTCCTATCCAACAAAAACGACAACAATAAGAACAATAAAACAAGGGAATAAATATTAAAAACAAATAAAAATCAAAACAAAAATATGTAAAAAAAAGTTTTATGCTAATTGAAAAATGAGAAAAAACAATGTAAGAAATTAAGCCAGCGCACAGTGCAGAGAAGTAAGAGGGACTAAACTTAAATGAATTGCATTTTAGCAGGCAAAGCTATAGTCACATTGTAACTGATGACTTAGTGTCAACAACAGAACATGATTTGTCATAGGAAACTAATGATGTCAGTGTGCATTTTACTATTTGTTTAGTTTCGCTGACATTTACTTTATAAATTCTTTTGACTTTATAGCTTCCTAGATGCAAGAAGTAAATATGTTTAGACACTTTGTGTATGTACTTATTTAAGTAACAGTATAATAAAAGTAATACAAGTCAACAAGGAAGCTTGACAAACACCACCATAAATTCTCAAAAAGTAATATAAATCTGAAACTCATGCTGCAATGCTTTGTGTTACCACACAACCAACTGTAGTATCCTACAAGAAGATATCATGGTTTTTTCCTCCTTACATCACTTTCTTTTGTAAGTTGAACTTTTTTTCTAGATGTTTCTGTTTTTCACATGCAATTACAGAAATAAGACGCAGAGACCCTGTTATCTTTTGAGTTGTGCATGTTGCACAATTAGACTTCAAAATCAAAAGCAGAATATTGACACTGATTTGGTAATGTATGAATTACTTTCATGACCAGAAGCCTTCATACCCCCCATTTATAGTCAGCGTCAAAGTCAGTTGCCTTCGAGTTCTGACCAGCATTTCATAAATCATACTGACCGCTAATCTGTCATTTTCTTCTTTTTTTTTTTTTAGTTTCAAATCTATAGTTTCATAAAGGCATCCACCTTTTTGTTACTTTTTTTTTCCCCACTGACTATAATTATACAGAGATTCATTGCAGTCCTTTTCTGTATCATGTGTGGCCTTTTGAGATATATTCTAGAACAAATGTATATCACACTTTGTTCAAATGTTCACCCAATGGATGGCGTCGAGGTTAGTTCTATGATTTCACCATTTCAACAAGGTTGCTCTAAAGATTGTTTGGATAAGAAATTCTTTTGGATAAGCCCACATGCTCTTAAATACCTAGTGATACAAAAATTGAATACAGTGGCAATTACATGATTAGTTGCTTATTTTTTGTATGTGCTACCAGTATTATCACTGGGGTTGGTCCCTGTATAATGATTCCTGTTCACAGTCTCGAAAGGCAGATTCTTTTTTTTTTAATTTTTTTTTAATTTAAGAAAGGATTAATTAACAAAACCATAGGGTAGGAGAGGTACAACTCCATACAATTCCCACCACCTAATCTCCATATCCCACCCCCTCCCCTGATAGCTTTCCCATTCTCCATCCCTCTGGGAGCATGGACCCAGGGTCATTGAGGGTTGCAGAAGATGGAAGGTCTGGCTTCTATAATTGCTTCCCCGCTGAACATGGGTGTTGACTGGTTGGTCCATACTCCCAGTCTGCCTCTCTCTTTCCCTAGGAGGGTGGGTCTCTGGGGAAGCTGAGCTCCAGGACACATTGGTGGGGTCTTCAATCCAGGGAAGCCTGGCTGGCATCCTGATGGCATCTGAAACCTGAAAAGAGAGTTAACATACAAAGCCAAACAAATTGTTGAGCAATCATGGACCCAAAGCTTGGAATAGTGGAGAGGAAGTGTTAGGGGGGTACTCACTGCAAACTCTAGTGTACTTCTGCTTTCAGGTATATGTTTTGCAGTAGTTTATGGATACGTGTGAACATAAGCTCTCTCTCACAGAAACTGGTGTATATCTAGGTTTTGGGACTTTGTTAGAAAGTGAACCACCTGGGATGGAATTAGAGTATACTATGAAAGGAAAGGTCTCACCTGAGTAATGAAGCTGAAGGGTTGTCATTCCACACGTGAAGTCTCTGGACACAGTCTGAGGTGAAGCATGTTGAGGTGGCAATCGTTGTGTTGGTTAGGTTGTGGTCGGCAGATGCAATATTATTTGATATGGATTGGGAGAGGCATACGGGTTAGTGGGCCCTATCCAAGGGTTCCAGGACTGGGGGAAGTAGGGACTTTATAGTGGAGATGTGAGGTTCCTGCTGGAAAGGCAGATTCTTATAGAGGCTGAAAGCCAGAGAAATATAGAAGAAGACAGAGAGACACTTGGAAATACTTATCCACTGCTTTTGAAGCTTCATCTGTTTAGATGGAGACTTGCATGGTAAAAATGCATACTTTACCAAGTGAATTATCAACTACCCCCTCATCTTTATTTTTGTTTACTTTTTTAAAATGATTTTATTTATTTATTCATGAGAAAGATCTGAGGAGAGAGAGAAAGAACCAGACATCACTCTGGTACATATGTTGCCCGGGATTGAACTCGGGACCTCATGCTTGACAGTTCAATATTTTATCCACTGTGCCACCTCCCGAACAACTTTGTTGTTGTTGTTTGTTTGTTTGTTTGCTTTTTAATCATTTCATTACAGTGAAAATGGTCTAGAGTTCAGTTATGGCCACATAGGTATAATTTCTCATCCTCCCTTGGTAGGCGATGACAGAATACCTGTACCCCCAACTTCTTTTCCAGCATCTTGCACCACGACCCCAGTGTCCTCCTTTCACAGACTCCTTTGCTCTGGTGTAATATGTTCCACCCTGTCCAAATTTTATTTTGTGTTAAATTGTTTTGTCACTTTTCTTGGGGGGAGGGGTTAATGGTTTATAATATAGCTGTTGACACATAGGTAAAGCCCCCGATCCCCACTCTTCATAAAAGGTATCTGTGGACTAGGCTGAGAGCATGATGGTCCTGCAAAAGACTTCCCTGCCAGAGGCTCCAGGGTCCCAGTTTCAATTCCCCATATCACCACAAGCCAGAAGTGAGCAGTAATCTGGTATTTCTCTCATTAAAATCAATGAATAAAAATATTAAAATAAAAACAGGTATCCATAGGACAGTCTCCCCCAACTACCAAAGTTTATCCTAAGTGGTTATATCATTGTATATCTTCACTAGGAATAAAAAGAGATTGATTTCTTTGCATAATCAACATGTCCTGGCTGTACCACAGCTGACACAGTGTGTCACCAATGACATAGTAATGATTCAAGATACTTGACACTTTTTGAAATGCTAGTTTCCTGTCTCCATATCCTTTTCAGTAAAATACCTACTAACTTTTTACTGCTTTCCATTTTCATATATTTAGTGATTTATATCAATATCAGTTTATTGAGAACATGTTGCTTTATAGTAGATTTATGGTCACAAGGGTCCATTTTCATTTTTCCTCAAGATCAATATCAGTACATTTCACCCCAATATAACTGGTATATTTATTTTTAATTAGTTTAGAGGAATTTTACATATTCTGTGTGCTATTCTTATTCTGGACTTATGGTTGGCAAATATTTTCTCCTCCTTAACTGCATTTTTGTGTTTTAATAGAATTTTTTTTTTGCAGAGCAAATGTTTTTTTTATTTTGATTCAGTCCAATTCATTATATTATTTATGATGTAATGCTTTTAATGTCAAATTTAAGATGCTTATAGCTAGTCTAAAACTTTTAGTTTTTTTCTATTTTTTATGATTTTGTGTTTCTTTTTCAAATTTGGGATTTTTTTAACAGTGCAAATTAGTCAAAAACTCCTTTTATTTATTTTTAATTTTTGCTTAGAAACAGCCAACTGCTTTAGCCTCATGTATTGAATTGCTTTTGCATCTTTGTCAAAAGCCATTTAATGAATGGATTTGCATCTGTCTACTTCTGTATGCTACTCCTCTGATATAAGCTTCTACCCTTTCACCGCTATATATATATTTACTACTATAGTTATAAATTTGACTTTTAAAATTGAGTATACTCAATTTTAAATGGAGTCTGTATACTGTTATTCTTTGGAATGTTTTATTATTATCTTTATTTATTGGATAGAGATATCACAATGGTATATGTTTATTTAATTAGGACATTGATTTCTTCAATATTTCTTATTTGATGGAAATACTGTGACTTTCACTAAATATGTCCTATACTTCGTAAATTTGCACTGAAATAGTAAATCATGGGAAGTATGTCCACAGACAATAGTACTGCATTTTTTATTCTGTTGTACACATGTTGATTGCTACTACGTGAACATGACATTTATTGTTGGCATTCAGTCACCTTATTGGATATCTACTAAGTACTAAATTTTCTCTGGAGATTTCTTTATAGACAGCCTATGGAAAACAATCGTGCGATTTGTAAATAGAAAAAGGTTTATATCTTTCTTTTTGATAGGAGTGTGACTTACTTCCCTTTGTAGCCTAATTCACTGACCTGAGTTTCCTGGTAATGCTAAAGTAGGGGAGGAGAGCCAAGATGGACGTCCACCCATAGTTGCAGATTCTTCATATTTGACTTCAACATAGAATTAGGGAGAAAACACAACCCTGAGGAATTTTAAGCCATATTTAGAAAAAGTGAGAGAACGCATATTAGAGTACATATAGGTAGGAAAAGAAAGAAAAAGAGAGATTTTCATGTCTAAGCAGAGAGCAAGCACCAAATGGGATTGACTTATAAACTTTCAAGGCCCCACCACTTCTTTTCTAAGCCATGCAAAACCAATCCCAATTTCCCAGCGTTCTTCCTTTTCCCCTCTCCCATTTAGGAGAGGGAAACAAAGCCTGATTTCTTTGGGTGTTCCTGAATTCTCTTTTTTTCAATGACGGTGAAAAACAATGGTTCCAGCTTAAAAAGTTCCTAGCCTGATGGGAGTGGGATCTAAGGCTCTCTGGTTATCTTTCCTCAACAATGAGAGGGTAGCTGAAACAGCCTACTTGGAGGATGTGAGCTTTAACTTGTGAGCCACCTCACCTCGGTAGACAAAACCTGGACCTCAGCACATTGAAGAAAACTTCATTGCTGTGGCCTCTTTCACTCCTGCTACTCTACCAAAAATAAATAAAACAATAAATAAACGTTAAAGTGACGAGAATATTTTCTTTTTTTTTTTCTTTCTATCTTTTTATGTGAAAGATTTCTAGCTGTCCCTCTAGGGTGGAATTTTGATAGAGTTTCCTTTACCAAGTTGCAGATGTTTTATTTACTTATTTACAAGAGAGAAAACGAGCAAAGAGAAATAAAGAGAAGAGATCATCTATCACTCAGCTCTGGCTTCAGGTGATGCTGGACATTGCATTTGTGATTTCTTGGCCTCTGTGCATGCAAATTCTGTGATCTAACAAGCTGTACTCTCTCCAGGCAATGTTTTTTTTTTCTTTTTACCTCTAGGTTAATAATATATATTTTAGAATTACTGACTAGAGTTTATTCTCTTCTCTAGTCTATAATACCTAGGGATATATATTTTCTCTCCATGGTGTTTTGTAATGTCTCAGAATTTTTACTAAATTAAAATTTAACTTGTATTCAATTCAGTGTGTGCTTTCTATTCTATGAGGCTTTCTGTTTGATGAACTTTATGGAAGTGTGCTTCTAGTGTTTATTCTTTGCTTGGCAGTTTTATTTTTGTCTCTTCGATTTCTTTTATTAATTTCTAGTTCGAGTCCACTCTAACAGGTGTATGTATGATATGATTTGAATTATTTTAAGTTTTATAGTTTATATCATACCGTAGGATATAGACTCTCTCAGCATATAGCCAGTGTTAACTGGGAGAGCATGCAATCTTCTGTTCTTGGTGAATTGCTCATGAATGTTCATTGAATTATTTTATTGATCTTGTTGAAGAAACCATCTTTATTTATTTATTTTTCCTACTTGCTGATCAGTCTAGAAGGGTTGTTGATGTGATGAAATTACTTGTCTACTTTTTCTTCATCTCTTTAGCTTTTCTACCATAATTTGTAGTTTCTCTGTTGAATGAGATCATTTAGAATTGCTGTGACTCAGTAGACTGGTGTTTTTATCATTATGAAGTTTCCCCTTTTTGTCTCTTGTGATTTTTTTCTCTCAAGTATATCTGAGAGTGCTTAACTACCATTGTCTTTTACAATTAATATATTTCCATGATCATCTTATATATAGCAATCTAATATAATTATGTTTACAAATAGATAAATACATCATGTGACTTTTACTTGCAGCTCAATTACTTTGTTATGGTTGCACTGATTGTCTTATAGATACAGATAGTTGTGCCATGTTTTTAATCTACTTTACCAACATTTATTTTTAATGTATTTATTTATACTGTACAGAAACAAGATACACCAATTCAAAGTAAGCATTATTGGCATACTGAATATTTTTATCATATTGCAGAAGTAGGAAGGAGAGTAGTGTGTCTTCCGCAACTTGGTATTCTAAATTTACTTAAAGCAATTTGTTACTTTCTCCAAAATATCCTTCAGGTTTTTTTTTTCCATAAACTTATGTATTTTTGTATCGTTTTTATTTTTATTCCTTCATATTTTTTTAAAGTCTTTATTTATTTATTGGATAGATAAAGCAAGAAATCAAAAGTAAGGGGGTGATAGTGAGGAAGAGAGAAAAAGGAGAGAGAGAGAGAGAGACCTGCAGCACTGCTTCACTGCTTGCAAATCTTTTCTCCTGCAGGTGGGGACCAGCAGGTAGAAACTGAGTGCTTCTGCATTGTAATATGTGTGCTCAGACAGGTGTACCAATTAACATGTGACTTCCACTCAAGTTAGAACGATGAGTGCTCACTACTATTCAACATATAAATATATGTTAGCATATTTATATGTTTTGAATAGTAGTGAGCACCCTGGCCCCAGTTCTGACTTCTCCAGCTAAGTCCATGCAAAGATTAATGCTTAGCTTCCCAAGGTACCAACGCAATGATTTTGCGAATGTTACCTATGCAACTCTCCAGACAGGTAGTCAGTCATACTGAAGGAATTCATAACTAAATCTCCTTGTTGTGGCTATCCACCCCTTGGCCTATTAAAACTTCTCTTAGAACACACAAAAAAGTCACTCAGTGATTTGTATTCCTCTTTCTAGAAACACTGACCACCAGCCACTCAATTCTGTCTGTTGTCATATTGTTTTCCAAACACCTCCTACCAGAACTTGTTCACTTTCATCAAGCTTTGATAGAATTTTGTTTTGATTATTAGACCACAGCTGTAGAAACATTATTGTCTGCTTCTTCTTCTTCTAGCATTTGCCATTCTTCCGTAGCCAGTCAACAGCGTCAGGTTGAGCCTGATGTCAAGTTTCGAGACCTCCTTTGAATCTGGAGAGGTGGCAGTCGTGGACTATGTGGGTCATAGTCTGTCTGGAGCCGCAGGGGCAGTTCGGGTCGTCTCTGGCTCCCTAGCAATACGCCTTTACACTAGCCTTTTACAAGGTATATGTGAGTGTACTTTGAAAAGTTTAAAAAAAAAATCTTTATTGCCATGTAGGGTTTTATTTTTCTTATATTTAGGAGCTTATTATAAATCGATAAATGGATTAGCTACCCAAATTTCTTTAGGGAGTTCAGAACTCAAAATTGGCCAATGTTTCTTGTGAAAGGTGGTATATGTTCAGTCATTTTAGAAAGAAAAGCAGAAATAGGGAGAGTCACAGGCAGTGAAGCAGGTCTGCAGGTGTCTGTCTTTCTTTTCCCCTCTCTGTCTTCCCCTCCTCTCTCCATTTCTCTCTGTCCTATCCACCAACGAACAGCATCAACAATAACAATAATAACCACAACAAAGGCAACAAAAGGGGGGGAAATGAAGCAGTGAATTCATGGTGCAGGCACTGAGTCCCACCAAAAACCATAGAGCCAAAAAAAAAAAAGTAGGCTTGGGGTTCAAGCCTCAATGGTGAAACAAGATGACATTTAATTTCAGGATGAAGTGCACGGGTCCCATTTTGGGAAAATGTGGAAATGTTCGTTTGCAACAGTAAAACCTGGGTCAGCCAATATTTCCTCAATAAAGTGATATTGGAGTTAAAAAAAAAAAAAAAAAGAAAAGAAATTTAAAAAAACAAGTCCAAGTCTGTCATACAGGAACTTTTCAGGGATAATTTTTTTTGTTTGGATAGAATTCCATGAGCAGGTTTAAATGAAACATAGTTTACACTGTCCCAGAGATGATCAGTGGTAGTGTGCTAAGAACTATATATTGTGGGGCTACAATAAACCTGTAGAAAAGCTTCCCTGCCAAATATTCCATATTCTACTTCATTCAGCCAGACTCAGCCAACATTAAAGCCTCACGGAACTCTAGTAGAATGAACAGAACCAGGAAATTAAACCTGGTTATCATCATCTCCTTATCACACATACAAATGGTGTAACACCCCACTTTCTAGTTATTACTAGGGCTTGGTGCCTGCACAGTGAATCCCTTGCTCACAGGAGCCATTCAACTCTGCCTTTTCTTTCTTTCTCTTATAAAATGTTTTATTGTTATGAAGCTTGATTTACATACATTTTTTTAATATTTTAATTGATAAGGCTGAGAGAAATTGAGAGAGGAGGAGGTGATAGAGAGGAAGAGAGAAAGATTCATGCCTGCAGACCGGCTTTACTGCCAGTGGAGAACAGTGGCTTGGTCCCAACCTGCAATGGAAAAGCTTCAGGAGTGATGAAATTATTGCCTGCAATTCTCTATCCTCTTCCTCCTCCTCCTCTTCCTTCTTCTTCTCTCTCTCTCCTTTCCACTCACTTTCTATCTTTACACAAAAAAATATACATATTAAAAAAGACTAAATAGAAACCCTTTGTATCTCAAAAAATAATTAAAGATACTACACATTATGGTAAAATACATAGCATATATTTAAAAAAGGATTTGCTGCTCATTTAATTTTCCTTCAGCTTACAACATTAAGGTATGCATTTTATTTGACCTAGGTAATAACAGTTATCTATCTAGTCATATGTTTGTCAGTTCACGCCTGTCATCACAAACCTTTTTCTAAACTCAAGGAGACCTTTCCTTTTCTATTTCCACATGCTAAAACATGAGGCTCTGAATTCCAGTGCTCTTAAATTTGTGGGCTAGGCCCCCAAAGGCCAAGACCTGGCAGATAGCTCTGGGGCCGTAAAGCAAAATGTACAAATGCTGACTGTGTACTGCAGGGCATTCTTGTCATCCACACATAAACAGGATGATGGACTGACTCCTCTGTCTGCCAAAGATGGGGCAGGGGAGAGAGGAGTGTGAGTGCCGCCCCGGTGAGAGCAGGAGTGAGCTCGGAGCTTCCCAGAGCCAACAGGACCAACTAACAGCCCCACCATAAAATGCCCCTCCGCATGCTATTCAAACGGGTGTCACACTTCACTGCAGATCGGACTGGACTGAAATCTCACAGTGCTGGAACATGAGGTCAGCTCTCTAAGCCAGCCTGACTTATGAAGGGCAGCTCTTTTCCTGTAAAGTTCCCTGGAGCCCAGAGAGTTTTCCAAATTCAGTTTGGTCACCTTCATTAAAAAAAAAAAAAAAAGTAATGACCCTTCCACATGTAGATGTGGAATTAGACGTGCAAAATGTCCCCCTCCCAGCCCCAGGCACCACAAAGGGAGGTTCTATCCAAAAACAGAGAAGTGGCTAAAATCCCTTTGGGAGAAAGAGGTTTCTAATTTATAGCTAGCCCGGATTATGGAAGATGGCTGGTGGTTTCTGTGAATGGGAGAGTGGACTGGCACTTCTAGGAACTCAGGAGTCCCAACATGCATGGCCTTCACATTCTAGGCAAAACTCATCTAAGAAATTTGCTTAGACCTGCATTCGAGCCCACCAAATTGCTGTGGTGAAATGTGAGATGCGTTGGACTCAATGAATTAGTAATAGGGACAGACACTGTTCTTTCTACCCAGAAATGTTTGGCTGTAAAGGTCACATATTTCTGAAGCTCCCAAACAAAATAAAATCGTGACTACTTAAGTTTGATCACATAAGAGTTGCTCAGACTTCATGTTCTGAGGGACACATGTCAGAAAGAGTGTCAGTGTGCGAGGAATCTGTAATATCTCATGTCAACATCAGCCCTCGTCAACCTTGTGGTATCACACTGTCAATCGCCCTAACTTTGAGGATCACTGATCTATACCTCACATTTTCATTTTTTTAATATTTATTTATTTATTCCTTTTTGCCCTTGTTTTTTTATTGTTGTTGTAGTTATTGTTGTTATTGATGTTATTGTTGTTAGATAGGACAGAGAGAAATGGAGAGAGGAGGGGGAAGAGAAAGAGGGGGGAGAGAAAGACAGACACCTGCAGACCTGCTTCACTGCTTGTGAAGTGACTCCCCTGCGGGTGGGGAGCTGGGGGCTCGAACCGGGATCCTTATGCTGGTCCTTGTGCTTTGTGCCACATGCACTTAACCCACTGTGCTACCGCGTGACTCCCCATACTTCCCATTTTCAAACAAGAGTTCTAGACAGGGTAAACTCAGCAGTTTCTTCTTTCTTGAGAATTTCATAATTATCTAGATGGTCAGCTAAGAATAGCTTTTTTTTTTTTTGCCTCTAGCATTATATCTGGGGCTCAGTGCCGACAATACTAATCCACTGCCCTTGGCTGCTATTTATTCCATTTTATTGGCTAGGTCAGAGAGAAATGGAGATGAGAGGGGAAGATAGACACTTGCAGACCTGCTTCAAAACTCGCCAACTACAGCTGAGATGCCCACAGAAACACCACAGCCTCAGCCACCAGGTGGCAGATGCTACTGTGATTCCATTCTGACATCACTGGGCAGATAACCTCATCAATGAGTCCAGAACCTCACCTTTTCAGAAAGCTACCCCATTAGGGAAAAGCTAGAAATAGGATGGGGGTATGGATAAACCTACCAACGCCAATGTCTAGCAAATAAACAGTTACTGAAGCCAGATCTCCCATCTTCTGAACCCCCAAAAGAATTTTGATTCATACTTCCAGCAGGGGAGAAAAAAATAGGGGATGTGGAGATAATGACCAGAGAGCTCTGAATTCCAACCCCATCAAAACCCAGAGAGAAGAGGAGGAAGAAGAGGGAAAAGGAAGGTCATTTGGAAGTAGTAATAGGTGTAGGTGTGACTTGGAATGGAAGAAAAGATAATATCATGGGGGGAAATGGGGTCAATATATACAAATATAAACAGATAATTGTAGAAATAATAGTTATCACATATCTGCAACCTTGGCAGAAGTTTTATAGCTTTCAGAGGAGGGGATGTGATACAGAACTCTGGTGGTGGGAACAGTGATGAATTGATCTTATAATTTTATAAATCAACATTAAATCATTAATAAAATTAAAGTTAAAAAGTCTACTAATCGTGAATATAAAACAAAGAATATATGTGGCCAGATAAACATATAACTTTCCAAGTTGATTAAGAACTATAACTTGAAATAAAATAGAACATAACATTAGGGGGTACTAAAATAATAAGACATTAAGATAGTTAATGCTAAGGAGATAGCGAAATGGGTCATCTCTCAGCTCCAAAATATTATCTTGCAAAGCTGTAATGAATTTGCTATATATTGATTTCCGTAAATAGACCTGTAAAAATCACAAGCACAAAGAACATGGAGGAGTTTGTAATAAAAACAAGTATATGAAAAGTTATGTAATTGATTTCTCAGTGAGCTACAAGTAATTATAAAAACAAGACATAACAACAAGCAAAAAGTGCTTTTGAAATGTTTAGAAGTAGGACAAAATAAACGATGAATCTCAAATATCAAAAACAATCCATAAAAATAATCTCCTCTATTTGTCTTCTAGCTTTGATCTCTTCTGTTCTTGCTGGTGTCTCTTTTATTTATTCTCTGTGCTCTAAACCTCTGTCTTAGCTTCAGAATTTACCAAATTTATCTATGTGCTTAGCTCTCTGCATTTAGAGAGATTTCCCAAGGATCTGATCAAATCATGTCTCTTTCCCAGTACTTAGCAAAAGCAAGCCCAAATTGTCTAGTTGAAAGGAAAAGTCTAAGCTGCTTGCTAAGAGCTCATGTTTGAGCAGGCCCTGGAGGGGATGTTGTGGTAGGCCATCCATATGTCTTTGATGTGTGAGGGCCTGAATTCCATCCCTGATACCATCTCAGAACACTAAGGTCAAAATTAGGTGGGACTCCATTGGTGATAGAGTGGTATTTTTGTTTTGTTTTGTTTTTGCCTCCAAGGCTATTGCTGGGGCTCAGTGCCTGCACTACAAATCCACTGCTCCTAGAGCCTATTTTTTCCCATTTTCTTGCCCTTGTTGTTGTGCTTGTTGTAGTTGTTATTGTTGTTATAGCTGTTGTTGTTGTTGGATAGGACAGAGAGAAATGGAGAGCAGAGGGGAAGACAGAGAGGAGGAGAGAAAGATAGACACCTGCAGACCTGCTTCACCGCTTGCGAAGCAATTTCTTGCAGGTGGGGAGCCGGGGGCTCGAACCAGGATCCTTAAGCCAGCCCTTATGCTTTGTACCACTGTACGCTTAACCCGCTGCGCTACCGCCCGACTCCCGATAGAGTGGTACTTTGATTGATATACCTTTTCCTTTCTCATCTCTTTCATCTCTGTTACAGACAGGGGAGGTGTCTCACTGGTATTACTCAGGTCTGAGGCTCACGTCTCAAACACTAGTACAGCCTGGATATTAACAAAAACAATAACAATAAAAATAGATGTTAGAAACCAGGAGAGCAAGAATATGCATGTTAATATGTATGTCGGGTAATTCTCATGTTCAGAGTAATATTCTGAGGTAATATGAGCTGTGCATATGTAGTGAAACCGTATTGTAAACATTTAGTTAATACCTCAATGAAAGGTGAATTGATTCATAAGGAACTCGTCATAGATTGACAAGGCAGAAAGCCCACCACCAGCCTTTGAGGAGAAGCATTTGGGAAGAAAGAAGCCCTCTGTCTCTGAGTCTTTCTAGTAGTGCTTCATGTCTAGCCTCCCAAAGAGCAGAGCAATGACACGTTTTGAAGGCATCTGCTTAGCTTGTGTCTTTGGGGTATTTTCCTCACCTGTTCACCAGAAGTCACTCCTCGGTATGATTCCCATCTGTTGTTTTGCACTTGGGCTGCAACCAATAAAAATTTGTAAAGATTCAAGCATTAATCCTGATTAATTCCCTAAGCAAATAGCTAGAACATAGAATCTGAGGCTGAGTAGAAGGCTATCAAAAGAAAAGAATAAGATTTGACTGACAGTAGGTCAAGAAAATGTACCGCTGAAGAAAGTTTTTCAATTTCCTGATCATTAGTAATCACCTCTGTTATTTGACTGGTCCCCTACGACATCTGAAGGACTTACTATTTGCCCTGAACTCCATGAATAAACTTTTTCCTCAAAAGACATTTTTCCTCCTGTAATATTTTGTCAAAGAAGTGACCCAGCTATTTCAGAAAGTTTTTTTTCTCCATCTGCATTGCCAATCAATATTTTCAGAATAATTTAATATTATCATAATATTTGGGTGGTGAAAATTACGTCAGACCACTGACTATAAAATTATATGTTGTCATCGTTCTTTCTAAATCTTCATTTTTGTTTAGTACTTATATAATATGTAATTACATAATATTAATTTGATGATTTGGTAATTATTTGCAGTACTTAAGATTATGAATTCCAAAGTTCTGTCTTTACAGTAGAAATCTACATGACTTTTGCCAAGTTTACCATGAGTACCATTAGCAAAATAATTCTTAGGTGTGTATTCCTATAATGGTTGTCACTACCACCACTCTACTCATAATATGATTTGACCAAGTTCAGATTGTGCTTCTAGACCATTTCTGATGCTATCCATCTTTTTCTTTTCTTTGTAGGAGAAAAAAATGTTTATAAAAGGAATTAAACCATATATTCATACACACAAACACACACCCCCCAATCATTGTGGGTGATTAATTTTCTTTTCTAGAATCCATTAAAGGGCTTCACTAATATTCTTACCAGAGGTTGAGGTTTCTAATTTATGTCTCTACTCTGCTCCTCAAAACACCCTTTCTTTTAATGGCCCAGGGTCTTGCTGGGATACTCATTAGTTTCCTGCTAGTTGGTCTGCCAAGCAGCCTCCGAGGTCTTAGCGTCACCTCAGAAATCATTAAGGTAACTGGTGCTGCAAACTCCACCTGCCAAGCATAGAGTAATCATTCAGAGACTGAAACCTGAGTGTTTCAGGGAAGAGAACGAGGTAGGAAGGGAAGCTTACGTGGTGCAGTCATTTTTCTTCAGCAAATGAAAACTCCGAAGCTGAGATGAGGACCCAGGTGTTTGCAAGCATCCTGATTGTGTTTGGGGAACAGAAATGGTTGTGTGTGGAGGGAGCTGTGATTTACTTCTAGCTTAAATGTAGACATGATGATATGTAGAGTGGGAGAGGATGACTTAACACACGTGTGATTTTTCTAGAGCTCTGCTCATACATGGTGGATTCTATTTGCAGATGTGTCCTGTTGGTGGGGTGAGATAATCCCTAGCAAGGATATGGAAAACCCATGCGATACACTTAGCCAACTGTCACCGTTACTAATGAAGTTATTCCAAAGCACGTCTTATGCACAGCTTTTATTTGAAGATGACTGATTCCAAAATATGGTTCTTCTTAGAGCAAAAACACATCCACACTTAACAGTCAACTAACACAGGCTTACACTGATTTCAAGGAGAATATGAATGTATTTTATATGTAAAAACCTCCACCTGTTCTGCACTTAGGGTTCTCGTTGAGAAGAACTCTGATTCTTTCTCCTTGAAGATGCTAAGAAAGTTTATAGCCTGGAGGTGTTTAGCCACGCCCAGGACTTATTTAGTTTGGAAGACCATGATAGTATCAAGAAGCCTGGTGAGCAACAAACAAAGGGGTCTTATTGTCACTGGAAATCAGGCAACAATATGAAATTATTAAAAATATGGAATACAGAATCTGATAAAACTCACAGTGAATAGAAACTGTGTTTTCACTCTCTAAGATGCCATGCTTGTCACACTCTCTTCAAATATGGCTTACTTTATTAATAAAATTTGATTTAGAACAATACCTCTTAACAGAATGATTATGATGGCTGAATATTATTAACATAGAGTACTAGTAATATACTCAGTCAATAATCAATAAATAGTCATATAGGTCACATATGGTCTTTGTGAACATGGAGCAACAGCCCAGAGTGATGAACAAAATATTTACCAAAGAGATTCAAAAGGCCAAGAGATTCATGAAAACTACCTCAAATCATCGATATGAAAGTTAGTGATCCAACAGACTGCTCAGTCTCCCTGGCCCATGAATCACATTTCTTCTTTATTTTATTTTACCATCATAACCATCATCAGCAGAACACCACTCAACACTAACCATTGAGGACACAGGGATGGAATCTGCGACCTCTCACAATTCTAGCCTGTGTACTGACAATCAACAGCTCCCTGGTCCTTACATCACATATATTTTCTTTATCCACTCATCCATTGTTGAACACTCAAGAGATTTCCATGCTTTGGGCAGTGTGAATAATATGTTTTTGAGATAATGAATTTGTTTCAGTGGAATATATATCCAGATTGTATTGCTGAAATATGTGGTAGTTATATTTTCATTTGGAGGGTTATTTTGGACAGTATTTCCTAAAAAACTATAACCAGTTGATAATTTCAGTAACACTGCACAAAGATTTTTCTCTCTCTCCACATTTTTCAACTGTCTTGCTATTTTCTGTCTTTTTAATTTTCTTGATTTATTGGAGAGCAAAAACCGGAAATTGAGAGGGGAGGTGGAGGTTGAGAGGGAGAGAGACAGAGAGACACCTGCAGCCCTGCTTCCCCACTCAGGAAGCTTTTCCTGTGCAGGTGGGGACCAGGGGCTTGAACCCCAGTCCTTGAACATTATAACATGTGTTCTCAACTGGGTGTGCCACTACTCAGCCCCACATTTTTTTTTTTTTTGTCATTTTAAGGACATCCAATTTAACAGGTGTGAATGATGTTGTATTATGATTAGGATCTAAGAAGTTTTCTCAAGGCAAAACCCTTTTTATTTTTTGTTTCCAGGGTTATCGCTGGGGCTCAGTGCCTGCACTACGAATCCACTGCTCCTGGAGGTTATTTTTCCCTTTTGTTGCCCTTGTTGTTTACCATCGTCATTGTTATTATTATTGTTGTTGTCATTGCTGTCGTTGTTGAGTTGGACAGAGAGAAATGGAGAGAGGAGGGGAAGACAGAGAGAGGAAGAGAAAACAGACACCTGCAGACCTGCTTCACCGCCTGTGAAGCGACTCCCCTGCAGGTGGGGAGCCGGGGGCTCGAACCCAGATTCCTATGCTGTATGCGCTTCACGCCTAGTGTGCTTAACCCACCGCGCTACAGGTGGGGAGCCCGGGGCTCCAATGGGGATCCGTATGCAGGTCCTTGTGCTTCTCACCTTGAGCTTAACCCACTGTGCTACCGCCAGGCTCTGCGAATTGTTACTCAATTAGCTGGACTAATCTGTGATAACCAGGCATAGGTGGTTAATAGAGAAGCCATGTGTCAAACACCTCTTCTGGGAGGCAAGCATTAATACTCGCAGTGGTGAGGAAAAGGACCCCAAATTTGGATAAAGCGAGTTACCTACTCCCTATGCCGATCATATTCCAGCTGTATGTTTTCTCTTAATAGATAAATGCTTATGTATTTATTTACTCATTTTTTATTATTTTTGAACAGGGATAGAGGAGAGAGAAAGCGAGAGATCATGGCACTGATGCTTCCTTTAGTACGATAGGGGTCAGACTCGAACCTGGGCCATGCATAGCGCAAAGCTACACACTAACCAACTCAGCTTTGTCACCAGACCACTAGCTATGTTTTCGGAAACAAAGATACTTTGAGGTAATAAGCTCTATATCTTTTTTATTTTTACATGAATCTTTTATTGATTGACTGGAAGAGACAGAAAAATTGAGAGGGACATGGGAGATTGAGATACAGGGGGAGGGAAACAGACCCCTGCAGCCCTGCTTCATCATTAATTAGTCATTCATCTGCATTAAGCTTTCCCCTAGCAGGTGGAGGACCCGGGACTTGAACCTGGGTCCTTGGATATTATAATGTGAGAGCTTAATCAGGTGCACCACCGTCTGCCCCGTTCCCCCCCCCCCCCCCGCCAGGCCCCATATTTTGAACATGGGAACAAACACCTTTTGTACAGAGCTACCTAGGGATTTTATAAGATGTAATAGTTCCTTCAGTAATGTTATTCCCTCCGACAGTGTTCGGTTACAATTGCTGAGGAAAGTAAAGATGCTATTTCCTGTTGGATGAAGCCAAGAGATGTAGTGACAAGTGACATTTTATGTCTTTTCATTGAAAGTGGCTGTTTAGAGAACTTATGAAGGACCTAAATGAAGACTTAAGGTAATGACTATTAGGCCCCTTCTGTTGGAAGGTCAATGATTATAGGTGACATCTCTTATTGTAACGGAAATTGCAAATTGGTCTCCTGTGAGCTAATGGACAACATAAGCAAGAACATTATCAACACAGTTTGTTTTTAAATGACTCCACCACTGCCTTAGTACGTAGATTAATTAGATAGCCCTCCTTAAATGGATTCCATTACTAGATTCACTATTGATCTTTTAAAACATTTATTTATTCATTCATTCCCTTTTGTTGCCCTTGTTGCTTTATTGTTGTAGTTATTATTGTTGTCGGCATTGCTGGATAGGACAGAGAGAAAAGGAGAGAGGATGGGAAGACAGAGAGGGGGAGAGAGAGAGAGAGACACCTGCAGACCTGCTTCACTGCTTGTGAAGTGACTCCCCTACAGGTGGGGAGCCTGGGCCTTGGCTAGAGCAGTGATCCTTATGCTGGTCCTTGTGCTTTGCTCCACGTGTGCTTGAACCTCTATGCTACTGCCCAATTCCCATTATTGCTCTTTTGAAGAGCAGCGAGGGAATAACTCCTAATCAAATACTAGAGTTGTTGCATATCTCATCTGAGGCACAGATAAGAAAGCAACTTTGGGGCCACATGGTAACACACCTGGTTGAAAACTGAGGGGAGTGCAATGTTACAGTGCTCAAGGACCTGGGATCAAGCCCCCAGTCCCTACCTGCAGGAGGAAAGCTTTGTGAGTGGTGAAATAATTCCCTCTCTATCACTCCTTTCCCTCTTGATTTTTGGCTGTCCCTAATAAATAAATAAATATGATAAAAAAGAAACTTTATGTGCAGATTGAAAAATGATAGAAGAATTGGCCAGACAGCTGTCTTTGCAGGGGTCATTCATCTGGACTTTTATTTTTTCCTTTTTTTTTTTTTTTTTTTTTGCCCAGAGTGTCTCCTTACAAGACACAGAGAATTATTATCTAATCCTGTATAGAATTCAACAAGTCAAGGATGAGTCAAACCAAGAGTTAAAACCACCTTCTCCTATTTCTTTTCTTCTTGTCTCTGATCACACCCTGAGTAAAACATTTGTTCCCAGAGTGAAATACATGTCAGCAAAAGAGTGAACTTGGCCTGTGATGATGGATGGAGGGGCTCAATTATGATGCTCACTTCTGCAGTCAGTGGCATCTATAAAGTCATTTTTCTGACTGTTCAGGTGCTGAGATGTTCATCCCATCAAAGGAGTGAGAAGAATGCATGAGGAATTTACATTAAGTCTTACCAGGTCGATTCTTTATTGCCTGGATAGGCTCCCAGTCAGCTTGATAATACTCCCCTGTGCAACTTCATATGTTCTTCTCCTGAGTCTCCTTCAATAGTAGGCTGCATGGAACCGTGTCTCATCACATAACTTATCATATTCTCTTTTGTCGATTCAGACCCAGGGGCAGAGCGTTTTTAAAAGAAAGGGTTAAAAAAAGTTGAGGGGGGATTGGGCAGTAGCACAGCAGGTTAAGCGCACATGGCGGGAAGCACAAGGACTGGCTTAGGGAACCCAGTTCAATCCCTTGGTACCCACCTGCAGGGAAGTCGATTCACAAGCAGTGAAGCAGGTCTGCAGGTGTCTGTCTTTCTCTCCCCCTCTCTGTCTTCCCCTCCTCTTTCCATTTCTCTCTGTCCTATCCAACAACAATGACATCAATAACAACAATAATAACTACAACAATAGAACAACAAAACAAGGGCAACAAAAGGGAAAAAAGCAAATTAAAAAATTTAAAAGTTGGAATGCAGAGAGGACCAGATATAAGTTTACAAGCCAAACAACACACAGGGATATATGTAAACATCTTAATTCAGGTGGCAATGCTGTGTAGAAGCCATCTACAAATCAAGACTTCAGCAACTTTACAGCCCCTTGGTTTGTGGCAAGTTAACTGTCACATACTTGTGTTACAATAATACCAATAATAACTACAGCAACAATAAAACAATAAGGGAAATAAAAGGGAGAAAAGGCAAATTAAGAAATTTTAAAAAGTTGGAATGAAGAAAGAGAGTTTTATAAAGTTTTGTAAATTAATTTTTAGGGGCTGGGTGATAGCACACTGGGTAAAGTGTTCACATTACAGCGTGCGAGGGACATAGGTTCAAGACCCTGGTTCTACCTGTGTGCAGGAAGTTTCTCAAATGGCAAAGCTATGCTGGAGGTTTCTCTCCCTCCCTCTTTACCTCCCTCTCCCTTCCCTCACACACTCATTCTGTCTCTATACAATATAAAGAAACACAACATTAAAAATAATAATAATGAAGTTTTGATTCTTTCTGGACATTACTAGAACCTCACAAATGCCAAATTTTCTGCTCTCAGCTGACAGTTTTAGTCTCAGTGCAGAGAAAATCCCAACACACCAAAGGTTCCCCCATGACCTAGCACTCCCATGGGTCACAGTATAGAAATGCAGCTTACTGGGCAGACTTTCTTTCTTTCTTTCTTTCTTTCTTTCTTTCTTTCTTTCTTTCTTTCTTTCTTTCTTTCTTTTTTACTTTGTCTCCTTTCTTTCTTTCCTTCTTTCTTCTTCTTCTTTTTTTTTTTCTACCAGAACACTGCTCAGCTCTGGCTTAAGGTGTTATGGGGAATTGAACCTGGGACTTTGAAGCCTCAGGAAACACTCTCTTTGCATAACCGTTGTGCTATCTCCCACTGCCCCAGATTATCTGTGGGGCAGGTCACTCTGGGTCCCTCACCCCCCTGGCCAGCGGAAATGGAGGTCAGAGCATCCCCTGGGGGTCCTGAGGTGGCCCCACATATTGAGGGCAAAGTGCTCAGAGAGAAAAGCCGTTCCCTCTGGGAGAGCCTCAGTGGGGCAGCTCGTTTATTGAGAGAGAAAGTCATCATTAACCCGAACACAGAGCAACACAAATCACAGCCACGTTTTGACCTACAAACTATTTGATCACAAGTGAAGAATTACCATACAAGGTTTGATCAGAAGCTTCACAATGCAGAGTTCCCCGGGGGTTAATTACAGACACTTCAGGGTGGGGGTGGGGGGAGGGGGTAGCTGAGCAAGAACATATGTGGTGGCTTTCACGTTAGGCCAAACACAATGTACAGTAAGTAATTCATGGTCTTTGTTTTAAGGGGAGAGGAGAGGCATGTGCAGAAAGGTAGCTCCCATTCCGGAGAAGCCGTCCATCATTATTAGTTCAGGAGGTGGGGGGAACCTGCCCTTGTCTCAGCCTGAAGGGAGAGTTCAGGGTCAACCCACTTGGACCTCATGGAAACAACTCCCTGGATTTTCCAGGACAGAGGGTCCCATCCTCCAATAATTATCTTTCTAGCACCTCACTACAGTTTACGAAAATTGAACTTTCTTTAATATGAAACCATTGTCTGTTGTTTAAACTTTGTAGTAAATATTTGTATCTCATAAATATGCCTTCATGCATGTAAATATATATTTAAAAATACAACAGTCCTGGGAGCGGGGCAGTAGCACAGTGGGTTAAGCGCATGTGGCGCAAAGAGCAAGGAAAGGCTTGAGGATACAGGTTGGAACCTCCTCCCCCGCTCCCCATCTGCAGGGGAGTCACTTCACAGGCGGTGAAGCAGGTCCACAGATGTCTATCTTTCTCTCCCCCTCTTTGTTTTCCCCTTCTCCCTTGGCTTCTCTCTGTCCTATCCAACAATGACATCAATAACAACAATAATAACTACAACAATAAAACAACATGGGCAATAAAAGGGAATAAATAAATATTAAAAAACAGTCCTCTAGTTCCAGATATAACTTTATAAGCCAAATACTTCACAGTTAATTCAGTTGAAAATACTGTGTATAAGCCATCTTCAGAACATACAGTACAAATCGAGACTTTACCAGCAGTCTTACAGATTCTTGGCTTGTGGCAAGTTGACTGTAACATACCTGTGTTCCGAGTTTCCCTTTCATGGGTCATTTGGTAGTTTGCAAGTGTTGGTCCAGAAGTCAAAAGGAAGTAAACTGAGTACAAAAGAGAGATACAAAGTACTGAAAACAAAGACACTTGATTGCTGGGGGCCTAGTAGGAAATCAGTTAAGTCATTTGCAGTTAATTCATATGCATTTTTGTTACTAGATTATCTCTAACATCAGCATGTCCCTTTTTGGTACTGAGTTGGTGATGGTATAAAAAGTGTGTGCATTGGGGTGTGTGCCCTGCATGCACAGAACCATAAAACAACCCAGGGATAGATTTCTGGGTTCCTGGGTTTGGGACTGGAGAGACAACCTAATGGTGGTGTAAAAAGACATCCATACCTAGGGCGCCAGAGAGTCTCAGGTTCAATGCCCAGCACTACCATTATTAATCAGAGCACATCAGTGAATTGTAAAAATAAACAGAAGAATAAGAGGAGGGGAAAGGAGGAGAAGGAGAGTTGAGAAGAAGGAAAAGAAAAAGAAAAAAGAGAAAGTGAGAAAAAAGAGAGAGAAATACCAAATAATTGAAATAAAATAAATTTCTAGGATGTGTTCAAGGTGAATCACAGTTGACAGGAATCACTCTGAATGGTGATCTGACACCTATTAGAATGAGGGATATTATGCACCAGTCAGAAACATGATGCATTCAAGGATAGAATGATCCTCACTTATCCTAACAGCACTGCTGTGAAGGATGCCAGACTGCAGGGCGGGTGGGAGCTGTTGGCTGCCTTTCACATTCTGCTGAGTCTTCAGGAAGCCAGGGCATTGTGGTTATGCTGGGGATGTTCAGTGAGCAGTGGCATTTCCACTTGCCAGGGATGTAAATACATAAGATCAGATCAAAACACTGGAGCCACAAATTAAATGCCTCATCCTCTCATCTGGGAAGACTTTGAACAGCAGGAAATTCTTGCCTACTTGCTGCCTTGGCCTGTGTATCCTGCTGTTTCTTTTTCTTCTCCTCCTCCTCCCTCTTCCTCCCTCTCCCTCTCCCTCTCCCAACCCTCTCTTTTCCTTCTTCTTCTTTCCTATTAATCTTCTTTCAAATACTTTCTGGAAGATAAATAGAGTCCTATGCACTCACCTCCCTCTTTTCCTAGAACTAAACAGTGGCACTAGCTGACATTCTGATACTTTTAAGTGATTCTGACTTGGATGGCAGACACTGCATTTTTGTGAACAATTTTTGTGCTCTGCCAAGAAAAATATATGATGCGCCAGTGAAATGTTGAACTGAATCAGGAGAACTCTGTGGGTCGCTAATATCTATATGGTGAGTTGTGTATTGGAACATTTTAAAATATAGGACAGAATTTTAAAATCAGGGAAGACTTGCCACTTTTCATAATGGAGCAGGATAAGAAACAAATGGGGTGCAGTGGTTAAGCTCACACACTAACAAACACAAGGATCCAGGTTCAAACCCTGGCTCCCCACCTGCAGGGGGGACACTTCACTAGCAGTGAAGCAGGTCTGCAGGTGTCTCTCTTTCTCTCCCTCCATTTCCTCTCCCTTCTCAATTTCTCTCTGTGTCTTACCCACTTAAAAAAAAGTAGAAGAAAAATAAAAGGGGGAAAAATGGCCTCCAGGAGCAGTAGATTCGCAGTGCAGGCACTGAGCCCCAGAAGTAACCCTGGAGGCAACGAGTAAATAAATAAATATAAATGTAAATACAAATAAAATCCTTTTGTCACAATTATTGGTAAGGCTTTACTCTCATCTCCCTCTCTTCCTGTTGTGACAGAGCCTGTGAGCAGGACTTTGAGACTTAATGAAAATATATAGGGCTGATGCTGAACTGTGAAAATGTAGTTACCATAGGACTGAATCAGGCTCACAGACTTATGTAAACCAAGTTATTTAACTTCAAGATGGCAGGAAGTCTGTCCCCCTTTTTCTTCCCCCTGGCTTCTTCTCTTCCTGCATTCCTACAGGCTGTGGCCCTGCTATGGCCCCTCCTCCCGGGACTTGTGCACATAAAGCTGGACTTTATTAACTACCTTAATGTCATGGGCCTATTTTTTTACCTCTGTCGATCATTGCTTATTTTTCTGTGCCTAAAATCTACGGTTCCATACTGCTGTCATGCCATATGACAAACTGTAATTGTCTTGAATTGCGCTCCCAAGAAGTCTTATATTTTTCTAACTACAATATCTTCCCTTTTGCCCCTTTCGTGAATAAACCTCCCCTATGTGTCTAGTGCCTATTACACATCAGTTATTTTGTTAAGTCCTCAGAATACAAGTATTAGTCAATTAGTAATCCATACACTCAGGTATGAGTTTATAATTGATGTGGCAAAGATCATTCAACCACTGTCTGCTTCTTTGTTTTCAGCATTCTTGGGCTGACGTCTGAAATCTTCAGGTGCCAAGTCTTTCATATAATTTTGCTCGTTTTAACATAACTATGGGATACAGAGAGGGATCTGGAAAAAATTCAATAGGATCACCCTGAGTTGAAGAGAAAGGTGTATTTGTCAGAGAAACTTCCTAGTAAAGGTTGTATTTATGCCAAGTGGAAAGACATGAGATGGATGGGGCAGTGTGGTGGACCTGTGATGCACACATTACAGTGCTCAGGGACCAAAGTTCAAGACCCCTCCGGTCCCCAGCTGTACTGTAAAGGGGACACTTCACAAGCAGTGAAGCAGTGCTACATGTCTCTCCTTCTCTCTCTCTCTCCCCCTTTCCTTCTCAACTTTTCTCTGTCTCTATCTAAAGTAACTAACTAACTCAATAAGCAATATTTTAAAAAGAGACCAGAAATGAATGGAAAAGGATGAGGAAATATTGCATGTGTAATAATACCATCATTTTAGTTAGAAACTATAACTTTCCTGTTTAGTAACCTGAAGTCTTTTATTTTTCCATATTAATTTTCTAGCTTTAACAGAGGAACTATTAAAAGAACTAGAATTATAGAGGCCAGGTGGTGGGGTCCCTGGTTGAGTGCCCACATGCAGGGTTCCAGGACCTGGGTTCAAGCCTCTGGTCTCCTCTTGTAGGGAGAAAGCATCAGAAGTGGTGAAGCAGGTCTGCAGGTATCTGTCTCTCTCCTTCTCTATCCCCCTCTCAATTTCTCTCTGTCCTTTCAAATATGAAATAAATAAATAAATATGAAAAGTAAAAATTAAAAAAGAATTAGAATTATGAGTAGCCATATAACTATTTAAAATGTGATGCAAGAGCTCAAGTTGAGTGCATGTGTTGTGATTTGATTTTTGATTTTTAAACTGGTTTTATTTTTTGTAAGAGAAATAGGGAGAGTGAGAACAAAGGAGAGAGCAAAGCTCCACTCTCCCATGGAAGTTGCCATTTTGTGGTACCTGGGATAGAATCCAGAAGGTCAAACTTGTGAAGGACAGACTACCACTGAGACGCCTCTTCAGCCTGGCAAGTAGGTTTATTTATTACCTAGAGGTAATAAATACAACATATGTAAACATCATATAAACTCTGGGCTATCTGTATAACAGGAATGCAGATTAATAGTGTAGTAGTAGCATAACCAATCTGCATTCAGTCTGACGAAGAATAAATACACTTGCAGCCAATGACCCTCAAGACTCGCAGTGAAGTATATCTAATTAGGTATTGAAATGATAGAAAATAATGAATGGAGTCATAATTCAAAAACAATAGATAATGGACTCATGGAAAACAAGCAGCAGGAGACCACAACTAATAAATCATGCTCTACTAACTTCATAAGACTACCGAAATAAAATAACAAAGACGGAATACTGCTAGCATCGCTTAGGGGAAGGTAAAGAGAGAGACATCTGTCATAGTGCTTCACTACTCATGAAGCTTTCCTGCAGATAGGGACCAGGAATTTGAACCCAGGTTCTCGTGCATTTTGACATGGGCACTCAACCAGGTGTGCCACAGCCTAACCCCTAACTTTAAATTTCTTTCATCTTCTTAGAACCTCAGACATGAAAGTCTTTTGCATAACCATTAAGCTATCTCCCAGCTCAATTTTCTTTTTTTTTAAATTTCTTTATTGGGGAATTATTGCTTTACATTTGACAATAAATACAATAGTTTGTACATGCATAACATTTCCCATACAACCCCCACTAGGTCCTCTTTTTGGACCTGTATCCCCCCCACCCCCCCCCACACACACACCTACCCCTGAATCTTTTAGTTTGATGCAATACGCCAATTCCAGTTCAGGTTCTACTTGCGTTTTCTCTTCTGATCTTGTTTTTCAACCAGCCCAATTGTCATCTTACAGAGATGCTCTTTAAACAGCAGGTAGCATTTTACTCTCTGCCTCCACCTCCTAGCCCAATTTCTTTCCTGGTGGATTTACCTACCAAGGGCATTTCATGCAGATAAAGCTGTATGATGCTGGACTTTTCCGGGTGGCTTCTTTCACTTAGCACAATGTTTCCAAGGTCCTCTCACATTGTAGTGGGTACATTTCCTTGCTTCCTATTGTTCAATAGAATTCCACTGAAGCTCACATACCATATTTGATTTACCCATTTATCAACGTGATGTTCATTGTGATTGTTTTCACTTTGAGCTTATTAAGAATAAAATTGCTGGGAGTCGAGCTGTAGCGCAGTGGGATAAGCGCAGGTGGCACAAAACACAAGGACCGGCATAAGGATCCCGGTTCGAACCCCGGCTCCCCACCTGCAGGGGAGCCGCTTTACAGGCGGTGAAGCAGGTCTGCAGGTGTCTATCTTTCTCTCCTCCTCTCTGTCTTCCCCTCCTCTCTCCATTTCTCTCTGTCCTATCCACCAACGACAACAACAATAATAACTACAACAATAAAACAACAAGGGCAACAAAAGGGAATAAATAAATAAAATAAATATTTAAAAAATATATATATATAAAAAAGAATAAAATTGCTTTGAACACAAATGTGCAATTTTTGAACATATGTTTCACTGGATTGAATATCTGCATAGAAGTGCAATTTCTGAATCATTTGTTAAATCCAAGTTCAATAGTTTTAGGTAAAGTAGCCATCTTTCTTTTTTTTATTATTTTATTTTATTTATTTAAGAAAGGAGACATTAACAAAACCGTAGGATAAGAGGAGTACAGCTCTACACAATTCCCACCACCCAATCTCCATATCCCATCCCCATTCTCTATCCCTCTGGGAGCATGGACCCAGAGTCGTTGTGGGTTGCAGAAGGTGGAAGGTCTGGCTTCTGTAATTGCTTCCCTGCTGAACATGGGTGTTGACTGGTTGATCCAGACTCCTTGTCTCTTTCCGTAGTAGGGTGGGTCTATGGGAACTGAAGACCCCACCAAAGTAGCCATCTTTCAGAAGGCTGTGACATTTTACAATTTCATCAGGTGTAACAAGGTGTGAGTGCTTCACCACTTGTGAAGTTTCCCCTGCAGGTGGGGACCAGGGGCTTAAACCTGGGTCCTTGTGCATTGTAATGTGTGTGCTTACTTAACCAGGTGCGCCACCACCTGGCCCCGCATTTTTTCTTTAAGTATAAAATTTCTTAGCTTTTAAAACTAATTTACTGGCAACTACTTTAATATTCAGTAGCATTGACACGGGATTGCAAACATGTTCAGGTGGTTAGTTTAAGAAAGAGAGAAAGAAAGAAAGAAAGAAAGAGAGAGAGAATTCACAGTATTCTCTGTTCAAAATATATTAATTAACGTATGTCATCTGCTTTGCGCTTGACATTAAACTCTGCATGCCGAACATATACATTAATTTAATCTGTGCCATTACACTGTGAAGCATAATTTGCCAAAAGAGACATAAAGTGATCTTTTCTGATTAAAATGACAAGAACAAGGGCAACATGTTCCCTTGTATTCCTTCATTTCAATTAAAGCTTTGTCTACCTTTTCATCTGCTATTGTCCAGATTCTCTCTGTTTCCCGTGGTATTACAATTTTTTTGTGTTAGTTTATGTTAGATCTTGGCTTTCATGTCTTATTAGGTTTCACTGTTGAGTGGAAAACTGAATCTCTTTGTAGCACCTATTAATGGATCAGTCTCAACATACTGGCTGGGTTGCATTGGATCGACCTTCCCGTGGTGCATCCCGTGAGTACCCATTCATTGGGGAAACGGAGGATCCTTCCTAGCCGACTGAATCCACATGGATCCCAGCCACTTTCAAAGCCAGCAACAAGCAGCTCCTGACAGCTTTCAACCTGACGCTGTTGATTGGCTACGGAAGAAGGGCAAACGCTAGAAGAAGAAGAACATACTGGCTTTTTATAGGGAGTCACTATCCCTTATGCCAAGCAATCATCCTTATGCCATAGTTTCTTTCTGTCCCTCTCTCTCTCCCTTTCTTTCTCTCCCCACTATTTTTCTTCCTTGCTTCCTGTCTTTCTTTCATTCTTTCTTTCTTTGGTCGTTCCTTTTTTCTTGTGTTACTCTTTTGTTTCTTCCTTTTGAATAGAGACAGAGAGTAATTGAGAGGGGAGGAAGAAAGAGAGAGACACAACAATGATCAGCACTCAGGAAGCATCCCCCTACAAATGGGTATCAGGATCTAAAACCTGGGTCCTTGTGCACTGTGATGTGAGCTCTCTACCAGGTGCGCCACTGCCTACTCCCTTGTTTCATTGCGTTGTTTGGTCTGTTTGATTTTTACCGCCAGCTGGATTGCTCAAGCTTGCCCACATGATTCCACTATTCCTCCTTTTTTTTTTTCTTTTTCTTTTTTTATAGAGAGTGAGAGAGAGACAGGGGAAGATAAAAAGAGAGAGAAAGAGGTGGGGAGCAGGCAGTAGTGCAGCAGGTTAAGCACTCATGGTGCAAAGCGCCAAGGACGGGCGTAAGGATCTTGGTCCAGCCTCTGGCTCCCCACCTGCAGGGGGGTCACTTCACTTCACAGGCAGTGGTCTGTCTTTCTCTCTCCCTCTCTGTCTTTCCCTCACCTCTCTATTTCTCTCTGTCCTATACAACAATAACAACAACAATAATAAAAACAACAACGATAAACAACAAGGGCAATTCTAGCAACTATGTAATTCAACGAAATTGAAGGACAGTAAGAAATTTCACGTTGGAATCTGGACTTTTCAGCTCCTGTTGACAACTAGAAGGGTTGACAGCTTGTTGCATTCCCTTATGAGCACATTCGGCTGGGGTTGCCTAGCTTCCCCACCTCTGATTGGGTGTCTGCTTTCATTCCCTCTCAAGCTCACACTCTCTTGAGATGAGTATATACATATTTATACTTGGCTTCCTTTATGTTACCTGTCTATTCCCCAATAGAAATTTGGACCACAACTATTTTTGTGGCGGTGGTGCCAAAAATAACAGGGACATCTGGTCACGAAAATTAAACTATCAGGTTTATTTACTTGCATTTGAATTTTATCGTCTTCACACATGTTTGGTGGCATTATGTGAAGTGCTTGAATCTGTGGTTCCCTTAGCTGAGTGTCTGAGTAATATTTCTCTGTTACCTCTCACAATATTATTATTATTATTATTATTATTATTATTATTATTATTATTAAAGACTGCAAGTTACATTGAGTCTTATCTACCTATTTTCGAGGGCAGATGCAAAGCATCGGCTGTGCTTCATCTTGAAACGTACAGAAAATTTCAGGAATATAAGCTGTATCCATATGTTAACCTACATATGTCAACTAGGAAGAATATGTATCATGGATCCAAATTTCAAAGTTACTTGGAAGACCCTGTCATCAGCTCCTACACCATGTGTCTCCATTTCTAAACTGTCTTAATAGTGGTTTCAGATGTGAACTCGGAGAAGACAGTGTTCATTTCATTTTGTTTAGTGCTTAAAATAGAAATGACTTTTTATGTATTTATATTTAATTATTGGCTTCCCAGGTCCTACAGATTTCTCCACTGTGCTAGCTAGAATGTGTTCTGTCTCCAGTGATAGAAACAGAAACTTCAAAAGCCTAAACAAACAGATTTAGTATTATTATTTTACATTGTAAGAACTATGTAGCTTGTTTTTGTTGGCACTGACACAGAGATCTGATATTATCAGTACTTTCATATTTATCATTTTCATATGCTTAATATAGCCAAGGATTATTTATATGACTCTAGCCTTCTGCCTACGTTCAAAGCAGTATAAGGGGACATGGAGAGAGATGGCATTCATTGAATTTGTTTTCATTATCAAGAAAAGCGAAGAGCATCCCCTATAAATCCATTGACATTTTTGCCATATGTCTCATTACCTAGAAAGATTTCAGATGGCCACTTTGAGTCTAAATTGAGTTTAGACTGAAATATTTAAAAGAGATGGTCAGTGGAAAAGAGAGAGAAATGAACATTAGCTCGCCAACTGCTTGTATATGGCCGCAAACCATATGGGTATGATAGAGAAATACTATGTCCTACCAGAGGACTGACAAGAACTGAATACTAAATTACCCAGTTATTCCTGCAAATCAGATATCCCCAGTGCAAACTTCTGACTGGATATTTGCTGAAGAGCAGGACAAAAATAAAATAGAATGATAGCATTGAAATTCTAGGACAAGCACAGCAAAAATAGAACAGCAATTACTGAAGACAGTGGGGTTATCCAATGTCTGTCAGTAATCGACATCATCATAACCAGACTGCTTCCTAACAGAGGTCTGGCTTTGTCTGATCCCTTCTCTATGTTTGCTAATGTGGTCTCCTTTGACAGTAGTTGAATTAACAACATTTTATTTTTGTAAGACACCTATCTGCCCCATGTACTCAGGAAAGTATGATAGGAATTTGCAGAATTAGATGGTGTCAGGTGAAGCTGTTCGGAGGCAGAAGGAGGATCTTTAAATTATTGTGTAATGTCAGTTGAGGAGCCAGGTAGTAGAACACACACACTGACACACTGCAGTGTATGAAAACCCAGGATCCAGTCTCTGTTCCCTACCTATAGAAAGGAATCTTCATGATAGGTGAAACAGTACCGCAGAGCTGTCTTTCTGTCTTTCTATCTACTATCTGTCCATCTTCCCCTTCCCTCTTAATTTCTCTCTGTCTCTATCCAAGATACTTATATAAATAAATAGATGAAATATTATAAAATAAAGTCAGTTAAAGATAAAGGTAGAGTAAACATTGATGAGAATTAAGGGGTGGATGTCCTTATTTTTAGTAACCCATGGTAAGCTATGGAAAAGGATTAAACAATTATATTATTGTTATTGGCCACCTTGAAGACAATGTTCAGTAAAACCATCATTTAGAGAACCAATGAGAAATAAAATTCCAGAATGTATAGTAGAATTACTATTCTGAAATTTGAAAAAAACATGATATTATTTTCTTTATGGGAATGGGGGTTATGTAATTGGATATTATTTCACTTAGCGAAGTAAATGGGAGGTGGAAGAAAACTGCCTTATGGTTTCTCGCATATGTGGGCTACAGAGAATTCAAACACACACAAGTCCCTAAGACTTAGTGGAAACTGGTAATGATCAGAGAGAGGGGAGAGAGAGTTTTGGTGGCACACGTGGCATGGCACTCTATCCCTGTAATTTTATAATCTTGTGAACCATTGTTAAAACATTAGTACATTCTTTTACTTCACGGTGAAGTGACTTACGCCAATGGATTTGATGAAACTGAACAAAAAGACTCCTATACTAAGATCTTTGTTCCTGTTATAATGAAAAACAGGAAGGCAGAAAGTTCATAAACATTCTTTGAAAGATTGTCAATCTTGGGAGTCTGGTGGTAGCGCAGGGGGTTAAGCGCATGTGGCACAAAGCGCAAGGACTGGTTAGGATCCCGGTTCAAGCCCCCTGCTCCCCACCTGTATGGGAGTCACTTCACAGGTGGTGAAGTAGCTCTGCAGGTGTTTCTCAGTCTCTATCTCATCCTTCTCTCTCAATTTCTCTCTGTCTCTATCCAATAACAAAGAAAAAAAAAGAAAAAATTTTAAAAATGAATGTCAATCTTACACTGAATAAGATTCAAAACCCAGGGACGAAATTTGCTTCTGTGGCCGTGCACACCAAGCTAACAACGTCTGAGAATCCACAGCTCCACTTCCCAGATGATACTGTTTTCCTCTCTACCTCCCCCTTTCCTCACAGTTTTTCCTCTGATATTCAATCAAATAAATAAGTAAACAACAGTAAAAGAAACAGAAGAAAATTAAGCCTTGCCTATAAATCCCAGGTTAGACGTTATATCAATCTCTGGAACTCTATAATGATATCCAGGTAAATATCGATCCAGTTACGGAATTAAAAGAAATTTGTATTTTTACTGTGACATCTCGCCATTGACAATGTAAGTAAGCGAATGATATATTAATAAAGTGAACAGTAAGCACAACGAGAGTCTTTCAGTAGTAATATTTCATCTTTCTGAGACTGGTTTATTTTCCATCTCAACTGACACAAATATAAAATGCTTTTCTTTAGCTGAGTATTTACATTGATTTTTGCCTTATGATTCATGAATTTTCTCTGTGACTTTATTCTCCTCACCAACACTACAAATAAGACAGGACCCATCCATTCTCTAGAGAAGTTTCAATTTTCTTGATGGATCAACTCAGTTTTTGACCAGAATACCAACAGTAATACTTTTTTCTTTGTCTCTTTTGACAAACAATTGTATTAGCCCTACAAAGGGGAAAAAAAAAAAAAAAACTCATTCATCCATATTGTTCTTTTTCCAAAACCAGCGATGAAGATTTTATGTTCATTGTTGACTCACTACGCATCTCAAATACCCTTTTATTATCTTGAAAAAATAATAAATAAAGACAATGATATTCATTCATGAACTATACACCCTGGAAACAGATAGCATAGATGCTGGGGTAAGATCTGAATTAGCTAGACGTTTTGAGACTGCCTAATGTTTACTTTTTCAATACATCTAATTAACCTTGTAAATATTACATTCCAGTCGATTCAAGGAAACTCATTTAGATGCATGGAAAAAAAATTCATTGCCACAGTGAAATCATGAGTATTTCACATTTTCACCTCTATAGCAGTTTATTTTTTTTCTCCTCAGAATAAAATAAGGACAAAGCTGCATATTCAGATCCACTTGAAAGTTTTCCAATACTTCTTCCTTTTCCTTTTTGTGTCTTTCACTTTTATCGCCCCACTACTCATCCACCCCATGCAAGTGAGAAATGGAGATAAAGTCATGAGAGACAAGTTCTCTTCAAACTCTTAGTCATAACCATAATGAAAACACAGTATTCAGTCTTTTGACTTTCCTGTAATCCAAGTCCATCTCATTAAGTTTTATCCCTCTATTTCTAGTCAAGGAAGAAATGGCCAATGTTTATAGAATGAAGGATCATTTTTTAAGAAAGGGTTACAGAGAGCTGGCTTGGCTCTGATATATATATATATATATTTAGAGTTTTAATCTGGAACTTCATGTATGTGAGTCCTGTTCTCTGCTTCTGACATATCTCTCCTGGGTCCCCCAAATATATTTTAATGCAAAACTGATTTCTTCAATACATTATTTTTCAACATAGAATAGACATATTATTACAAACTCTAAGGAAGCAGGACTCGTAATAGGGTACATTCTAAACAGGCCCTTGAAGAAGGAAATGACTATTTGGAAAAAAAAAATTCCTGAGCTGGGTGGTGGCACACCTGGTTGAGTGCACATGCTATAATGTACAAAGACCCAGGTTCGAGTCCCTGCTCCCCACATTCAAGGGAAAGCTTTTCAAGGTGAAGCAGGGCTGCAGGTGTCTCTCTGTCTCTCTCTTTCCCTATCTTCCCCTACTTTCTCAATTTCTGGCTGTCTCTATCTAATAAATAAGGCTAATAAAAAATTTTTTTAAATAAAAAATTTCCTCATGTGTGTTGTACACCTTAAAGTTCAATTCCTTTTACAGTTAAATTTCCGATAATAATATGATATTCCTGGTTTGTTATTTCTTTTTAATCATATTTATTTATCTCTTTTTGTTGCCCTTATTTTTTTATTATTGTAGTTATTATTGTTATTGTTGTTGATGTTGGATAGGACAGAGAGAAATGGAGAGAGGAGGGGAAACAGAGAGGAGGAGCGAAAGACAGACACCTGCAGACCTGCTTCACTGCCTGTGAAGCGACTCCCCTGCAGGTGAGAAGCCGGGGGCTTGAACCGGAATCCTTACACTGGTCTGCTTAACCACACCTGATCCTTGATCTGTTATTTCTTGAACTTCAGATTATAAAAAAAAGGAAATAAAACTTCCTATAAATTATAGAGGTCAACACACAAATAATAAAAAATCCATCTTAAAAGTAACTCAATTTCTTTAAGCATAAAGAATAGATAAAAAAGTTACTCTGTATGTGCTTTAACATTCTGGAATACCTGATAACAGCTACATGACCAACTCAGTTGCATCTGTGAAAAGGTGTCATCCCCATGGCCAACGAACCTAAAAAAAAGTTTATGACTATGGACAGGACTGGAATTTCAGTGCTTCATTAATGTTGCATATACTGATACTACTTATCAAATCAAGCATATCTGGACTGAAACACAAGTTTACTTCAATAGAAGACATTTTAGGGGGCTAGGTGGGAGCGCACCTGGTTGAGCACACACGTTACAATGCACAAGGACCCAGGTTCAAGCCCCTGGTCCCCATCTGCATGGGGAAAGCTTCACAAGCTGCAGGCGTATCTGTCTCTCGCTGTCTGTATCACACCCTTTCCTCTTGATTTTTTCTGGCGGTCTCTATCCAATAAATAAATAAAGACAAATCTATTTTTTTTAAAAAGAATACGTTTTAGGACTGTCAAATATATTATCACTCGACAGGTATACTGCTTTGCCATGTGTGCGGCATCATCTAAGTTCATTTCCCACGTCTACGCTCGACCGGACCTGCCAATCTACGCGGATATCTTCGCCCACCCTGTCCAACGCTTGACGTCTCGTCACCCAATCTGGTCCCCTATGCCTACACTGAACTTCTCTGTTCCAGACTCTTGGAAACAGAGCTGGCAGTCAGCTGAGGTCAAGAACAAACACCTCATCACAGACCCCTGCAAGCATCAAGCCGGCTTTGACCTAGCACGTTATGATCGGGCCCTCCTCAATCGCTATTGAACAGGCCATGGCCGGTGTGCCACTATGTACCATCGCTGGGGAGCCAGAGATGACCCGAACTGCCCCTGCGGCTCCAGACAGACTATGACCCACATAGTCAACGACTGCCACCTCTCCAGATTCCAAGGAGGTCTCGAAACTTGACATCAGGCTCAACCTGACGCTGTTGACTGGCTACGGAAGAAGGGCAAACGCTAGAAGAAGAATGTGTGCTACCCCTCAAGAATTGAAGAAAGTTTTGGTCTTGTGTTCTCTTTCTCTCTCTCTCTCTTAACCTAAAACGAATTAAAAAGAGATAGTTACAAAATCAATCATAAGTGAAGGTAAATAGCCCCTGTTTACACTATGTAGAACATGGGACAATATTTCCATGGGTAAATTGCAGAATTCTGCACATAGATGTATATATGTAAGCAGAAGGGTGTGTTTAAGGAGGATTTAATATATCTTTATATAGATACAAATATATACCAATAGAAACGGAGAAATCAAGAGTGAAGGGGAAGATAGAGGCACACAGATAGAGAGACACCTTCAGCTTGCTCCACCACTCACAAACGTGTTCCCTGGGCGAGGGGAACCAGTACCTTGAATCCACACGCTTGTGCATTGACACGTGTCTTCTCAACCAAGTGCATCACTGTCTGACCCTCAAGATGACTTTTTCTATTTGTTATTTCATAATGATGTTTATGCTACTATTGTATTTGCTTTTGGTTAGATGATTTTGTCACTATTTAACTGACAGTAGAGACTATTAACCTCTTGATGAATCTACACTTTAATCCAAAAAGCAAACAGCATTTTTCTTTCTTTCTTTCTTTTTTCTTTTTCTTTCTTTCTTTCTCCCCCACCCCCCAATTTCCAGTCAGAACCGACTACATGAAAGAAATGTTTCTCAGAACCAGAGGTGTCTCTTACAGGCCTTCAAAAACAGACAAAAGGAAAGAATAGACAATATAAAGTTCTTCTTCTAGTGTTTTGCCCTTCTTCCGTAGCCAGTCAACAGCGTCAGGTTGAGCCTGATGTCTGCTTGTTGCTGGCTTTGAAAGTGACTGGGATCCATGTGGATTCAGTCGGCTAGGAAGGATCGTCAGTTTCCCCAATAAATGGGTACTCACGGGATGCACCACGAGAAGGTCGATCCAATGCATCCCACAATATAAAGTGAACGAATGGAATCTGGTAGATAATTCTGTTGATAGAACACATGCTTTGTACTTAAAGACCAGGGCCAAGCCCTGGGAACACATGAGAACACAAAACGGCACAAGGACGTGTCGTGGATTGTGGAATTGTACTGTGGCGTTTCTTCTTCTGTCTGTCTGTCTTGACTTCCTTTCTTGCCACGCTCCTAAAATAATCAGCTCACCTCAGAGGCATGCCACAGTGAGGTCCTGGCTTCATTCCCTGATGCCCCAAGCACTTACATTAAAGATTAAGAATCAAAATAAAATTGAAAGCATCCAACATCTCTCTCCTAGTTATGAAGGCAAGCACTCTATCCTTCAAAATTTAGACAAAAAAAAATCTTTCTAATTGAGAGACTTCATCTTTTTAGTCTCTTCATATTCTTTCCCTCAGTGTTTTTTTTCTAAGGCAAAAAACTAGTAAGCACATGCAATAAGCAAACATTATATTCTGCAGATACAGTATTACACATACAGCCATTTATATGATAATTTCCTTTACTTGATTGCAATGTCCTCTTTAAAAATGCAAGTTGTATGATTACTGTCAAAAAAGTGTCCTCTGTGTGTAACAAGGGGAAAAAGAAGCATAAAAGTGTTGTACATTTTGAAGAAAAACGGGTTTACATATGCAAAAAAAAGTTTACGATGTTCAACAAGTCCATTGTGCATGAAAAACACACTAGGCTGAAAATCCTTGGTTAGATTTTTCTAGGTAGTTGTGATCACTCTTCAAAGCCTGACCCAAACTTCTCTAAAGAGTCATGAAAGACAAAATGTTTCCCCCTCTGGCAGATCACCTAAATTACATTAGTTTGGGCAAAAATCATGCCATAAATTATAAAATTGAGAATTCACATTTGCAGGGGGCCGGGTGGTGGTCCACTTATCAAATGCATATTACCACATAAAAACACTTGAGTTGAAGCCCTTGCTCCCACCAAGGAAGAAGCTTCATGAGTGGTGAAGCAGGGCAGCAAGTGTCCCTCTTCCTCTCTTCTTATCTGTCTCACTCTCCTCCATCAAATTATTTCTGTTCTATCATATAAAAGGAAAAAAAAAAAAAAAAGGAAAGCTTGGTCACTGGGAGCAGTGAATTCATTATGCATAATTGATTCATTATGCATTAGTGGCTATCTTTATCCAATAAATAAAGATACTAAAAATACCTGATTCTATTTTTTAATTTATATTTTATTTTACATTTATAGAGATGGGGAGAAGTTGATTGGGGAGGAGGAAATAATGAAGGATAGAGAAGGATACCTACAGCCCTGCTTCATCATTTGAGAAACCTTCCCTCTTCAGGTGGTGACTTCCGGGCTTGAACCCTGGTACTTGCATAGGGTAACTGTGTGCTCAAGCAGGTGAGCTTCTGCCCAGCCCCGATTCTGTATTTCAAAGGTTTTGAGTGTGTCTGAGAGAGAGAGAGAGAGAGAGAGAGAGAGAGAGAGAGAGAGACAGCAGAGAAAGGCAACTCTGGCATGTGAGATACTGGGGCTTGAACCTGGGATTTCATATATGCTAGTCTAGGCTTTTTTTCCTCTGGACCTACCTAGCTGTCACCTGATTTTGGAGAGCTAACCACATCTGGATCAGACAAATGACTGGGTGTGTGTCTCAGTCACTCAAACACAAAAAAGCTAATTTAGTCATTTGCCTAATTCACAAAACAGCTAGGGAGCATTGTATAAATGAGTTGTGAGAACTGATGCATTATGTAAATGTATACTACAGAAATTTTTACAAATGACTATTTTTCATGCATAAAATTGAGAAGATTCAGCAAAGGTATAATGACAAATGTTGTTTTTGAAATCCAGTCTGGAATCTATTATGTAACAGTTAAATAATCATAGGAAAGAGACTTGAACTCGATGAAATGGATCCCCCCCACCGCTTTTGAAATGGTGATAGCTAGTAATATGGAGTGACTGTGGAAATGAAAGATTGCATTAAAATAATTGGCCATATTGGAGACACTAAACAAATCATGACTAGCATTATTGTTTGATGAGTCAGGAAGCCGTCTCCAAATCAAATGCAGAATTTATGTGTCCTCAGCCATTGTCTATATAAAATCAAAATTAGTCAGGATGGACTCTGTTTTAATTGTTACATAGTCCTAGTGCAGGAGGTATGGTCTTCCCTTTAGACCTGCCTGTTTCCAACTTTCCCAGAGACTGTCATTATTATTATTATTTCTTTTAATTTTTTGATAGAGATAGAGAGACAGAGACAGAGAGGGAGAGAGGGAGAGAGACAGAGAAAGACAGGCACCTGCAGCACTGTTCCCCTTCTCACGAACCTTTTCCTCTTCAGATGGGGACCCCGTGAGTTCCACAGCCTTGTGCTTGGCAGTGTGTGCACTCTAGTGGGTATGTAACTACAGGCAGGTATCATCACGGGCACACTGGAATCTCCTCTTTGAGGAGTAGCACCTGCAAAACTTTCTTTTTAATATTTGATTGATTCATTATTGGTTAGAGACTGAGAGAAATTGAAAGGGGAGGAGGAGATAGGTTGAGAGACAGAGACACCTACAGCCCTGCTTCACCACTCATGAAGCTTCCTCTCTTCGGGTGGGGACCAGAGGCTTGAACCAGAGTCTCTGTGCAATGTAATGTGAGTGCTTAATCAGATGTGCCATGGCCTAGACCCTTAAACTTTCTCTTTATGGAGAAAGAAAATTATTTCAAGATAGAGAAGAGATATTAGACTACTGATGACTCTCCTCTTTCTCCCTTTTGTCTGAAGCAGTCTTTCAGTGCAGGGTCCATTTCTTTTTTTATTATTTAAGAAAGGAGACATTAACAAAACCATAGGATAGGAGGGGTACAATTCCCACCACCCGATCTCCATATCCCATCCCCTCCCCTGATAACTTTCCCATTCTCTGTCCCTCTGGGAGTATGGACCCAGGGTCCTGGTGGGTTGCAGAAGGTGGAAGCTTCTGTAATTGCTTCCCCGCTGAACATGGGCGTTGACTGGTCGGTCCATACTCCCAGTCTGCCTCTCTCTTTCCCTAGTAGAGTGGGTCTCTGGGGAAGCGGAGCTCCAGGACATATTGGTGGGGTCTTCAGTCCAGGGAAGTCTGGTTGGCATCATGCTGGCATCTGGAACCTGGTGGCTGAAAAGAGAGTTAACATACAAAGGCAAACAAATTGTTGACCAGTCATGGACCTAAAGGCTGAAATAGTGCAGATGAAGTGTTGGAGAGGGGTACTCTCTGCAGACTCTTGTGTACTTCTGCTTTCAGGTATATATTTTTCCCTGGTTTATGGACACATGTGAACATATGCTCTATCTCAGGGGACCTGGTCTATATCTAGGTTTGGGGACTTTATTGGGGGGTGAACCACCTGGAATGGAATAAAAGGATGCTATTCTTTAGCTTCCTGGCTCTCTGGTTGCTTTTCTCTATTTTGATATTTGCCTTGAACCAAAATAAATAACTAACAATCTGACTAACTAAATAAATAAATCCTGGCTAATTAGTGTTTTGTGATCATCATGTATCTATCAGTAGAATTGCCATGCATTATAACATGATTTAAACAATAGAAAACATTTATTTTCACATTTCTTGAAGCAAAATCCAATATGCAAGTCAATTTGATGCCTTGCCTTAGATTACATCCTCATTGTTTCGTATTTGGAGAAAGATTTTGGGATAGAGCTACGAGTCAGAAAAATGACTGTCTGCTTACAAAGGACATTCATACAATTGGAACAGGGTTCCACCCTTCATCACCTCATTTAAGTTTTTTTTTTTTTTTTTTTTGCTTCCAGGATTATGGGTGGGACCCATAATGTTCCTGTGGCCATTTTGAATATTTATTATTATTTGTGTGTAGAACAGAGAGAATTGAGAATGAAAGGGGAAGATAGAGAGGGAGAGAGACAGAGAGACACCTGCAGACCTGCTTCACTGCTTGTGAAACATCCCTCCCCCTCCCACCTTCCCCACAAGTGGGGAGCTAAGGGCTAGAACTGGGATCTTTGTACCAGTTCTTTTGCTTGCTTCGTACTATGTGCCTTTAACCCAATGTACCACCACCCAGGCCCGCTGACCTCATTTAGTCTTCATGATGCCTTAAAACCCTTTATCCAAGACATTTACATAGGGCTTCAAAGTATGAATCAGAGTTGGGGGAGGGCACAAAATTTAGATGGCAGCACACTAGAAATTAATGAACTTCTAAGTCATAAAGTATTCATGTTGAACATGATAATCATATCTACTTGCAGCGGTTGTCCAGAACAAATGAGACAGTGCATTTTAACAAAATCAAAACTGCACAATACACCTAAATTTTCTTTTACATCACAGTCAGTCCAAATCCTTGCGTCTGTCCTCTTGATGGGCGTGTGCCTTTATCCAGATTATGTCTGAGACTCTTTACCCACTTACTGATTTTCTTATAGCTCTCAACTATCCCAGTATCCATCAAAGCTTATATATATATTGATTATATAATCCCACTGCTCCCTGAAGATCCTTATTTTTCTTCTTTCTCCTTTCCTTCCGTCCTTCCTTCCTTCCTTCCTTCCTTCCTTCCTTCCTTTTTCTCTTTTGTTTCTTTCTTGTATGTTTCCTTGATTGAAATGAGAGATAGAGGGAGAGACTGAATGAGAAACAGCCCATAATACTGTCTCACCTCCTGTGAAGCTTCCCTTTGTCTGCTCTTCCCACTGAGGAGTGGACCTGGATCCCAAGTTTTCACAGACGTGTTCACTTTACTTGGGGAGCTGTCTCCCGGACGACACAGAATATTTTCCATCTTGCTTTCTTTGGGGAACAGGAATTTCAATCTCCACCTACCACATAGGTAGGTGGAGACCTATCAGAAAAATCTGGATAAAGAGTGTAGTGAGGCCAACCAAAAATATACATATTAAAAGACAGACAACTATATAGTAGTGCCTCTCCACTAATCTGGCCATACCTTGCTCTTCCATTTAGAACAATTACCTGCTGCATTCACTGGAGCTCTAGGTCAGCATTGTATATTGACAACACAGAGAGAAATGGCCCTGGCTGCCTCAAGATGCTTTTGAACAATTTAAAAAGAAATGGCTTTATTTGTGAAGTAGGTCAGCTCAGCACATACACATACGTGATTTGATTTTTCCACGAACTGTTTTATACAGTGCACGATTAAGCTTTTACGTTTCCCTGCTGATCAGACACCTGTGATGTCTGATCATACATTAATTTCTAATCTTCTGATGAAGACGGACATCATCTCTTTTTTTATCTTCACAAAAGTTCTGTGTGTTCCCAGAGGCACGAGTGTTGAGAAGCACAGATGGGCTAGATAGTCCACATACATTCAGTTCAACATCAGGGGGAGAGGGTGTGAACTGCAGATTAAGTGGTCTGGCGTCAGGGACCACACTAAGCCATGTCACTTCAAGTGGGGGGAAAAGGTCAGTAACCACACTGCTGTCACACCTTGACCACCTATCCTCAGGGGTCTGCCCCTGAAGAATGAATGGCCAAGACAACTTTTTGTTAGTTTGGTTGGTGGGTTTGCAGAAAAAACATAGCATCTGCTCAAAACGGCCTTTGCCAGCACCATCATCATCAGCTGGTTTCTGCTGGAAGAATTAATTCTGACCGGAAGCAGCAGACTACAAAATCTTTTCCCCAATCCTTGCATCTTGGTGCTATGTTAAGATGTAATTTAATTCAGAGCAAGTTATATAATGATTCCACCTCTCTCTCTCTATATATATATATATATATATATATATATATATATAGAGAGAGAGAGAGAGAGAGAGAAGAGAGAGAGAGACAGAGACAGAGAGAGGAGGTTAATAGCTGTATTTTGACCTTAAACTTACACCATGTAAGCAAAATTCAGAAGTGGTTCTTAATTATTTATTTTTTGCATTCAGAGGGAAGATATGTTCTCTTCCTCTAAGCTCTTGGAAAGTGTGGTTGCTGAAAAGGCCATGGGTTCACCAGGGAGGGGACTAGTCTGCTTGGGAAGTGACCTTAACATACTGAGAATATGAGAAGTGCTAGTTCATAGAATTGAAGCCAAGTAGAGAAGAGGAGAAAGGAGAAACCGGAGAGAAATGGCATCTCGTCTTTCAATTCTGTTCCACTGGTCTATGTGCCTATTTTTGTTCTCAAGTCAGGCCAAATGATATTGCATCCGCCAATTCCAACCTAATCAATGCAACGAGTACCATCTCCGTATGTTTCACCTCAGACTGTACAGAGACGTCAGGCATGGATTGCCAACCCTTCACCTTCATCACTCGGTGAGAACTTTCTTTTCATGGTAGTCTCTAATTCCATTCCAGGAGGGTCACTTCCTAATAAAGCCTCCAAACCTAGATATAGGCCAGGTTCCGTAAGATAGAGCATATGTCCACATGTATCCATAAATTAGGGCAAGATATATACCTGAGAGCAAAAGTACACAAATAGTCTGCAGTGAGTCAGTATCAAGGTCATAATGAAATAGTGCCTACTTAGACTTAGATACCCTCCTCACCAACTTCCTATTACAGTTCTCTTGATCACTCCGAAGCTAAACTTATCAAAGCAAGGACTGCAAAAGCTGAATAAGGCTAAGAGACAGGCAGACTTTAATGATGACTCTTTAGTCACTATCAGGCCATTCTACCTGCTGGGGTCCTAATCGGGGAGTCCTGAGATTCCCAAACAGACTTGATGGGCCTAGAACTGAAATAAATCCCTCTCTCCATTGTTACTGGTCATTTCTTTCAGGAATAACAAAATATATCCCTTTGTGGGCCCCCATAGGACCTTGCCCTCAACCTGGATCAACAATGGTAGAGAATGTTCCATCTTCCGAAGGGAGGCTGGACAACATACTCTATGCTACATCTGAGGAAGATGGGTTGATATTGGGGCAGCCTGGAACTTTCCTGCTCATGACCACAGAATGTGAGCTCAGATCTACAGGGATGTAGAGGTCACACAGGGTCCTAAGCTAATTATGGGCCCCAGATCACATGAAATTGATGGGGTTTACAGTAATATTTATACCTCTTTCCCATATTAGGGAGCTACTCTCTTCCCTGATCCAGCTTTCTGGTCCTTTTTCCAGCCATGACATCACCTTCCCAGACAATAATTAGGATCCACTTGCATATCAGATTTCAGGCTCAGGCAAATAAAATAAAATAAAAACAACAACACCGGTATAGCTACAGGTCCTTTGAAATATAACTAAAATATGCCTACTAGATATCTACAAAATGGAGGACGCCCCCAACATTTCATCTGCACTATTCCAGCCTTTGCACTATTTCCAGTCAATGATTGTTCAACAGTTTGTTTGGCTTTGTATGAATCTCTTTTCAGCCACCAGCTTCCGTATGCTAGCAGGATGTGACCAGAATTCCCTGGACAGACAACCCCACCAAGGTACCTTGGAGCTCAGCTTCCCCAGAGCCCCACCCCACTAGAGAAAGAGAGAGACAGGCTGGGAGTATGGATAGACCTGTAAATGTCCATGTTCAGCGGGGAAGCAATTACACAAGCCAAACCTTCCACCATCTACATCCTACAATGATCTTGGGTCCATATTCCCAGAGGGATAAAGAATAGAAAAGCTATCAGTGGAGGGGATGGGATATGGATGTCTGGTGGTGGGAATTGTGCAAAGCTGTACCCCTATTATCCTATGGCTTTTGTCAATGTTTCCTTCTTATAATAAAAAATAGTAAAAAAAAAAAAAAAAGAAAAGAAAGTAAAGGAAAGAAAAAAAAAGAAATGGCATCTCGGTTTGAGCCCCTGGCTCCCCACCTGCAGGGGAGTCCCTTTACAAGCTGTGAAGCAGGTCTGCAGGTGTCTATCTTTCTCTCCCTCTCTAGCTTCCCCTCCTCTCTCCATTTCTCTCTGTCCTATCCAACAATGATGACATCACTAATAATAACTACAACAATAAAACAACAAGGGCAACAAAAATGGAATAAACAAATAAATATTTTAAAAATGAAATGGTATCTCAGTTCAGCCTTTTCAGAGTCAGTCTTATTCACATGCAATTTCTCTGAAATTTGATATTTGCCTTCTCATTAAAGAAAAAAAAAAAATATATATCCAGGTGGTGGTGCACCTGATTAAGAGCACACATTCTAGTGCTAAAGTACCCAGGTTCAAGCCCCTGATCCCCACCTGAGGGGGGGAAGGCTTCATGAGTGGTGAAGTAGAGCTGCGGGTGTCTCTCTATCTCTTTCCCTCTCTGTCTCCTCTGCCCTTCTCAATTTCTTTCTGTCTCTATCCAATAATAAATAAATAAATAATAAAAACTTAAAAAAATACACACACTAGTTAAAGGCAAAAAGAAACAGCCTTTGATTAGGGAACTACATGACATAGAGAGATCCCAGCTGGATGATATTTTAAGTCATTAATACATTGCAGATGCTCACCACGAAAAGACATACCAAAACAGTATATTATAGTAGACAGCGTATGGCTACAACCTTACAGTCTTAGTTAATTTTTAATCTTCATGAGCCAGACTCTCTTATCTTTAAAAATAGGGATTCAGTTCATGGATTTGTATGAAAAGCAGTGAATGATCTCTAAGACTATGTTCTTGAAGAAGTAGTTTAGCATACGTTCGGAGCAAGCGCTCAGGGCTAGACAGTGCTCAAATGTCTCCTCTGGTATTAGCTGTGTGAATTTAGAAGATGTACTCTACCACCCTGGCTCTATAAAATGGAATTGATAATAGTTGAATTATGAGGATTTGATGAGTAAGGGCTTGTAAAAAGATTAGAACTGTGCCTAGATCAGAGTAATGCTATTTTGTAAATATCTGATGAATCATTAATGTTCTGCTTATTAATAAGCTGGCTTTCATTCTATGTCCATAAATAGCATCTCATTTTGCTGTTAGAAATTTCACCTTCAATCTCAAGATACAATCTTATAGATGCAATCAATCCAGATGGATGAATCAATCCTGGTTGACAAGGGGGAGGGGTGCTTCCTGATTTAGACTAACCAGATATGGTCTCTCTGAAGTTTGACTCAGAAGCAGATAACACACAGTCTGTACTGAAATATAGCCATTCTTCTTCAGTTCTCTACAAATCTCTCCATGTGGATTGCCATGTGGATCCTCATGTCTGCTCACTATAGGACATAATTCTTTTTCATTTTTTTAAAGTTTGTGATGAGTAGTAGTAGTTCATCAGATTATCAGATTACACTATATTGTTCTACACCACACCCACTACGGAGGTTCTTCACCTCCTCCTCCAACTCCCCAAGATAACTCTAGTTATCACAAGTCTTAGAAGCAGTTTACTCCTTACTGTTTTATTTCTTCTTAGAGTTCATATGTGTCAGTTCTCTAGACTTCCACATATGAGTGAAAATAACAGGTTGTTGTATTTCATCTTATTTATTTGGCTAAGCACCTCCAGTTTATACTTTTTTATATACACTGCAGAGTCATATTCCATGGAATATATGGGATATATTCTTTGCTGCATCTAGCATTTTCATGAGCTAATCTCTGTCCACCAGTAAATCAGTCCTTCTCTTTCCTTTGCTAGCTTAGATCTGGGGAAATTGCTCAGTTATCAATAATAACTTCAACAAACTAACATAATTATAAACTGGCATGGGTGGGAAGACATTTTGCCTGAAGAGCATGTCTCCTCTTTTTTAAAGTTATTCACATGGTTAGCGTTCCACTTCTATCATCATCATCATCATCGTCATCATCATGATCTCCTTCTCCTCCTCCTCCTTCTTCACATAGCATTTCTAGCTTTGGAATATACAAGGCTAGCATATAAGTCAAAATTACAGGCCTGGGTTCTGATTTCTTGAATCTGGTATGTTTATTAATAACTAAATGTCCAAAGGTAAGTAAAATCATTTCTGTTTCAGGTGTCCCACCTGTCACTGTGAAGAGACAGAAGGAAATAGAGCGGAGAACACAACATAAAAAGTCTGGATCACTTGAGAATGGTTGCTTGAACTTTGAAAAGCACACATGCACAACACAATACATTTCTATTTGCTAATATTCCATACCCTAATGCAAAGTAAATAATTTCATACTGAGAAGTTAGACATCATATAGGCAGCAATCTAGAGGAGGGAAGAAGAGTCTTTCCGGATTGGTAAAGTCATTTTTCAGAAATTATCAACAAATCTTTAGAGACAGCAAGTACATTAGTGGTTGCCTAAGGCAGGGAGGTGGTGGTGTATGGTGCATAATTGCTAGAGGGTACAGGGTTACCGATGGAAGAATATGTCAAGATAATGAGAGTAGTATTGTTGGGATAATCTATAAATACAAGTTTTTCTTGCTTGTAGGAACTATAATTTCACTGTTTCTAGTGGTCATTTCCCCTTTCTTCCTTTGTGTTTTTCTCTTTCTGGCTTTCTTTCTTTTTACTTATTTATTCCCTTTTGTTGCCCTTGTTGTTTATCGTTATAGTTATTATTGATGCCGTTGTTGTTGGAAAGCACAGAAAGAAATGGAGAGAGGAATGGAAGACAGAGAGGGTAGAGAAAGATCTACACTTGCAGACCTGCTTCATGGCCTGTGAAGCAACCCCCCTGCAGGTGGGGAGTGAGGGCTGGGATTCTGATTCTTACACTGGTCCTTGCACTTTGTGTCAAGTGCGCTTAACCCCACGTGTGCTTAACCCGTTGCACTACTGCCTGACACCCTTTTTCTTTCTTTTTTTATCTTTCTTTCTTTGTTTCTTTCCATTTCTCTTTCTTTATTTCATATATAGACAAACAGAAATAGAAAAAAAAATCTGTAGTAGAACAACCCCTCTCCACATGCAGGGCACTTGTTGGTATTTGATCCCATGGCCTCAAGCCTGGTAAGAGTTTATGGGATGCAACAACCCCATATAAACTATTTTTTAAAAATAACTACAACAACAATAAAAAAAAAGGACAATAAAAGGGGGGAAAAGGTTGGCTCATTAGTAACAATTAAACAATCCTATACAAATGTTACCCACAAATGTCACGAGAACACTCAAGAAAACTTCAATATGATTCCTTCTCAAGAAGTTTCAGAGGATGAGAAGACTAAGGAATTTTTGGCACTTTGTTCAAGCATTGTCACTCTAAGGGAATGTGTTAACTGTTTTTAAGATTAAGGGCTTCTCCTTTAGCACAAAGTCAATCCTTTTACCCTAGCCAACACATTTCACACTGAATGTGCATATGAAATACTAGTCAGCTTGAATATCTGGGCAAAATGCAGAATCGCACTGAGTTGTAAATGTTCTACCCATATTTTAAAATACCTTTATATTTTACAAAGCACTTTACATAGACTTCCAAGACACCCATGAACACACTAAGTTATAAATGCAATTTTCTATATACTCTACATTGTAACAACAGCTAGACTAAGATTTCAAACTAAAGATCTTTAACTTGAAACAATCCATGCTTTCTCTCTGACCATTTCACCTCAGTTCCCTGAATGTTTCCTTCTGGAATCTAAGATTAAAGTACAAATGCTACTATTCCAAATGTCCAATTTTTTTTTCCCACTTCTTTTTTCATTCCCTTCCTGAGAGTTTTGTTCACATGTTTTATGTTTTTAAATGTGACCCCATTGTAACTTTTACTATCAATCTCCTCCAGGGACTATCTCTCTCAAGGTAAACTTGTATCTTCTCCTCTAGTTTATTTACATGTTTCTCCACTGGTTTCAAATATCTTCTCTAGTCAGGTCTTTCAGCCATGGTACGTTAAACATATTATCTTCCCATATTATATTTTTGTCTATTATTATTTTAATCATCTTTGTCTCTTCCCTAGAACTTACCTGACTTCCTTAGTCCATCTTTGTATTATAAATTTAAAAAAAGGGAAAGTATGCTAAAACACCTCAAATAACTTTGGGAGTCACTTCAGAAGTAATCTAGGTGTATAGCTAAAACAACAATAATTAATTCAATGTACATTGGCTGTAGACTTAGGATGACTCCTTTTTAATAAGGGCTATTTTTTAAGTCTCAGCTCTGATGAAAATTCTAGTGAAGACACTTTTAAAAGATTTCAGATGAAATGATAATTTAGCCAGTTGCCTTTGAGAAAGATGAGTCTCTGTGTTTTAGCAAGGTAGGGCACTAGAAATCAAGCCTAAAACCCCAAGGGGAGGGCATCACCAGGGTCAGTGCAAGTACTCAGCCAAGGGAGATTGTGTCACATATTTACATTATTATTTAATTGTATGTTAAACAGGATTTGTAAAATGAACTACAAATCCAAATACCCCCACAGAGGCAGAGTGCTAAAAACTTTCATCTCAGGTTGACATGGATTAGAGATTTGAAAGCCCACTTCTCCTCTTACCATGTCAAATTATAAAAGGAAAAATAAAATGCTGATTTGAGTCTCTAATGAAAGGTAACTGCCGTTATTGGAAACATACTTGAACTGCGAAAAGGGATCTGGTTACACCAGCAAGAGAGGTCTGCTTCTACCTGCCTTTAGTTTTTGATGGCGCGATTACTGTTTACTTTCATCTGGTTTTCATTTGAAAAATCCCATCTGTGCCGAGCCTGAAGGAATTGTATAAATACTAAAGTTACAAGCATTGAAGTAAGGTGAACAGACTTTCCTCGGCTTCCTTGGAGAGAATGATATTTAAAGAAGATTCTGGTGATGCAGGCTGTGAGTCCACTATAATATACCTGCTACAACTAATTATGTGTGTGAGTTGAGATGTAAAACAGAATTTCAACCCCAGAGGGAAGGGAAAAAATAACCTGGCAGTGTGGTGCACTTCCACTCAGTATGGGCATTTTCAAAAGGGAATGTATTACACATAAACTAATTATGCAAAACTTGGGAGAATAGCATATTTATCTGCCATTGTGCATTATAGTCCAAACACTTATTGCTGTACACATAAAAGATGGGAATGATTGAGTGGAGGAAAGAATGTTTCCATATTTCAAAAGAACTAAACATCAAACCAAACCAAATCAACCAGAAAGTTTTCCCTTTATATATTCCTCTCATATTGGATGAGGTTTGCTTCGAGAAAACAGTGTGGACCTTGGATACTCTGAAATCCTCAAGTAAAGTGTGTCTCCAGAAAAATAAATAAATAGAGAGAAGAAGTAGAAGGAGGAGGAAGAGGTGGTGGAAAAGGAGGAGGAGTAGAAGAAGATGATTATGAAGAAGAAGAAGAAGGAGGAGGAGGAGGAGCAGGAGGAGGAGGAGGAGGAGGAGGAGGAGAAGAAGAAGAAGAAGAAGAAGAAGAAGAAGAAGAAGAAGAAGAAGAAGAAGAGGAAGAAGAAGAAAAAGAAGGAGGAGGAGGAGGAGGAGGAGGAGGAGGAGGAGGAGGAGAAGAATGCTGTGCAAATGTCCCCTCAGGCTAGTGCCACTTCCCATGAGTTAATACGATATTCTCAAGTGCCTCTCCCAACCAATCCTGTCCTGACACGTCACTCCTGGTTGTTTCCCTATAAAGCCCTCCTACTTCCACTCTCTCACTCTCTTTTACCTGGGTGGCAGAGGGGTGGTGTGCATAGCAGCACGGCCATTTTTGGCTAGCTCCATGTGGCCTGAACCGCTGCCTTCTCACCCAACCCTGAGGTGCCAGTGCGAGTAAAGGACTGTGTTTCCTCTCCGCTCCTCCAGATTTTCTTTCCCTCTCTCCGCCACATCTCACCATTGTAAAGTGACAGGAGAAGAAGAAGGAGAAGGGAGAAACAGGAAGAGAAGGAGACAAGGGAGAAGGAGGAGAAGAGGTAGAGGAAGAAGGAGGAGGGGGAGAAGAAGGAGGAGGGGGAGAAGAAGAAGGAGGAGGGGGAGAAGAAGAAGGAGGAGGAGGAGGAAGAGGAGGAGGAGCAAGAGGAGGAGGAAAAGGAGAAGAAGAAGAAGAAGAAGAAGAAGAAGAAGAAGAAGAAGAAGAAGAAGAAGAAGAAGAAGAAGAAGAAGAAGAAGAAGAATAGGAGAAGGAGAAGGAGGAGAAGGAGAAGGAGAAGAAGAAGATGATGATGATGATGATAGAAGTGGAAATGCCGGGAGTCAGGGGGTAGAGCATCGGGTTAAGCGCACATGGCACAAAGCACAAGGACCAGCATAAGGATCCTGCGTAGAGCCCCTGGCGCTCCCCACCTGCAGGGGAGTAGCTTCACAGGCGGTGAAGCAGGTCTGCAGGTGTCTGTCTTTCTCTCCCCCTCTCTGTCTTCCCCTCCTCTCTCCATTTCTCTGTCCTATCCAACAACGATGACATCAACAGTAATAATGACTACAACAATAAAAAAGGGCAACAAAAAGGAAATAAATCAATGAATAAATATTAAAAAAGAAAAAAATTTAAAAAAAAAAAAGAAGTGGAGATGCCAGTAATGTGAATGACTTTAAAAGAGAGTTTGTTGTTATAGACACTATCAGGAGAATATTGAGGTCAGACATGACATCAGGGCAAAGATACCCAATTATCCTCTCCTTTCCAGCCCAGATTTGCCATTAATAGTAATGGGACTAACTCAGGCCAAGTAATTGGAAATTTGACTTAGATGTGTGAAAGGGGCCTTTTTCAGAGTTCAAAGAGGCTCTGAGCAACAACCTGGCTTTTGCCCAACTTTGGATGATCTCTCACTAAATACTTCAAGGAAGTCTAAGTGAATGAGGAAGCAATATGACCCAGCATATTGGAGCAACCAAAAGGGCCAAAGGAACAATGTCAATGTCTAAGGGATTTCAGTGAAGCTACTCTAAGCCCTTTGCAAGTGAGGCACCTGTCAGTGGTTGCTGCTACATGCCTTTGTGAAAATGTCAGCACAACCCAGATTTTGAAAGAAGTGAAACTCTGCCTCTAATTCTTGGATTGTGAGGCCCTTCCCCAAGTTCCTCATCCCAATTCAGGTGTTTCACCTATGAACACTTTTTGGGAGGTGGCGTATTGGATAGAATGCTGAGTTTGCAAGTATGAAGTCCTTTGTTCAATCCCTGTTACAAAGTGATGCTTTGGTTTCTTCTTTTCTTCATGTCTCCATTCCATAGACGACTAAACTAGAGGCCAAGTGGTGGTGCATCTGGGAGAGCATATATGTTGCAATGTGCAAGGACCCAGGTTCAAACCCCCAGACCACAAAGACCAGGGGAAAAGCTTCAAGAATAGTGAAGCAGTGCTGAAGGTATCTCTCTCTTTCCCTTTCTACTTGTCTGTATCCAACAAGTAAATGAAATAATTAAATGAACAAATCATAAAATCAAACAAAGACCAGTGAGTTAAACCACCCCCTTATTGAACCAGACCTTGCATATGCACCATTTCATGGCTGCATTTTCCATTAGAGGGAGAGAGAGGGAAAGGGAGGGAGAGAGGGAGAGAGGAGGGAGAGAGAGAATGTTGAGGTAGTGGCATACCTAGTTGAGTGAACATGTCACAGTGTTCAAGAACCTGGGTTTAAATCCCTTCCTTCCATCCCTTCTTTATCCTCAACTGAGGAAAGCTTCAGGAGTGGTGAAGCAGCGCTGCAGGTGTCTGTCTCTCTCCTTCTCTGTATCCCATTGCCTCTCAATTTCTTGCTCAAATAAATATAATAAAATAACAAAAACTAAAGAAAAGCTGAGGGGGAGGGAGAGAGAGGGAGAGAGAAATGAACACATCTGAGATTCGCCTATCACTTTGATACTTCCATGTGGTGTTAGGAATTGAAGTGAGCTTGTCCTTATAGAACAAGCTCTACTAGATGAGCTGTCTTCGGATGCCCAGAAAGTAAGATTCTCGGAGAAAGTTTCCTCCTTTGGCTGCTTCTATACCCACAAGTCATTCGTGTTGTAACCCCCCAGGCAAAGTTCCCTCATCTCTCAATTTGAATCGACTCGAATATGCATATTCCTGATTATTTTTTCATTTAAAATAAAATTTGACACTCCTTGATGATTACTTGTCTACTTCTCCTTCAATAGAGCAAGACCCTTGAGGGCAGACATAATATCTTATTTGATTTATCAAAATGAGGCATCAATAAATGTTTTGTGAAGAAATCAGAATATGAATTACCACTGAAACTGCATTTATTAGGCAGGGATATAATTTATATTAACTGTACAAGTGGAACAGTCAAGAGGTTTGATTCATTTTGTCTTATATAAATGATTTTAGATGGAGTCATAAAAATTCATTTGTTTAAATAAATTGTTTTAAGTAGGTCTAAGTTGACAGAAAATTTGTGGGGGAGCAACAGAGATATCCCATCCACCTTCTGCCTATTCATAGCCTCGCAGCTCACAGAGCCGTGACAGACATCCCCTCCCTGACAAGTGCCCAAGTCAACCCATCTTGGGCCTCACTGGTGGCACCCCGTGGAGCACACATTCAAGCCTGAGTTCAAGCCTCCAGTTCCCACCTGCAGGGGAAAAGCTTCATGGGAATTTAATCGAGGCTGCAGGGTTTCTCTCTCTTTCCCTCTTCCCTTTTCTCTCTCTTTCTATCTCCCTTTTCCCTTTTGACTTCTCTCTGCTTCTATCCAACAAAAATAAAATATTTTTTTAAAACAGTGAAGGATGTAATAGTACCTTAAGTGACACCGTACAGTCACCCCAAATTCATAGTTTATGTTGAGATTCCTTCATGTTTTTGTATATGTTGTGAGATCTGAAGATAGAGTGTTGATATGTATTGATCATTAAGGTCGCATACAGCATAAGCATCTTGCTTTAAAAATCTTACATTCCCATGGAGCCAGGTTGTGGTGCAGCAGGTGAAGTGCATATGGCGCAAAGACCCATGGTTCCAGCCCCTGATCCCCACCTTCTGGGGGGTTACTTTTATCTCTTTCTCTCCTCCTCTATGCCTTCCCCTCCTCTCTCGATTTCTGTCTGTACTGTCCAACAACAATAGCACTAGCAACAATAACAACAAGGGCAGAAAGATGGGAAAAATAGCCTCCAGGAGCAGTGGATTCGTAGACCCAGTGGTAACCCTAAAGGCAATAATAATTAATAATAATAATAATAATAATATAATAAGGTGAATAAAACTTCTAAAATATTTTTAAATCAACAAATACACCAATGCATGTTTAGTATAAACCATTCTTTAATTTACTATTCCATAAATTAAATGTTGTAGTATATATTGAATTCTAAAATTCGTATCTGAATAAACTCTCCAATGAAACTGAGCACATTTTCTTGCTTATTCTCAGCATTACAATCTCTCCAGAAATATTCAACTTCCCAGCAGTGGGTCCAGTGGATAAAACATTGGACTTTCAATCATGAGGTTCCAAATTTGATACCTGACAGAGAGATCAGAGCACTGCCTAGGTCTGTTTTTGGCAGGACAGGGATTGAACCTGGGACTTGGAACCTCAGGCACAGAAGTCTTTTTGCATTACAGTTATGCTGCTTCCTCAGTCCTACAGAAATCTCTTCTAAACTACTAAATGATTTAGCAAACTGTTTTGTGGTACCCTGTGCCACACAGTGTCCTAAATTGTTTACAAACATGAATTATTTATTTTTTTCTCAACAATTATTTTAGGAGCTCTGGAGATGGGACAATTGTTCTTCAAAAGACATTAATGACTGATGCCCTAAGGTCTCTCCTTCAATACCTAGGGCCATCTTTAACCTCTGTCCAGCAGTGCCCTGGTTAAAAAAAATGAATCAATTATCACTTAGTTACTTAATTCTATTTACTCTTTTTTATTTTTCTTTCTTTTTCTTCTTCTCCTTCTTCTCCTTCTTCCTCTTCTTCTCCTTCTGCTTTTCCTTCTCCTTCTCCTTCTCCTTCTTCTTCTTCTTCCCCTTCGCTTTCTCCTCCTCCTCCTCCTTCTCCTTCTCCTTCTTTGTTGACTTTATCACTGGGGCTTCATGTCACCAATACTAATCCACTGCTTCTGGAGGTTACTTTTTCTTTTTTTTAACATTTTTTAAATATTCATTTATTCCCTTTTGTTGCCCTTGTTGTTTTCTTATGGTTATTATTGTTGTCATCGTTATTGGATAGGACAGAGAGAAATGGAGAGAGGAGGGGAAGACAGAGAGGGGGGAGAGAAAGACAGACATCTGCAGACCTGCTTCACCACCTGTGAAGCGACTCCCCTGCGGGTGGGGAGCCGGGGGCTCGAACTGGGATCCTTACACTGGTCCTTGCGCTTTGCGCCACCTGCGCTTAACTAACCACTGTGCTACCGCCCAACTCCCCTCTTTATTCATTTATTTATTTATTCATTTATATTGGGTCAGACTGTGAGAAATTGAGAGGGGAGGGGAAGATAGAGAGGTAGAGGGACAGACACATGCAGCCCCGGTTCACCACTTGTGAAGCCTCACCTTTGCTGGTGGGGACCGAGGCTGGAACCCGGGTCCTTGCTCAGTAACTTTGAGTTCATACTACGTGTGCTTAACCCGGTGCCCCTCCCCCAGTTCTATTTACTCTTCTCCATAACTTCTGTAGTCCTCTTCACAATAGTTACTGTTGCCATCTCATTTAACAACTGGGTAAACCAAGACACACACACACACACACACACACACACACACACACACACACACACACACACACAAATAAAATAAAAAACCTGAACAAAGGAGCCAGGCAGTATAGCACAGTGGTTAAGTGCACATAGTACTAAGCCCAAGGACCCGCTCAAGGATTCAGGTTCAGCCCCTGGCTCCCCAACTGCAGGGAGGGTCGCTCCACAAGTGGTGAAGCAGGGCTGTAGGTGTCTATCTTTCACTCTTCCTCTCTGTCTTCCCCTCCTCTCTCGATTCCTCTCTGTCTTCCCCTCCTCTCTCGATTCCTCTCTGTCTTCCCCTCCTCTCTCGATTCCTCTCTGTCTTCCCCTCCTCTCTCGATTCCTCTCTGTCCTTGAAGAAAAAAATGGGGAAAATGGCCTCCAGGAGCAGTGGTTTTGTAGTGCGGGCACTGAGCCCCAGTGATAACCCTGGAGGCAGAAAACAAACAAACAAACAAACAAGCAAAAAAAAAAAACAGCCAAGGTCAATTAGCAGGCAGCAGATATCTGGACTTAGAATTTGTTCTATTAATTGCTTATAAAATCAATATGTGCTTCACACTTCAGGAAACTTTTGAGAATATTTCTCCCTGAAATTGCGTTTAGAGAAATACTTGTTTTGCTTTTTGTCATCACTGAATTTCTGCTGTTCCAAATCCTTTATTTTTTTTTTTCAGATGAAAAGGCGGAGATAAAAAGACACAGGGAGAGTCAGAAGCAAAAGACAGTACCAAAGCTGCCCCTAGTGGAGGCAAAGTTAGCTCCAACCAGGGGCCTGCACATGACAAAGCAGTTAGTTACCTTAACCAGGTGACCCGTCTCGAAAGCCCGGTAGAGAGACATGTTCTTTTAATAATACAGTAAAAATAGAAAATATTTTTGAACAACACTTAACATTCACATGAAAAAGAATAACGTCATATAGAAAGTGTGTGAGGGAGTCCAGCGGTAGCACCGAGGGTTAAGTGCACGTGTTGCAAATGCAAGGACAGGTGTAGGGATCCAGGTTCGAGCCCCCAGCTCCCCACCTGCAGAGGTGTCACTTCACAGGCGGTGAAGCAGGTCTGCAGGTGTCTGTCTTTCTCTCCCCCTCTCTGTCTTGCCCTCCTCTCTCCATTTCTCTCTGTCCTATCTAACAATGATGACAACAATAACTACAACAATAAAAAAAAAAACAAGGACAACAAAAGGGAATATAAATAAATAAATAAATAAATACAAAAAAAAAAAAAAAAAAAAGAAAGTGTGTGTGTGAGGGGGCCAGGAGGTGGCGCACCTGGTTAAGCGCGCACATTACAGTGCACAAGGGCCCAGGTTCAAGGCCTGGGTCCAGGCTGCAGGGGAAAGCTTCCCGAGTTGTGAAGCAGGGCTGCAGGTGTCTCTCTGTCTCTTTCCCTCTCTATTCACCCCCTTCCCTCTCAATCTCTCTCTGTTTCTATCCAATAATAAATAAATGGCTTTAAAAAAAGATCTTTCACCCGAGCAATATCTCCAACAGTAATGTCAGCTACAGGAATCTAAATGACCTGACCACCCCTAATGACCATGAACTTCTGTTCTTGTTCAGTTTAGCTCTACAAACCTCTAAACTGCTTTTCCTTACTCCGGTCATTGAAAGCTGTTACTAAAACCACACACACCACTGACAAGAGGATTGCAGCTCCTTCAATTCAGCCAGTTTAGTTGATGTTTTTTTTTTTTATAAGTAAAAAATTAAATAAAAAAAGATGTTTTTAAAACTGTGTGTGTGCTGAGGTTAGATAACATAATATTTCTGCAAAGAGACTCTCATGCCTGAGGCTCCGAAGTCCCTGGTTCACTCCTTCACCAGTGCTGATCAGTGCTCTGGAAAAAAATAAATAAATAAAATAAAATAAAGTAAATGTGCGGGGAGTTGACACAGCAATAAAGCTAAAGCTTCGGACTCTCAAACATGAGGTCCTGAGTTTGATCCCCAGCAGCGCATGTGCCAGAGAGATGTCTGCTTCTTTCTCTCTCCTCCTATCTTTCTCTTTAAGAAATAAATAAAATCTTTAAATAAAAAAAGCAGGGGTATATAGAATAATGGTTATGTCAAAAGATTCTCATGTGCCTGATGTTCCCGAGTCTCAGGTTCAATCACCTGCATAAGCCAGAGCTAATCAGCACTCTGGTTAAAAAAAAAAAAGTTAGTTATTCAGGCGCGTTTGGGGAGAAATCTATTATGGTGATGTGTGTGTGTGTGTGTGTGTGTGTGTGTGTGTGTGTGCATGTGCGTGTGTGGGGGGGTGTTTGATTTCTTTATTGGGGGAATTAAAAACAGCTAAGTAGTATTCCACTGTGTATATATACCACGGCTTACTCTGATACCCATCTGTTGTTGGATACATGAGTACGTGGGCCGCTGGTTTGTGTTTTTATTTTTAAATTTATATTTAGGCATTGTACAAAGTTCACTATCTGTGACTACCCTACACAGACAGGGTCACCGGTTTCAGAAGACAGATGCCTGGGTTAACTAAGCTTTCAGTAGAATTACGTCTGTTTTCCATTCTGCTGGTGATAATTTGGACAGAAAATTTGGGGAAGATTCCAGGTGCCACTATGTGCCAGTCCCCACATGTTCTCATATTTAATGCAGAGATGCAGTTAGGGGAAATTGTTTTATAATTTCTGGGGAATAATGCTCGACACAGGGGACTGGAATATCATTTCCATTTTATAGGATGAGCCAAGTCTGTGCTGACACAAGTCAGATGGGATCTTGCAAAGACATTAGCCATGTTTGACCCAAACCTTATGTTTATTTTGAGATGGCGGCATATGAAAAAAGAAATTATTCGTTCAATTGCATTTGCCAAAATATACTGGTTTTCACAGTATATTTCTGGTTGAATCTGTCTAGAATGATCACATAATCTGCACTCAAGTCAGATCAGGTATCCTGAGTGCACTGTTGTCTTTGGAATGCCCAAGTCTGTGGTCAGTTTCTAGAACCATAAAGAAGAATCAGTTTCCCAGACTGGCATCTTGTTTGCTTTACACAAGTAAGCATGATCTTTCTAAGAATGTTCAGACTATTTTGAAATGGGAAATGACTACTTTCCCCACCCTAAATGGCTGTCAAAAATTATATTCCAGATTAGCATTCTAAGTCTGGGGTTTAAGTAATGTAGAGCACATGTGAGAACCAGAAACAAAAATACGTTTGAAATCCATAAATAACATGCTGGTGCCTTTCTTGGTCTCTTTGAAGATAGAACAAAATAAACTGTTTCAACCCGAAAGAATTAAATGGAACCTATGTACAGAAAACAACTGAATTGGCTGATCATATTTAATCAAATTACTCAGGTGACACATTTTCTTTGCAAGAGCAACAAGCTATATAGACATGTTCCTCAGTGATGAAGTTTGAGCATGAACATACTCTGTATGGTTCGGGCAGGACAAGCTGATAACTTTAAAATGTCCAGTATCAGGAGTCTGGCAGTAGCGCAGCGGGTTAAGTGCACGTGGCACAAAGTGTTAGGACCTGTGTAAGGATCCTGGTTCAAGCTCCTGGCTCCCCACCTGCAGGGGAGTTGATTCACAGGCGGTGAAGCAGGTCTGTAGGTGTCTATCTTTCTCTCCCCCTCTCTGTCTTCTCCTCCTCTCTCCATTTCTCTCTGTCCTATCCAACAATGACCACAACAAGAATAACTACAATAATAAAACAACAAGGGCAACAAAAGGGAATAAATAAATAAATATTTTTTAAAATCAAGAGAACTTAAAAAATAAATATATAAAATAAAATCTCCAGTATCTACTAAACCCCCCTCTCCGCTTGCTCTGATAATCTTCTGCCTTCCACTTTTTATTTGATAGCGATAGAGGGCAGGCCTGAATTTTTGAAATGACCATGAGGCAAAAATGTGTTCTGAAACACATTCTGGAAAGATATCCTCCGTGGTGGTAAGCATAATCACACTGTGCTTAAGAAAAACAGACTTTCGGGACAGTTTCTAGCGTATCTAATACCAGTTGACACACTCACTCTCTCTCCTTCACCCCTCTCCTTCGCCTGACTTCTCTCAAATGGCTTACTATGGAGAGAGATACAAACATTTTGCACTCAAATGGCAGCTGGGAATGATGGTGGCCAGTGCTTCACTTTGAAATCTCTAAGTCATCTACCAGAAATCCTATGAGCCAGTGACATCACTATGACTCAGTCACTGCTTTGGCAAAAAAATCTGTTCTTCATTTTTGAGTTGCCTCGGAGTAAAAAATAATAATAATATTTTAGCCAAATAGGTTATAAAACTCTGTTAATATCGTGTAAATCAGCTGACTTACCCCTTTAGATATATAAGAGCAGGTGTGGACATTAGAGAGGCTGTGGGATGGAGAGCAAAGAACAGGATATTGGGGCACCAACATGAATAGAGTTCATGTTTATATCACACATGTACCTCATGAAGTCAGGGTCAGAGACATGAAGCTATTCATACACACTTTTATTAAGTTTCCTGAACTTTTTTTTTTTTACCACTATGTCCAATTATTTACAGAAAACGCTCCCTTCTTGGTTAAGAACAATGTTATAGTATGTTGTCCAGCCTCTCTACCTTTGTTGATCCAAGTTGAGGGCAAGGTCCTATGGGGGGTGGGGGGGCACGTGCTATGCTACATGTGAGGGAGATGGGTCCTGATATTGGGGCAGCTTGGAATGTTCCTACTCATGACCACAGATGTGAGCTCAGATCTACAGGGATGCAGAGGTCACATAGGCTCCTAAGCTGAATATGGGCCCCAGACCAAATCAAACAGATGGGGTTTGCAGTCAATAATATTTATACCCCTTTCCCAGATTAGGAAGCTGCTCTCTTCCCTGATCCAGCTTTCTGGTCCTTTTCCAGCCACGACACCATCTCCACAAACAATAGATTGAATCCACCTGAATATCAGATTTCAGGCTCAGGAAAAAAAAAATAGTATAGCCACTGGCCCTTTGGAATATAACTAAAATATGCCTACTAGCTATCTACAAAATGGAGTAACCCCCAAATTTTCATCTGCACTATTCCAGCCTTTAAGTTCATGATTGATCAACAATTTGTTTGACTTTGTATGCTAACTCTCTTTTCAGCCACCAGCTTCCAGATGCTAGCATTATGCCAACCAGACTTCCCTGAACAGACAACCCCACCAATGTGCCTTGGAGCTCTGCTTCCCCAGAGCCCCACCCCACTAGGGAAAGAGAGAGACAGGCTGGGAATATGGATCAACTTATCAATGCCCATGTTCAGCAGGGAAGCAATGACAGAAGCCAGAGATTCCACATTCTGCATGCCATAATGACTTTAGGTCCATACTCCCAGAGGATTAAAGAATAGGAAAGCTATCAGGGGAAGAGATGGGATACAGAGATCTGGTGGTGGGAATTGTGTGGCATTGTACCCCTCTTATCCTATGGTTTTGTCAATGTTTCCTTTTTATAAATCAATCAATAAAAAAATCAAAATAAATTAAAAAGAGCAATGTTCTAGATTTGAATTATAGTTAAATATGTTTACTTCAACTTTTCTAGATTGTTGAATTAATAGAAATTGAGATAAAAACCCATATATCATATAATATAGTGGACACTTTTATCTTTAGAAAGGTCTGTGTCAGATCTGAAAAGTCAGTGCTTATAATCAAGCTGTGGGTGAGACTCCTTGGCTGCAATGGCTCATCCTAGCCTGTCCTCAGTACCTCTCCTGGACAGGAGAGGCTGAGACAGCTGCTCTACAGTTCATCTTTGTCAAGAAAGGGAAAAGAAATAAGAAAGAAGGGAAGAAAGGAAGGAAGGAAAATAAAAAATAAAAGCAAAGTAGAGAAGATAAACAGAAAAGAAGACAAGATAAAAGGAAAGGAGAGAAGAGAGGGAAGGGGGAAGGAAAAAGGGGAGGGAAGGGGAGGGGAGGGGAGGGGAGGGGAGGGAAGGGAAGGGAAGGGAAGATAAGGGAAGGGAAGGGAAGGGAAGGGAAGGGGAGGGAAGGGGAGGGGAGGGGAGGGGAGGGGAGGGGAGGGGAGGGAAGGGAAGGGAAGGGGAGAGAAAAGCAAGCAAGGCAAGGCAGGGCAGAAGTACCGTCAGCTTCACCTTTAGATCCTCTCTGAACTTGGGTGCATCTTTCTGGATCCTATTTTCCTAACTAGTGTCAATAATAAAATGGTAAACAAGATTATTAATTACTAAACCAATAATCAATATTAGAAGAAGATGACATTCTTCTCTTGTAGAAATCCTCTCTCTCTTTCTTTCTCTCTCTCTCCATGTATATGAATAAAGTGGTAAGATGATTAAGCTCAATATCTGACAATTCTAAATTATCTCCCCCAAGTCTTTTTTTTTAGCATTTTTTTCTTTTTTATTTAAGAAAGAATTAATTAACAAAACCATAGGGTAGGAGGGGTACAATTCCCACCACCCAATCTCCATATCCCACCCCCTCCCCTGATAGCTTTCCCATTCTCTATCCCTCTGGGAGCATGGACTCAGGGTCATTGAGGGTTGCAGAAGGTAGGTCTGGCTTCTGTAATTGCTTCCCCGCTGAACATGGGCGTTGACTGGTCGGTCCATACTCCTAGTCTGCCTCTCTCTTTCCCTAGTGGGGTGGGTCTCTGGTGAAGCGGAGCTCCAGGACACATTGGTGGGGTCTTCAGTCCAGGGAAGCTTGGCCGGCATCCTGATGACATCTGGAACCTGGTGACTGAAAAGAGAGTTAACATACAAAGCCAAACAAATTGTTGAGCAATCATGGACCCAAAGCTTGGAATAGTGGAGAGGAAGTGTTGGGGGGTACTCACTTTCCCATATGCCTCTCCCAATCCACATCAAATAATATTGCATCTGCCCATCACAACCTAACCAACACAACGATTGCCACCTCAACATGCTTCACTTCAGACTGTGTCCAGAGACTTCACGTGTGGAATGACAACCCTTCAGCTTCATTACTCGGGTGAGACCTTTCCTTTCATAGTATACTCTAATTCCATCTCAGGTGGTTCACTTTCTAACAAAGTCCCAAAACCTAGATATACACCAGTTTCTGTGAGAGAGAGCATATGTTCACACCTATCCGTAAACTACTGCAAAATATATACCTGAAAGCAGAAGTACACTAGAGTTTGCAGTGAGTACCTCCCCCAAATCTTAACCATATAAGATCTTGGAGAACAGAGAATGGTTTGTGGATTGAAGAACAGCGCGAGTTCACAGCAAATGCTAGTTCCCAACAAAAGCTAAAGCAGGAGCCTGACTCGCACTTTGGCCATTTCACTCTTTGACACTTATGCTATGCTATGTGTAATTACACTGGAATTAAAACCTCACTCATCAATACCATGACATGAAAGCAGTTACTTCTCAAATGATTCTATGATATCTTAGCATCTACTACAACTACCCTCCCAAAAGTGTGATTTTTCAATGATGAAACAGTTTAGTTATTTTAAGAATTTATTTATGAAAGAGAGGGAGAGAGAGAGAGAGAGAGAGAGAGAGAGAACCAGAGTATAATTATTGCACATACAGTGCCAGAGATAAAAGTCAGGGCCTCATAATTACAGGTCCAATACTTTGGACCCTGAACAACCTCCCAAGATGAGATAATGAAACCATCTTTTCAGATGGTTCAGATTATCAAGCATTGCAATTTAAGCTATTCTATAAATACGTGAGAAAATGGTATATTCTCTCTCACTCTGTTATTCCTGTAACCCCCCTTTATCCATAGACATATTACAAGTTAACGGCAATACTTTATTTGATTATGTGCTTGCAGTGACCAAACTTGTGATCAAGTCAGTCCAAACAAAAGAAAGCCCATTTAATCCCCAATGTTCCTGGAGTACCGTGATTTACTGCATATTTCTCAAGACTCTTCTATAAGAACAACCAGTGAATGGAAGATTTTCCTTTATCAGTTTAGTTGATTATGATGGATACCTTGTTAAAAAAAAAAGGGGGGACACAAGAATGAACAGAGAACAGAGATACCCTTCTCTCTAATGGATTAACATTTTTTTAAGGGTTACGCTGGTAGAACATTTTATCTGAAATACATTCTACTTGCCTTTATTTTTAACTGACTGGAAAGACAAAACACCCAGTGCCTTATTCTTGCCCTCCTAATCTCAGTGAATACAGGAGCCAAATTCAGAACTTTTGGGGTTTGGGAATTTCATGCTCCCCAGGCTGAGTTGTGTGAGTTCTGCATAAAGTGAAGGGTGTCAATATCCTCTTGTTGATGTCCTGTTTAAGATCAGATCCCTTTATCCTAGAGAGACTTGGTGTATTCCAGAACCTCAAATTGTGTGGAAATAATCTGGAATCAGTCATCTCATATTCAAGCTGTGTGAGGTGAGTGAGCTCAGAGAAATAGCGCTGCTGTTTGCTATCCACTGGAATTATCTCTATCAGTGGTTACTTGCCTATGTCACTCCAAATCTCAAATATGTATAATGCTACTTCCATTCAAGTCAGATGAGTTCAGAGAGCTTCAGCATAGTGGAATGTTACGATGAAAGCCAGAGTTACACATGACTCCCACAGTCTACCCATCACAAGCCATAGTCAGGAGTGTTTTGCCTGAAAAGAGAAATTCTTTTGAAGATAGCTTCCTTGGCGTTTCGATCTTGTTTATAAGAGGTGATACTGAAATGAACCATGTCTCAAAACACAGAAGCTCTGACAGGACAACTGTCCATCCTCTGTAGGGTTGATTTAAGGGGTTTAAACAAAAAAAAAAATTGGCTTCTGAAGAAGTGCAGTCGAAAGACAGCACAGAATAGAGTGATCCTTGAATTCAGGAAAATTTGAACAAGTTACCTGCACATATGTCTGTTATCACACAGAAACAGGCATGCATATACTAAAATGTGTACTTTTTCTCCTAATGCTGAGGGATGATTTAGTAATTCTTTAAAACTGTTTTTTTTTTACTTTCAAATTTTGTTTCACAACATATAGTGCTGTTAGAGATAAATTGGAATGCTGTAATTCCCTCTATGACAATCCCAATTTTATCTCCTTTAGTAGAATAAATAGAAACTACATTTTTTTTGCATTTTGATTCAATGTCACACTGTGACAGGCAACTTACTGTTACCTAATAAAGAATATTGCTTTTTTTTTTTAGTTATATATTTTTTCTTTGCTATTCATTCCAGTTCTCTTGGTAACTTAAATCCTGAACAAGAAGTTGTTCAGTGCTGATAAGTCTAGTGTTCTATCTAGAGTTAAACAAATTGTCTTTCCTGCTGGTGCCAATTCCTTCAAAGAATCTCTGAAACTTGTCAAGGACAAGGAGGGTCAAGAATAGCTTTCCCATTTTAAGCGGCGTGACAAAACAGCATAGAGTGTCCCGTTTCATTCAGCAAGACTGCATGAAGTTTATTCCTATCATTGGTGCAATCAAATCAAATCTGTTCAGTACAAGTCCAATGTATTAGCTCCCTTCTCTTTTGTAATTCAGGAATTAGAGAGCCACCTACTGGTTTAATTTTTGCTCTGTGATTTTTTTCCAACATAGCTAGAAGCCTGCCTAAAATATTGAATCCTAGGTCAAAACTTTAAACCAGACAACAAACACTTTTCTTTGCCATTATATGTAAGAAGTATGTCTTTTCTTGTTTTTTAATGTCTCCTTATTTATTCCCTTTTGTTGCCCTTGTTGTTTTATTGTTGTAGTTATTATTGTTGTTGTTATTGATGGCACTGTTGTTGAATAGGGCAGAGAGAGAAATGGGGACATGAAGGGAAGACAGAGAGGGGGAGGGAAAGATAGACACCTGCAGACCTGCTTCACTGCCTGTGAAGCGACTCCCCTGCATGTGAGGAGCCTGGGGCTGGATGGAACTGGGATCCTTACAACGGTCCTTGCGGTTTGTGCCACCTGTGCTTAACCTGCTGTGCCACCACCCGACTCCCAATTTTTACATTTTTAATAGAAGGAATAGACTTTCTATCTTATAAAATTCACAGATGATTGATATTAATTAAGCAGTCGGTCAGTGAGTAGTTAATTTGTTTTTGGCTTTATATGTTAACTCTCTTTTCAGACACCAGGTTACAGATACTAACAGGATGCCAACCAGACTTCCTTGGACAGAAGACCCCACCAATGTGTCCTGGAGCCATGCTTCCCCAGAGCCCCACCCTACTAAGGAAAGAGAGGGACAGGCTGGGAGTATGATCGACCTGCCAATGCCCTTGTTCAGTGGAGAAGCAATTACAGAAGCCAGACCTTCTACCTTCTGCATGCTACAATGACCTTGGGTTCATAAAGAATAGGAAAGCTATCAGGGGAGGGGATGGAATATGGCGTTCTGGTGATGGGAATTATGTGGCGTTGTTTCCTTCTTATCCTATGGTTTTTGTCAGTGTTTCCTGTTTATAAATAAAAAAAAAGAATTATATGCTATAAATGTAGGGGCTTTTGTTAAATAGAATAATTACAAGGCAAGCTATTTGTTTTCAGAGAGCTTGTACCCTTACTTGAAATGAAAGATAAATAAAAGTTACTGAGTGGATGACATAGCATATTTGGTATCAAAAAGAAATATAGCATATTGGTAGCATGAATACCTAAGTCTAAATGTCTCATATGCCCACCAGTTATTCTGATCATTTAGGTCAGAGTACTTAGATTCACTTATTCTCTTTAAAAACTGAGGGAAATGGGGTGCTGGGCGGTGGTGTCTGCAGGTATTTATCTGTCTCTCCCCTTTTCTGTCTTCCCCTCCCCTTTTGATTTCTTTCTGTCCTACCCGATAACAGCAACAGCTATGACAACAATAACAACTTCAAGTGCAACAACAAGGGCAATAAAATGAAGACAATGGCCTCCAGGAGCAATGGATTCTTAGCGCAGGCACCCAGCCCCAGTGATAACCCTGGAGGCAAAAAAAATATATTGAGGGAAATGATATGTACCTCAGGAAGTTATCACAGTAGTGCCATCTGATTCACAGAGTGGCATAGACATGTAGGCTATACAGTGCTGAAACCATGATGTTTATTGAAATGCTGAAATCTGGGACTGGTAGAAAAAAAATGCAAAAATAGAAATACTTCTGGAAGAACAATGAAGTCAAGAGTTTTTGTTTGTTTATCCTCCAGGATTATTGCTAGGGTTCAATAACTGTATGAATCTGCTGCTTGCAGAGGTTGTTGTTGCTATTTTATTATTATTATTATTATTATTATTATTATTATTATTATTATTTAGATAGAACAGAGTGGAATTGAGAGGGGGAAGAGCTAGAAAGGGATAGACACAGAGAGTGAGTACTGTTGTAGTCTTGCTTCACTTCTCATGAAGCTTTCCTACTACACATAGGGAGGGAGCAGGGCTTGAACCTGTGTCCTTGCACTTGATTATGTATGCACTCAACTGGGTGTGGGTATGCCTGGCCCAGAGGTTGCAGTCTTCACTGGGCCATGGCAATAGGTTGTAAAGAATGACTAATGTGCTTATAGGTGAAAGTGAGTTGAATGATCTATGTTATAGCATGCATAAGTCAGTAAGAATAGGATTTGTCAATCTGAGTACAAAGTACATGAAATCAAATAATTTCCCCAGGACTGGGGGTCTATTTTAACTATCCTGTCAAACTGAATTTGGGCTTTAAAATCCAGAAAGGGAGACACTAGCAAACCAAGTATCAAATAAGGTCAACATGGGGATGACGGTGGCAGTGAAGAGTCCCAATTACACTCAGCTGACAAAGGCTATTTTATAAAAGATTACTAAAATACTGGAAACATAGTTCACTAGGCTAGTAAGCTGCCCTGCTCTGTGAAGGATGCAGGTTTGAAACCCGCAACGAAGGATATTTCAGTACTGCTACTTTTCTCTCTGTCTAGCTTTATAAACACTAGTAAAAATTCTGGGTCATAACAACTTGATGGACAATTTTTAGGTTTTTTTTTTTTAATTATTTATTTATTTATTTTTCCTTTTTGCTGCCCTTGCTGGTTAACATTGTGGTTACTGATGTTGTTGTTGTTGTTGGATAGGACAGAGAGAGAAATGGAGAGAGGAGGGGAAGACAGAGAGGGGGAGAGAAAGACAGACAGACACCTGCAGACCTGTTTCACCGCCTGTGAAGCGACTCCCCTGCAGGTGGGGAGCCTGGGGCTCAAACCGGGATCCTTATGACGGTCCTTGTGCTTTGCGCTACCTGTGCTTAACCCATTACACCACCACCCGACTCCCAATTTTTACATTTTTTAATAGAGTACTGCTCAGCTCCGGGTTATTGGTGGTCTGTGGGAGTTGAACCTGGGACTTTGAAGCCTCAGTCATGAGAATCTCTTTGCGTAACTCTTATACTAGCTCCGCTACGCCATGAAATAACTTTTTTAAATTTTATTTTATTCATTAAAAAATTTTTTTTATTTCTAAAAAGGAAACATTGACTAAACCATGGGATAAGAGGGGTACAAGTCCACACAATTCCCTCCACCAGAACTCCGTATCCCATCCCTTCCCCTGAATAGTTTTCCTATTCGTTAACCCTCTGGGAGTATGGACCCAAGATATTCAGTTCCCGTCATTCACGGCACACTACAGATCAGAGGATTGCCACGCACTTAGACAAAAGAACAGAGATTCATGGGAAACTTGGTGCAAAGGAAATTCTCCACGCTGCTTTCATTTGCAAAGAGTCAGTAGAAGTATGAGTAGCTTTTCTAGGCGTGTCCTCAATGAAGAAAGCTTACCCTTATTTAGAATACTACGCTAATTATAAAGATGGGCTAACAATAAAGATCGTTTTATTGATAACGTTTGTACTGTAAGAGAGAGTAATCTAGATACCATAAATTTTGATAAAATGGTAGTAAATGAATATTGTGCACTCTTCTGAATTTGCTTAAACTCTTCCATATATAAGCAACCCAGGTGTCCAGCAACAGATGACTGACTAAGTCGTGGTCTATATACACAATGGAATACTACTCCACTATTAAAATGGTGATTTCACCTTCTTCAGCCCATCTTGGATGGAGCTTGAAGAAATCATGATAAGAGAGATAGGTCAGAAACAAAAGGATGAATATGAGATGATCTCACTCATAGAAGTTGAGAAACAACATCAGAAGGGAAAATACAAAGCAGAACTTGGCCTGGAGTTGGTGTGTTGCACCCAAGGGAAAAAAATCTCCGGGGTGGGGGAGGGGTTCAGGTCCTGGAACATGATGACAGTAGAGGACCAAGTGGGGCTTGAATTGTTGTGTGGAAAACTGGGAAATGTTATGCATGTAAAAACTATTGTATTTCTGCTGTTGATTGTAAGCCATTAATCCCCCAATAAAGAAATGCTAAGAATTTCCATACATATTAATTAAATATATTTCCTTCCCAATACCTTATTGGAAAATATAAAGTATTTATAGTAATGTTAAAGGATAAATATAAGATATAGAACCCTTGACTTTATTATTCTTATTCTTGTAAATTATTAACATGTGATATTATATTATATTTTATTAGTCATATTATATTATATTATATTATATTATGTTATGTTATATTATATTATTATGTTGTGTTTTTATCTAAAATTTGTAATACATCACATTGTAATACCCTTAGTATATCTGTTATTATCTATGCAATTGTATTTTCTGGATTGAACATTTAACTATCCCCAATTCCTTTGTTTATTTATATCCATCATCTTATATTTGTAATACAGAATGTTAGAAGCTTCTTTTATATACATATTATTATTTATATTTATATTTATATTTGTGTTTGTATTTATATTTATATTTATATTTATATTTATATTTATATTATATTGGATGAAGACACAGAGAAATTGAGAGAGAAATAGGAGGAAGACAGAGAGACACCTGCAACCCTGCTTTGCTGCTCCTGAAATTTTCCCCGACATGTGGGTAACTGAGGCTTGAACCTGGGTCCTCTGCCTGGTAACTTGTGAACTCAACCAAGTGCATCACCACTCAGCATTATTTATTATTATTATTATTATTATTTTACTATATTTATTTTCCATTTTGTTGCCCTTGTTTTTATTGTTATTTTTGTCATTGTTGGATAGGACAGAAAGAAATGGAGAGAGGACGGGAAGACAGAGAGAGGAGAGAAAGACACCTGCAGACCTGCTTCACTGCCTGTGAAGCGACTCCCCTGCAGGTGGGGAGCTGGGGGCTCCATCCGGGATCTTTAGGCGGGGCCTTGGTGCTACCGCAGGACTCCCTATTATTATTATTTTGCCTCTGGGGTTATCAGTGAGGCTACAAATCCACTGTTCCTGGAGGCTATCTTCCCTCCCCTCACTAGTTGTTGTTGTTGCTGTTGCTATTGTTATTGCTGTTGTTGTTGTTAGACACTTGTGAAGTTACCCCCCTGCAGGTGGGGAGCCGGGGGCTCGAACCCTATCCTTGCATTTCGCGCCTTGTGCGCCTAACCCGCTGCGCTACTGCTTCAAGGGTCTGATTTACTGAATGCCGCCTTCCTGGGATAATATAGTGCACATTACTATAAGATCCTGAAAGTGAACTTTACCACAACTTCTTAAAGCATATCCCAGACATTTAAAGGCTCCTGGCCTCTTAGAATACTAGAGTCCTGACTACACGTCTCTTGTTTTGCTTCCATTCCTTTCTTGATTGCATAATGAAACATCTCTTCTGTACTTGAACGTGTATTCCATCTCTTAAACGGGAACTCAATTCTTTTCTCTGAAGTCCCAGAGGTTCCAATAGATTCCGCGCTTATGGTATTTATATTTCCCTGGCAATTCAATCACTGTTGTTACTGTTAATTGATCCTTTAAATAAAGTGTCGCTCAAAATGGGTATCATCCTCAGGGAAGACTAAGCAGACTGACGGTTCATTCTGCCTCCAACACAAACACATTCTCACCCTGCTCTGGGGTGTATTGAAACAAGAAGACACTGTACCCCCTCTGGGGTCCTGCCACTCCTGCCAGGGCTGGAATCATTTTGCCAGATTAAGGGATAACCTTAGTGGTTGTCAGAACCACCAGATATCAAAACTCAGAGGATTTTATTTTTTCCAAATCACTTTATGGGCTGGGGTAACAGCTGGTGTATCATTTCTCATCCCTCCATATGTTTAGGCAAAACACTCTCCATCACCCCCCCAACCACCATATTAATTCCCTAGGTGTTATCTCTGATTTGTATTTCTCAAGGTTGAATCCCATACTTTGGGATTCTTAGGAATTCTCATACTAGTGTAGCAGACTTGGCATTCATGACTTCTGACTACTACCAGTACACTAATAGTAGATTATGTGAAAGGGACTTTTAATTTAATTTGAGCCAACTAGAATTCTTTGTAAGATTCTTCTTTATAAAATTTTTTATGTTTATTTTCCCTTTTGTTGCCTTTTTTATTGTTGTTGTAGTTATTGTTATTGATGTCATCATTGTTAGGTAGGAGAGAGAGAAATGGAGAGAGGAGGGGAAGACAAAGAGGAGGAGAGAAAGACACCTGTTTCACTGCCTGTGAAGGGACTCCCCTACAGGTGGGGAGCTGGGGCCTTGAACCAGGATCCTGAACGGGTCCTTGCGCTTCTCACCTGGTGCACTTAGCCCACTGTGCTACCGCCGGAATCCCTGTAAGGTTTTTTTTTTTGTTTTTTTTTTAAGAATCAGTGACTTTCTACCCCCTTTGTTTGTTTTGGTCTTTAAAATTATTCTCTCTCTTTCTGTATTAAATGGACAAAGAAAAATGTACAGAGTGCAAAGAAATACTATGAAAGAGAGAGAGGGAGAGGAGGGAGGAGGAGGTAGAAGGGGGTAGGGAGGAGGAGAGATGCAGCTCAGTTTCAACATTATTAAAGATGCCCTCCAAAGGCGAGGACCTGGGATTTGAACCCAAGGTCCTTGCTTTTTAAAGATGACTTCTTTCTTTTATTTTATCTTTTCTTTGTTTATTACTGAATCAAAACAGAGAGAAATTGAAAGGAGGGGAGATAACAAATAATACAGAAAGCTGCCTTAAGCCCTGCTTCACCACTCCTGACACATTCCCCCTATAGGTGGGGACCTGGGTCTTGAACCTACATCTTTGTGCACTGTAATGTATGCACTCAACCAGGTGTGCCACTACCTAGCCCTGTAACACAAGTCATATTTTATAATCTTAAGAACCAAGGGAAAGCTATAACTTAGTGTGCAAGGCTTTTTTTTTCTTTCCCTTTTGTTTGACAGATGACTAAGAGAATTTTGCTATATGTGCACTATTCGGCTATGCATATATTTTCATATCAGGCCACTGGAGTTCAAAGTACATCTTTCTGTTTCTCTGCTTTCAACTTGCAGATGCTAAGACTCAGTTTCCTCATCAACTGGTAAAGGTCATACAGTGGATACTCTGTAGTCATATTTCTGCATCTAGATCCTTATTATCTTTGAATCCCATGGCATAACGCGTCAATTTATTGAACATCCAGAAAAGAAGGGTCAACTTCTTGCTGGTTAATACCACTTTTATTGTTACGAAAATCCTTAAATTTCTGGGGTTGGGGAAACAGCATAATGGTTCTTCAAGAGACATTCATGCTTGAGGCTCCAAGGTCCCAGGTTCAGTCCCCAGAACCACCACCAGCCAGAGCTGAGCAGTGCTTTGTACTTTCTATAGCTCTGTGTTTCTGTGGCTTTTTCATTAAAATAAATGTTACAATTCTTATTTTTTTGTAAATTTAACCATAATGAATATACTACTCTGTAGTGTACTGTATCAAATTGGAGAGGTCCAGCTGGTTCCCTCAGTTTAATTCATTCTTTCCTGGTGTGCATGGCAGGATAATCCTCAGTATTCTACTTTCTAATTGGCCTTTTCCCTTCTACTAAAAACTAAATTCTTGAGCATGTACCTTTCCTCTCCCTCCCCCCTCTCCTCTTACCTCTCTGACTCTCTCACTTCTCTCTCAACTAAAATGCAAAATATCTCTTGATCATGAAATTCTCAGTACAAGCACAGCAAAAAGATGCCAGATATTTTCACTGTATTGCTGGGGACTTCTTTCAGGTCAAGAAAAAGACATTTAATATCTGTTCCTCTCTCTCTCTCTCTCTCTCTCTCTCTCATCTCTCCCTCTCTCTCTCTCTCTTCCACCTTTCAAACAGAAAAAAAAATCCCATCTTTAGCTCTACTTTTCTATAGGGAGAACTATTTGCAAAACCAAGTTCAAATACTGAGTGGGATCTTGTGTTAAACTGATACACAGCGGAACCTTTCAGAATCAGTGGGCTAAGAACTTGTGCCATGGTTCTGCAGGAGTGTCTATCAGAATACTGCACTTGCTCTGCCATGTGTGTCACCAAGACTTCAGCGGGGTTCTCCGAATAGTGGAGGAAGCTTGAGTGCTTTGGTTATCATTCCCCCGTCCTTAAGTTTCTGTCTCTGTCTGCGAGGGTAGGTCTAAAGCAGTGAGGCCCTGACCAATAACATGCATGGTATTCAGGTTTTGTCTGTTTCTAATTTTAACTCCTGACTCCTCTGTTGTACTTGACTGAACACACTGAGCTCTTTACTGGGAGAGCTGCATTCCCTACATCTCACAAGGTGCCTAGTGTCTGTGTGTCCTGTAGCTGTCCTGCCATGCACAGGATGTATGTATTTCCTTCCATGTACTCATATTTATGTTTCCTATAATGATTTCAGCATGGACTGTGAACTACTCTTGGATTTGGTCTATACACTCCATGAGGAAGTAAGCACTGCTCAGCTGACTCATCTACCAAGTCCCTGCAGTTAATGATTTAATTCATAACACCACCCAGAACAAAGAAATAAAAATAAAGTACCACTTACCCCTACATTACGTAATACGTCTTATGTGCCTGAATTTGTCCAGAGGCCAAAGCTGTTCAGCCAGCTGGTCAGCTGGAGAGATGACAGCATGTTTAGAAGTAGAGGATTCTAAAAATTGCATCCCTTGCACTCTCCCCCCTTCCTCCCTCTCTCTCTCTCACCCTCTCTCTTTCTCTCTCAATGAAGTCCCTTTTGTACCAAATACAAGTATTGTTTTATGCAGACATTTAAACATTTTTCATTGCTATGGAATTTTTAATTAGGCATGCATTTTTTAATTCAAAAATGTAAGAACATCTCTTTCAAATGTCAGGTAATAACTCCCCTCCCTTTTTTTTTTTTTTTTTTTTAGAGATGTGACAATTTGTAGAAGTGTAGGTTCAGTCACCAGTCCATGATAATTGAGAAGTTAGAAGACACACATAAGTAGGGCTTCTGAAAGTTGGTGTTTTGGCAGTTGATGGTTTCCTTTGTGTCTTTGGGGACAAAGGAACTTCTTTTTGTTGAACCCATAAATGTAAGATTGGTCAGGCAGAGAGACAGTTCAGCAAATTGAGTGCAGGAGTTGCATACATGTGTCCCTGGACGTACGCCTGTCCCAACAAGAAGGGAAAGAAAGGTTCTCTGTTTGGTCTCTCTCTCTCTCTCCATATATATATTAATGACAGTAATAAATAAATCATAAGCCAGACAGAAAATGCAGAGTAGGGAATACCAGGATTTGGCTAGCTCTCTCTGGAGTGACTCACTTAGGCTAGTTGCCTTTTTATATCTCTAACCTAAGTGGCAGAAAGTGAAGATCATCCTGAGAAAAAAAAAAAAAGAATAGTGGTAATGATGATCACCCTAAAAGCTATTTTTGTTGGTTGTAAGTTCCATTCCATTATTCCATTGTACTGTAATTTTTATATGCAAAGATATGTGTAGCCTTTAAAGCAATAAGAAAGTAGATAGCCTTCTTAGCATACATAGTAGGCAGTGTGTCGGTCTCATAAAACAATAAGAAACTGATAAGATCCTTTATACAATGCTTCCCTTTTATTTTGTAAAGAAAAGTCTCATTACACAGAACAAACTGATATTTACATTGTTTTCAGCACCATCAACAGACTTAATATTCAGAAATATTTGAATATGTAGCTATATCTTAAGGAAAGGCAAATGGAGGCTAGGTAGCCATATACCTGGTAGAGTACACACATTATCATGCATGAGGACCCAGGTTCAAGGCCCCAGTCAGACCTACAGAGGAGGAAGCTTCACGAGCCGTGGGGCAGTTCTTCAGGGTCTTTCTTTTCTTTGTCTCCCTTTATATCTCTCACCCTCTATCAAATATAGTGGCAGTCAAGAACAGTGGTGTAGCTACACAGATACTGAGCTTCAGCGCTCACCTTGGTGGCATAAATATAAAAGGAACTGAGCTACTATGTTCTCCCCACTTCACCTATGTGAACACTGATACATCATCAGCCAAGGCTACACAGTAGCCGCGAGAGGAGAGATGTGACAGTTTCGCTTTGTGGGCAGCAACTGGGAACAGGAATTATGCCAATGATAGGTCCTCTTCTGGCCTAATGAAAATGAGTTATTTCATTTGAAATTATAAAATTGGTTCTGGCAGAGAAACTTAGAGGTCAGTTGCCCAAAGTGGATTTCCTTCTCCAAGGTTGTGCCCACAACTTTGGGTTTTTACATTAGATATTCACTAGAATTGCCTCCTTCTTTTAAGTATTCGATAGACACTTAATGGAAATCAATATGCACTTTCAACTGTTGCTGTCGAGGGAAGGTGGATTCTTATTTTCCAATATCTCAGCGTAACTTGCTCCTATAAAGCTGTTAGGTCTATATGACTTGTTAGCCAATCTGACCTCAAGTTAAGTTATTTTAATAGATAATGAAAGCCCTCCAAGCTCACGACACGAGGAAGACCTTAATTAAAATCAATGAAGGAAAAAAAAATCTCTAGAAACAATTAAGCGTTGAAGTTGACTCCTTTTAATTTGGGGTCTGAAGGTCTTCTGAGGAAATTACTGAATCATTGGGATGATTTAATTTGGCTGCCTTGAATTTAGTTTTGGTGTAACAGAAATAGCCTCCTGCATATTTTATGCTATAAACTCTTAAGAAGCATTACAGGAACAGTAAAAGAAAATAAACATTAAAAAATTTAGAAAGGAAAGCTGTCCCCTGGAATAGATTACTTTCTTTGAAGGAATCCATTTACTGCCCATTTCAGATAAAAAAAAAGTCAGAATTATTTCCTCTGAGAAATAAATGGAAGTTTAATATAAATTTTATCATAAAAAGGGTCAGTGTATAATTCTCAAACTTTTTCTAAAATTCAGTGCAGAATTTAGTAGCTCAATAGGCAAGAGAGAATCATCATGCATATGTATGTATGTATGTATACAGCAATCTGTTGTAAAAAATGGCAAAGTTGTGATGGGTATTGAGGATCAGCCCTCTTTCAGCATCCACTGTTCAGAAAATTCAGTACAAATTAAATTTTCTTTCATAAATCTCTTCTTATTTTGTACTCACTCATCCCTAATGACTTTGTATACATGAGATTTAAGTCCAAGTCAACTTACTAATCTACCAAGATCAGGAGCCATGGACTCTGGTTAAATTTAACAGTCAACAATACAAGGCAAAAGTAGGGTCTGAGGTTTTATGTTTGAATATTTGAAGAAATGGAAAAAGTGTCTTTCTTGATCTTTTCTGAAATTAAGAGAATGTAAGATTGAGTCTACTAGGATCATCATATAAAGAAAGAAAAAGAGAGAGATGAAGGGAAGACAGAATTCTGTATCCTTTAGTCTTCTCAGAAAACTCTGAAGCCTATATATATATAACATGATATCATTTTAAAGATTTATTTATTTATGAAAGAGGGAAAGAGAGAGAGAGAGGGAGTGAGAGAGAAGTAGAAGGAGAGGAAGAAGGAGAGGAAGAGGGAGAGGGAGGGAGAGAGAGAGAGAGAGAAAGAGAGAGAGAGAGAGACTCACAAATGCAATACTAGGGATCAGACTCAGGGCCTCATGCTTTCGAATCCAATCTCTTAGCCACTGTGCCACCTCCTGAGCTGTCCTTATACTGATTTTTAAGATTGCAATCAATAGAACACCACAGTCAAGAAATACCATGCAAAAAGAGAAAAAAAATAGTAAATATTTGTGAGAAATCTTGCTTTTTATTTGCTCAATCTGAAGAAATTTTTTTGCGTCAAACATACATATGTATAATCTCTGAATGGGCCTTTTAAAAGTCTAATCTTGAAGTCAAACTCTCCCTGTTTGCAGATGACATGATAGTGTGCATAGGAAAATCTAAGGAATCTGGCAAGATGCTTTTAGAAATCATCAGGTAATACAGTAAGGTGTCAGACTACAAAATTAACATTCAAAAGTCAGTGGCATTCCTCTATGCAAACACTAAGTTAGAAGAAGTTGAAATCCAGAAATCAATTCCTTTTACTATAGCAACAGAACAATAAAATATCTAGGAATAAACCTAACCAAAGAAGTGAACGACTCGTATACTGAAAATTATAAGTCACTACTCAAGGAAGTTGAAAAAGACACAAAGAAGTGAAAGATATTCCATGTTCGTGGTTGGAAGAATTAACATCATCAAAATGAATATACTACCCAGGGCCATCTACAAATTTAATGCTATCCCCATAAGATCCCAACCACATTTTTTTAGGTGAATAGAACAAATGCTACAAATGTTTATCTGGAAACAGAAAAAACCTAAAATTGCCAAAACAATCTTGAGAAGAAAGAACAGAACTGGAGGCAACACACTCCCATAGCTCAAATTGTATTATAGGCCACTGTCATCAAAACTGTTTGGTACTGGAACATGAATAGACACACTGACCAGTGGAATAGAATTGAGAGTCCAGAAGTGAGCCCCCACACTTATAGACATCTAATCTTTGACAAAGGTGCCCAGACTACTAAATGGGGAAAGCAGAGTCTCTTCAACAAATGGGGTTGGAAAAAACGGATTAAAACATGCAGAAGAATGAAACTGAACCACTATATTTCACCAAATACAAAAGTAAGTTCCAAATGGATCAAGGACTTGGATGTTAGACCAGAAACTATCAGATACTTAGAGGAAAATATTGGCAGAAATCTTTTCCGCATAAATTTTAAAGACATCATCAATGAAACGAAGCCAATTACAAAGCAGATTAAGGCAAGCATAAACCTATGGGACTACATCAAATTAAAAAGCTTCTGCACATCAATAGAAACCACTACCCAAACCAAGAGACCCCTCACAGAATGGGAGAAGATCTTTACATGCCATACATCAGACAAGAGGCTAATAACCAGAATATATAAAGAGCTTGCCAAACTCAACAACAAGAAAACAAATGACCCCATCGAAAGTGGGGGGAGGACATGAACAGGATATTCACTACAAAAGAGATCCAAAAGGCCGAGAAAAACATGAAAAAATGCTCCAAGTCTTTGATTGTCAGAAACATGCAAATAAAGACAACAATGAGATATCACTTCACTCCTGTGAGAATGTCATACATCAGAAAAGGTAACAGCAGCAAATGCTGCAGAAGTTGTGGGGTCAAAGGAACCCTCCTGCACTGCTGGTGGGAATGTCAATTGGTCCAACCTCTGTGGAGAACAGTCTGGAGAACTCTCAGAAGGCTAGAAATGGACCTACCCTATGATCCTGCAATTCCTCTCCTGGGGATGTATCCTAAGGAACCCAACATATCCATCCAAAAAGATCTGTGTACACATATGTTCTTGGCAGCACAATTTGTAATAGCCAAAACCTGGAAGCAACCCAGTTGTCCAACAACAGATGAGTGGCTGAGCAAGTTGTGGCATATATATATATATATATATATGAATACTACTCAGCTATTAAAAATGGGGACTTCACCATTTTCAGCCAATCTTGGATAGACCTTGAAAAATTCATGTTAAGTGAAATAAGTCAGAAACAGAAGGATGAATATGGGATGATCTCACTCTCAGGTAGAAGTTGAAAAACAAGATCAGAAGTGAAAACACAAGTAGAACCTGAAATGAAATTGGCGTATTGCACCAAAGTAAAAGACTCTGGGATGTGTAGGTGGGGAGAATACAGGTCCAAGAAGAATGACAGAGGACCTAGTGAGGGTTGTATTGTTATATGGAAAACTGAGAAATGTTATGCACGTACAAACTATTGTATTTACTGTCGAATGTAAAACATTAGTTCCTCAATAAAGAAATTTTTTAAAAGTCTAATCTTTAACTTTTATGAGGATCTCTCTCTTTGTTTTAAAAAATAGCTGCAAGTATTACTACCATAAAAAAGATAATATGGGTGCTGGGCAGTAGTGCATCTGGTGAAACACACATGGCGCTCAGTAAGAATCCCCATTGGAGCCCCCGGCTCCCCACCTGCAGGGGGGCAGCTTCACAGGCGGTGAAACATGTCTGCAGGTGTCTGTCTTTCTCTCCTCCTCTCTGTCTTCCCCTCCTCTCTCCATTTCTCTCTGTCGTATAGAACAACAATGACAATAATAATAATAATGACAGCAATGACAAACAACAAGGGCAACAGAAGAGAAAAATAGCCTCGAGGAGCAGTGGATTTGTTGTGTAGGCACCAAACCCCAATGATAACCCTGGAGGCAAAAAAAAAAAAAAGATAATACAGTGGCAACTCATAATTACCTACATAACACTGATTTTACTATGGGCAATTCGTGATTTTTATTAGCGGGTAAGGAGCAAAAAGAGAAAAGTGGAATTCTAAGAATATTTAAGGTAACAATGATTGTCTAAAGAATGAGTAGTATAGGGAGTCGGGCTGTAGCGCAGCGGGTTAAGCGCAAGTGGCGCGAAGCACAAGGACCGGCATAAGGATCCCGGTTCGAACCCTGGCTCCCCACCTGCAGGGGAGTGGCTTCACAGGCGGTGAAGCAGGTCTGCAGGTGTCTGTCTTTCTCTCCTCCTCTCTGTCTTCCCCTCCTCTCGCCATTTCTCTCTGTCCTATCCAACAACGACAACAACAATAATAACTACAACAATAAAACAACAAGAGCAACAAAAGGGAATAAATAAAATAAATATAAAAAAAAAGAAAAAAAAAGAATGAGTAGTATAACATATTTTGGGGAGATGAAAACTATATCCCTGAGACAATTACAGTCTTATAATATTTTCTTAAATGTATATATATATATTTATTTATTTACATCTGTATTATTTACATATCAAAGACCTGCAGATAGCATTTCATTGACTGATTCAAAGTATAAATAACTAAAACATGATTTCAATATGACCTGCTTTCTTTAAATGTATTCATTCAATGGACTTTTGCAAAAGTAGTTATTACTATATCACCATCAAAATGTATTATTTTGTTATTTAAACCCCTCCCTCAAGTGTTTGTATTAAAAGGAAACACAGTCAAATTAATGCTCTTCAGTTATGTGTGTATTTGTGGCTCACTCAGTTGTGTGTGTACGGTCTCTAGAATAATCACGATCGCATCCCCTAGTTAACAGCAAACTTGTTCTGCAGTTGTTTGAATCCCTTTAGCTTTTAATTTCTCTGTCTGTAATGGGTGACACATCCCCCACTGAGTCACTATTGACTTTAAATCATAAAACAACTCCAGTGCTCTTTGCAAAAATAAAGTGTTCTGTATATGATTCATAATCAAAATAATGATGTTAACCTCTACAGAGTCTCCCTAAAAATAATTATGCCTCATAGGCTCCAAATAGTACAGCTGCCTTCAGTTGCTGTTCCAAGGCCACATTAAGTGTGAAGCATTATATCAAGCAAACTCAGCTTTAAAAGCAACAGACAGGTTAGAGAGAAGATAAGAGACCAGAGTAGGAAGAATGAGAGTGTGGGTTTTGATGACTTGTGTCCATAAACACAGGCCTACTCCCCAAAGCAGGGAAGTAATTCCTTGTTAATCACGCCCCAATGAGAGAACTGAACAACAGGCTTTGAAACAACAGTGGCAGCACTTCCTCCTGCCTGTGAGTATTGTGTACTCCGGAAAGAAGCTAAGCAGGGCCTATGTAGTCTCTGTTATTTCGTATAACAACATTAAGAATTGGATGCTATTAAATTCACATTATTTTAAGATGTCGACATTGTTTTTCCACAATCAGAAGTAGTTAGTGACAAAAATAGGCATTTACATGAAGGTTGGCTACTTGCCAGAAATTGCAATAGGGAACCGAAGTGCCATGCTTCCTCACTTACTAGGTCACAAACAGCTCAAAATAAGTTTTGTTCACACGTAAAACCAGTAATGTCATCTATGGCCTTATTTTTAAAGCAGTACCTAGACTAAAAGATGTTTTCTTTGTCTTTGTCCCTTTTCATTGTCTTAATAACCAGTCTCTAAGCAGGAGGACTAGTGATAGAAATATTAAAAAAATAATTCTAATTGCCTAACAAAATGTGTCTGAAGATATATCTCAGCTCCCCCAAAAAGCAAAAAAAAAAAAATGTTCAACATGGACTAATGACATTAGTCAGAACTTTTTTTTTTTGGGGGGGGGAGGTGTTGGCTCGGTGCCTGTACTACAAATCCACTGCTCCTGGGGGCTATTTCTTTTCCTTTTGTTGCCCTTGTTGTTGTTATTGCTGCTGTTGTCTAGGACAGAGAGAAATTGGGCAAGGAGGGGAAGACAGAGGAGGAGAGAAAGATACACACTTGCAGACCTGCTTCACAGCCTGTGAAGTGACACCTGCAGACCTGCTTCAAGACTGTGAAGCGATCCCCTTGCTGGTGGGAAACCAAGGGCTTGAACACCAGAATCCTTGATCCTTAAGCTGGTCTTTGTGCTTGGAGCTACGTGCGCTTAACCCACTGCACTAAGGCCCAGCCCCCTAGTCAGCCCCTTCAAATGTCACAACAATGAAAAATTAGTAAAGTCACTGGCCCCTTGGAATATACCTAAAATAGACTTCTGAGCTTTTTCTAAATTGAGGACGCCAAATCTCATCTACTATATTCTTACCTTTAGTTTCCTGATTATTCAGCAACTTGTTCCGCTTTATATCTTACAGCTTTTCAGCCACTGAGTTGCAAATGCTACCATGACACCCACCTGACTTCCCTGGGCAGATGGCCTCACCAATGTGCCATGGAACCTCACGTCTCCAGAGCCCTACCCTACTAGGGAAAGACAGTGACAGGCTGGGGGTATGGGTCAACCTGCCAATGCCCATGTCTAGGGAGAAGCAATTACAGAAGTCAGACCTCCCACCTTTTGCACCCCATAAGGATCCTGGGTCCATGCTCCCAGAGGGATAAAGAACAGGAAAGCTTCCAGTGGAGGGGATGGGATACTGAACTCTGGTGATGGGCATTGTGTGGAATTGTGTGCCTCTTGTCCTACAGTCTTGTCAGTCATTATTAAATCAATAAAAAAAAAATGGTTGGGTATGTTTATGTGATATAATTCATATAGGTGCTATTTCAGGCACCTCTAAAATTAAGAATGAAAGCTATTAAAGTCCCTGTTTTTCTAAAATATTTCAGTAGAGATGACCAATTTAGCTCCACCAATACTTATGACTAACAAAAGTTTAACTTCTTCTTCTAGCGTTTGCCCTTCTTCCGTAGCCAGTCAATGGCTTTGAAAGTGACTGGGATCCATGTGGATTCAGTCGGCTAGGAAGGATCGTCAGTTTCCCCAATGAATGGGTACTCACGGGATGCACCACGAGAAGGTCGATCCAATGCATCCCAAAAGTTTAACAATATATTATGACTAACAAAAAAGTCTCCAGCACTTTGGAAATCTGTTGATGAAACATGCAAATATTTGTTCAATTTAGGAGTCCTATGCATTCCACTCCAGTTGAGACCTGTGGTGGTAGGCATATTCCTTCTATTAATAACAACTTGTTGCCATTAAGGATGGTCTACAGCACTATTGTTGGCACATGGGTATAGCTTTGATCTCCCTGCGGTCAATGTCTGTGTTCCCCTCCCAGTAACCACCCAAATCCTTCTTCACCCTACACTGGGTATTGAGTGTCCTTCCCAGTCCCCCACCATGTCCACCAAATCCCCCTCCCAGAGTCTTTACATAGATACAAATCACCAAGCTCTGTCTACATTTTTACCTTGTGTTTTCCTTTTATGAATGGAATCATGTGATATTTGTTCTCTTTGTGGCCTACGTCGCTTAATATCATTATTTCAAGCTTTGCGTCTGGGTCCTGGAATTTCATCCCCCCACCCCCCAAAAAAAGTCTAGAGTTATGGGCGATGACATATAGATATACTCTATTTGTTTTCCAGTCATTATTTTCCAGAGAAAACCACCAGAGTACTGTGATTTTAGCAGGCTATCTGCCATGTCTCGAAAAGCATGATGCGGCTGCTGGTAGAGCTCAAATAGACACTGAAGTCCCATTATCCCTTTAAGTGACTGACTACTGCCTGACCACTGCTGGGTCTGGCTTCTGTCACTTAAAGGATTAGAAGCAGTGCTTACTGCTGCTTCTTCAGATGAGAAAAGAATCATTAACTGGGCAATGAGGATGTCAAAGAAATGTTTTTGCTGGTCTCCAATAATAGGTATTAATGTATCTCTATATATTAATGGATAGGTAGATGTTAACTTTTCTTTATCCTTTCATAGTTAATCTCAGAGTTAAGAGCACTGTGTAAAAAAGGATTCAATCACATACTTGAGGATTACAAAAGATTAGGTAAGTATCAATGGTCTCAGCCCCTTTTCTCAACAGTATTTTAATAAAACCTTTACTATCCTGAATCAAATTTCTTGTATGCCAATAAATTGCTGATTTTGACAAGCACTATAATAGGTCAGAGTGTCATTAACACCTAGAAGCTTTCAACAGATGGAAAAATAATCAACAAGTTTGGTCACATTAAAAAAAATATGGAAAACGTGCTGGCTTTAGAACTCAACCTCACAGGAGTCGGGTAGTAGCGCAGTGGGTTAAGCACACCCGGCTCCCCATCTGCAGGGGGGTCACTTCACTCGCAGTGAAGCAGGTCTGCAGGAGTATTTTTCTCTTCCCCCTTCTGTCTCCCCCTCTTTTCTCCATTTTTCTCTGTCCTATCCAACAACAATGGCATCAGTAACAACAAGGATAGTAACTACAATAACAATAAAACAAGGGCAACAAATTACTTAACTAACTAATTAACAAAATTAGTTAAGTAATGAATAAAAAGAAGTCAACTTCACTTTAAGGGATACAGTTTAGAAGCCAGAGGCCTGGGAAGTAGAGCTGTGGGTAGAATGCTGGACTTAAAGACATGAAGACCCGTAGTTGTCCTTGGCATCACAGATGTGATGCTCTGGTTCTTCTTCTTCTCTGTAAATAAATAAACACCCAAATAAATAAATCTTGGTCAAAATAACTTAAGAGGTACACATTTACTTCATCCTAGTTTCACATTATTTCTAAGAATGCATCTTCTCTTTTTATTGGTCTCCACTTTTGTTTCTAACTCAGAGTCATTGAGATATGAGTAACATATCTTCTTAAAGATGAGCTGATACTCAGCTGAGCAAAAAAAATAAAAATAATGATAATATTTGTAAAAAAAATCATTGAGTATTCTATATTTATCTCTCTAAGTAGTTTTAAGAGTACCTAAAAAGATAGCCAGAATGACATCTATCTATCTATCTATCTATCTCTATCTCTATATCCATCTATTTATATATCTCTATGTCCATTCACAAATTTGTCTAAGTGATGTCTATCAGTTATCGATCTGCCATCTAATATTCTATCTACATCTTAGGAACATAAATGTATTTACTGTTTTTAATATTCATTTACCAAATTGGAATATCTTTGACTCTGTTTCTGGGAAAATGAAAGATACTAAAATAGAAAATTAACCAGGGGACATGCAATGGAAATGACTTGAGGCATCGTGAGCAGTATAAAGTCACGCATTAAACTTTGCCTGCCAATAGTCACAGTGCCAGTCACCAAACTTCAGCAACTATATGATTGCTGTCAAAGAAATTATCTTTCTTCAACCAAAACCATGTCAGGTTTCAGAGCCATGCTATGACAAAAGAATTGAAAGAACTGGGTGATTTTTTTGCTAAGTAAGAAACTGTCTCTCAACTCTCTAAACTCAGTCTTATGAAGTTGCATCTGATTTGATTAAAAAAAATTCCAAAAAACATCTCACACAGAAAAGTATTTGAACCATGTGAAGAGAACATGTCCTTGAAGGTAAGATTTTTGTCAAGTGTAAGCAAGAATAAATAATTAATGGTCTCTATTCCAGACTCCTCTAAATATGGGAAATGGAGAAATGATGAGAGTTGTTAAGACAGGAATAACAGAGTGGGGAGAGGGCCTGAGGAGGGCAAGATATCTTGTAGAAGCTGCAACAATGTTTGGGATGCCTTTTTGGTTAGCAGTTGGAAACTAGGACTGAGGTGAATTTGTCCGTATCAGCTGTCTAACTCAATGGATATCTTTATCAAGCAGAACCTTTCATGCATTTCTGTGAAAAACCCGCCTCTTAGACTTTCAGGCAGTATGTTGTGTTCTGTAGAGGCTTCGGAGTGTCTATTAATTAATGAATCAACATAGAATTAGTGTCTATTCATTAATAAATTAACTTAAAATTTACAAAGAGACAATATTTAGCAACCCAATTTTAATAAGATTTCTAACTCGGGGGGGACCGGTAGCTCATTGGGTTAAGTGCACATGGCATAAAGCACAAGGACCTACCTAAGTATACCAGTTCAAGCCCAGGGCTGTCCACCTGTAGAGGGGGTCGCTTCACAATCTGTTTAGCAGGTCTGCAGGTGTCTGTCTTTCTTTCCCCCTCTCTATCTTCCCCACCTCTCCCCATTTCTCTCTGTCCTATCCAACAACAACAGCAATGGCAACAATATCAACAACAATAACAAGGGAAACAAAATGGAGAAAATGACCTCTAGGAGCAGTGGATTCATAGTGCAGGCACTGAGCCCCAGCAATAAACCTGGAGGCCAAAATAAATAAATAAATAAAAGATTTCAAATTATACCTACATCAAGGTGATGTCAGAATGTCATTCTAATTGAGACATTAGTTTATCAGCATACTTCAAGTGTCCACAGAACTTTCTTCTATATTACTCATTTGAATCCACTATAATCTTGTGAAATAAGAGAGGGAGACTTTTTTAAATTTTTATTTATTTTTTCATTCCCTTTTTTTGCCCTTTTTTATCGTTGTAGTTATTATTGTTGTTATTGATGTCATCGTTGTTGGCTAGGACAAAGAGAAATGGAGAGAAGAGAGGAAGACAGAGAGGGGGAGAGAAAGATAGACACCTGCAGACCTGCTTCACTGCCTGTGAAGAGACTCCCCTGCAAGTGAGAGCTGGGGGTTCGAACCGGGATCCTTCCACCAGTCCTTGCGCTTTGCACCAAGTCTGCTTAATCTGTTGCGCTGCTGCCTGACCCCCAGAGAGGAAGATTTTTAAAAAAATTATTACACAAGGAAAGAAATTTGATACTTAAGAGTTTTTTAAAAATGGCCCAAATTTACACGGTAAAGGCCACTGTGTAGCCTTGTAATGAAAAAAAAATACATAAGAGAAATTGGTGATCACTAAGCTAGAAGTTTCAGTTCTTGGAATTGGCATGTTGCACCAAAGTAAAAGACTCTGGGGTGGAGGAGAGGGGGGGGAGAATACAGGTCCAAAAAAGGATGACAGAGGACTTAGTGTGGGTTGTACTGTTATATGGAAAACTGAGAAATGTTATGCATGTACAGACTATTGTATTTACAGTTGAATGTAAAGCATTAATTCCCCAATAAAAAACTTAAAAAAAAGAAGTTTCAGTTCTATAAATCCAGAGAATGAACCATTCCTACAGCAAGGAGTGAAATGAGACCGTCAGTGTTAATGTGCAGACAGAACAGTCAGGGTTAGGGTTTTACCATCACCAATACAGTCAGTGCCTTCAGTCGTTCATTCTGACTAGTAAAGCATGAAGATATCTACAAGCATGTATCCTTCCTTCACCTCATATACTTTTGTTCTTTTCTTCCCAGAAAGTATCACAAGGTTCAATGCTATGATTATCTATCTGCACAGATATATTATGTGAACAAATATATACAATCTCTCTCAATATCTCTCTCTCTCCATATATATATATATATATATATATATATATATATATATATATATATATATATATATAGTATTATTTAGTTTTGCGCTTGATGCGTTGTCAGCTAAGAAAAATAATCAATTTTATAAAGCAATGGTGGCTTGTTTTTTTTTTTCCTGAAATGACAGTGAGTCACACTTTATCAATAATACAAAGCCCATACTATCATATTGAATGCTGTCAGTTTCCTAGCTTTTTCTGATCAATCAAACATATTTTTTAATGATTTAACACCAGACCATAGGATAAGAATTCCCACCCCAGAGCTCTGCATCCTATCCCCTCCACTAGAAGCTTTCCTATTTTTTATCCCTCTGGGAGCATGGACCCAGGATCATTATGGGGTGCAGAAGGTGGGAGGTCCAGCCTCTGTAATTGCCTCTCCCTGGATATGGGCATTGGAAAGTTGATCTGTACCCCCAGCCTGTCTCTATCTTTCCCTAGTGGGGCAGGGCTCTCGGGAGGTGGGCTCTCAGGACATATTGGTGAGGTTGTTTCCCCAGGGAAGTCAGGTGGGCGTCATGGTAGCATCTGCAACTTGGTGGCTGAAAAAGCATTAGGATATAAAGCAGGACAAACTTCAATAATCGGGAACCCAGAGGTAAGAATATAGCAGGTGATGTTTGGGGTCTCCGTTCTGGAAAAAGCTCGGATGTCTATTTTAGGTCTATTCCAAGGGGCTCAGGACTTTACTAATTTTGGCCTGAGCCCCACAGTTAACATGCAGGAGGGCTGAAAGCATTTTCTGGGAAGATGGTGTCAGAGTTGAGAATAGGACTAGAAAGCTGGATCAGGACAGTTGCTTCCAGATATGGGAAACACAGGCATATATTTATACTTCAATTTGGATTTTGTTTTCTTTTTTAATTTTTATTATCTTTAATCTATTTATTGGCTAGAGCCAGACAGAAATGAGAAAGAAGGGGGAGACAGAGAGGGAGAGAGACATTTGTAGCACTGCTTCACTGCTCCTGAAGCTTTTCCTCTGCAGGTGGAGACCGGAGGCTCAAACCCAGGTCCTTGCACACTGCAACATCTGTGCTCAACCAGGTGCGCCACCACCCGGGGCCCCTGGATTTAGTCTTCTTATTGGCGAGTACACCAGCATCAGCCTTTCCGTTACTATTCTGAAGAAAATGTTGGCCTGACTACATATGTTGCAAATATGCGCTTTCTAGATATTTTGGGGTAATGCTTTTATATTTTCAAAAGGGTTTTTGATATAATAACTTATTTAAGAATAGATAGAGACAGAGAAGGCAAAGACACGAAGAGAGTGAAAGAGACAATATCACAACGTCCTTCAGTGCCACGGGGGTCCAGGCTCGACCCTGAGTCATGCACATGACAAAGCAGTTCAAGTGAGTATTGGTAACAGTGAGAGGTATTGGTATTTGTGGGTATGGCCAGGACTTTCTGTACCTGTTTAAGAAAACCATGTCTTGTGGTCAGTGACTTAGCTCACCTGGAGTCTTGCCAGTTTTGCCCTGCACGTGCCTCAGATCTGAGCCCAGACAGAAGGGGAGAGGAAGATAGGCACCTGCAGACCTATTTCACTGTTCATGAAGCATTCTCCATGAAGGTGGAAAACATGATTTTCCAAGCAGAAGTTGCCCAGCTGTCTCTTCTCACTCCTCATTTCCTCACTCTTCTTCTATGCAAAGTGTTCTACTTTTGTTATCACTTAACTGCAGTGCTTTACATTAATATTTTACTGTTTTTCAATAACTATATTTAGCAATCTTCTTCTTCTAGCATTTGCCCTTCTTCTGTAGCCAGTCTAACTCAATTTTAATTCATCTAAATGTCACATATATATATATATATATATATATATATATATATATATATATATATATATATATATCACATTTGTGTGTGAAACACAATATCTTCTGCATAACTTATTTTTTTTAATTATCTTTATTTATTTATTGGATAGACACAGCCAGAAACTGAGAGGGAAGGGGGTGAGATAGAGAGGGAGAGAGACAGAGAGTCACCAGCAGCACTACTTCACCACTGGCGAAGCTTTCCCCCGGCAGGTGGGGACCAGGGGCTTGAACCCGGGTCCTTGCTCAACCAAGTGTGACACCACCCAGCCCTTGACTTCTTCTCCTTCACCTTCTCCTTCTCCTTCTCCTTCTCCTCCTCCTCCTCCTCCACCTTCTCCTTCTCCTTCTCCTTCACCTTCTCCTCCTCCTCCTCCTCCTCCTCCTCCTCCTCCTCCTCCACCTTCTCCTTCTCCTTCTCCTTCTCCTTCTCCTCCTCCTCCTCCTCCTCCTCCACCTTCTCCTTCTCCTTCACCTTCTCCTTCTCCTTCTCCTTCACCTTCTCCTTCTCCTTCTCCTTCTCCTTCACCTTCTCCTTCTCCTCCTCCTCCTCCTCCTCCTCCACCTTCTCCTTCTCCTACTCCTTCTCCTTCTCCTACTCCTTCTCCTTCTCCTTCTCCTTCTCCTTCTCCTTCTCCTTCTCCTTCTCCTTCTCCTTCTCCTTCTCCTTTTCCTTCACCTTCTCCTTCTCCTCCTCCTCCTCCTCCTCCACCTTCTCCTTCTCCTTCTCCTACTCCTTCTCCTTCTCCTTCTCCTTCTCCTTCACCTTCTCCTTCTCCTTCTCCTTCTCCTTCTCCTTCTCCTTCTCCTTCTCCTTCACCTTCTCCTCCTCCTCCTCCTCCTCCTCCTCCTCCTCCTCCTCCTCCTCCTCCACCTTCTCCTTCTCCTACTCCTTCTCCTTCTCCTTCTCCTTCTCCTTCTCCTTCTCCTTCTCCTTCTCCTTCTCCTTCTCCTTCTCCTTCTCCTCCTTCTCCTTCCTCTTTTTTTGACACCTGGGTTGTTTCATATGAAGTCAGTGTTATATATGCCTACATTGTTCTGCTTTTTTTGGTAGCCATTCTCTGTCTTTCTTTCTCTCTTGCTTTCGTTGCTAAATGATGAGAAATAGACTCGTTTACTTCTGCAATAGATCTAATCATCTTTATTTCACACACTCACACACACGAATCTGTTTTCAATAGTGCATACGCTGCATCTTCCTTGTGAATTTCTCTCAGTTATTTATGGCAGGCAGACAAATTAATGAAGATGCAGAAATTCAAAAGATACAATTAATATTCTCTGTCTAATGTTTTAACTGCTGTGGTAGGAGTGTGTGTGTGTGTGTGTGTGTGTGTGTGTGTGTGTGTGTGTGTGTGTGTTTTCTAAGCACTGCTTACCTCTCATTTATGGTGGTGTTGTGGGTTGAACCTGGGGCTTCAGAGTCTCAACCACTAAAGCTTTTTGCATGATCATTATGCTGTCTCCTCATTGTGCTAGCTTTTACAGTGGTTTCCAACCGCTCGATTCCTTACTTGGGAGAATATTGTTCCCAGCCTTGCAATGTCCCAAGAAGTGCTCTTTTCCCAATGGCTCGACTGGTCAAAGGTTCATTTTATTCAAGAGAATGTGAGCAACTCAGTCACAACACAGCAGCAGAAATGAACTAATGATATTCTTCTTTGGTATAGTTTCAGTGTCAGATATTTCTAATCTCTGTCAGAGGATAAGAGAGGCCAGGGAACTGCTGTTCCTTCATCCTAGGTTATGGAATGATACAGCATGTGGCACTCAGAGAAACTCAGCAGATATTAATACAGCCAGAGCTGACTTGACTCTTGAAGTGTATGCTGAAATAGGATGGTTTTTTGTCACAGCTGTTACAAGCTGTGGAAAACTGGACTGTACAGTTATTATAGCGATATTGATAAAAACCTATATTGAAATGGAATATTCCTTTAAGATTTCCTTCTTTCTTCATGGGAGAAAGATGGGGTCAGAGAACCGCTCTGCCATGTGAAATTTCAGGGATCAAACTTGGAACCTCATGATTGCAAATGCAGTAGTCCACCAGCTGTGTCACTTCCCGGGCCACGCAAATGGTATATTTCTAGACACATTTTATCTCTGGCTAAAAGGGAAACAAAATTTTGTCTGCTCAGTCACTTGTTTGGGAAGTACAATTTTGCATAAATTTTTGCTGGTAATGTCTTTCCTTAAGAGGAAAAAAAGGGGAGTAGGAATATTTATGAGCCCACATCAATGTAGTTTAGCTGTCTTGAATATTTATTTTGTATTGATGTAATAATGATTGAAAAGACCATAGGATAAGAGGAATACAGTTCCCACCCCCAGAGTCCCACATCCCATTCCCACCACTGGAAGCTTCCTTATTTTTTATCCCTCTGGAAGCATGGACCCAGATAATTATGGGGTGCAGAAGGTGGAAGGTCTGGCTTCTGTAATTGCTTCCCTGCTGGACATAGGCGTTGGCAGATTTATTCATACTCCCAGCCTGTTTTTTTTTTTTTTTTTAATCTCCCCAGCTTTGGGGAGGTAGGGTTCCAGGACACATTGGTAAGGTCATCTGCCCAGGGAAGTCAGGTCGGCATCATGGTAGCATCTGCAACTTGGTGGCTGAAAAGCATTAAGATATAAAGCAGAACAAATTGTTTAATAATCAGGAACCTAAAGGTAAGAATATAGCAGATGATTTTCAAACAAGTGATTTGAATACAGACAACATAGTTGGGGCCAGGTGGTGGTACACCTGGTTGAGCACACATGTTACAGTGCACAAGGACCAGAGTTCAAGCCCCTGGTCCCCACCTGCAAAGGGGAAGCTTTGTGAGTGGTGATACAGTGTTGTATGTGTCTCTCTTCCTCCCTTTACCTCTTGATTTATGGCTGTCTCTATCCAATAAGTAAAGATAATAAAAGAAAGAGAAAGAAAACATACAAGGTCGGTGGTAGTGCAGCGGGTTAAGTGCACATGGCGCAAAGTGCAAAGACCAACTTAAGGGTCCCGGTTCGAGCCCCCGTCTCTCCACCTGCAGGGGGGGGTCACTTCACAAGCAGTGAAGCAGGTCTGCAGGTGTCTATTTTTCTCTCCTCCTCTCTGTCTTCCTCTCCTTTACTCTCTGTTTTATCCTATTACTACTACATCATGAACAACAATAGTAATAACCACAACAATGATAAAAAAAAAACAAGGGCAACAAAAAGGAAAAAAATAAACAGCCTCCAGAAGCAGTAGATTTGTGGTGCAGGCACAGAGTCCCAGCAATAACCCTGGAGGCAAAAGAAAGATAGAAAGAAAGAAAAAAGAAAAGAAAAAGATCTTTAAAAAAGACAACATAACTTAAGAAGAAAAAGGTTTGTTTTTATATTTGGAAGGGATTGGCGAGTCTTAAATTATTAATGCAAGTTTTATTTATTTATTTATTTATTATTTGCATCATAATTGCATACAAAGATGTAGATTTCATCCCCAAGGCCACCATGCAAGTAAGTTACATGAAAACACAAGGGAGTTAAGGAGAGACTTAATTTTTGTCATGATCAAGTTCAGAATTATAAATTTTAGGGTGCTTGCATGATAAGCTTGAATACTAATTAAATTATGACTAGTTGACCTAAAATATATGACTATTTAGAAATTAACAAAACTAGAATTAATTGGAAAGACTAGTATGTTCTATATACCTTACTTCAACAGAAGGCTTCAAACAAAACAGCTCACCTGGCTCATAGCAGAATGCTCATAATGTGTTAACTACTAGGATAATGGCCAAAGGTGAGCATATGGGCTGCATTTCTGCTGCTTTCCTTGGGTTTTTATCCCAGAACTCAAGAGTCTATTTCTTTTTTTTTAAATTTTTTATTTAAGAAAGGATTAATGAACAAAACCATAAGGTAGGAGGGGTACAACTCCACACAATTCCCACCACCCAATCCCCATAACCCACTCCCTCCCATGATAGCTTTCCCATTCTCTATCCCTCTGGGAGCATGGACCCAGGGTCATTGAGGGTTGCAGAAGGTAGAAGGTCTGGCTTCTGTAATTTCTGAAGCTACGAAGCATCACTGATATTCTGGCACAGAAAACATAAAGCAACCTTCAATCCCACCCCCACCCCCCACAAAGGTGTTACAAAGGTCACCTCTCCTACTGTTATTAAATGTAAGTTCACACCCCTGTCACCTGTCCTCTTCCGTTTTGTCACTCAGAGTGTCACTGCTTTGTTCCTGTCAGGAAAAGCTCTCTCTATACTCTGACATCACCACATGAACTTTTGACATGCTATGAGCTCACTGCAGCCCCCCTGCCCCCTGACTAAAACCCTCCCAGGAAATGTACTCTGTAAAACCATGCTTTGCTGTCCTGATGGGGGAAGAGTTGTTTGTCAAAACTGTTTTCTCCTTTAAATCCAAACTGTCCTACATGAAGAAAGATCCCACTTTTATCTTTTGCTGCCATGGTTATCTCTGGTGAGCTAGATGCCTGCAAGATAAATCCACCACACCTGATGTCTTCTTTATTCCTCCCTTCCTCCCTCCCTTCTTTCCTTCCTTCCTTCCTTCATTCCTTCCTTTCTTCCTTCATTTTTTTTTTCATTCTTTCTGATACAGTGAAAGAGCAAGAAAAGTAAACAGAGGGACATCTCCGTCACTGCTCTCCCATTTTTTCATCTTGCCTTCAGGTGGTCACTGGGGATTTGAACTTGGGTCCTCACACCTGCTAACATGTGAGATCTACCAGATGAGTCACCAAGGAGGCCCAGTAGGTTCCACTGTCAAAGCATGTTTGGGCCAGTTTACCTCAACTCGGTTTTCAATCTTGGTTTATCTGAGAGTTTGGCATGAATGATAGACCCTAGGAAATAAATGAATAAATAACGGTTTTCATAAGAATTAGATCAATAGAAAATGCAGTCATATTTGTTTTTTTTCTCAAAATCTGAAAAACAGAAAATCCCTGATTTAGGAGCTCAGGATTGGGGGTGAGTTATAGGCAATAGAGAAGAGAGTGTTAGACCCCTCTTATTATAAGATATGACATTTTGAAAACAAAGAAGACAGATCAAAATCAAAATCTGGACTTGAGTTGGAAGTCTGAAGCTATCTTATACCCTGTCTAATTGTATCACACACTATTTTGATTTTTAATATGAGATTATAACCATGTAATGCGAATTACAGCGCTCCAGGGTGATATATAAATTACAACTAGCTTCATTAAAATTGAAAGACTGTCTTATGTGATATCAGAGAAGGCTTACAAATATAGATATCATTACCAAAACATTAACACTTACTGGAAAAATGGGGATACTATTTAATAATTTAAATTTTTGCTTTTGAGAGTTTTGAAGTCTGAACATGCATACATAAAACACCATGCCAAAACATGCCTCCAATCAACCAATGACTTGTAAGTTACTTTGTATTTGACATGCTCATGCTATAAAACATTAAGAATCCAGGCCAGGAGGTGGTATACAGAGTAGGTATGGAATGCAAGGATCAGCCTTAAGGATCCCAGGGTTCCCCACCTGCGGGGGAGTCGCTTCACAGGCGGTGAAACAGGTCTGCAGGTGTCTGTCTTTCTCTCCCCCTGTCTGTCTTTCCCTCCTCCTTGATCTCTGTTAGATCTAACAATACAAATGGAAAAAAGAAAAAAGGCCACCAAGAACAGTGGATTTATGGTGCAGGTGCCAAGCCCCAGCTATGACCCTGGAGACAAAAAAATATATATAAACCAGTTTCAGTAGATATACACCAGTTTCTGTGAGAGAGAGCATATGTTCACACGTATCCGTAAACTACTGCAAAATATATACCTGAAAGCAGAAGTACACTAGAGTTTGCAGTGAGTACCCCCCTAACACTTCCTCTCCACTATTCCAAGCTTTGGGTCCATGATGGCTCAACAATTTGTTTGGCTTCGCATGTTAACTCTCTTTTCAGTCACCAGGTTCCAGATGTCATCAGGATGCTGGCCAGGCTTCCCTGGACTGAAGACCCCACCAATGGGGCCTGGAGCTCAGCTTTCCCAGAGACCCACCCTACTAGGGAAAGAGAGAGGCAGACTGGGAGTATGGACCGACCAGTCAACGCCCATGTTCAGCGGGGAAGCAATTACAGAAGCCAGACCTTCCACCTTCTACAACCCACAATGACCCTGGGTCCATGCTCCCAGAGGGATAGAGAATGGGAAAGCTATCAGGGGAGGGGGTGGGATATGGAGATTGGGGGGTGGGAATTGTGTGGATTTGTACCCCTCCTACCCTATGGTTTTGTTAATTTATCCTTTCTTAAATAAAAAAAAGAATGTATAGCCAGTGAAACCAACATGCACAATTTAACGCATCACTTTTTGATACTCAACATTTTGAAATCTGATTATGCTAGGTAGGAAGACACAGGCTAAGTCCTTCGAAATCCACCCCTCCCCTCTCTCTGAAATGCCTTCATAGAATTAGTTGAATAGGAAAAAAGAAATTTCTCTTTATATAAGGAAGGCACAAATAAAACTAATTTAAGATGTATTTTTCTAGTCTACAAAAGTCTTCTTTGAAGTAATCCACGTAATCAGTAAATTTCTATGTATATTAAATGCTTTTTAAATTTATTGATAAAAAGGAAACACTGACAAAACCATAGGGTAAGAGGGGTATAGCTCCACATAATTGCCACCACCAGAACTCCGTATCCCATCCCCTCCCCTGATAGCTTTCCTATTCTTTATCATACATGCCAATATTTATACAGTGTCCATAGCAAGTCATACAGCATGGGCAGAGCTGTATCCAACAGACAACACACGTTGGTCCATTCCCTAAGTTGACATGGGACCCCCAATTAATTCTTCTGCCCCGCCTATAGAGGGTATCACAGCTGTGTGTGATGGCGAGCAGAGTGAAGATACGCTCAAGAGTCCTGCCTCACAGAGCTAGCTGCGTTCCCAGAAAGAAAACAGTGCTTTCCTTACAGTACAAGTTGAGCATATGAGTAAACTCTCTCCCCCAGTGTGGTTACTAATAAATTTTCTGATGACAGTTTCTAGAAGAGACAGCCAAAATATCCCCCCATACTGTCCACACTGTAATTAAGTATGATTCATCTAAGGAGGAAAAAGACATAAACTGGCCATCAAAATGCCAGCAGGCAACTAGGTAGGTGAGACAGAAAGAATCTCATCTGTTCTATTCTTACCTTTAACTTCCTGATTAGTAAACACTTTGCTCTGCTTTAGATCTTAATGCTTTTCAGCCACCAAGCTGCAGATGCTACCATGATGCCAACATGAATTCCCCGGGCAGACTATGACCTCATCAGCATGTCCTGGCACCTCCCCTCACCAGAGCCCTGTCTCAGCAGGAAAGATAGAAACAGGCTGGGGGTGTGGATCCTCCTGCCGATATCCATGGCCAACACCTGACGATAGAAAAGCAATTGCAGAGGGTGAGGGAAACAGCACCATGGTTATGCAAACAGACTCTCAGGCCTGAGTCTCCTAAATCCCAAGTTCAATCCCCCACACCACCATAAACCAGAGCTGAGCAGTGCTCTGGTGTTTCTCTTTCTCTCTGTCTCTCTCTCTCTCCCTCTGCATCTCTCTCAAAAAGTAAAATAAATGAAAATAAAAAAAATTAAATCTAATTCTCCTTATCATAAAACAAGAAAGAAAAACAATTATAGAAGCCAAACGTCCCATCTTCTGCACCCCATAAAGATCTTTGGTCCAGGAGCCGGTGGTGGTGCATCTGGTTGAGTGACATGTTACAGTGCGAAAGGACCCGGGTTCCAATCCCCTGCCCCCACCTGCAGGGGGAAAGATTTTTGAGTGGTGAAACAAGCCTGCAGGTGTCTCTCTGTCTATCTCCTTCTTCCCTCTTGACTTCTGGCTGTTTCTATCCAATAAATAAAGATAATTTTAAAAAGTGCTTTAAAACAATTTTAAAAAAAAAGATCTTTGGTCCATACTTTCAAAGGGATAAATAATAGGGAAGCTTCCAATGGAGGGGCTGGGATACAGAATTCTGGTGGTAGAAATTGCACCCCTTTTGACCAACAGACTTGTTGATCATAATTAAATCAATCAAAATAAATAAATAAAATGAATAGAATTTGTGACTCAGAGGGTTTGGCTCTGGTCTGTATTGATTTTGTAACTTCCATGGACATTGATGTCTTAAACTTTCATGTTTTCAGCTTCAGGGGAGGGGCTTCACATCAGCACCCTATTTAATTCCTGACAGTTCCTATAAGAACGTAAGGATATACGGGCTATACGATGTTCCTACAATTTGTATGTATATTTTGTACATCATTTTTATTTGTCAGAATGATCCCATAGAGAAATGCTTTTCTACAACTAGGAAACTCAATCAAGCGGTCAGACATGAGTGGCACACCTGGTTAAACACACACATTACAGTTTGAAAGGACCCAGGTTCAAGCCTCTGTTCTTCACCTGCGGGGGTGGGGGGAGCTTTATGAGTAGTGAAGGAAGGCTACAGGTGTTTTTCTGTCTCTTTTCCTCTCTACCTTTCCCTCCCCTTTTAATTTCTCTCTATATATATCCAATAAATAAATAAATAAAAAAATATTAAAATTAAGAACCTGAATTAATAGCCAAACCATCTGACCTGCATGCCTGAGACTGATTACTAGAAATTCATGAACCTTTCTCTCATGTGCAATGAATTTAAAACTATGTATTTCTAAATAAGGATTTTAAGCAAGGTATTTGTCCTATAAGTTTACTTCCAAGAAGACATTAAATTACAACCACAGTGGCTCCCAGTCATCTCCCTGACTCATACTGCTACTGTTCCAGCCTCTCTGCTGCTCCTGTGATGGCCAGTTTACTCTCTATTCTCCATGGCCTCTGTTTCTATGTGATTTAGTTACCTTCTTCATGAGCTAAGAAAACTGTCTTATAAAACATAGCAACATAAGTGAAATTCTTGTAAAACATGAAGATAGTGTATTGGAATGACAAAACTCTTAATCCTAGTTCAAATCTTAGAAGAATCATCTTACCCTCTTGGTTCTCAGAGTCCCTTTATGTGCAAAATAAATTTCTAGTTCCAAGAGCTGAATTGGTGACTGATTTTCAGTTGTTGAATTAAAACAGTTACATAATGTTTCTCCAAACCTGTGTTCTTCCGTAGGAGTTAAGGGACATCTGTTTGGTGTCTCTTTCAATCTGTTTTGGTTTAGGTAACCATCTTCTCTGATTATATTTAAAGAAATGAAATATGAGATTTAAATAAGCTTAAAAACTATCAGAGCAACTAACTCAGTGTCTACAACAGTTGTTTATATGGAACAAAATTCTCTTCAGATCAAAGTGTGGCCAGATCTCCATTTCTGCCTTGTGCAGAAATGGAGATCTGGCCCAAAGCCAAGGTTACTCCAAAGACTAGTTCTTTTGTTTGATTATCAGAACTCTCATTAAACAAACAAACAAAAAAGTCCATTTGATGTCCTTCTCACGTTAAAACTGTACACTGCTTTTTGGTAAACAAATGCAATGGGATCTTTGAGTGCCAGAGTTCAGGTAAAGATACTCCAGAGAACCCAAGGTCAATTTTGATACGTCCAAATAGCAACTGTCTTGTTTCTAAAACAAAGAAGACTCGGGGTTTTGTAATTGTCATTGGGCTGTAGTACAGCTGTGTAATATATAGACAAAAATGAGGAAGAACTTTAAAATTTTGTGAGCTCAACCTAAAGCCCAACTTGACATTGGATAAATGTGCTAGATGTTATGTAACATTGAATATGGAGAATTACTCTTGTAATTCACTATAGGCTTCAAGGTTTATTTTTCAAGTAACTATTTCAGATCACAGTTATATAAACAGCGGCAACACACTTTCTGGCTAATCAGCCAGGCCCTGTATGGTATTAATCAGTCTTTAAAATCAGGGCTGAAACTTGCATGTGAATAAATCATATCTGATCAAGGGCCGTAATTGAAAATGAGCCACATGGCTTAAAAATTAAAAGAAAAACGCATGAAAAGAAAATGGGGTTGGGGGGGAGAGACAGTTTAGAAGCTGAACGATTTACTTACATGTCTGACACCCTAGAGGAAGCAATTACAATCTCTGCCAACACTCTATGCCAGTCCTAAGCATCATTCTCTTTTAACAAAAGTCTGGGCACTCAAAGACCACTTAACTTACCAAAACATCTTACATTTTCCCAGTTAAAAATACATATATATATATATATATCATTTATAATTATTTTTTCCTCAATGCATTACTTATTAGAAATAGTGAAGCCTATGTCAAACTATAGTTAAAGAGAACAGAATTTCATTATCTTTTAAAATCATCAACAAAATTATTATGGATCTCAGTGTCTGCACAGTGACAGATCATCCACTCCTTAAAGCCATTTCCTTCTTTTCTTTCTTCTCCCTTTTCTTTCTTTCTTTCTTTCTTTTTTTCTTTCTTTCTTTCTTTCTCTCTTTCCTTCTTTCTTTCTTTCTTTCTTTCTTTCTTTCTTTCTCTCTATCTTGTTTGGATTGAGGCAGAGAAAAATTGAAAGGGAAGAGAAGATAGAGGAGACAAAAAGAGAGACCCCTGCAACACAGCTTCACCACTTGTGAATATTTCCCCCGGGAGATGGAGACCAGAGGCATCAACCCAGATCCATGGACATGGTTATGTGTAGCCTTGATCCTACATTTTATTATTCTTTATGCAGCATTTTGCATGTCCCAGGCTAACGACTATTAAAAATAGCTTTAGGAGTAAATCTCACTTTATAGGGACTGTGACACAAAAGAGCAATGTATTTTACTACAGGTAGAAACTGGAAATGTTAAGGCAGACATAAGCCAATGAAAATAAAGATATAGAAGCTGTATTTTACTACAGGTAGAAACTGGAAATGTTAAGGCAGACATAAGCCAATGAAAACAAAGATATAGAAGCTGTATTTTACTACAGGTAGAAACTGGAAATGTTAAGGCAGACATAAGCCAATGAAAATAAAGATATAGAAGCTATATTTTACTACAGGTAGAAACTGGAAATGTTAAGGCAGACATAAGCCAATGAAAATAAAGATATAGAAGCTATCATGTGTTATCCATAGACCATAAGAAGCTTCTGGAAGATGCCTACTTTTCCAAGAATCCTTAGCTCTCTAACTAAAATAAATTTTCAGACTATGTATTTAAACCTTTTGAATCTGAATAAGAAAGAGCTAATGTTCTCTTATCAAGAAACCTAAGTTGTTTGAATGATGTGTGGAGGTTTGCCAGAGTTCACTCCATGTTACCCAAATCCAAAGTGTTTTCTCTTTCTTGTGACAACACATTTATCTACGGAATAAAATAGAAGCTACTTGCTAATCAAGCAGATATTAACTATAGAAAAACCGATTAATGTAAATGCATGTCAAGCAGTCAAACAAAATTAATTTGGTGTGATGACTGCAGAAACAGTCTCGAATGCTTTGGGATGTGGGAATCTCTGAATGTGAGAGTACTTCAAGCCGCACTGTAGAACAGACATTGTATATTGTGCCAAAGCAAAGGACTCTGGGTAGGGAAAGGAGGAAAGAGGGGAAGAAAACTTTGGGGGCCTGGTGCACAATGAAATCGTCTGCATATGTCAGTGAATCCACTGTAATGCACTAACCCCCTCAATTAAAGAATAAAATGAATAAAAATTAAAAGGAATAAATAAATAACAATGTCATTTTCTGGATATTTTACTATAAGAAAATATGGCTTTGCCAACTGAAAAATGGTAGAGTATGAATAAAGACAAAGGGCTTTTACCTTACGAATTCCAATTGCATCTCCAATTGCATATCCTGGTCAATTTCATTGGTTTTATGCTAACTGTGGACTTTCGCTGCTCCTCACTGACAAGTCAACTCTTTATCGACTGCCCATACACCCATCTAACTTCCAGTTAATGAACATTTTAAAGCCATCAATTTGTGGGAAGGAAAAAATCAGTGTCTTTAATCATTCACAATTATATGTAAAATCCAATATAAGAGAAAGGTTTTAAAACTTTATTTTGATGTCTTTCTCTCTTTCTTAAAAAAAAAAAAAATCCAGGGAGTTGGGCGGTAGTGTAGCGGGTTAAGCGTAGGTGGCATAAAGCAGAAGGACCTGTATAAGGATCCCGGTTCATGTCCCCAGCTCCCCAGCTGCAGGGGAGTCGCTTCACAGGCGGTGAAGAAGGTCTGCAGGTGTCTGTCTTTCTCTCCCCCTCTGTCTTCCCCTCCTCACTCCACTTCTCTCTGTCCTATCCAACAACGATGACATCAATAACAACAATAATAACTACAACAACAAAACAACAAGGGGCACAAAAGGGAATAAATAAATACATATTTTTAAAATTATTCACTGTAGTATTTTGGCTTATAGAGGTAAAAAAAAAAATCAATCTTCTTGAGAGCTAAATAACCTGAAGACTTCATTATGTACATGATTTTCGGACCCTAGAAACATATTTGAAAGAAAATTGAATCTAAAACTCCTGACACTTTTCATTTTTGTCTCCTAAATGCTTTAGAACAACACACAGACATGATGTTCTGAATGAGACTTAGCAGGGTATTAAAATTACTTCATCTCTTTGGTTGTAAAGTACTTGTTAAGTGCTAGATCATTTTATTTGGGTATTTCCTTCCTCTTGGTGAAAGGAAGTTGGTAAAAATGTCATTGGTGGTTTGAAATAAATTAAACAATTCAATGCATATTAAACCAAACCCAGCTGTGTGCCAGGCACTATACCAGCAGCGTAAGGAAACATTGTTGCTCCTTTAAGATTTAAAGTCCAGTAGAAAAAGATAACCCCAAACCAATAATAATAATAATAATAATAATAATTTATGCTCATTATTTAAAGTGTGTGTGTTTGCCTTGGTTTTTATCTCTTTCTTTTCATCTTATTCTAGGGTCCATTTCTTTCCATTTTATTTGAATGTTAATGACCTATAGCATGGGCTGGTCTTCCTGCTCTGTGTCATGGATATCTGCTTCTATCTTATTTTAAGCAGACAAGACAGACGGGTGACGCCTGATCTATGGAGGGAAGCAATTTGTGTCTCCACTGCAGTGTATCATGAGGAAGGATGGGTGTAAGAGATTGCTCTATAATAGATGTGGAGAGGTTGGGCTCTGCTTTCCAGAAAGTTCTCCATGCCCTTCTTACAGTGCAGAAGAAACAACCAGGAGAAGTCAAGCAAAGGCAACAGGAAAATAGAGATGATAAGAAGAGTTAGAAAAAGAGAAAAGGGAGAAAGAACAAGAAAGGAAAATGGAAGAAGGGAAGAAGGAAGGAAGGGAGGGAGGGAGGGAGGAAGCAAGGGAGGGACAAAGGGAGGGAGGGCCTGACAAACTCTTTGGCAAACCATTTCAAAGAAATCCTTAAACTTGCTCAGGGTGATGTAAATGACAGAACCTGAAGTGAACTATACATATGCCCGCGGTCTCTATTTCATGTAGACTCGCACTCGACTTTCAGCTGGAGGCTCCTTGCGTTTCTTCATTCCCAGAACACTCAGCTGTGAATTGACCAACTATTCCTGAACTAAATATTGTTACTTTTCCAAAGGACTGTTCAAAGTTAGCCCTGAACCTCAATGGCTAGTTGGTGTCAGAAATTAAGGAAAACAGAAAATAAGATAGCAGAAGAGAGAAAAGTGGAGAGGAGAGGAGAGGAGAGGAGAGGAGAGGAGAGGACAGGAGAGGGAAGGGGAGGAGAGGAGGGGAGGGGAGGAGAGGGGAGGGGAGAGGAGGGGAGAGGAGAGGAGAGGAGAGGAGAGGAGAGGAGAGGAAAGGAGAGTGAAGAGCAGAGGAGAGGACAGTGGAGAGCAGAGGAGAGGAGAGGAGTGGAGAAGACAGTAGAGTGCAGAGGAGAGGAGAGGAGAGGGGAGGGGAGGGGAGGAGAGAGGAGAGGAGAGGAGAGGAGAGGAGAGGAGAGGAGAGGAAAGGAGAGTGGAGAGCAGAGGAGAGGACAGTGGAGAGCAGAGGAGAGGAGAGGAGAGGAGAGGAGAGGAGAGGAGAGGAGAGGAGAGGAGAGGAGAGGAGAGGGGAGGGGAGAGGAGGAGAGAGGAGAGGAGAGGAGAGGAGAGGAGAGGGGAGAGGAGAGGAGTGGAGAAGACAGTAGAGTGCAGAGGAGAGGAGAGGAGAGGAGAAGAGAGGAGAGGAGAGGAGAGGAGAGGGGAGAGGAGGAGGGGAGGGGGGAGGGGAGAAGAGGGGAGGGGAGAGGAGAGGAAAGGAGAGGAGAGGAAAGGAGAGTGGAGAGCAGAGGAGAGGACAGTGGAGAGCAGAGGAGGGGAGAGGAGAGGAGAGGAGAGGAGAGGAGAGGAGAGGAGAGGAGAGGAGAGAAGAGGAGAGAAGAGAAGAGGAGTGGAGAAGACAGTAGAGTGCAGAGGAGAGGAGAGGGGAGGGGAGGGGAGGGGAGGGGAGGGGAGGGGAGGAGAGGGGAGGGGAGAGGAGAGGAGTGGAGAAGACAGTAGAGTGCAGAGGAGAGGAGAGGAGAGGAGAGGAGAAGAGAGGAGAGGAGAGGAGAGGAGAGGAGAGGGGAGAGGAGGAGGGGAGGGGAGGGGGGAGGGGAGAGTAGGGGAGGGGAGAGGAGAGGAGAGAAGAGAAGAGGTGAGAAGAGAAGAGGAGTGGAGAAGACAGTAGAGTGCAGAGGATAGGAGAGGAGAGGAGAGGGGAGGGGAGGGGAGGGGAGGGGAGAGGAGAGGAGAGGAAAGGAGAGTGGAGAGCAGAGGAGAGGACAGTGGAGAGCAGAGGAGAGGAGAGGGGAGGGGAGGGGAGGGGAGGGGAGGGGAGAGGAGAGGAGTGCAGAAGACAGTAGAGTGCAGAGGAGAGGAGAGGAGAGGAGAGGAGAGGGGAGAGGAGGAGAGGAGAGGAGAGAAGAGGAGTGGAGAAGACAGTAGAGTGCAGAGGATAGGAGAGGAGAGGAGAGGGGAGGGGAGGGGAGGGGAGAGGAGAGGAGAGGAGAGGAGAGGAGAGGAGAGGGGAGGGGAGAGGAGGAGAGGAGAGGAGAGAAGAGGAGTGGAGAAGACAGTAGAGTGCAGAGGATAGGAGAGGAGAGGAGAGGGGAGGGGAGGGGAGAGGAGAGGAGAGGAGAAGAGGAGAGGAGAGGGGAGAGGAGGAGGGGAGGGGAGGGGGGAGGGGAGAGGAGGGGAGGGGAGAGGAGAGGAGAGGGGAGGGGAGGGGAGAGGAGAGGAGTGGAGAGGAGAGGAGAGGAGAGGAGAGGAGAGGAGAGGAGAGGAGAGGAGAGGAGAGGGGAGGGGAGAGGAGAGGAGTGGAGAAGACAGTAGAGTGCAGAGGAGAGGAGAGGAGAGGAGAGGAGAGGAGAGGAGAGGAGAGGAGAGGAGAGGAGAGGAGAGGAGAGGAGAGGAGAGGGGAGGGGAGAGGAGAGGAGTGGAGAAGACAGTAGAGTGCAGAGGAGAGGAGAGGAGAGGAGAGGAGAGGAGAGGAGAGGAGAGGAGAGGAGAGGAGAGGAGAGGAGAGGAGAGGAGAGGGGAGGGGAGGGGAGGGGAGGGGAGAGGAGAGGAGAGGAGAAGAGAGGAGAGGAAAGGAGAGTGGACAGCAGAGGAGAGGAGAGGAGAGGGGAGGGGAGGGGAGGGGAGGGGAGAGGAGGAGAGGAGAGGAGAGTGGAGGGGAGGAGAAGGGGAGGGGGAGGAAGGCAAGGGAGGAAAGAGGAGGGGAGGGTAGAAGGAAAAGAAAAAAAAAAGAAAAGAAAAGAGAAGGTGACAGGTAGCGGTACAATTGGCTGAGCACAGGTTATTATGCTCGATGACCCAGGTTCAAGCCCCTGGTCCCCATCTTCAGAAAGTGTCCTGAAAGATGAAGCATCGCTGAGGGTGTCTCTCTCTGGGCAACATGTGCACTCTAGCTTCCCCTCCTATTTCAGATTCTCTCTGACTCTATCAATAAATAAGTAAATGTAATATTTTAAAAAGTAAACAAAAATGGGAGATTGTTCCCATGAGACCAAGAATTTTCTTATGAATATCTGGGATGCCCAGGTACGTAAAGATGCAAAGAGTTCTCAGGCACAAACTAAGTCTCACGTGAATGCATCTTTTGACAAAAGAGGAGAGAGGCGTTTGAGTGAGTTTATTGCACCGTTCATTTGTCTTGGAAACAGTCCTGAAATACTACCTCTTTGGCTGTGCTCAAAAGCCCTAGAGCAGACTGGCAGAGGAATTAGAGTTTGTGAAACCGGGGAAGTTGTACAGCTTCCCTTCTAGAGTCTCCTACACTCTGGGAGTACTTCTAAATCAAGCCTTAAAACAATGACTCAAGGCAGGTGTCAGGGACGTACTTAGCGCTTTTCAAGATAAGAAAGTAGAACTCTGAGGTAAATGGCGTATAGATGCCTCCCAAAGCCAGTCAAATTAGCCTGGATAATAAATAGATAGCTTTGGCTAGCATTGGAAGAAACCTCTTCGTACTGTGGGGAACAAGAATTTGCTTTATTTATTAACATTGTCTCCAGAGTTATTTATTGCTGGGGTTTGGGGCCAGCACTACAAATCCACCAGCCTTTTAAAATTTTTTTCCAATTTTTTTTTAGATAGGACAGAGAGAAAATTGAGAGGATGGGTAGATGATAGAGAGAGAAAGAGAGACATAGACACCTGCAAACCTGTTTTACAGTTCAGGAAGAGGATCCCCTATAGGTGGGGAGTGGAGCTCGAACCCAGGTCCTTGCACTGGGTAATAAGTGGACTTAACCCTGTGTGCCACCACTCAGCCCCCAGGAATTGCTTCTTAATAGTTAAAGAGGAAGATGCCAGAGTACTGCTGACACACACACACACACACACACACACACACACACACACACACACACGGACTGAACTCAAGACCACAAGTGGTCTACCATTTAGACAAAAGTTTTAGAGTGGTCAATCAGAGGGGGAAGGATCACAAAATTAAATGCTTTGTTCAAACTTCATTTTTATTTGCAGGTTACAGAGGCAACCTAGTGATAAACTTTTTCATGCCACGGAAATTTAATGGCAATAATAGTGCTCATATATGAACACAGTGACCTTTTCTTGCAGTGAGCATGGCTTTCTAAGAAGGTCTTTCTGCTTAATGGAGAGATAGTAAGAGATTGGACCTTCACACAGCTTCAGAAGCCACAAGCCTGACTCTGCACATCACCCTGGGGACTGTAAAAGAATGGCCCTGTATTTCAAATGAGGGGGGGAAAGGCACAAATACTCAGTGGACAAATCTTTTCTTGCTTCCTGTCAATATCCACCCCCTCCTGACTTCCTGTGTTGACAAGATGGATTTGCAGAGGAGGGCTTAACATTACAAACACCCTTTCATCAGCTTAAAAACTAAGGCAAGTCAATATGTACATCATGTCGCTGGTCTTTCAAGTACAACCCCTGTTTTCTGTCCTAATAAATAGCTGTCACTCCTGCCTTCATCAGAACTAAGGCTGGAGAGGCTGGCATACTCAATGGTCCCTATATTCCGGGAATGATCTAATATTTCAGGTCCCTGATGTGGCAGTTGGTCAATTTCTTTCTCACCCTGCTTCATATTGGTTTCCATTGATAGACCTTGTAACACCATTTTGGTCTGCATGGAGAGGAAAAAAAATCCATTAAGTATGCTGGGCTTATATTTCTCCAGAAATGCATGAAATCTAATAGTTAATTAGAGAAACTGAGTTGATATGTGTTATCTATTTTTCTAGAAAAAAAATTTAGGTAGCATTTCTAGACTGAAACACTGGAGCAAATTTATTGCAAGTTAGTGTTCACCATGTGTGTGTGGAGGTATTGTTTATTGTTTAAATAGGAGCAATAGACAGTCCTCTGTCATCTGCAAGGGTCTTAACTACCTCACACCTGTTCTTGACCTGCCTCCAATCACAGGTGCAAGTGTTAACTTCTGGCTACGTTTGACTGGAGTTTCCTCAGGGCCAAAAAAAAAAATCTTCAATATTTTCTTGAGTGTCTTGTTCTTTAGTACTGTTAGTGGGAGCAAGCTTTCACAAGTCACTTGTGTGGCCCGAGAGTGGAAGCAACTAAGCACAAATTGGTCATTTTTTTTCTCCTCCTTCTTCATATTTTTTGGAACATTTGTTTCTCAAATTGCATTAAAAATGGTTCTGAAGAGAGAGACAGGCTGGGAATATGGATCTGCCAGGGAGAGAGAAGACCAGGAACTCTCGTGGCTGAGCGGGAACACAATGCCATGCTGGCTTTATTCATCTGCATTTATACTTTCCAGGAAGGAAGTGATAGGGTGTAAAAGGAAGTCAGTAGGTAACGGGGGCAGAGTGGAAAAAGAGCGCGAACCAATGGGGATTAAACCAATGGGGATTTAAGGGCGGGTCTCAAACAAAACAAAGATTATGTAAATAGACCACAGCTTTAAGCAATGCAGGGGAACCTGGCATGACATGGATAGAAACAGAAGCAGAACTAGACAAAGGAGAAATGTTGACCAACATGGATCAACTAGTCAACGCCCATGTTCAGTGAGGAAGCAATTACAGAAACCAGACCTTCCACCTTCTGCATCCCACAGTGACCTTGGGCCTATACTCCCAGAGCGATAAAGAATAGGAAAGCTATCAGGGGAGAGGATGGGATGTGGATATCTGGTGGGTGGGAATTGTGTGGAGTTGTACCCCTCTTGTCCTATGGTTTTGTTAATACCTCCTTTTTATAATAAATAAATAAATAAATGGGTCTGAGAGACAACTGACTGAGTTTGAGTGTTAGCACTGCTTGGGGGGGGTACTGTGATACAAAGAGAGGCTCTGATTTTGTGGTTGTCTGTCTGTCTGTCTGTGTGTCTGTGTGAAAAAGTAACTTGGAACAGTGAAATAGCACATATGCAGAGCCCCAATTCAACCAAATTTTTTCTTTAAAAACCAAAGAAAGTCAACCTTAATGGAGCCCTCTTAGCACACTTGAAAATGAACATTAAGCAGAAGGGTCACACAAAGAGAAGACTGGAGAAACATATTTTGAAATCCTTGAAGGAATGTGCATTTTACCAATGTGAATCAATAGCTTTGTGATGAAGAATGAATTAAGGATTAAGACAGAATTTCTGGGAACAAAATAAGCAAGTTTGACACCCAAGCAGAGGCTCTGTTCCCATGTTTCCCTACCTCCCACAACTATGCAATGAGATCCAAGCTGTGAGCGTTGGATGAGCATGATTCAACAGAAACTAGAGAGATATTTGACCATGATTGTGTAGAATCCCTGTTTGGGGGGCTGAAATGAAGAGAAAAGGGACAAAGAACAAAACCAATTGAACTAAATTTCTGCAAAGAACCAGACCAATTTCAGCTTGATTTCTTTCATTTCTGAACTCAGTCTTAGCTCGCTCTTATTCTAAGAGATCGCCCTACTTGAAGGAGAAGAAGCTCTATTTGGCTTACATATAAATTTGTGATCACTAAGACCAAGCATCTACAAATATCTCTCCCACTTCAGGTTCAAATACATACGACAAAGTTAAAGAGAGGGCAAGGAATGACCATTCCCCTGGTCCTCGGAAATCCAAGTGTTGGCTCAGTACTCCAAGTTGAAATACAATAAGGGAACATTTGCACGTGGCTGATGACTCAGCTCTTGCTATAGATTTGATGTCAGCTGGGATTTTTGAGTTACAAATGGCACCTGAAGCCGACTGTCATGGCTTATCAATAGCAGTGCCCAGACAGCCAAGATGAAAAAGAGAAAGCGCACAAATAGACATGCGGAAGCCAAAAATCCCCACACGCCAGTGGGAAAATGTCGAAACCATCACTTAGAAGGGATGCATTAGTAATTATGTAAATATATAGTCAATAATTAATTAACTGATAGATTGGTCTGTAACAGGGTCAATTTCAGTTCTTGACCTTTAATTTTTTTTTTCTAGGTAATTTTTCTTTTAAAATAGGATTTTTTTTTTCCGTTTCCTGTATGACCCCCCAAGGACTTGGTGAGCAGCTGTTTTTTGTTGTTGTTGTTGTTGTTGTTGTTGTTTTAAAGAGATCTTTCTGCTGTTAATGCCTGCTTTGTTTTGTTTTACTTTGGCACAGCAGTCCAGCCATTATGTGATGACTTTTTATTACAGTTCCTAAAGTATGAGAGGAAATGAAGTAAATGATTAATAGCAGAGTAACTTACAGCAAGATGGAATTATATGAAGCCACTGGAAAAATGGATGGGGAATTTCTGCAGACTCCCAAATGGAGTTTGGTCCAGCTCCAAGGGTAACAGTCTTATCAAAGGTGCCACAAGATTGTATTCATGATCCCAAGTAGAGGGGCTCTAGGTCTTCAATCTTCACAACTGCACAATACTTTGCAGCAACAGGAAGCTTCTCTGGTCTGGCGTGTGATCTATCCTTTCTCAGAGGGAAACCCTCTTTGCTTGAGGGCCTGTATCATTTTTATCCATCAACCTCTCTTTACTTTGACTTCTAAAGTTGGAGTGTAGTTCGCTTCTACTTTGGAGACTTGAGAAACCAGATGGACACACTTCAGATAGGGATGGTTTCGTTCTTGACTTTTTTTCTCTGTTTGTTTGTAGCAGAGAAGGTAAGTTGACAGATATAAATGCATATCTATATGTATAAGTGTATTCATTTTATAAACAAAATAAATATGCATGGATATTGTAAATATATTATAAGTACCAGTGCTCACTGGTCTTACCCTCATGGTACAACAGTCATGAGTATGATTGTTTTTAACTAATGGTTCTAATAATAATCATGGGAGAGTCTTTCAGTGTTCTGTACACACACATCTCCTTGAATCCTCAGAAGAACAAGATGAGGTCGATTTTATTACTACCATCAGTTTTACAAAAGCAAAAACAAATCCTAGGCTGTTAGCTTATTCAACTCGCTCAAGGAGAACTTGAATCTCACAGTTTGCTTGACTTTCTATTGCTCTCAGAGGGAAAAGCTGGCAAGTTCTCACTCGAAATGAATTTCTGGAAACCTCCAGAGTTTCTTTAGCAAAGAATTCCCAAAGCACCACAAACCACCCAAAAGAGTTTGTGCAAAAACAGAGGGGCCGATTCTCTTCTGTCAACCTGCAACTGAGATGAGCTCTGTGAGAAGAGCAGCTGAAAAGAGCACAGCATCAGCCCCCCCTTGCCCTTCCTTCATGCCTGCCCCCCTCCCCTGCCCTGTTTATTCATGCTGTTCCTTAGGCAGCAAAACGAATGGAAGAAGCTGGCTGTCTGTTCCTAGGAGAAATTCTTCAAGCCAGAGAGAGAAGTAATATAGATTAGCCATGTGCCATGGAGGCAAGTGTCATAGAGAGAAAAATGAAGTAGATGCTTAACAAGAAAAAAACATTTGGTATTTGCCAAAGAAGCACATGTAAGTGAATGAGGTAATATATTTAAAAAATAATAAAGTGAAAGGCAAGTATTTCCAGATTGAAACTAGAATGTCCTCATTCTTTTTGTGATAGAACTTTATGCTTCTTCTTGGCCTTTGTCACATAATAGACACATATATGACAAATGGATAGATTCCTTTAGATAGACACATATGCATACACATATAGTGTAAGAAGTAGCTTTGCAATACTGAGTCTACCTTTACTGAACAAAAAGTTGATATATGTTCTTTTCAGACTCTGAACTCCTGTCAGTTGATGAGCAGTTTACCAAATATTGTCTTTTAGTCTCACCTCATGGTGCGTTGCCTGAACTTCTCATGAGGGAAAACTTCAGAAGCAGATGCCCTCTAGAGAAAGCCTGCCTAGACTTTGTTGTGTGAACGTACCGAATGACTTATTTTTTCAATAAAAGTCTCTGTGTGGCTTGGTAGTTATAGGTTACCTTCTCTCTAAATTGCCCCCGGGGCCACAGAGATCATTTCCAAAGTGAGTCATCAAACAGTGTAGACCTAACCCTCAAGGGAACAAGACCTGTTGGCATTCTTGTTGCTTTGGCCCCTTCCGCCCCTGCCTCTGAGAGAAATGGTTTGGTCCTTGCTAGTTTCCTGACCCGTTTTCTCCCTGCCCCCTATGCTAAGGACATCCAGAGTCCCAGCAGCAGCAGCAGCAGAGAAAGAATGATAGGGAAGCACATGGTGTGGTGATTTGCCCCTTTGTGAATAAAGATATACAGCTTCCCAGCCCAGCCGTGTGTCCCCGAGTCTGTCTCTGTCTACCACCGTGACGCTAGCCCGGCCTGCTGAAGCCAGCCCGAATTTTAACAACAAAGATCTGGACGGCAGGAAGAGAAGGCTTACAGGAGACTGGGGAGAGGAGACTAGCAGACAGCTGTCACTCTGTGTCCCTTAAGAACACACCGTCTAGTGGAGACTTGAAAATTCCACACTGGAAGGAGAAGGAGGACAGGCAATTTCCATAACTCATTTCTTTGTCTGTTTATAGAACCATGCTGTCATACAGGTTGCTAAATTGATCTGTTAATTACATGCATTGTGGCCCAAGCTATGACTGTCACAAGAGACATAAATCAGGTCTTTTTGATACACTTTTAACCAGAGTATTTCCCTAGGATACACTTGAGTACAATTCCAATGTGACAGAGAACTTACATAGTAGTAATAGAAAGTTTTACTTCACCTGTAAATAAATGCAAAGCTGGCCTGCTGTGGAATTTGTAAAAAGGGTGACAGTGGCTAGCAGACTCTGAAAGAAATACATCATTTTTAATGAAGTTTGCTCAGTTAATTTGAGAGTTCATAATTATTGTCAATATAGCAAAGATTGGTTCAATTAGGGATTCTGAAAGTTCATTAAACTGCAGGCTTCAGTGGATATACAATTATATACACATATACAGATAATTATGCTTTTACATACAGAAAGATATGTGTAAACAGAAGGACATGCATTCAAGGTGTCAGTCTTTGGAATGAATGGCTCTCGTTTCTCTACCGAGTAATTGTAATAACTGATTTCCTGCAAGTGAAACTTCAAACTGTCACTGATCTGTCCTATAATATTAATCTCAGCATCTACCCTTAGTTTTACTTATCATAAATCTTTTCACTCTGCGTTACAGTACTCAAGTCACTGTTCTTAAACAAGAATGTACACAAAGCAGCTAGCTTATGCTATAAACATAAACATTTGCTTTGCTAGATTACTTGAATTTTTAATACAAAAACATATAGTCATGTAAAATCCAACACAATGTAAGAATGAAAATAAAGTACACTGACTAATAAAATTTACTTAATGTTTTCCCAAAACTAGATGATTACTTGGAATTATTCAGATAAACATTTATGATTCATGCATATTGTTGTAAATTTGTTCTTGTGAAACTAGTTATCTTGGGAATACCTTATATGGATGTTGGAGAATTATACAGATGCGAGACCAAACCAATGTGAAGCATAGCAACATATGGAAGCAAGTTTAAATGTGAAAATCCAGTGAGAACTAGTAATTCTTCTTTAGATAAGGAGAGATGTTAAATATTTTTTTTGTACACAAGCTAGTCCTTATAATCCTATCTGAACTGAAAATATAACAAAACACTTTACTTGAGTTTAGAAATTATTAAAATAAAGAACTGAAATATAAAAGCATAAGATAAGGCTAAAATATATGACAGATTTTTTTGTGTGTGTGAAATAAACTTTGTATGTGTTTGGTGTGTGTGTGTGTGTGTGTGTGTGTGTGTGTGTGTGTGTGTGTGTGTTCCCAGATACACATATAAGTGTTGACTCATGTGAATTCAGAATCTCTCAACTTACTGCTGGTCATCATTATATAAAGTAGGGGTTAATACTTGTGGAAAAAAAAGGCAGGGTGGGGAGAAAGCAATATTAGGCAGAGGAAAAAGTTACTTTAAAACAGGGAGGAAAGGAAAATTTACTTTAAAACAGGCCTCACCAAATCTGGGAAAATTTTGACCAACACAGTAGTCAGTCAGTTTTGATACAAGCCCTTGTATCTTTTGGTAGTGGGTGAAATGTGCTAACACTTTCTTTACTGCCAAGACTTTGCTGGGACGACACATCTGTGTGATTGCACCACTCCAGATTTTTTTTTTATCTTAAATATTTTCCACACAAAGGGTGAGAGGCAAAGAGGAATAAAGAAAATGAGAGATAAAGAGATACTGTTAGGTTCGTAATCCAAGAAATTCACCAAGAGACCAGGGTGATGTAAAGACAAAGAGCTTTATTTACTAGCCCAGGATAAGGGCTAGGGCTGAGACCCCACAGCTGTACTGGGTGCTCAACCCCCTATCTAAGTCTTACTAGGGTTTATATACAATTCAGGATACATGGCTTACGTGATAAAGCACATGACAGTGTTACGATTATGGTTATCTGTTACATATGTATGGGGGAAGTGAGGGTCCTTTTTACAGCCCGGGGTTATCTGCTTTTCCTGCCTCCAGAGGTGTCTTCCTTTGTTATGATCCCTCACAGTGCCTCCAGCTGGACATGTCTTGTTATGACCTCTCACCTCGCCTCAGGGGTCTGCATCTTCAGTTTGCCTTTAGATTGCTGGAGTCCAGGCCTACCTATCTTTTAATTACCAATTTACATTTATTAACTCTAGCTCAATTTCAACAATACCACAGCACTTCTCTACAATGCTTGAGACTTTCATTTTGTACAGTGCTCCCCTTGCCGTGGCTGGGGACTAGCACCTGATTTCTCACATATGATATGGTATGCCTCTTAGGTGAGCTAGCGCTTACCACACGTACACATATTATGGGGACATGTGAAATCACATCCTCTGAGCTAACAAAATTGTTCACTTAGTGTATCCTCTGGTGATGACAATAAAACCATAAAAATAAAAGAAGAACTTGTAATTTCTGAAACATCAACCATCTTATGAAACAATATTCTGTGGATTAAAAAAGAAATTAAAGCAAGTAATAAAATCCTAAATCCATTGGCTCAACTCTCAGAAGCTTCTGGAGATCCTGAGGTTATGGAACTGGGAGGTGTCTGTTGAAACCATAGCCTATAGCTGGGTAGCAAGCACTTCTTTGAAAGGGGTCTTAGGAAGGTTTCTCTGTGCCTGTCACAGTGAACACTTGTCTAACACACACACACACACACACACCGATAACTGGATCCAAGTGAGTTTAGAGAGTTTGACCTGCCCCCTACCCCAGTCCCCATTAACCTCTGTTGAAAGTTTGAACCTTTGGGACTGGGTGGTGGTGCACCTAGTTAAGTGCACACATTATAGTCCACAAGGACCCAGGTTCAAGCCCCTGTTCCCCACCTGCAAGAGAAAAGTTTTATAAGTAATGGAGCAGAGCTGCAGTGGTCTCTTTCTCTCTCCATCTCGACCTCCCCCTTCCCTCTTAATTTCTGTCTCTATCCAATAATAAATACATCCAATAAGCACAGGACCAGGTGCCCCAGCAAAAGTTTGAGATTACTGTAGGAGACACCTGTTCCAGTGCTGCCAATACCATGGGAACAGGCCTGGTCAGATCACCTTCCACGCCCCTCCCTCCTCAGACAGTCACTACTTGCCCCTGGATGTACAAGTATTCACAAAGTGCATTCCCTAGTCATCTCAAAATTAAAAACCACGTATCTAGAGGTTCCCTAAGTCCCAGAAAACAAGTTAGAGTCACTGGAGAAAGCAGAGAGATGACTAAAAGATTAGTTTCTTAAATGGACTGGACTATACGTCAGCCATTTCTTTTTAAAAATACTTTTATTTACTATTGGAGAGACTGAGAGTAATTGAGAAGGGTGGGGTGACAGAGAGGGAGAGAGACAGAGAGGCACCTGCAGCCCTACTCCACCCATCGTGAGGCTTTGCCCTTGCAGGTGGGGGGACCAGAATCTTGAATCTGCAACCTTGCGCATTGCAATGCGTGTGCTTAACCAGGTGTGCCGCTGCTTGGCCTCGCCATTTCTTATTTTTTAATATCCATATAAATTTGTGACTTAAAGAATAACCCTAAGGGGCCTGGGCAGTGGTGCACCTGCTTAAGCATGTGTAATACCAAGCACAAGGACAGAGGTTCTAGCCTCTGCTCCCTACCTGCAGGAGGTCCGTTTCACAAGCAGTGAAGCAGGTCCGCAGGTAATTCTGTTTCTCTCCCCCTCCCTTCTCAACTTCTCTCTGTCCTAATAAAAAAATTTAGAAAGAATATAATAATAATGATGGGAAAAAAAGTGGCTGTCTTGACAGGTAGGTTTGTAATGTCAGTACTGAACCCCAGCATTGACCTTCATGTCCATTAAGGAAGAACAACCCTGTGACATGCTTAGACATGCTCAGACATGACAGGCTTGGACATGATAAAGGAGGTGCCACCCCCACACCCCCATGGCACCCTTGGTCCTTTGAGGAACTCTCCTGCAGAGCTAACTGTGGTGACCTCAGCAGGAGTTTGGGACTATTAGCCTACAAATGACCTCACCTTGGGGAGGTGTTTCAGAGAAGGGAATTTATAAAAGCAAGGGACTTTGAGCTCTTGACTCTCATTGCCTGAGGCTTCTTCTCCTGGCCAGGAGGATCTCAGAGGTGGTGCCCCAGGCATCCATCCGCCATGTCTACTTCTGGGAACTGAACACGTGTGGTGTGACCCTGCTAACCGGTAAACTACCCCTCTACAACCATGAGCAACTTTTACCAGAGCTGATCATTGTTTACTTATGGGACTAAACTTTGATAACCATATTCAGACTTTATAGACCTAGCGTACGCTTAACCCTTGATGATAATTGCTTATTTTGCCTTTTACCTGTTTCGCCCTAATAAACGGTGTATTGATTAAACCAGTTCCCAGCTCTCGCTGTGAATCCTTTTACTCGCGCAAGCAGCCCTGACCCCCAAATCTCTTTTTAAGTTAATTTTCAACAAAGTCTCAGTCAGATAACAGGCGAAATATTTGGGACTGAACTTAACAACATTAAGCTCAAAATGTATGCCTGATGCAGGATGATGGAAAAGGACCCATGCTGGGGTTAAGAGTGTTTTGCAGGGGTCGGGCAGCAGTGCATGGGGTTAAGTGGACATGGTGCAAAGCACAAGGATGGGCATAAGGATCCCAGTTCGAGCCCTTGGCTCTCCACCTGCAGGGGTGTCATTTCACAGGTGGTGAAGCAGGTCTGCAGGTGTCTATCTTTCTCTCCCCCTCTCTGTCTTCCCCTCTTCTATTGATTTTTCTCTGTCCTATCCTACAACAACCACAGCAATGACAACAACAACAATAATGATGACAACAACAAGAGTACCAAGGGAAACAAAATGGGAGAAAAAAAATGGTCTCCAGGAGCAGTGAATTCGTACTGCAGGCACCGAGCCCCAGCAATAACCCTGGAGGCAAAAAAAAAAAAAAAAAGAGTGTTTTGCAGACCCCTATCATGGGGAGATAAGAAGCTGGGCCAATAGCTATACCGTAACCATCAAAACTCCAGTAAAGTGATAAAAGATAAACATAAGAAAAAAATAAAAGTGGAATGGTATGTTCCCTTGTGTTTTAACGCACTTGTCCTTACGAACACCCTTTATCTTGAGTGGGAAAGTGTTGTTCTCTGACTACAGATGAAGGATGGAGGGTTCAGGGACACAAAATGGCCAGCAGAAAGTGATGTAGTTAGTCACCAGAAGACATGGAAGTTGAATCCAAGTAGGTATGTTGCTTTCTTCTCCCTTCTGTTTTTATTTCCAAAAAGGCAGCCACAAAGGATGCAAAGCAAAATATTATATGTAAGCTTTTAATAAAAGCAGTAAGGCCACACTACATATTGCCAAACTATCCAAACAATCTTCCACAGTACGGTTTATTGGAAAGGGTATTCAGCTCAGCACTAGTGCCTGAAATTCAGGCATGGTTTCCCTCCCCAAACCTGCTATCACTGAACTGCTGTTGCTACTGCTTCAGCTATTGCTGCAACCTTTGAGGTGGCTTGTCCAGTGTCTCCTGTGAGCCATGGGCTAGGTGCCCACAGCACCAACACTGCCATGGACTTTGGCTTAAGTATCACTCCTGCCCTCTCCCCCCACTTCCTGGACAACAAAATGAACTCCAAGAAAAGCCAGTTGCTCAGAGCCAAAAAATGTTGCTGATCTTTAGAAAGGTTATATCTGAAACTATTACCAGTCCATTGAATTCTCCTTCAGTCAGTCTCCAAACTTGTGAACTTGGGGAAGTTATACTCCTGCTCTCAGTTTTAAATTGTACAGTTTGGACTTCATAGTCTCTAAGATCCAGCCAATACTGAGGGTTTCAGTACTTTTTTTTTTTTCAATATTTTATCTGGCTCATGGGTAGTACTAGCTGGGCGTTGGACATGGGAGGATTAGAATCTCAGGTTTCAGAATCTTCTGCATAACTGTTATAGCTGTGACCTTCTGCTTTCCTGTAGGGGTATGCATGGTTTTACTTGGGCAGTCGCTTAGTCCTGCTGGTTTTTCACGGACTTTTTATTTTGTTAATTAGATTTCTACTATATATATATATATATATATATATATATATATATATATATATATATATATATATATGGTGTATTTATTAATGAGAAATACAGAAGGAGAAAGAGAAAGAACCAGACATCACTTTGGTACATGTGCTGCTGGGGATGGAACTCAGGATCTCATACTTGAGAGTACAATGCTTGACCCACTGCACCACCTCCCAGACCACTCTCACAGACTCTCCATTAGTTTAATTGCAAAGCACAAAGTAAGAGATTGCTTCTGAGACCAGCCTCAGTAGTGGCTTATGTCTTGCCTCGTCAATGGGGCTTTTTCCTCTTGGCATCACTCATCACTCCCAAGGAATCCAGAAGTGGATGTGGTGACTCCCAAGCCCCACAGCCCGCTGGTACCCATTCTTACCTCTGTGAGTCTGACATATTGTTGCCAGTGGTTTTCAGCATCAGTTTCTATTTAACAGACGGAACGGAACAGAGACTTGAAGTGAGACTAAGTTGCCAAAGAAATATAGCTGAGACCAAAGATCATTGAATTATTTCACTTTTGCTTCTGATAAGAATAATAAAATCACAGTTGTATCAGTTACAAAAACTTAAATAGGGGGGCTGGGTAGTGACATATCTGGTTAAGTACATTTTACTATGTGCCAGGATCCAGATTGGAGCCCCCAGTTCCCACCTGCAGTGGAGTCACTTCACAAGTGGTGAAGCAGGGCTGCCGGTGTCTTTCTGTCTCTCACCTTCTCTAACCCCCCCTTCCCTCTGGATTTCTGATGGTCTCTAACCAATAAATAAATAAAGATAATAAATAGAAGAAAAATAAAGCTTAAACAGTCATTTAACTGTTGATTACTAACAATAGGACCTGAAATTTGGTGCACTTTGTGGAAATGGATTTTTCTGTCTTTTCTTTTTTCTTTTTTAAGCTATTGAAATCTCCCTTAAGGAGAAAGAATTACATGCATATTTTAGAAATAAGCTAAAATATAGGAACACCTGTCAAAACTCTAAAGTAAACTCCAAGACAAATTACTATATAGAAGAAGGTAGGGGATTTGAAGTCAGAGATTTCAAACTCTTAACACTCACTGAAGGATGACATTGGTAAATAGCATAATTTCTGGAAGCCTCTGCAGTGTCATACAAATAGTAATATTTTGTAAATATTTGTTTTATTTATTGATTCCCTTTTGTTGCCCTTGTTATTTTGTTGTTGTAGTTATTATTGTTGTCCTCGTTGTTGGATAGAACAGAGAGAAATGGAGAGAGGAGGGGAAAGACAGAGAGGGGGAGAGAAAGATAGACACCTGCAGACCTGCTTCACCACTTGTGAAGTGACTCCACTGCAGGTGGGGAGCCAGGGGCTCGAACCGGGATCCTTATGCCATTTCTTGTGCTTTGCAACACCTGTTCTTACAGCCCGACTCCCACAAATAGTAATATTTACACTGAAAATTTTGCATGGGGATTAGACAGATAGAAAGTACCATATACAGCTTATGACAAAACGAGGGTCCTAGTAATTGTCATCTTTATCCAACAGGTAGAAGTTTCCCGTACTCCTCTTCCTGACAAATGAGAACTGAAGGATGATATTTGAGTTGGAAAGAACATTACTCCTGGGTGACCTTGAGGAAGAGGTCTAGCTTGGCCACCCTTTCATTTAGAATCAACTGTGCTAGGAATTACTGGATAGACTCATTCATGGGAAACAAGAATTTCCATACCTGAGCTACTGCCCAGAAATGGCGGCACCGCATTGGGAAAGTTCTGAAAACCTTTTGAACTTACTTTCTACAGTTTCTTGGCATTCTGTGCTGTTGGGTCCTCTGCATACCCATGAGCTGGCTGGAGCTGATGCTGGCTGTGCCAGCATATTTTCAACCTGATCAAGGCACAGAGCCCTGAAAATGTCATGAGATTCTGTTTACGTGAGATTTCCAGAATCATAGCAAGCTTTACAGATCCCAAAGGGATGCATCATTCAGCAATACATACACACACACACACACACACACACACACACGCACACACACACACACACACACATATATGGAGAGAGTGAGAGAGCAAGCCAGAGAGAAAGAATCTACTTATTTTGAAATTCAGTAGTTGGCAAATTTAATTCAAATTGAATTAGGAGCTGGATGAGAGTGTGACTTCTTAACCTTTGGTGGTGAAAATTTCTATTGCCTTTCCAATTGAACAACAGCAAGAATGTTCCTAAAACTGGAACAGAATAACACTCAGAAACACTAATGAAGACTTAGAAAAAGGTCCTGAACTGAATGAATATGGCTGTGTGCACTCCTGGATTCGCCTTTTATTATTATTATTTATAAATAGGAAACAGTGATAAAACCGTAGGCTAAGAGGGGTACAACTCCACATAATTCCTACCACCAGAACTCTGTATCCCATCCCCTCTCCTGATAGCTTTCCTGTTCTTTATCCCTCTGGGAGGATGGAGCCAAGGTCTCTGTGGGATGCAGAAGGTGGAAGGCCTGGCTTCTGTAATTGATTTCCCACTGAACATGGGTGTAGACTGTTTGATACATACTCCCAGCCTGCCTCTCCCTTTCCCTTGTGGGGTGGGGCTCTGGGGAAGCAGAGGTCCAGGACACATTAGTGAGGTTGTCTGTCCAGGGAAGTTTGATTGGCATCATGCTAGCATGTAGAACATGGTGGCTAAAAGGAGAATTAACATACAAAGCCAAACAAATTGTTGAACAATCATGAACATAAAGGCTGGAATAGTGCAGATGAAGAGTTGGGGGGTCCTCCATTTTATAGATAGCTAATAGGCATATTTAGGCATATATTCCAAAGGGCCTGTGGCTATACTAGTTTTTTTTTTTTTTCCTTTTTCCCCTGAGCCTGAAATCAGATATGTAGGTGGATCCAAGTTATTGTCTTGGGAGATGATGTCATGGCTGAAAAAAGGACCAGAAATCTGGATCAGGGAAATGAGTAGCTCCCTAATATGGGAAAGGGGTATGTGATCTGGGGCTCATATTCAGCTTAGGAGCATATGTGACCTCTGCATGCCTCTTAATCTGAGCTCACATTCTGTGGTCATGAGTAGGAACATTCCAAGCTATCCCAATGTTGACCCATCTTCCTCAGGTGTAGCATAGAGTATGTTGTCCAGCCTCCCTTCAGAGGATGGAAAGTTCTCTACCATTGTTTATCCAAGTTGAGGGCAAGTTCCAATGGGGGTCCCACAAAGGGGTCCATTTTGTTGTTCCTGATACAGATGGCAGGTAACAATGGAGGGAGGGAATTACTGAAGGTCTAGGCCCAACATGTCTGTTTGGGAATCTCAGGACTCCCCGAGTAGGGCCCCAAACTGATGGGGTGGCCTGATAGTGACTAAAGAGTCTTCCTTAAAGTATGCCAGTCTCTTGATCTTACTCAGCTTTTAAAGTCCTTGCTTTGATATGGACAGCTTTGGAGTGAGAGAGGGAAGTATAATAGGAAGTAGGTGAAGAGGGTATCTAAGTCTAAGTAGACACTGTTTCATTATGAAATTGATACTGAGTCACTGCAGACTATTGTGTACTTTTGCTCTCAGGTATATATTTTGCCTAAATTTATGGATACATGTGAACATTTGCTCTATCTCACAGGGCCTGGTCTATCTAGGTTTTGGGACTTTGTAAGGAAGTGAACCACCTGGAATGGAATTAGAGAACCCTATGAAAGGAAAGGTCTCACGGGAGTAATGAGTGTGAAGAGTTGACATTCCACACCTGATGTCTCTGGACACAGTCTGAAGTGAAGCATGCTGAGGTGGTACTCGTTGCATTGATTAGGTTGGGATCAGTGTTTGCTGGGATGCATTGGATCGACCTTCTCGTGGTGCATCCCGTGAGTACCCATTCATTGGGGAAACTGAGGATCCTTCCTAGCTGACTGAATCCACATGGATCCCAGTCACTTTCAAAGCCAGCAACAAGCAGCTCCTGACAGCTTTCAACCTGACACTGTTGACTGGCTACAGAAGAAGGGCAAACGCTAGAAGAAGAAGTGTTTGCAATGTCACTTGGTATGAATTGAGAGAAGCATGCAAAAAAAGTGAGCCCCATCCTAGAGGTTCCATGACTGGGGAAATATAGGCTCTATAGTGGAAGCAGGAGGTTCCTGCTGTCTTAGGGTTTAAGAAGACAATAGATAGTTATTGCTATAATCACATTATTTGGCAATTTGGTTAACTTTGAAATATCCCTTTGTTAGGATTTGCTGTATCATACACAACATCACCATAATTTATGGTCTTTGACATTATTTGTATATAGCTGTGTCCCCAGTTGCTTCTGTTATCCCTGGTCTAGGCTTTTGAGAGAGTCAACATATCAAAGACTCAGGCTATGTATTAAAAAGACTTAGTCTGTGCTTTAAAAAGTTTGAGACATGCAATTCATTTTCCCCTTTTGGTATTAATTAGTGATTTATATGACTACAAATTAATAGGAGTGTATTACTAATCATCATCATCATCATCAACGCCATCGCCATCATCATTTCCACCACCAAAAGACTGTCCCATCCCATCCCTGCATCCCCCTCCCCATGAAGCCTAACTTCCACCTCCACCCTCAACCCTGGGTTTTCACTTGAGTGAATTCACCTTTATGGTGTTTTTTTTTTTCTTTCTGTCCACTGCATCAGGACCTCATGCATGTGCAGTCTCACCAGCACTGGGCTAATTTTTGTTCATTTCTGTTATTTCAGGGAGAGCAAAGAAGTAGTGAGAGACACCACAGCACCCTCCATATCTTGGTACTTCAAGCAAGGTGGTGCCAGTGTTGAAAACTGGGTCATACGAATGGCAGTGTATGTACCTTAACAACTGGTCTAGCTTTCTCTTCTCTCTCTCTTTCTTTCTTCTACTTCTTCTTCTTTTTTTTTTTGCCTCTGGGGTTATCACTAGGGTTTGGTGCCTAAACGATGAATCCACTGTTCTCAGAGGCCATTTTAACCATCTTTTTCTTCTATTTTTACTTGACAGTACAGAGAGAAATCCAGAGAAGTCGAGAGATAGAGGGAGAAGAAGATAAACACAGACCTGCAGGATTCCCAGATGGGGAATAGGGGCTCAAACCCAGAGCCTTGTCTCTGGTGATATGTCTGGGGTGACATTATGTTGAAAATCTCAGGGGACTAGCACTTGGTCACACCCAGGGGAATATACACATTGCAAAAAGCTAAGAATATAGATTCAAAGCCCCAGTCTCCCCTGGAATGGAAAGCTTCACAGGCAGTAAAACAGTGCTACAGGTGACTCTCTCTCTCTCTCTCTCCCTCTGTATCTTCACCTTCCCTCTCAATTTCTCTTTATTTCTATCAGTGAAATATATTAAAAGATGAAATGTAGTATTTAACAGCACCCATCAGTAGACAGAAAAAAAAAAAAAAAACCCTGTGGGGGTTAGGTGGTGACATACCTGGTTAAGTGCACATATTATATTATGCAAAGACTCAGGTTCAAGCCCCTGGTCCCCACTTGCAGGAGGAAAGCTTCATGAGTGGTGAAGCAGGGCTGCAGTCTCTCTCTATCTATTTATCTCTCTCTTTCTCCCTCCCTCCTTTTTCTCTCTCTCTCCTACTCTATCTTCATCCCTCTCAATTTCTCTCCTCTATCCAATAATAAGTAAATAATAGTAAAAAAGGAAGAAAAGTAATTTTGAATACACTGTGTATCATTTGGAACACACACACACCAAAATCCTGAAGCAAGGAGACTTACCAAAGGTATTCAGTGATATACCTAAAGACAAAAGTACTACATAAATAATTCAATGACTAAATTATAGATCACAGAGAATTAGTCTCATTGCATGGTCCCTGGATGCCTTGATGTTATTATGAGAGCAACAGGAATCTCCCAGTTATTATCTAAGAGAATCATGTGCTTGCTAATTAAAAAAGGAAAACAGAAACACACATGATGAAGAAATATCAAACATCTAATTAAGTAATGCAGTTAAATACCATTTGACAATTACAGCTCTTATCACATGCTTGGTTATATTTGTCTTTGCCTAATACAAATTTAAAGGGTTAGTTATATCCATCCTATACACATTTATTAGGTTGAGAAAAAAATCTTTCCAATATAGAATTTCTAGAAGTAAATATTAAATTAACTTGTAAATTGATAATGAATGTTCATTTTTAACTTCATCATTTTATTGAATATTTATTATAGGAAATCAAAAATAGACTCAACCAAAACTCTTTGAATGGTAGACATTTACTCTCATGAAGCTCCTCAAAAGAAAAATTGTAATTGTTAAGTAGACTCACCATGTTGACTGACTCCTCAGGGAAAAAAAAAAAAAAAAACAGAAGCAAGCATGTTTTTAATCACTATAACCTAAATACTTAGCACAAAAACTTTCTCCAAAGTCACCCAAGGAAAGGAAGTCAAAGTCTCAGGGTTCTGGACTCAAAGAAACCGGAAGTTTCTGACAATGAAGCCCATAACTATTGATCTGAGTTTCACAGGCCATTTTATATGAATATGATGAATTTCTATGTTTTGCTTGATATGAGAGAAATTAGAAGGTAGTACAAAAAATTGCTTTCTAAGTTATAAAACAAAAACATGTCTGATCATCTAGTCTAAGCTCTGTCTGTATTGCATGAAATACTTCCAGGCCTAAGGAATCTCTTTATCAGTCATTGATCCCACTGCATGTAAATTCCAGATTTAGACAGATATTATCTATCAAATTGTTATCACTGCTCCTGGTGGCCTTTTTTTTTTTTCTTTCTATTTTATTGAACAGAACAGAGAGAAATTGAGAGAGGAAGGAAGGAAAGATAGAGAGTGAGAAAGAGAGACACCTGCAGACCTGCTTCACCACTTGTGAAGTGAACCCCCTTCAGGTGGGGAGTAGGGCTCGATCCTGATCCTTGTGTATTTTCTTAGGTGTAATCACTATATCTACATGGAGATAAGAAATGAATTATAGGGAGTCGGGCTGTAGCTCAGCGGGTTAAGTGCAGGTGGCGCAAAGCACAAGGACTGGCATAAGGATCCCGGTTCGAACCCCGGCTCCCCACCTGCAGGGGAGTCCCTCCACAGGCGGTGAAGCAGGTCTGCAGGTGTCTATCTTTCTCTCTTCCTCTCTGTCTTCCCCTCCTCTCTCCATTTCTCTCTGTCCTATCCAAAAACGACAACAACAATAATAACTACAACAATAAAACAACAAGAGCAACAATAAAGGAATAAATAAAATAAATATTAAAAAAAAAGAAATGAATTATAACACGGCAGTATCTGAGAACCAGAGCACAGGCCTTGCATGTATAATGGCCCAGGTTTGGTCCCAGCAACCGTATGCCAGAGATTACCATCGATCTAATCTCTCTTTCTCTCTCAAGAGAAAAGTAAATACATCTTATAAAATAGAGATGTGTCGTAAAAAAAAATAAATAAAGTAATAAGGAGTCAAAGAAAGTGAGGCCAGGGACAGAAATGTTTATTACAGCAGACTTCTTTTACTCTTTCCCCTTGAAGGTCAACTTGGCTAAATGTGTCCACATTCTATTCCCCCACCACCACCCCCATAACACTTCTGCTTTGGAAATGGAAGTGGATTGGGGGTTCATTCAAAATCATCACTGAGAACCAAAAGCTTTGCTTTTACTAGGTCTTTAAATTATTTATTTTACCTACTTTCTAATTATTGGCTGAAAATCAAAACTTTGGCAATGTCATAGGGAACAAAAAGGGAAGGAAGGAAGGAAGGAAGGAAGGAAGGAAGGAAGGAAGGAAGGAAGGAAGGAAGAAAATAAGAAAGGGAGGGAGAAAGGAAGAAATAATACCAACTACAAGGTTTTCTAGCTTCTTTTGGAAAAAATAGGATATTATGAATTCAGGGTCAACGTTTCTGAAACCAAGTAACAGGGACAATTTTGATCTACCATGTAATCTCTTCAAGCTTGAAGTTTCACTGCTCCCTAATTATTTTTTCCAACATCACTGTTCAGTATCACTGCACATTTTCCTCACCTGGTTCAATCTACCTGTGTGAGGTATCATCACCATGGACCTGGGATCAGAAACTTGATGTCCTATGTTTTCTGTTCATTTTTTTTTGTGACTTTATGAAAGTAATTTTAATCTTAATGGTTTCAGCAATAAAATTTGTTATTAATTCTATTTTGAAAGATCATTTCTCTGATTATATAACAGAATAGAAGAGCTTTGTATCAATCCTAAGTCATACAAGTTCCAGACAGAAACATTTTCTATTTCTATAAATTTCATTCTGTTTTTTTTTTTATTTTGCCATTTGTGAGGCTTTACTGCTCCAAGCCAACTGTTTTTTTTTTTTTTTTTTCAGATATAAAGAGAGAGATAGAGTCAGAGAGACTAGGGTAAATAGGGAGTAAGACAATTTCATCAAAACTTACTGAGTATGCTGGAGGTCAGGTCCTTGGCCTAGATCGTAAGAATATAAAATAATAATAATTGATGCACCCTCAAGTAAGCACTGTCAATGCTCTCTCAAAGTTATACATTTTGACAAGTAAATGCCCCAAAAGAATTTACTAACATTCTGTCATTTTCAGTGATAGCAACATCCTAGAACCCAACTGCTACCACACTGGAGGAAACATTGGTGTTTGGATATCTTCCCACTCTCACTGTATCTCTTTGTTTCTATTTGAAAATTCATCCCAAAGTAGTGAAATCTCACTGGCTACAACTATAGCAAAAATATTTTATCAGTGACTATTTTTAATAATTACATCCATCAGATTTATACAGGTTCAAACACAAAGTATTACATAACAGCCAGTATTTATCAAGCAAATGTGATTTATCAGAAGTTCTATTTGTTACTTTAGGTAATCTCTGGACTGACATTTTTCAGACAGCAAGATCAAGACAGAGTCAGTGAGAGGAGAAAAGATACCACACCATTGTATCATGCTCTAATATGGAGGGGATTTGGCTCAAGCCTGGGCTGTACACAATGACTATCCAAGTCAGCTATCTTGCCAGCTCACCAGAAGTTTCTAAAATACAGCACATTAAAACATGTTAAAATATGACCTAGTTTTTATAAGTCCTAGAAAAACAAATAGAAGGCATCTATAATTCCCCAGACATTGTTGCATTTAATACAAATAGATAGAGGTCTTGAGTGAATTTCAGCTTGATTTAAAGAGTAGTCACAGGTGATAGATCAAACTGCACTTGGAAGTAATAACACTGGCATAGTTCTTTTTTTATTATTGTTTTTATTTTAACCAGGGCACTGCTCAGCTCTGGCTTATGGTGGTGTGGGGGATTGAACCTGGGATTTGGGAGCCTCAGGCATCAAAGTCTCTTTGCATAACCATTATGCTATACCCCCACGATTCTTATCTAATTTATATGACAACTCAGAAACACATGTTTAAGGGGTTGGCACCTGACTAGTCCATCATCACATTTAGAGCTCTGATTCTTAGCATCAGCAGGTGCTAACACAAAAAGGTGTCACATAGCCAGTGATCACTTGCTAATGGCCAAGCTGTCATTGTTTCAGCTTTCCCATTTTAAGAATGTTTCTCTCATGGCCTTTCTTTGGTCAGCGCTTTAATATGAGAATGTTACCTTCACAGCACACCTGTTTCTGCCAGGAGGCAGGTGGCTGAAAAAAAGGCAAATGGCCCTAGTTCCTGTGACATTTTGTTAAGCAATGAATAATACAAAATGCAATCTTTTATGGCTCATCAAATCTTGCTAATAAGGCAGATGTCCTCTGTGCAGTTCCTTGGGGCCTAAAATGCAAATATTGATGTGCTGATAATCACTGGACCCTAGTTTGAGTAATTCTTTCTATGTTCACTATTTTCTATTGTACCTCATAAGAAATTCATTCTCCAAGAAGGAATCTGATAGATGGAATGCAACTGATATCAAAGGTTTAATGACCTTGCCTTCAATAAATTGAATTAAATATCTCTTAAGTGGTAATGATTCTTAAGGCATGGCAATAGATAAATGGATCATGACACGAGAACACTGAATGAAGATTGTTAAGCATCGAAACTTAACCCCATTGCTAATTGGCCATTGCTACCTATCCTTTCAGGGATATTGGTTAAATCTCCTCCTAAATATCTTAACTCTAGCTTACTTGCTAGACACAGTCTTTATTGGTAGCATGACACATCATTAAATGACACAACTGGCCACTGTCACAAACATAGAACGTGACGCCAAATGGTATTAACAAAGAGATTTGAATTCTCAGTGACACTAAATACAACGACTAACTTTGACTACTCTCTTGTTTTGCCAATCGTAGTCTCCAGTATGAATTCTTTTTGCTTGTTTTTCAACTTTATTATTATTATTAGTAATTCCATAATGATAAACAAGATGGTGGGGGTAAGAGAGGTATAATTCATACAATTGCCATCAACAGTGTCATATTCTATCTTCTCCATTTGGAAGTTTTCCTATTCTTTATCCCTCTGGGAGTCAGGACTAGAGACAGATCTCTATGGGGTGCAGAAGGTGGTAGGTCTGGCTTCTGTAATTGCTTCTCCACCGGACATGGGCATTGACCAGTCGATTCACACCCCCAGTAAGTTTCCCTACCCCACTAAAGAAAGACTGAAATGGGTGGGGTTCCAGGACACATTTTTTGAGGTATTCTGATTTTTGTTTGTTTAACAGTTTGCCTCCAGGGTTACTGTTGGGGCTTGTTGCCTGCACTATGAATCCACTGCTCCTGGCGACCATTTTCTCCAATTTACTGGAAGGTAAAATGAGAGCGAGGAAGATAGACACCTGCAGACCTGCTTCACCATTGTGATGTGACTCCCCCACCCCCACCCGCTGCAGGCAGGGAGCCGCATTTCATACTACATGTCCTTAACCTGATGCACCATTACCAGGTCCCCGTTTGAATACTTTTCATGTTGTTTTGGTTCTCCCTTAATTCCCTGGTGCTTCACTGTAAAGCCCCAGTCAGACTACAATTTCTATATAATACGTAGTAGCAATAACAATACTGAGTTGTCAGAAGAATCATATTCTATATATTTTCTCTGCAAAGATGTGGCATGATTTCTCCGACAGCCCAATAATGTAGAACTTGTCCACTTGCTCACATAGTGAAATAAACAAATGAATACAACTAGCAGGGAAGACAATGGCAAGAAGAAAGAGAAGATTTGGACAATGATGTGTAAGTTTGCTGCCATCTATAGGCTGACAGTTACAGTCTTGGCCAAAATGAGTGTCAGAAGGATGGTGAAACATTAAACTAGGTAATTCCTTCAGTAGCCTGTGCAGACTTTTTGTTAATTACTATTAGTCTATGAACAAAAACAAACAAACATAAATACGGAAGATGCTGGTAGGTTTCTATCACTCACCAGAGATAAACTTGGAAGTCATATACATAATGTACCCTTTGCCATACAATAGCCTCTAGACAGTATATACTTCCCTTCCAGACCTTTTATATCCCATCTTTTTTTCTTCCTGAAATCCTAATCGGCATTTAGTACTTAGAGCAACTAATTGAGAGATGATTGTTTTTCAAAACACTCCTCTGAAATACTGTGCATGCAATTTCTTCATGTCTTTTTTTTTTCTTTTCTTCCTACAGCATAAATATCCAAGCTTCTGTGAATTCGGGTTATGATAAGAGGTCTGACCTCTGCAGGATTTTGCCGGCCACTCTTCCTCATTCTTCTGCCTCTGGATTTAAGGGCCATTTTGAGACTTCTAGCAATAGCTCTCCAGAAGCTCTGCTGGGAGGAAAAGAAAGCCAACTTGGTCATGGACATGTCCTTACACATGAAATAGGGAACATATTGGGGCAGGGACGTGCTCTGGGCTCTGCTGGTGGCTTACTGGGGGGCCCCCGCAGCAGAAGCCACCACAGGTGGCTCTCAAAGACATCCCAGAGGAAGTATACAAATTGGTTGCTAATCATCCTGTTTCATTCCTGCTGCTGACACATGCTGTCTGAAAGTTTCTCCCAGCACGCCCTTATTGTCTTAGATTGGAAAAGCACGCATTCAAGACTTATCACTCAGTGAGCTTGTCAACCACAACTTGAAGGATGGTAGCTTTGTGCCCAGCACAGTTAGACTTGCATTTGATGACTGCATGAGAAACAAGAAGTGTTTGTCGAGAAACTGAAACAACTAAAAACTGCCACTGTGAACTGAAGTGTACAACAGTCATATTTAGTCATGTTTAAGAACAAGGAACGGGGCACAGCAGGTTAAGCGCACATGGAGTGAAGCACAAGGACCTGGCGCTGAGATCCCGGTTCAAGTTTAGCCCTACCCTACGTGACTCAGTCACAGAAATGTCACTCGCTTAGATAAGTCACAGGGACTACTTCTAGTGCCGGTTTCTTTCACTTGCAGAATGTGCAGTTCAGCCAACTAATGGAATGATGAAGTCACTTCATTGTACTAAGGCTCAACTCGCCCGTATTTAGAGTAGAATGAATTCTGTCAGAAGTATTAGTTAAAATGTGTTCCTGTACATGAAGGCTATGTGTTGACTCTTACCTGTACACATAAGCTGGCGGATCTACAGCTGTTAGAGCTACTAGACTCAGGCAGGAAAGCAATGAAGAATAAGTGCACTCATCCTTCCAGGGCCAACTTTGGGTCCCCTTCCCAGCCCCATCCTAGACTATGGAGGCAACATCTTGGTGGAGTTCTTTAGTGTACTTAAACCCTCTAACTTGCTACACTGGTTTCATCTGAATACCTCATTGGAGTCAAAGAGTTCTTCTTTGGTTTTCCTGAGAACACGCACCTGGGGGTGTCATAGAGGAGGCTCACAGAGTACAGTGCATGTCTTGCCATGGGCACAGCCCTGACAGGAGCTCCAGAAGTAAACGGAGAGTCATGGCATCGGAGGGAGATCTGGGCCAATGGTGTCTCTTCCTCTTTATCTTTTCTCTGTCTCTTGAGCTGAATGAAAAGGCAACTGAAGGGAGATTGGGCAGTAGTGAGTCAGGTTAAGTGCGCATAGTGCCTAGCCAAAGGACTGGGGCAAGGATCCCGGTTTGAGCCCCCAGCTCCCCACCTGCCAGAGGTCACTTCGCAAGTAGTGAAGTAGGGCAGGTGTTTATCTTTCTCCCCTCCTGTCTTTCTTTGTTGTAAATTAATATTAAAAAGGGGTTGGTTGGCGTCTGCTGTGATACATAAAAGGATTCACAGTGGGGAGCTGGGAACTGGTTTAAACAGTATAAGGTTTATTAGGGTAAAACAGATAAAAGGCAAAATAAGCAACTATCATCAAGGGTTAAGAGTATGCTAGGTCTATAAAATCTGAGTATAGTTATCAAAAGTTTAGTCCCATAAGATAGACAATTGTCAGCTCTGGTAAAGGTTGCTGGTGGCTATAGAGGGGTCTAAAATTTTACCAGCCTGCAGAGTCACACGTGTTCAGTTTCCAGGAGAAGTAGTCATGGTAGGATACCTGGTGCACCTATGTCGAGATGCTTCTGACCACGAGAAGAAGCAGCAGCCAAAGAGTGAGAGAGCGACTTCCGTCTGCCTGTACTTTAAAGTCTGGTCAGCCTACCCACAATGCTTTGCACGCCATCTTCTCACAGTCCACCATGCGCCTGCTCAGATCACTGCGTACTGTGTCACCAAGGCTGACGTCAGCACTGTGTCAGGACTTCCATCCATGGTCGCCAGTATACTGTGTCACCAAACACAAAGTGCCTAGCCAAAGGACTGGGGCAAGGATCCCGGGTGGAGCCCCCAGCTCCCCACCTGCCAGAGGTTGCTTCTCAAGTGGTGAAGTAGGGTGGGTGTTTATCTTTCTCTCCTCCTGTCTTCCCCTCCTCTCTCAATTTCTTCTGTCCTATGCAGAAACAATAATGACAACAACAGCAACAACAACTCAACAATGGAAAAAAAGATGGCTGCCAGGAGCAGTGGATTCTTAGTGCAGGCACCTTTAACCATGGAGATTAAAAAAAAAAAAGAAAAGCAACTCAAAGGCAATGAAGTGAAGAGACAGAGAGACCAAGGAACCACTCAGCTCTGATATATGCTGTGGGGGGAAGGGATTGAACCTGAGACCTCATGAGTGTAAGTCCTGTTCATTGCCACTGATGCAATGCATTGGGATGCATTGGATTGACCTTCTTGTGGTGCATCCCGTGAGTACCCATTCATTGGGGAAACTGATGATCCTTTCTAGCCGACTGAATCCACATGGATCCCAGTCACTTTCAAAGCCAGCAACAAGCAGCTCCTGACACCTTTCAACCTGACGCTGTTGACTGGCTACGGAAGAAGGGCAAACGCTAGAAGAAGAAGATTGCCACTGAGCTATTTCCTTGGGCCTCAGCATCTCTACTATGTCATAACCACCTGTACCATACATATTGGGAGACCCAGGAAAAAATAGGAGCAAACATATCCACACAACTTTTAAAACCTGTTTTTATTTATTTTAATGAGAAATATACAGAGATGGGAGTCGGGCTGTAACGCAGCGGGGTTAAGCGCAGGTGGCACAAAGCACAAAGACCGGCATAAGGATCCCGGTTTGAACCCCGGCTCCCCACCTGCAGGGGAGTCGCTTCACAGGCGGTGAAGCAGGTCTGCAGGTGTCTATCTTTCTCTCCTCCTCTCTGTCTTCCCCTCCTCTCTCCATTTCTCTCTGTCCTATTCAACAACGACAACAACAATAATAACTACAACAATAAAACAACAAGGGCAACAAAAGGGAATAAATAAATAAAATAAATATTAAAAAAAAAGAAATATACAGAGATATAGCATAGCATTGAGTGTTACAGAGCGAGAATTAACCACCATCCACTGCAAGGAAGCAAAAGATGTTTATTTATGAATTGCAATCTGGGCCGAGTGGTGACTGATGTTAGTCCACCAAGCTCAACCCTGAGCAAAGCTCAAACCACACAATTTATAGGATTTCTGAATACACTCAGGGAGGGGGAATATGCAAAACTAGAATTCTATTACACACTCAATAGCATTTTACAGAAAACACAGGATCCAATCATTTCAGACATTGCCATGCCCTAAGCAGCCTATAAGAATTGTCTAATTTCAAGCCTTTATGCAAAATAGGGTCATCACTCTTTCTCATTGTCTGCCAAGACCACCTGGCTATCAGCTTCCTTGTTCTTGAGCAAATGGTTGAGTTTCAAGGATTTGGTTAGGCTAGCTATTCTCTTTAAGACAAACAACAGGTGGTGTGTGTGGGTTTTGTCTAGCCTCTTATTTCATGAGAGATACAGGAATTTTCCACTGCAAGCAGAAAAGCAACTATACTTATAACTCATGCTTAAGATTTTACTTAATTCTAAAGTTACTGCTTCTAACATTGAGTAGTTCTACTTTGTGGTCGTTCTAGAGGTTGAGTCTGAGACCTTAGAGCCTTGGGCGTGAGAGCCTTTCACATGACCATTATGCTAGCTCCCCAATGCTCATGCTTAACTTTTCAAGTCATCTGCTTCATGTATCAAATCTTCTGTGCTACTTTAAAATCATCTGACTCCACCTTGTGCTTCAACCAGGGCCCAGTTTCCCAAAGGTTTTCAGTGACTTATGTTCTGGTAGATACAGTTTTTGCAGGAGACCAGTGAAGTAACTCTAATTTTTTCTATCCTGGGCTTCATCTCTTAAGCCTTGGCAGTTGATATGAGTGTGAGTGTGCGTGTGTGTGGTGTGTGTGTGTGTGTGTGTGCCTGTGTGTGTGTGTGTGTGTGTGTGTGTGTGTTTATGAGTGGAGGTCAGTTCTCAGGAGGCCATTTTTAACCACTACACCAAGAGCAAGAGGATAAGTGTTCCCCCTTTCATTCCTGGGGGACTGTTCTGAAGGTTCAGTCTACAATTTCTCAGAAAGCAGAAGACAGTCTTGGTAACCCATGAGAATAGCTTGCTACAGAGATGAAAATAGCCTTTCTTCATTCTTTCTGTTTAACTTCCACTGTCCAATATTTCTGTCTCCTGGGATCTATTCCCAAATAAGCAACCCAGATATTGGATTCTGTTACAAGCTATTTCAAGAACTCCTAGCAGTGAGATCATCTCTAAGAGCAAGAATTTGTCATCAGAATGTCATAGACCTTAGTGAAATCAATTGAAACTTTTTTTTTCTGTTACATTCTTTTAAATCCTAATGCTGAGTCTGTTTCACGTTATGGAATGAATATACAGTCATCAGGGAGATGCATACCAAGTTTAAAAATATATAAATAGATTAAGTTTGGATTAGGGGAAGTTATAGCCCTAAGGAATCGTAGAGTGTGGGTAATCAATCAGAGGTCAGTCCCTCTAAGAGTCACATTGCCTGTGATCAGCTTGAAATGGAGCTGCAAAAAAGGCTGGATTTGGGGCATCTAATATGACCATGGGGAATGGGGCAGAGATGGATGGAATGGTATGTACATCTGGAAAAAAAAAAAGAGTAGCCTCAGGGATTCCACATTTGTAACCACTAAAGGATTTCTGACAGCCAGGTCTCTTGGTGCTGGGGCCAGGGAGAAGGTCCTAGCCTTCCAGCTCTAGCCCATCTCATATCAGTGACTATTATGAGGAGACATGTGGACTCATCAGAGTAAGAGTCACTCTAAACTCATCCTGCACAATCAAAACAGATCTTCCCTTCACAGGAAAGATGGCGGTACATCTTTTGGCTTATAGCAGTACAGGGCAGTGGAATGTTTTGCCCTCCATCAAGTTTACTGAGACAGGAAGAAAGGATGTCCGAATCTCCTATCATCTTACAAATACAGAACTTTGTCCATGACCTTTATAATAATTGGAAGAGTGGTCTGTTTATCTTCCTCTCTCTCGCCAATAAAACTTAGTAAGACTATACCTCTTGTGGACACATTTCATGCATTCTACCAGAATCTGTGTAACAAAGTTACATTTTTTTCAAAATCCAAATAAATGTCTTTTGGTATTTTAATTTTCTTCTGAATGTTTCAATCAACTACAGACTGACAGACCTGTTCACTGGTGATCTTAATTCTTAATAAGATCTTTTCTATGCTTTGAATAATGTTCCCCTAATAGCCTATATGTAGAACTCTTAAGGCCCAATAACTCAGAATGTGAATGAATTTTGAATAAGCTCTCAAAGAACTGATAAGTTTAAAAAAATAAAACTTGCATCTTATCTAGGTCTAATTTAGGGTTGACCCTAATCTACACTAATAAATGGCCTTATAACCTGGATTGATAGCATAATGTTTACACAAAAGACTTCTTTGAATGTTATTTATTTATTCCATAGTGGCAAAGGATTTGAGAGGGAAGGGGGAAGGTAGAGAGGGACAGAGACAGAATCGGACAGAGACAGAGAGACACTAAGAACTTCACAGCTCATGAAACTTTCCCTCTGCAGGTGGGGACCAGGACTTGAACCTGGGTCCTTGAGCCCTATAATGTTTGCACTTAACCAGGTGTGCCACTGCCTGGCCTCCACAAAAAACTTTCAATCCGGAGGCTCTAAGATTTCTGATTCTAATCTCAGCACCACTATAAGCCTTCACTGAACAGTGCTGTGACCTCTCTCTCTCTCCCCCCCACCCTTTCCTCTCAATTTCTGGATGTCTCTGTCCAATAAGTAAGAAAGATTAAAATAAATAAATAAATAAATAAATAAATAAATAAATAAATAATAACCCTCAGTCGGCAAATACAGTGGAATAAGTGTTAAAGGATCCAAGCTATTATTTGGAGGGTCCTTGGTGAATGGTTAGTCTAATGCTAATGACCTAGGACCTTAAGAGCAGTCTCTTCAAGTGTCATGTAAGTTCAACATTTCTGCAAAAGAAAGTTACCCTGATGAAAGAAAGAAGGAAGTTAGCATCCTAGGACACTTTTCTTGGCTTGTGGAAGGCTCTACCTAGCTTTAGCCCTGGAGCTCCATGGAAACACCGTGGAATAGGGGGGAGTGCCCTTTCTGCTAGGTCTCCCTCTCTGAGTATCTTACTGGCTCTGAAAAAAAAAAAAAGATAAACATCAGAGAAATTATGCTTATATGATGAATCGAAGGGTAAATGTCACTTATGGGAACCAGTCCTGGTCTTATGGCTCCTTTCCAATAAAAACTGTTGGAAACAGGAGAGCACATTTTGATGTCTCTGTCACTGTCACAAATCTTAGATTAATCTGTCAGCAAGGACAGTGAATTTTGAGCTCAGTGATTCATACCTCATAGGGATAAAAAGAAACACCCAGAAGAAAATATAAAAAAAATGTAATTTGTAGTCGTTCTAGGACTGAAGAGCTATTTTCATTCTGAACGAATGATTTAAATTTACATAGAGGTCTTGTCCTTTCTGATGACAGGCAAATTTTTCCTTCCCAAACACCATTTCTCTTGAATAATAAAGAGTGACAAGGGGTTAATGGTTGTACAGGCACAGAGTACCTGGGAAAATTTGTTGCCATGACAATGTAATTCACATTATTAATAACTTTTACTTATCTCCTCTCTTGCCAAATAGGTGAAATTTAAGAAAGGCTTAAAATAAACTCCAAAATGTCAGAAAAACTAGAAGACCGTGATTAGCATCATAAATAGTCATATTTCCACCACTTGAGAATGATTAGAAAGAAAGAAAAGAAAATTTCCTGGTAGCAGGCTGAGATTCAGATACACGCTTGGTTTTCTTATAGACAAAATACACTGGTTGTCACTTTGAGTGGTATGTATTCATACAAGCATGTGGAACTGTAATTCATGTTTGGTTCACTTTCTATATTTCAGCTACACTGTGTGCATATTATGGTGTTCTTTTGAATAAGAAAGGGTAAAGTAAAATTAAATATAACTAATGAAGGGTTCAAAGAACACTGAACATACATACTATGGTGGAAGCATTACTGGCTTCAGGTTCATTGATTTAATAAACAATTTTTAGGAGCCCGGTGGCACATATATGGTTAAGCATATGCATTACAGTGCACAAGGACCTAGGTTCAAGTCCCTACCTGCAAGGGGAAAGCTTCACCATGGGTAAAGTAGGGCTGCAGATGTCTCATCATCTCTGTCTCTCTCCTCTCTTGATTTCTCTGTCTCTATCCAATGATCAATAAATAAAAATATTGCTAAACAAAAAACAATAAAAAATTATTTATAAAAAATGAGACACTGACAATATGATGGGCTAAGAGGGGTACAACTCCACAAAATTCCCACCACCAGAACTCCAGCTCCCATCCCCTCCCCCTGATAGCTTTCCTATTCTTTATCCCTCTAGGAGCATGGGCCCAGGGTCATTATGGGGTGCAGAAGGTGGATGGTCTGGCTTCTATAATTGCTTCCCTGCTGAACATGGGCATTGACAGGTCGATCCATACTTCCAGCCTGCCTCTCTCTTTCCCTAGTGGGGCAGAGGTCTGGCGAAGTGGGGCTCCAGGACACACTGGTGGGGTCGTCTGCCCAGGGAAGTCAGATTGGCATCATAGTAGCCTCTGGAACCTGGTGGCTGAAAAAGAGTTAAGGTATAAAGCAGAGCAAATTGTTGACTAACCATGAACCAAAAGGCTGGAATATTGTGGATGAAGATTTGGGGTCTCCACTTTGGAAATAGCTAGTAGTCCTATTTTAGGTCTATTCCAAGGGGCCCATGACCCTAGTAGTGGTAGTTTTTGCCTGTGCCTGACATCTGATACTGATCAGTGACATTGGCATGGGTATCTCTTAGAGATCTAGGCCCATCATTTCTGTGTGGGAATCCCAGGACTCCCCGACTAGGGCTCCAGGTGATGGGGTGGCCTGTTAGTGACTTCTTCTTCTTCTAGCGTTTGCCCTTCTTCCGTAGCCAGTCCACAGCGTCAGGTTGAGCCTGATGTAAAGTTTCGAGACCTCTTTTGAATCTGGAGAGGTGGCAGTCGTTGACTATGTGGGTCATAGTCTGTCTGGAGCCACAAGGGCAGTTCCGGTCTTCTCTGGCTCCCCAGCGATGGAACATAGCGGCGCACCGGCCATGGCCTGTTCGATAGCGATTGAGGAGGGCCCAATCATAACGTGCTAGGTCAAAGCCGGGTTGACACTCGCAGGGGTCTGTGATGAGGTGTTAGTGACTAAAGAGTCATCATTAAAGTGTGCCAGTCTCTTGCCTTTATTCAGTTTTTGTAGTCCTTACTTTGTCTGACAAGGTTAGCTTTAGAGTGATTGAGAGCTGTGCAATAGAATGTAGGTGAAAGGGATAACTAGGTCTAAGTAGAAACTATTTGATTAGGTAATTCATGGTTTCTTTCTAGGTCTTTCTGCTGTAAATATGCTGCTATGCTGACTATGGGTCACAGATCAAATTGATGGGGTTTACAGTCAACAATATTTATACAATTTTCCCATATTTGGGAGCTACTCTCTTCCCTGATCCAGCTCTCTGGTCCTTTTTCCAACTATGACACCATCTCCCCAGACAATAACTTAGGTCACCTGCATAAAAAACAATTTTTTATTGGAACATGTCTTCTACATAAAGGATTCTAATATTTCTGTCCAATTTTTGACCCTAGACTACTAAGACAACTATGATTCTTACTACTTGCTACAAATGTATTATTCAATTAATTTAAAAAGATCCTTCAAAAGTTTATTAATGCTCCCAGCCCATAAAATTCTACTCATGCAACAGTTTCCTATCTCCCTCCATGTTATCTCAACTTTGCTTCTGTACAGGATATTAAATTCAGTGGGTTTTGCTTTTATTTATTTATTTATTTATTTATTTATTTATTTATTTATTTTGAGCACTGCTCATCTCTGGCTTATGGTGGGTGGTGTGGGGGATTGAACCTGGGGCTTTGGAGCCTCAGGTATGAGCGTCTATTTGCATAACCATTATGCTACCTACCCTTGTCTGTACTTTTCTTCTTCTTTCAATTCAAAGAAGTAGGAATAGAAAAAAGACCACATTCTTCACCACGAACTCTCTCATTGCCATTTTTACCTCTTTGCTTTTGTAACTCTGCTAGAGAAGGTTATATGACACAATGACACATTCTCTACACTCTGTGGAAACCTGGCCCTTCTCAAAACAATGAGGAGTCTGTGGAAATGTTCTTTCAAATGCTGAAAATTTAACAGTCTATGCAGAGCTCAATTGTTTGTTTGCTTAGCAGTAAGACTTTTCATAGTTTGTAATTACTAATATGTCTCCTAATTCCCAAGAGAAGTAATAGAATATTAGGGTGTCCTAAATTGAATTATAACGGAGCCCTTCTTTTCAGACATTACACAAGATTAATGTTCAACTGAACATTCTTCGGGAAGTACTATATAAATCAAATTCCTACAGACTTCCAGGGACCATTAAGTCTATTTTCTATTATTGAGTTTTGTTTAAGTATTAAACTATTCTTTATCACACTGCTTTCTATCTAAGGCTCTGACATTTATTTCAGTGACTTCTCTAATGAAAATCAGTTGACTGAAACACCTTAGCTCATCTAGAAAGCAATATTTGTTCAAACAGAATAGCAGAGAACATGGAACATACACTTTTAGATTCCAAGATGGCTACTATCCTTCAGTCAGTGTGCACTTGAAGAGCAAGCAAGACATACTTATAATACAGCTGTGTGGCAGTGAAACGCTCTGTGGGAGTTTCAGTGAGTTCTCTGCTATCCAATCCAACAAACAGAAATGAAGCATCTTAACAGATACTATCTAGAGATCCTTTGCTGTAGCAATTAATTTAGACCATTTTAGTCCTCTGGGTTAGTTTATAAAATAGTATATCAAAATTCCAGTCAGCTGCTACTTGGAAAACACATTTTGTACCAAAACTACAAAGTCAACTTTTAACTAAAGTGTAGAATACCCGGGCTGGGTGGTGGCGCACCTGGCTGAGCCACATGTTACAGTGCGAAAGGACCCAGGTTCAAGTCCCTGGTCCCCACCTGCAGGGGGAAAGCTTTGTGAGTGGTGAAGCAGGGTTGCAGGTGTCTGTTTGTCTTTCTCCTCCTTCCCTCTTGACTTCTGGCTGTTTCTATCAAATAAATATAATTTAAAAAATTAAACAAAATAAAGTATAGAATACCTTTAGTTTTTCCCATTACACTCCTTTTTTTATCTCCTTTGATCTCTGAGTCAGAGGCCCAACAGTGAATTAAATTATCACACTGCCTGTAAGTTGTGATAGTTCTTGAATCTTCCTCTTCCTTTATGACCTTTATGCATTTGATGAACGCTGGTCAGTTATTTTCTGAGTCCATAATGTTTCTCAATATGAGTTTTTCCTAGTGTTTATTCAGTATTTGATTGAGGTTACACATTGTTGAAATGGATAGTACAGGGAGGGATGCTCTTCACTGTGTGTTTTAACATGGAGTTAATGATGCTAATACATAGTGATGAGGGTGTTAGTGGTTACTTTATTCAAGTGGTGTCTGCTGAGAATCTCCACTGTAAGCTTATTGATTTTTCTGTATAACCACTAAACATTCTGGAACAGTACTTTTGAGACAATGCAAATATCCACTTTGGTGCATAAACTTTTATCCAGTCATTCCAACATCTCATGTTGGTTCTTGTCTGTGGAAGTTCTTGCTTTATCACTCTAATGGCAAATTTCTGTATGTTTCCATTCTCCTATAGTTACTCCTTTAAACTCTCCTGTAGGAAAGCTGTTAGCTCTACTTCGTTAATTCAGTTATTAATCTTTTTTTCCCTTTTGTTGCCCTTGTTGTTTTATTGTTGTAGTTATTGTTGTCATCGTTGTTGGATAGGACAGAGAGAAATGGAGAGAGGAGAGGGAAGACAGAGAAGGGCAGAGAAAGACAGACACCTGCAGACCTGTTTCACCGCCTGTGAAGCGAATCCACTGTAGGTGGGGAGCCAGGGCTCAAACTGGGATCCTTACTCTGGTCCTTGAGCTTTGCGCCACCTGCGCTTAACCCGCTGCGCTACAGCCCGACTCCCTATTAATCTTTATTGATATGGATTCATGTACATTTAATTATTTGGGTAATAAGCCAAAACTATAGTTATTTCTTGTACTGGCTCGTTGGTCCAGGCAAAGGCTTTTAATAAGCACCAATTAAAGGCAATTACGTCATCTTTAACAGAGTGCTTGAGAGCCCTTCATGTGTATTGGATCAAGTTGAGTGAGGATGGTGGTAAGGATGGAAATGAGCTGTTCTGGAAGCCTCTCTCTGTTTTGGTTGAACTGTGTGCATACTGTGGAGAGAATTATATGCATACTGACCTTGTGGTCTGTGCTTTCTCCTGCCTCTGTTAATCTATGGAGTCAGGTGCACTGCCCCCCGGCACAAGCCATTCTCAGCAGCCGTCGTTCTATGAACAAGTGAGCAATTGACTAGACATAAACCCTGTGGACTGTCCAGTCTAAATCACCTAGACATTAACCCTGTGGACTGTCCAGTCTAAATCACCTAGACATTAACCCTGTGGACTGTCCAGTCTAAATCACCTAGACATTAACCCTGTGGACTGTCCAGTCTAAATCACCTAGACATTAACCCTGTGGACTGTCCAGTCTAAATCACCTAGACATTAACCCTGTGGACTGTCCAGTCTAAATCACCTAGACATTAACCCTGTGGACTGTCCAGTCTAAATCACCTAGCTGATCCATAACAAATAAATAAATGACCTCTCTTATCTAGACATAGCAAGTGCCGTTTCTGTAATGATGGGTTCTGTTTTTTTTAATTGTCTCTTAATTTTTATTTTTTATTATTGATGTATACTTGCTTTTTTCATTGTTATTATTAATTTTTCTTTTTCATGTATTTTTATTTATTTTTTTATTATTTTATTTATTTATTTTTATTTTTACCTCCCCCAATGTATTTTTATTTTTATCTATAAAACGGAAACATTGACAAAACCATAGGATAAGAGGGGTACAACTCCACAGAATTCCCACCACCAGACCTCCATATCCCATCCTTTCCCCTGATAGCTTTCTTATTCTTTAACTTTCTGGGAGTATGGACTTAAGGTCATTGTGGGATGCAGAAGGTGGAAGGTCTGGCTTCTGTAGTTGCTTCCCCACTGAACATGGACATTGACAGGTCGATCCATACTCCCAGCCTGCCTCTCTCTTTCCCTAGTGGGGCAGGGCTCTGGGGAAGCAGAGCTCCAGGACACATTGGTGGGGGTGTCTGTCCAGGGAAGTCTGGTTGGCATCATGGTAGCATCTGGAACCTGGTGGCTGAAAAGAGTTCTATTCACATCAAATCATCACATGGAAAAAGCCCACTAGCCTTGACTTGCTCATTTCAAATGCCTCCCCCCCGACCATCAAAGAGTAGAGTCCCATTTAGATCCGAAAGTCTTCTTCAAAGGCAGCCGTTAATTGTGTGTCTCACAACATACCATCTCCACTAAATGTTAGAGCTGGGTGTCATCAATACCATCACAAATTTAAGAAGCAGTAAGAATTTCGTTCTGAGTACTTATTTAAGTCCCGTAAGCAAGAATCAATCTGCTTTCTGATTTTTGCCTTACTTACAGTTTCCACATAATTTTTTCATTCCTTTTAGATCACAGAAATACAAAAATGTAAGCAATGGTGCTATGATTTCTGAAAGCAGAACAAAACACATATGCAGATATTCAGGATGCTATTCCTATGACTTCACATGTATTACTATATATATATATATATATATATATATATATATATATATATATATACATACATGCATAATTCTTGACAACTCACTATATATACTTCTATACCCATTTTACAGATGAGGAATTATATATGGTTAAGGAAATTACCATGGTTACTGGCTATGAGTATTAAGAACAAATTTGATGCAAACATTCATTCTCTCTGAATCTGCTGGAAACAAATTCTGTGAGACTGGGAGAATCAGTGTCCTGTCTGCAAAGGGAAAAAAGAGAGAGAGTAAGCAAGGTTCTTATTCCTAGGATCTTTTCCAGTTCCCATAGTTATTCTATTTGTGGTATTTGTCTAGGAATTGGTCTGCAACACAGTTGGAAATGGAAAGCAGAGCTCCCAACCAAAGATGCCAGGAACATCCTGAGATCCCAGTGTGCCTGCATCAGCTGTTTCACGATTGTGGTTCTGCTATTGTTGTGTGGACCTGAACACCTCAGGTCTGTCGAAGATTTATCCCATCAGTTTCTGCAAACTGATATCCTAATATCTCTGGAGGCTGAGTTTCGTAACGGCAAGTCTCTCCACCAGAGGACTATTTGGCCCCTGGTATCTAACTTCTTAGATCAAGATGTTTGATTTCACCCTCAAGGTTCTCAAGGGAAGAGGGGAAGACAGACTTGCTCTGTATTCGGCTTCCTAAGAGAGTTTCTAAAACTGCATAGCAAGAGAAAGAGAGAGAGAGAGAGAGAAATTCTGTCACCCTTTACTTGTGCATATATTTGCTCAGCGGTTCTTACCTTTTTTTCTCTGAAAGACCCTGATGCAATATGTATGATCATCAAATATTTATTTTCCAGTCAGTAGACATTGAAGGAATCATTTTGGAGAAGACACATGTACACACACACACACACACACACACACACACGCACACACAAACACACACACACGTGAAGACAGATAGCCAGATAGAAAGCCTCCTCTTTCCCAAGGAGAACAACTTAACTGAAATGTACTCCCTGCCTCGGGACCCTGAATCCAGGTGTAAAGAGATATCTATGAACTCCAAACACATGTGAGGCTTCCTCATTCCTGCAACTTCTGTTCTTCTGATGGGAAAAAAACAAATATCTGCTAGAAAGTGAGAAAACATTAGAGAATGCCAAGAAAAATCCCTTCCTCTTCAATTCCCATGAATTTGAGAGCTATTGCTAAGAAGGTCGCCCTCCTTGGGGCACCAGATTCACAGAGCAGAGGTCAAGGGTGAGCTTCTACATGCAATGGATTCTGACTAACCAGCCCCAATATCCTGCCTGAGCCATGCTGATCACCTCTTCGGGGAAAGCCTCTTCCGGGATCCTGACACCACTATTCTACTATTTCACTCACAAAGCAAATTAAAATGCCTCTCTCCTTGTCTAGGTCTTCAGCCAGTCACACATTGTTATATTTCCTTTCTGCCTGTGTCTCCAGTTGGGGAGTTCTTTCCATCTGCACTGCACTTAAAAAGCCTACTCTCACCTCTGCAGCCCTCCTTCCATAAGCAAGGTGCTTCATAAACTTATTGTCAAAGTGCCAAGCTGCCGTGAACACCCCAATTTACATGCTGAGTGTTATTAGATGCATAAAAGCAAGTTTTTTTGTTTGTTTGTTTGTTTTGCTGCATCCTGTTCTTCCTTTTCTTCTGGTAAAGTTGCAAAGGGAAGGCACAGTGATAATAACATGTCGAAGTCACTGAAAAATCACAAATAACATACGTATTGTCTGTCCTGGGCTCCTGCTTGAATATTCATTTTATTTCCTGTACACCAATGGAACAAGCAGTGAATGCCTTATTTGTCATTCAAGTCCAAGCTCAGTGCTGTCTGCATGCCATAGTGGTTGTTAGTTCAGATCAGACAGTTATTGGGTGTTTTGCTTTTCTCCTTTCAGGCTAATACTGACTTCCTCTAGAGCAGGGATTGAGTTTTGTGCCAAGTTTTGTCCAAAGCATTAACCATCTATTTAACATAATAAGTGACTTGGGGACTTTAAGTTTTTTTTTTTTCAGAGGTTAGCAAACATTTTCTCAACATGTCTAGATAGTGAATAGTTTAGGCCATGTAGATGTTGTTCCAATTATTCATTGCTGGCACTGCATCACAGAAGAATCGCACACACAACGTATACAAATAGGCATGTGTGTGTTCAAATAAAACTTTCTTTGAAAAGACTGCTGACAAGGGCCGGGCAATGCTACGCGCAGTTGAGGGCATATATTGCCATGCACAAGGATCCAGGTCCCCACCAAAGGGAAGCTTCTCTAACAGTGTAGTAGTTGGTGCAAGTATCTCTCTCTCTCTCCTTCTCAACCTCCCTCTCCCCCTCTCCCCTTTCAGTTGCTCTCTGTCCTGTCAAATAAAGAAATAAAACAGAAAAAGGGAGAAAGTAGTCAAGGAGAGTGGTAGATTCCTTGTGTAGGCATTAAGCTCCAGCAATGACCTACGTAGCAGTAAATAACAATAATAATAATAGGGGCACCGGTTGATGGTGCATCTGGTTAAGCACACATAGTACTAAATGGAAGGATCCGGGTTTGAGCCCCCAGCTCCCCACCTACAGTGGGGATACTTCACAAGTGGTAAAGCAGGGCTGCAGGTGTCTCTCTTCCTCTCTCCTTTTTATCCTTCCTTTCCCTTTCAATTTATCTCTGTCCTATCCAATAAAATGAAGGAAAAACACACACATATATATATGTTTCCAGGGACAGTGGATTTGTAGTGCTGGCACCAAGCCCCAATGATAATCCTAGAGCCTAATAGTCATAATAATAATAATAATAATAATAATAATAATTTTAGAAAATACAGACACTGTTCCCATGTTGTGGTCTGTCCATCTGCTCAGGATAAAATATTCTCATTCTATGAGAGATAATTTTATGTTGTGCTTTAATTCCTTTTTATCCTTAAGCCTGAGACAGTTATTTTTTTATATTTATTTATTTCTAATTTTTCCCTTGTTTTATTGTTGTAGTTATTGTTATTGACATCATCATTGTTGGATAGGACAGAGAGAAATGGAGAGAGGAGGGGAAGACAGAGGGGGGAGAGAAAGACAGACACCTGCAGACCTGCTCGACCACCTGTGAAGCCACTCCCCTACAGGTGAGGAGCTGGGGGGCTCGAACCAGGATCCTTATACTGGTCCTTGTGCTTTGCACCACTTGGTGCTTAACCCGCTGCGCTACCACCCTACTCCCTAAAAGCGAAGTGAGACAGTTCTTATAATCACTGTTTTCAAGAAACCCTGAGAGAAGGTGACTGGTGACATTACAAAGTAGCGTGAGCCAGAGAAGATGAAGCATGGTCAGGTAAGCTAGACACCCTGCCCTCCCTACTCATTTCCTCAACACAGAAACTGCTAGTGACCTCCAGTTCACAGTGTATCAGTTCTGAGCTGGGGAGGGAAATACTTAGCCCAGATCAAGTTTATTCACGAGTTCCTTGCCTGGACTGAACAGACTCACTCTTGCTTTGAGGCTACATTTGATTACAATACTGACTAAACCCAAGAATAATGAGAGAAATTTACAGGACCTTGCTTAAGGTTTTATTCAAGAGCAGAAGAATCTGCCTCCTCAGATGTCTGGAATAGATTCCAGAGGAGGAGGCTGGAAGGGTATCTGTATTAGAGATGGATATGTTTTATAAATCTTTATATAAAAATACTCTCGGAGTCAGGTGGTAGCACAGTCATGAAGCGTCATAGCGTGAAGCGCAAGGACAAAGCTAAGGATCGGGGTTTGAGCCCCCGGCTCCCCACCTGCAAGGGGTCGCTTCTCAAGTGGTGAAGCAGGTCTGCAGGTGTCTCTCTTTCTCTCCTCCTCTCTGTCTTCCAGTCCTCTCTCAGTTTCTCTCTGTCCTATCCAACAAGGATAACATCAATCACAACAATAATAATAACAACAACAATGATAAACAAGGGCAAAAAAAAAAAAGGGAAAGAGTGGCCTCCAGAAGCAGTGGATTCATGGTGCAGACACTGAGTCCCAGCAATAACCCTGGAGGAAAAATAATACATAAATATATAAAATAATTAATTAATTAAAAATAAATAAACTCTCTTTTAATCACAATCTCTGATAGCTGTTACGGTGTTACATATTCCTTTGGGAAAAGAGACAATTCGCCGAGTAGATTGATTTTTATTTTTGCATAGTGTACTGATTGGTGAGCTTAATATCTTGTTTTTTTAAAAATATTTATTTATTCCCTTTTATTGCCCTCTGTTAAGTTTTATTGTTGTAGTTATTATTGTTGTTGATGTCATCGATGTTGAATAGGACAGAGAGAAATGGAGAGAAGAGGGGAAGACAGAGAGGGGGAGAGAAAGACAGACACCTGCAGACCTGCCTCACCACCTGTGAAGTGACTCCCCTGCAGGTGGGGAGCCGGGGGCTTGAACCGGGATCCCTATGCTGGACCGTGTGCTTTGCGCCACATGTGATTAACCCGTTGTGGTACTGCCTGACTCCCAATATCTTGGTTTTTTAAAAAAAATTTTTAATTACCTTTATTGGATAGAGACATCAGAAGTCAAGCAGAAGGAGGGAGAGGATAGAGGGAGAGAAAGTCACCTGCATCACTGTTTCACCACTTGTAAAGCTTCTCCCCTGCAGGAGGGGGCCTGGGGGCTTGAACCTGGGTCGTTGCACACTGTAACATGTGTGCTCAACCAGGTGCACCACCACCTGGCCCCTATATCTATTGTTTATAAGCACTGTTACAGGTGCAAGTGCCAACATAGGGAGTGGTACACAAAGTTTAGCAACTATTTAGAGTGAATGATATGACATTGATGACGAAATACGTAAGTAAAACTATGGTGAGAAGCAGTAATTGGGCAAGGCTGCTGGCACCGGACAGGAAATCTGAACATGGAGACCCCACATTCAGTTCACATTACTGCTATATGCCACAAGTGCTCTAACGTCTCTTGCTCTCACTCTCTCTCTCGTGAAAATATAAATAGAAGTGGTTCTTTCTGTCCGTTCCGACACTCTCTGAAGGTCGGAAACTTGTGTTTCCTCAGCTTCAGTTAGAATAATGATGAGTGGTACTTACTAGCTAGTCAAGTAATAGTTGAAGAAGGAATAAAAGAGGATAAACAAGTGAACAGTCAACAAATGCCTCTCACATCATGCAAGAGATTTTAAGGTTGTTTAAAATACAAGGCAAGGGAAATCCTTTGTTTTTCTTGCATAATCTCCTAAAAACAGATTTTTGGTTTCAATGGCATGTGATTTTTATTTCTAACGTGTAGATAACAGACCAAAGAAACCTTGGGATTTTGCATGATAAAAGCTCAGATTAACAGACATTTACACATTGCCCTCTTAACAAAGAGATGCTTGCTCCCCCCCCCAAAGAAATAAAATGTCCTAACATAGGATCTTCCTTATTGAGCTTGTTAAAGAAAAAAGATGATTATGCATTGCTTTTCATTAAAGAATCATCACTTATCACAACATTTACTCTCTTTTCATGTGTTTTATATTCCTCACTGCTGAAGGAAGAGGTCAAAAACTCTACTGAGTGAAACTAACTGTTGATTTTTTTTTTTTTTTTAAATGATTGTTTACATTTTCTCTAAGTTCCTGAGCATTCTCCTCTCTTGGTGGTTGGGGAAAGGAGAGAGAGAGAGAGAAAGAATCTCTATCAGAGTCTCAATGAACATGATATTCCGGTGCAGTTGGTCACTAGGTTGGAATAGAATGAAAGTTAGCCCAAGGCATCACCTTGCTCCTTTACGTGAACTAGCTCCAAAAATTAACTCAACTGACATTTTATTTTGGAAGAGGCCCTAGGATAAAAGAACTAATTGTCAAAAGAAGGGAAAAGAAAACAAACAAACAAAAAAAGGAACTCAGTAAAAAGCAAAAGAAAACCCTCCCCCAAACACTTTGCAAGACAGGAGCTCTGGCCAGACAGCTGTTCTGAGCAAGAGGACTGTTGCTAAACACACTTGCACACAGCCATTCAGACGCAGCTGGAAAAAAAAAAAACAAGTCAGGTTTGGAAGGCCTGACTCCAAAGAAAATGTAAGGAAAATTTCTCTGGGGAATCTCTCCTCTGCACTTAGTGCTGAATCTTTTATCGGCTACATCTGCAGGCCTCTCAGTTAAAGGCTTCTGGGCACAGGGTAACAGGGCAGAAGACTCTGCTCTGTCTCCTGAGAAAGTGAGGTAGTGTGGGCTTCTTCTGCACTGGTGACAGATTGACAGACATTTTTGTTTATGAAAGATGTACAAACACAAGGGTAACACCAGTTATCAGGCACTCGTGCTATGCAGAACTCTAAATCCTTTTCAGTAGCATCAACAACTGTGTTGTAAACAAGTGTTTACAACAACTCTCCTCAAAGTTAAACTACTACTAATTTTTTTTTCTTTCACATTATTTGGATAAGGGGCCAGGAAAATGAGAGATTAAACATATGACCTGCGTGGTAAAGTTAGTAAGTTCCAGAGTTTGCTATCTAACCCTGTTTTTTGGCTTTGGAATCCACTTTCTTCCATATGTTGAATAGGATCAACCACAGGGTTGATGCTGTGTGCTTGTACTTCATGGCAATGAGGTTAATTATTTATTTATTTATTTATTTTCCCTTTTGTTGCCCTTGTTGTTTAATATTGTTGTGGTTATTGAGGTCATTGTTGTTGGATAGGACAGAGAGAAATGGAGAGAGGAGGGGAAGACAAAGAGGGGGAGAGAAAGACAGACGCCTGCAGACCTGCTTCACCACTTGTGAAACGACTCCCCTGTAGCTGGAGAACCGGGGCCTCGAACCGGGATCCTTCCGCAGGTCCTTGCGCTTTGTGCCACGTGCACTTAACCCACTGTGCCACCGCCAGAATCCAGGCAATGAGGCTTAAAGGCCAGACGGACTGCAATAACACACTATTGTTCTGAGGTGTGGATATGCATGAATTACCTGTCTTGTTAGGATGTAACACAGGCCGCTTTTATTTGTCAAGTCCCCAATTTGAATATTCTTACCAGTCAGTCTTTTTAATAATTTATTTGTTGCTATTTTGTTGGATAAAGACAGAGGGCAATTGAGGAGGCCATCAGAAGAGAGTGGGGCTTCACGAGTGATGAAGCAGTGCTGCAGGTCTCTCTCTCTCTCCCTCTCTCTCTCTTTCTTTCTTTTTATTTCTCAACCTTCCCCTTCACATTCTAACCCTGGTATTTTGGCTTCAGAATTCATCACTTTCTTTCATGTGTTGAATCTGATTAACCACACATTTTTATGCTGTATCCTTGTACTTCATGGCAACTTTTCTGTCTCTATCCAAAATAAATAAATAATTGGGGAAAAAGAGTTTAAAAAAATTCAAATCAAGGGGAAAAGAGAGAGGAGAGAGAAATACATCTGCATTACCGCTTTATCTCTCATGAAGCTTTATCCTCTGCGAGTGGGGACTGAGGATTTTGAAGCTGGGTCCTTGTGAGTGGTGATAACATGAGCATTCAACCTGATGTAATAACACCTGGTCCCCCCCACCCCATTCAGTCATGGATCACAACTCCCCTTCCAGTGAAGTCAGGATTCAGTGCCACCCATCTATTACCCTAATCAAGACATTATTTCTTGGGTATATGACTCTCTCTTTACACTTTCATTATTCAGAATTACCTGCATGCCATAAGAAGAGAGATCATCCACAGTTCTTCTAGCGTTTGCCCTTTTCCGTAGCCAGTCAACAGCGTCAGGTTGAGCCTGATGTAAAGTTTCGAGACCTCCTTTGAATCTGGAGAGGTGGCAGTCGTTGACTATGTGGGTCATAGTCTGTCTGGAGCCGCAAGGGCAGTTCGGGTCGTCTCTGGCTCCCCAGCGATGGAACATAGCGGCGCACCGGCCATGGCCTGTTCCATAGCAATTGAGGAGGGCCCGATCATAATGTGCTAGGAGGGGTCTGTGATGAGGTGTTTGTTCTTGACCTCAGCTGACTGCCAACTCTGTTTCCAAGAGTCTGGAACAGAGAAGTTCAGTGTAGGTGTAGGGGACCAGATTGGATGATGAGACGTCAAGCGTTGAACCAAGCGGGTTGGGTTATGAAATTCCCTCTGTTGTTACCATGAACCAGTGGCTAGTTGCAGGCAAGGAGTGACTCTCATTCCCAGCTTAGAGCCACTGTCTCTCAGGGAGAGGAAGAGGAACAAGAAAACTCTGCCCCTTGGTGCTATCATTCATATGTCTAGCCTTGTTTATGATCCTTCACCGTGGTACTTTACTAAAAATGTGTCTGCACTGGCCTTGGTGAGAAAGTGTATTCATAACACCTAGTGGCTGGGTTAAGGAGATCATTTCCTCGTGATTATGGGACCCCGACCCAGATGTAGAGCTTGAGTCGACGATCTAAGCATGTCATTCACTGGCTGTTCCCTTATGAACAAAAATAAAGTGCCAAGGAGATAAATGCATTGGACTGCTCAACTCTGGTTTATCTGGTGGGGGAGGGGGTTGAACCTGGGGCTTCTGAGCCTCAGGCATGTGAGTCACTTGGCATAACCATTATGCAGTCTACCCCCCTACCTGGCAACAATGTATTTCATTGCTCATCAAATTAACATAAGAAAGACCGTGTCAGGGCAGAGGGTAGATAGAATAATGGATATGCAAAGAGGCTCTCATGCCTGAGGCTCCAACATCCCAGATTCAATCCCCTGCACCACCATAAACCAGAATGGAACAGTGTCCTGGTAAAAAAAACAAAAAGAAAAAAAAAAACATGTCAATCAATCTTGAGGAAGGGTCAGTTAAACACAGGACTAAAGTACAAAGCAGTGATGGTTCAGAGTCCTTTTGCCTCCAGAGTTATTCTGAGTTCCATACACCTGGCCTTGGTCTTCCTCAATATCTTTATATTTCAACAAACCGGAGGGGTAGAGCTGTCAAGTCAGTATGGTAATGTTTGAGTTTTCACACTTAGCAAATATGATCAGCTATTATTAAAGAAATCAAATGCTTTATAGCACATTTCTCTAGGTCCTATCAAATAAAGGGGGGGGGCCCTCAGCAGTAGATTCCTGGTACATACACTTTGTCCCAGGGATAACCCTGGTGACAATAAATAAAATAATATAACATGAAATAATAAACATAAGCTTTTCTTTTGCTTATGATATGATGTGGTCATTGTGATTTTAGAAGTGCTGATTTGATGTCAACCTCAGACCAACCTCTTGATCATGCCCTACTACCTCTGCAGTTGGAATAATAACTATAGAAGTCACCAGATTGTTGTGAAGTTTAGAAGTTCTGCCACAAAGTAGGCCAGGATGTGTTGCTCTTATCATTAAAATTCCTTCAGGAACCAGGCAGTGGCATCCTGGGTTAAGTGCAGGGACTCGAGTTCAAGCCTCCCAGCTCCCCACCTGCATGGGGGTCATGTTACAAGCCTTGAAGCAGGTCTGCAGGTGTCTGTCTTTCTCTCCCCCTCTCTGTCTTCCCCATCTCTCTCCATTTCTTTTTATTTTTTTATTTTTTTATCTCTCTCCATTTCTTTCTGTCCTATCCAACAACAACAACAACAACAACAATGACAACAAATGGAAAAAAATGGCCTCCAGGAGCAGTGGATTCATACTGCAGGCACAGAACCCCAGAGATAACCCTGGAGGCAAAAAACAAACAAACAAAAAACTCCATTTTAAGCCTCTGGGGCTTTTAGTTCAACTTGTAAATCTTAGAAGTCACAAGCCCTGTTCTCCTATGAGGAAAAATTGCTGAGCACACTGAAAACTGACAACTGTCACTAAATCTTGCAGAGAATTGAGGTCACGGAGTAAACTTCTATCTTGACTAGACAGATGAGGAGATGCAGGCTAGAAGTCCACAGCTGTAGTTAATATTCCCACAGACTGAAATGGTAGTTGAAGAATTGCTTTTCTCTGTGTGGACTAGCAGGCTAACCTGAAATAAGATTGGAACACAGTTCCAAGGAACCCACCGACCTTTGAGTGTTCCCCATAAGTGTTCCACCAACTTCTCATTCTGAAGAAAAACCTCTTGTACTTCAGAGGGGAGTGGGGAGAAGTATTCTGAAATTCACTCAGAGTTGTTCTCTTTCACAAGGCTCAACCTGACACCGTTGACTGGCTACGGAAGAAGGGCAAACGCTAGAAGAAGAAGGGAAACTATTTCACCAAAGCTTGACCAATTGAAGGAAAGGAAATGCTTAATTTAAACCCCTTTTAATCTTCCGTGTGGGGGGAGTGGAGGGAAAGATAGATCCCACCCCATCCCTTCTAGCTTTTTGGCTAGGTTCACCTGAAGACTGAAAACCGTAGAGACTGCTTCTTTTCCCTAACATCTTACACCACATCCACTAAGCTCTCTGTAACAGAAATTCAGCTGCAAGCCTCACAGACTAAGGCATCTCTGGGAAAAAACAAAAAACAAAAACCAAAAACCCAGAAGTTAGAGGCAGACAAAATGTTTAGCCTCTGACAGCACAGCTACAACAAACTAAATACAGGAAGCAGAAGAGTTGTTGATGGGTGTTAGATGTATCCCTAAAACCAGTCAGCAGGATTTGTTGTTAGAAGTTGTTAGTAGTGGAGAAGGCAAAGTGACAGAAGTGGAAGGAGGCAAAGAATCAAGAAAGCCAAGTTTGTGTGTGTGTGTGTGTGTGTGTGTGTGTGTGTGTGTGATTTAATTTTATATTTTAATTTTATTTTATTGGAGGTGTTACAAAGCAAGAATTCCCATTTTTGAAAGAAAGAAAATACCGTGACCAAAGTAGGCATGAAGGGTTGAAATCAGTCTTTTTTATATATTCCCTTTTGTTGTCCTTGTTGTATTGTCGTAGTAATTATTATTGATGTCGTTGTTGGATAGGACAGAGAGAAAATGGAGAGAGGAGGGGAAGACAGAGAGGGGGAGAGAAAGATAGACACCTGCAGACCTGTTTCACCGCCTGTGAAGTGACTCCCCTGCATGTGGGGAGCCAGGGGCTAGAACCAAGGTCCTTATGCCAGTCCTTGTGCTTTGCGCCACCTGCGCTTAACCCGCTGCGCTACCACCCGACTCCCTGAGATCAGTCTTAACATGTGAAATTTGAGATGACTCTTAGCTATCCATGTCGTGCCACTGAGCAAGCAGCTGAATATGTGAGTCTGGAGTCTGGGAGAAAGTTCTAGGCTGTAGATATTAATGTGAGAGCTGTCATCAAATAGATGCCATTCCCTTAAAGCTATTGAACTAGATGTCATGGCTGGTCTGTACAATTACTCGCAAAGAATGAGCCCCACCACCCAACATTGTTTAACTGCTATGCTACCATATAATAGCAATAAACAAATATTCTACATGTTGCTGTTTTTTTTTGTGAGTCCAAAGAGTTTAGTTTAACATTTTAAGATGTAAGCAATTTGTTGATGCTGTGTTCTTACAGTCTAAAGCAGGTGTTAAAGATGGAGGCATAGGGAGTCGGGCTGCAGCGCAGCGGGTTAAGCACAGGTGGCGCTAAGCACAAGGACCCGCATAAGGATCCTGGTTCAAGCCCTGGCTCCCCACCTGCAGGGGTGTCGCTTCACAAGCGGTGAAACAGGTCTGCAGGTGTCTGTCTTTCTCTCCCTCTCTCTGTCTTCCCCCTCCTCTCTCCATTTCTCTCTGTCCTATCCAACAACGACAACAATAATAACTACAACAATAAAACAACAAGGGCAACAAAAGGGAATAAATAAATAAAAATAAATATTAAAAAAAAGATGGAGGCATATAAAGAATACATGAAAATAAGTTTGAGTATTTTAGAACAAATGTATTTTCCAGTCTCTCTTAACACACAAATGGAGAATTGTGATATATATTTCCCTAACCATTCCTAATCTCTGAAAATATAAGCCATTAGCAATGTACTTGAATATGAAGTGAAAGCCTTCTGAGTTATAGTGGTCTTTTAAGAAAATAGTGCCAGGTTTCCAGGTCTTTAATTTTCCTGTCACAAAGGTATGTTAGACTTGGATCCTGACTATGATAGTTCTCAGACAGAAAAATTAAAGCTCACCATCAGTGAGTTAAAAACCAGATCTTTGTCTCAAGTTAATGTTGATCTGGGTGGCCACATGGCAGTGCAACTGCCTGGCAGAATGCAGGCATGATTATGCCAAGAGTCTTGTTCAAGTCCTTAATCCCCACCTTCAGGGGAGGGAGTTTCACAAGTGGCAGAACAGTGGAGATCTCTCTCTGTGTGTTCTTCCTAATCATCTCTGTTTCTCACCCTCTTTCAAAACAGAAAGATAAATGATTAATGGCAGAGCTATGTGGACACCAGGCCCCAGCTAAAGGCTGGTGGCAAAAAAATATATAAGATAAAAAAAAAAAAAAACTGAAAGAAAAGTTCACTTTAATCTAATTATTGGCACAATAGCAAAAGTAGTCTGAATGAAATTGATCTCATCTAATTTCCTCTCCCTTGATGACTATACAGAAGATAATTACATTTCTTACAGAAACTAGCAATTTTCCGTAACACTCAAATGGGACCAAAGTATTGCTTTTTAAGTCAGCAACGCAACACTGAATTTGGCCATTTCTTTATTTCTGTTTGTGATGACAATGAACGAGCTTGATTAATACCCACAAATCAGTACAAATAAGAAATGAGAAATCAAGAACACAAAGTTTATGAAACTACAAAAATGTTCTCAGCACATTAAAAATGAAAAACAACCCTGAATTGTGAAATGTCCTAAGGATGCCCTTATGTGATTTGATTGAAGCGACCTGAGCAGTATCTCATTACTCTATACTACCCAGAATATGGAGAAGGAAAGAGAAAAATCTATGGCTCTACCCACTCCCCTTCAATTACTTTCCTGGAATAAATGTGATTCCCAATCCTCTTGACAGAACTCCCTAGACAGAAAACGGTGTTGATCAGAAATGTTTCCTAAATCATGGAGAGAGTGAAAATATACTACAGGAAAGTAATGAGAGAGGAGATGAAGGCCTAAGGAGATTTTTTTTTTAATAGGTCCTGCTATGGGGATCATTTGGAATATGGTGACCACGTCATATTTTAAAGTGAGAAATACACTACCTCAGAGCTCTGGGATCCCCCAGGAATGAGAGTGTTGATACTGTGTGTAGGTACTACCCCTCACTTCTTTCTTACTCCAGTCACTGTGGGAGTGGGGTTGGAGGCTGGTCTGTCTACAAAGCCATCACAAAGCTGCCAGGAGCCATTTCTCTGCTTGATAGATGATAAGCTTTGAGACAAGGGAACCCCTCAAGACAAGTGTTAATTCCCCCCTGGGCAGGCCATTTCCCCTTAGGTAAACCATTTATCAGTAATCAAGTGAGTCAACACAAGTGAGTCAACACAGTTTGGTTCCTGCCATTTGTTGCAAGGAACATTCCGCTTTGAAGTTTGCTCCCCCTCCCCCCTCCTCCAGCATTCCCTCTCCTTCCCCAAAGCCTTATAATGCCTGTGTTCACAATAAAATTTTACAGCTTGATCAGAAACTTGACTTGCTGTCATTCTTCGTGTCTCATGTTCCTTCATTTCAGGTCTCATTGGGTTCCTAGCCCCTGTTCACCGCCCTGCTGGTCGGGGCATAAAGCCTTCTTGCCTCCTGAGCCTTGGCTAAAGAGAGACGAAGAGCTGGGACAGAGATCTAGACTCTCAGTCTCACCTCACCTCCCTGAAAGACGATAAAGTAAGTTACTTTGTTTCTATTACATCAAGGTTGTACTTCCAGTTACTCACACTTAATCAAGGTCTTATTTTATTTCATTTTATTTTCACCAGGGTTATCCCTAGTACTCAGTGCCTGCACTACGAATCAAATGCTTCCTGTGGCCGTTTTTCTTTTTTTTTTTCCCTTCCTATTTTTATTTGACAGGGCAGAGAGAAATTGAGAAAGAAGAGAGAGAGAAAGAGAGAGAAAGAAAAGACAGACTACCTGCAGACCTGCTTCTCAGCTCATGAAGCATACCCCCTGCAGGTGAGGACTGGGGGCTTGAACCCAGGTTCCTATACATGGTGATTATGTGTGTTTAACAAGGCGTGCAACTACCCAGCCTCCCATTGAGGATTATGAACTCAAGTTCAAAAGCTCCCCTGAACTTATGCCATGTGGTCCCAAGGGGAAGTTAACATGACCTGTTGAGTTAGATGAACTAAACTTTTAAGTCATCATTCATGAGGTAGGGACTAGTTAATCTCCTGTTGACAAATTCTTCTGATTTCAAGCTTTATTCGCATTTCTGCATACAGTGGGACATTCTTCTTTTCACAGCTCAGTTTCTGTTTTGAAAAGTGGCCTTTTTTTTTCAGGTGGCCTTTTTTTAGCTCACCTTGATGGTTTGCTTGCTTTGTCACCTGCGCGGTCCTCACCTCCTTGGTGCAGGAAGTATTGCTTCTCTTGCCTCTGGTCCTCTCTAATTCTAGCTGAAAACTAGACTGAGAGTAACTAAAAGGTATCCTTAGAGCTAGGGAGAGAGTAAAATTGACTTACATGCCTGAAGCACTGAGACCCCACAATTAGCCACCAGGATTAATCACCTTAAGCCAGAGTTTAACAGTGCTGTGGCCCTCTCTCTCTCTTTCACTAAAACAAACAAATAAAATATTTTTAGGGGGCTAGGTGGTGGCACTTTTAGTAGAATGTATCTGTTACAATGTACAAGGATCTGGGTTGAAGCCTCAGACTCCTACCTGCAGGGGGAAAGCTTCACAAGTGAGGAAACAGTGCTACAGATGTCTTTCTCTTTCCCTCTCTACTTCCCCTTTCCCTCTTGATTTCTCTCTGCCTCTATCCAATAAATAAGGACATTCAAAGATTGTTTTAATATTTATTTATTATTTATTTATTTCCTTTTATTGCCCTTGTTGTCTTATTCTTGTAGGTATTATTGTTGTCCTCGTTGTTGGATAGGACAGAGAGAAATGGAGAGAGGAGGGGAAGACAGAGAGGGGGAGAGAAAGATAGACACTTGCAGACCTGCTTCACCACTTGTAAAGTGACTCCCCTGCAGGTAGGGAGCTGGGGGCTTGAACCGGGATCCTTTTGCTGGTCCTTGTGCTTTGCGCCACCTGCGCTTAACCCGCTGCGCTACCACCCGACTCCCATTTAAGGATTTTCTAAAAAAAAATCTTAAAAAAAAAAATCCTTACTTCAGGGCCCAGTGGTGAAGCACTCAGTTAAGTACACATATCACCATTTGCAAGAATCTGGGTTCAAGCCTCTGCTCCACAGGTACGGAGAAGACACTTCATGAGTGGTGAAGCACATCTGCTCTATCCCTCTCCATCTCTCCCTCTCCTCTCAATTTCTCTCTTTAAAAATGTATTCATTATTGCATAGAGACAGAGAAAAATTGAGAGGGGAGACAGAGAGGGAGAGAGAGAGAGGGAGACATCTGCAGCCCTGCCTCAACACTTTTGAAGCATTCCCCTTGCAAGTAGAGCCTGGGGGTTTGAATTTAGGTCCTTGTGCACTTTACTCTGAGCATTTAACCAGGTGTGCTACCACCTGGCCCCTCTCAACTTCTCTCTGTCCTATCAAAAGCAAGAAATCGAAAGAAAGGAGAAGAAAAATGAGAGTGTGAGAGAGAGACTTAATGCTAGCACAATATTAAAAAATATATTTGTAAGAATTTTAAACTAGACCAAGGTTAAGCCTGCGAGTCACTCAATGAAGAAACCCCTGTTTGCTTTGCTTTATTATTTAATTTTTTTTCAATAGCTGCAGCTCGATTGAAAATAAAAATGCAGTTAAATATTCTTCTCTGCAGAAGGAAAGTCACCAACATTTAGCACCTCAGAGAACAAGGCACATAACCACATTATTGATTTTAATGAGCAGAATCATCAGCGTGAGAATGACACAGGCACCCCTTAGCAAGATCAGAGTTCCCTTGACGTTCTGCAGCCCTTCTGAAGTCAAAGCATGATGCCAAGCCCACTTCATCTCTCAAGACCCACAGTTACTAGTACCTTCCACAGGATCATGTTGTTTTCATCATGGAAAACCAGCCTTTGGACTGTGGGTCCAAGGATCTTTCCAATCTGCATTAATTTTGTTAGGGTTTGGTTTATTTTAGATAGATGATAGATAGATGATAGATAGATAGATAGATAGATAGATAGATAGATAGATAGATAGATAGATAAGGACTGAAAGGAACATCACTGAAGCTCTCTTCGAAGGGGTGAGGACCAGGCTTAGGTGTAGGCCTTGCCCATGGCAAAGCAGAACCCAATCCAAGTGAGCTTTTTGTTTGTTTGTTTGTTTGTTTTGCCAGCTCAAGATTCATTCGATTTTTAAAGGAAACAGTAGTGGTCTCTGGTTCCTAGAACTAGAAACATACCTGACCTAACCCCTCAATTCCTCTCCTTTAGTGATGTTTCTAAATAACTTGGCCTTCACATGTAAAGCCATTGATGCCTGGATTTTTTTTTTTTCCTAGACAGTAATCTTGCCATTGGAGTTGAGTGTGATTTCGTCTTAGTGTGAGTGTGTGCAGAGAAAAGTGATCCCTGAATGCATTCGAGTAGACTCCAGTTCTGGCCAGCTAGAGTTATATTTAAACATTGAGTGATGTAAGGGAGTCGGGCTGTAGCACAGCGGGTTAAGCGCAGGTGGCGCAAAGCACAAGGACAGGCATAAGGATCCCGGTTCGAACCCTGGCTCCCCACCTGCAGGGGAGTCGCTTCACAGGCGGTGAAGCAGGTCTGCAGGTGTCTATCTTTCTCTCCTCCTCTCTGTCTTCCCCTCCTCTCTCCATTTCTCTCTGTCCTATCCAACAACGACAACAACAATAATAACTACAACAATAAAACAACAAGGGCAACAAAAGGGAATAAATAAATAAAATAAATATTTTAAAAAATTTAAAAAAATTGAGTGATGTAGTTCAAAGACTATCTCTACTTGACTTATAGGAAGGAGACCATTTCATTCTACACAACATTGGTTCCCACAGGTATTCTAAGCACTCTTTGAGGTCGCTTAGTTTTGTATATTTTTTTTTTAAATTTTTTATTTCTATAGTTGAGAAGCTAGTAAGGTGCATATGTGAAAGGAAGTACCCCCACCTAGGGAGACAGCATAACGGTTCTGCGGAAAGACTTTTGTGCCTGAGGCATCAACTACCCTGCTTCAGCCCCAGAGCTGAGTAGAGCTTTGATAAAAAGAAAAAGGAAAAGAAAGTTACTGGTTAACATGCAAAATTCTTCTGGGGCTTAACAGTGGTGCAGCTGGTCTATAGCACATGTTACAGTGCACAGGGATCCTGGTTCAAGCCCCCAATCCCCACCTGCAAGAAGGTGAAGCAGGGCTACTGGTGTCTCTCTGTCTTTCTCCCTTTTTATCTCCCTCACCCCTTCTCAATTTTTCTCTACCTCTATTAAATAAATAAATAGTTTCTAAAAGAGCTTCTCATGGACATTGCCTTAGAGTGAGTGGGAGAAGAAAATATTAAAAAAATAATAAATTGCATGAATACAGTCATCATTGAGAGCAATTATGACTTTCAGACCAACTAAATGTCCTCATCTGTATGTGTAATCATTGCAACTTTAGAGCAGATACATTCTTGATTTCCTTCTATGGGGATTATGTTTCTAGATGCTCCTGAAATCGTGTCCATACTAAAACATGATAGAGTTCTAAAAGGCACTTAAGAGATTCGTCAGCAGAAAACACTTCCTGTAATTGTTTTTCAAACACATATTATTCACTCTCCCTCACTGTACGTAAGGACTCTAATTAAGATTGCCATTCTCTCCCCACTTGCCTCCATCCCCCTACCCCTCCTCATTTTCCTCTTCCTTTCACTTCATTCAGCCTCAACCTCTTTTCAGTGTGATAATGTAAATGGAGAGGGTTATCAGAGTCTACCCCTCCATTCTTTTCTTTCTTTACCTCTCTCACATCTGTCTCTGTTTTTGCTTAAGACTTGGTAAAAATGAGGTTCAGGAGTTGAAGGGGGCTGGGCAGTGGTGCACCTAGTTAGGCACACATAGTACAAAGTGCAAGGACCCTCTCAAAGATTCTGGTTCGAGTCCCAGGCTCCCTGCTCCCCACAAGCTGTGAAGCAGGTCTGCAGCAGCACTGTATCTTTCCCTTTCTAATTGCCCTCCTCTCTGTCCTACCCAATAAAATGGTGAACGAAATGGCCACCAGGAGCAGTGGATTCTTAATGCTGAGGCTCCTGACCCCAGAGATAACCCTGGAAGCAAAAAAAAAAAAAGAGCCAGAGCTGAACACATAATATAAAGTAGTGTCCCTATGGGTCTACATTTATATTACCCACCAGCTACATAAAACAAGAGGAAAAGAAACCAAAAGGAAATAAATCAAGCAACTGAGCAGTTGCATGCTGCTACTATGACTAGCTAGACAAATCATTTATTCTCTCTGCCTCAGTTACTTCATTTACAAAATCAGAAAAGCACTCAGCTCCCTTGAGTGCATTTTGTGGAGACTACAGAAGAGAATGTCACCAACGCATCTGACATAGAACAAATAATACATACTCTTTATGACTGCTTCAGATAATGTACATGTCAGCATATTAGAATTAATTATCGTCTATTCAATATAAGGTAGGGATAAGTCCCAAACACTACACATTTATATTCATTTGTTTTTACACACACACACACACACACACACACACACACACACACACACACCACACACCACACACCAGTATTTAATTATCTAAACTATACTTGTAGCAAATTTTCCTTTTTTTTTTTAAACCAGAGTATCACTTAGCTCTGGCTATTAATGTTAATCAAGAATTAAATGTGGGGAGTCATTAACAGTGGGTCAAGCACACGTGGCGTGAAGCGCAAGGTCTGGCTCAAAGATCCTGGTTCAAGCCACCGGCTCCCCACTTGCAGGGGAATAGCTTCACAAGCGGTGAAGCAAGTCTGCAGGTGTCTGTCATTCTCTCCCCCTCTCTGTCTTCCCCTCCTCTCTCCATTTCTCTCTGTCTTATCTAACAATGATGACATCAATAACAACAACAACAACAACAATTGTAACAACAACAATAAAACAAAGGCAACAAAAGGGAAAATAAAATAATTTTTAAAAAGAATTAAATCTGGGCCTTCTCACATGCCAATTCTATGCACAACCACTACACAATCTCTCCCAGATCCAGATTTCTAATTCTTGAGTTTAATGCTAAACTCTCTGAAATAACTGTACATAGCACCTTTAAATTCCAAAAAATGTTCTACATACAATGGTAGGTGAAAATCCAGATTGACTTAACTATAATGGGGACATGTGCAATTGGGTATATAGTTAATCACTTAGTTGTTTTCCATAGCTTCTTCTTGGCTTTATCGTATTGTTCTAATGTGAAGCATAAATTGTACCTGCTTCTATAAAAAGTTAACCAATCTTCGAAGATTAAAACAAAACCATATGTTCAAATTATTCATTCAGTGATGATTTCTAAAATAAGCTGTGCTCTGGGGCACCAGTGCAATAAATACATTACTCAATTTCCAGTAATAGATACATGCTTTAAGGCTAGGTGTGTATGTGTGTGTGTGTGTGTGTGTGTGTGTATTTGTATATATATATATATATATATATATATTTTTTTTTTTCAACAAAATTGGACATTCTGTCAGCTCTAAGCCAAGTGCCAAAATTCAATGTTAAGTTCTGTTATTGGCACATTTGAATTCCTGCCACAAGACATAATGTGATTCTGTATCCATGACACAAAGAAGCAATGAAAATAATAGGCAGCAGGCATGTCTTAGTCACACTGCACTGCCATTAATAGAGCCATGTTCCAGCTCATCACTGTGGAATATTTGAGTTGAGATTGTTGACACAGCCTCTTGGTTTTATCTGTAAGAATTAGGGGTCACTATCAACACAGCTCTGTAAGAACAAAACTGGTTATTCTAACATCGGTGTTGGTTTGAACTCATTTTCAATTCTTCTTCTAGCGTTTGCCACTCATTTTCAATTAAATCGAAGGTTGATATTGGCCTGTCCTGCCAGAATCATACCTATGCTCAGCTACCTCAGATGGAAAACAGAGTGTAAGGAAATCTGTCAGGTGTTAATGAATGCATCCATTTATGTGGGCTCAGTGCAAACTACATGGTGATGATGGGGATGGTAATTTGCCACCAGGGTTGGTTATTGCTGGGGTGCTTTGCTTCACTGCAAATCTACCCACTGCCCCAGGTGGTCCCTTCCTTCCTCCTTCCTTCCTTCCTTCCTTCCTTTATTCTAGCCTGATAGAAATGAAGAGGGGAGGAGAAACAAGAAAAAGACCAATTATGCATTTCCTGTGGTGTCAAAATATCACAATGAAAAAAGCAAGACAAAGTTTAGAAAAATAGTAATTTATATTGAAAGCATTTGCGGGGAATGTCTCATCCACAATTTGCTCTTATGTAAAATGAGTGTAATCATTTCTGCCCCGCTAGACTCCAAGAGCTACTATAACAATTAAATGGGTGTCTTTATTTCAGAGTGCTGGAAACAATAAGAAATGAGATAAAGTTAAAAAAAATAAAGTTTAAACTCTCTGCCTGTTTTATTCCTCAGACTCTTCTTTTCTCTGAAAGGAAGTCCTGGGGGTTGGGTGGTGGCACACACAGGGTAGAGCAGAATGCAGGCCCCCGAGGCCCATCAATAATCCTGGTGGCAGAAAAATAAATCAATAGATGTAGATATATTGAAAGAAAATTGCACTAATTAACCTAGATAATAACAGTGACAATAACAAAAAAAAAAAAAATGTTTCTCCAACTTAAAACTCCTTCTAAGCCCCAAGGTGATCCCTTTCAGTTAGTTCAACCTTCTCAAGTTTTCCTGGTGATTCCCACTGCATATACTGCAAAATGAAGCTCACATCCTTAGCACTGACAGCAAGGTACTTCAAACTAGACCCAGCTTCCCTGCCTTACATCCTCTGTGATTCCCCTCAGGAAGGTTAACTCCCAGACACACAGGGCATTCCTTCATGGTCGTTCCCTGAACCTGCTATTGGCATCACATCTTATTTTCTTATGTCCCTGTCTTGATCCAGCAACTTCTAAGGAACTAATTTCCTTAATGTCACACTGCACTAAATTAGTGATGGATTTGTCTCTTACCATCCCTTTTCCATCATGACATTCCTACTTTGCAAACTATTCAAGGTCAATTCACTGAACTTTTCTGTTTTTTTTTTTTTCCTGGCATAGCAGCTAGTCAGAAAAATGTGTATTCTTTGAATTTTTGCAGGTGTAAGTAACAGAGGGAGGCAGACACATATTTGGGTTTGAGCTGCATGTTTTACTTGACAGAAATATATTAAATAATCAAACATGCATGGGATGCATGGGATCGACCTTCCCGTGGTGCATCCCGTGAGTACCCATTCATTGGGGAAACTGACGATCCTTCCTAGCCTACTGAATCCACATGGATCCCAGTCACTTTCAAAGCCAGCAACAAGCAGCAACAAGCAGCAACAAGCAAGCGTCAACCCGGCTTTGACCTAGCACGTTATGATTGGGCCCTCCTCAATCGCTATCGAACAGGCCATGGCCGGTGCGCCGCTATGTTCCATCGCTGGGGAGCCAGAGACGACCCGAACTGCCCCTGCGGCTCCAGACAGACTATGACCCACATAGTCAATGACTGCCACCTCTCCAGATTCAAAGGAGGTCTCGAAACTTGACATCAGGCTCAACCTGACGCTGTTGACTGGCTACGGAAGAAGGGCAAACGCTAGAAGAAGAATCAAACATGCCTTTGCTCCGTGTCCCCTATGCAAAATTATTTCCCTTTCACATTAGTTAGCAAAAGAGAGTAGATATCAAGTCAATATTCCTAAAATCCTTAAAAGTAACTGGGTACTTTATTTAAGTTTGAGAAAAGGGTAATGTTAAAAAATCTTTCTTCCTACTCATACTTACACATTCCAACACTCATGCAAATATACTTACACTCCCAGTCAGTTTGGAATTTTAAAGAAACAATGAGAACATAATTTGCATATAAACATGCCAGGTTTGGAGTCAGATTGGTCTATCACTTACTAAATGACTGTGAGAAGTTCCCACATCAATAAAATGGTGTTGTTAGGTGGTCTTGAGGATTAAATAATTGCAGGCTTTTCCCCCCCTAATTAATTAATTAGATAGAGACAGAGAAAACTAGAGGAAAGGGTGAAACAATGAAGGGGGAGAGAGAAAGAGAGACACCTACAGCACTGTTTCAGTTTATGACGTTTCGCCCCTCTCCTGCAGATTCGAGCTGGGGGCTTGCACCCTGGCCTTTGTGCATTGTAAGATGTGTGCTTAACTGGTGGTACCACCACCCTGCTTTTTTATTTAATTTTTTATTATGCATTTCCTTTTTTCATTGGGGGGCAGCTAGTAGATACATAATAAACTCACCAAACTCAACAATTAAAAAAAAATTGCAAAATGGAAGGAAGATATGGGCAGAATCTTCTCCAAAGAGCATACAGGCCTATGAAAAAAAAAAATTCAGTCACTGATGATAAGGGGAATGTAAAACTGTTAGCGAGCATAAATCAAACCACCATCCACTACAAGGAAGCAAAGATGTTTATTGACGAATTGCAATCCGGGCCGAGATGGTGACTGGTGTTAGTCTACCAAGCTCGACCCTGAACAGGGCTCAAACCACACAATTTATAGGAATTCAGACTACACTCAGGGAGGGGGAGCACATCACCTTATCAACCTACATCCAAGAACAGGCTATAGCAAACACAAAATCCAATCATTTCAAACTAAGCAAAAAGCAGGGTCCATACAAAGCAAAGCACGGGCTAATTTCAAACCTTGCAAAACCAGACAACCAATAAGACTTGACCAGGTATTAGGTCCTCACATCCCCCTACCGTCATACCAGGCCATCTGGCGACCAGTATACTGCTGGGGCTGTGCAGAGGTCCTGATAAGGCTAGCCCTCACACAGAACTTCTGCAAAACACCTGATAGCCTTCACCGATTAGTCCCGTTCTTCAAAGGGAAAAGGGCAAGGAATTTTCCACCTCATACTACAAGCAACTCATACTAAAAGCACTTAACAAACAACTGCATAAAAAGGGAATTTCAAGGCTACTGCCTTTTACAAAAACAAAACAAAATAAAACAGTGAGATATCACTTTATACCTGTGACAGAAATACCAACTGTCTGGGAGTCAGGCGGTAGTACAGAGAGTTAAGCGCAGGTGGCACAAAGAGCAAGGACTGGAGTAAGGATCCTGGTTTGAGCCCCCGGCTCCCCACCTGCTTGGGAGTCGCTTCACAAGTGGTGAAGCAGGTCTGCAAGTGTCTGTCTTTCTCTCCCCCTCTCTGTCTTCCCCTCCTCTCTCCATTCCTCTCTGTCCTATCCAACAATGATGACATCAATAACAACAACAGTAATAACTAAAACAATAAAACAACAAGGGCAACGGAATGAATAAATAAATATTACAAAATCTTAATAAACAATTAAGAAAGAAATACCAAGTTTTGGAGAGGCTGTGGGGCTATAGGGTTTCTCCTACATCACTGGTGGAAATGTAAGTTGGTTGGTCCAACCATTATGGAAAACAGTTTGCAGACACATCAGCTGAGACACTAGGAATGGACCTACCCGTGACCCAGTAGTCCCTCTCCTAGGGGCCTACCCAGGGATAACAAAAACACCTCTCCAGAAAAACGTCTGCACACCAATGTTCACAGCAACACAGTCTACAATAGCCCACTCTGCATTCTTAGCTAAGTGTAAACACCTATTGACTGTCCACTGCATGGTTAAGGAAGAAAAGGAGCTAAATATAAATAGTACATTACAAGTATTAAAATTTCTCTTTCTTTCTTTCTTTCTTTCTATCCTGCTCAACCCCCCCCCCACTTTTGCTATTCCCACAACATTCTTCGATAATCAGTGTGTCAAAAGGTAATACAATAGTAAAAGGCCACATATCTTACCTACTAGGTAAAGCAAAAAACATTCTATCATTAACAGTTCTTTTTTGCCATCTACACAATGTATTAGTGTGACTTTGATTCCTCTACATTCTACGCTTCATGCTCATTTATCTTGTGGCAAGCTCCATTTCATTGTAAATGTGCCATTATGTTTTTGATCACCCCAAACTATTTTCATTTTAGGTGAGAAAGAAAAACATCCTAAGATATGACCAGTGACTTAATTTCTACTTTTTAACATACATGGACTTTTTTCTATATCCCATTTGGGTTGATACATTTTCACTTAGAAATATATATATTTATTTAAAAATTCTATAAATTACATTTATCTCAGCCTTTGGTGAATGAATAGCAAACATAATAATAATAATAATAATAATAATAATAATAATAATAAGTTCCAGACCTTTCCAGTCTTCTCCATTCTTGCTCACATGAGGTCCCATCGCTGGAGAGAGACAAAAAAAAAAAATTCCATTTCCAATGTTTACATTGGATTCAGCATGAATATTCACCATTGCCTACAAAGCTCGTATACCTCCACCACACTGGAATCTGGGTTGAATCTCTTGACGAAAGGCAACCTGGTTTTCTTGAACGAACTTCCTATCTACTCAGTCTGAGTTTCTCAAACACCAGACAGAAAGGTACTAGCAAATCATGTGGAAAAAATAAATACCCCCCCCCCATAATTTTCATCATATTGCAAAGCTCCTCCTTTGGATGGGGTGTGCAGAACCAAGACAGGACTGAGTGAGTGAAGCCAAGCATGGACAGCTCTCTGGAAGTCATGTCAGAGAAGCTCTTAGCACGTAGAGATTTTTTTTTTTGAAATAAGCTTATATTCTTTGGAGAACACTACCATACCTTAAAGACCTGTGGTTCATTTTTGAACTAAACTCTGTCTGACTCTACGTCTGCTGATCTGACTTTCTTGGATTACTTACCTGGTCTTTCTCTCTCTGACCATAGTCACTTTCAAGTTCAGATCCATGTCCAACTCTTGACTTTTACTATTACAGTGATTTCTACCTCACTTCTAGTCCAACTGCATTCTACATTGGTTTCCCATTGCTGCTGCAACTAATTGCTTCCAATTTGATGGTTGACAGCAAAACACATGAATGTGTTATAGAACTGAAGGTCAAAATTAAAAAAAAAAATGTATCACGTTGGGTGACCATCCACAAGGCCATTTTTTTTTTTTTTTGGAGGCTTCTAGAAGTCACTCACTTTCCTTGCCCTGTGGTCTGTTTTAAAATGGTACAACACATGAATGAGTTTTCCTCATGCTTCCATCTCGGTTGTGTTTGTTTGTTTGCTTGTTTTTGCCTGTTTCTTATGTTAGTAAAAATATTGGTAATTGCTTTCACCTCACCTTCACCAGTTTTCCATTTCCAAGTGTTAAGTGCAACCAGCTCAGGAAATTCTCTTCTGTCATGAAAAAGAAATATAGTCACAGGTTTGGGGCATTGGAACATAATCTCTTTATGTGTGGAATAGTCTTTCTTTGACCAATTTTTTTTTTTTGACAAATTATCACTGCAGTGATCTATCCAAAGTTGAGAACAGGGCATTTAACCTCACCTAATAATCTGTACTGCCTTTTGTCTCATCACCAATGATTTGACCATAACTTTCCTAAATCCAGATGTTTCCATGTCTTTGTGTCCTAAATAAGAATGCACAGCAACAAATGACACAGTGCATCTTAGTCTTCTAGTCCTTATACATAAAATAAGAACATGAATATGTTTTTCACAAGTTTGCTTGAAGGCAAAAGTAATTCTAATATTGTTCAAAAAATCTTACTTTCCCATATTAATAAAAGTCTCTGATGTTTATTTCCATGTTTTGTATCTGAAAGTAGCCAATAGCACATGTATTGGGATGCATTGGATCGACCTTCTCGTGGTGCATCCCGTGAGTACCCATTCACTGGGGAAACTGACGATCCTTCCTAGCCGACTGAATCCACATGGATCCCAGTCACTTTCAAAGCCAGCAACAAGCAGCTCCTGACAGCTTTCAACCTGACGCTGTTGACTGGCTACGGAAGAAGGGCAAATGCTAGAAGAAGAAGCACATGTATAACTAAGTTTCAAATATGTGCATAGAATAACAGTCTGAATTTCCTCTCTCCATCATAGTAACCATTAATTTCTGGCATATCAGGCAGTACAAAGAGAGAACACTCCCAAGACCATTAAAGCTTGACTTTCATTTGAAAATATTATCCAGTGAGGCCAGGTGGAGGTACACCCAGTTGGACGCATGTGTTACCATTGCCAAGATCCCAGGTTTAAGCCCCAGGTCTCCACTTGTCAGGCTTGGGGGAGGGAAGCTTCACAAGCATTGAAGCAGGTCTGCAGATATCTCTCTTCTTCTCTTGTTGGTCTGCTTCTAAATTCTGCTTCTAAGACCCCTTCTGTTTCATTGGTTTAATCCCCCCCTGATTAACACTGTATTCTATTTACATCACCACTGTTAACTAAGCACCGCCCTGCCTCCAGGGCATTGGTTTAATCCTCACTGTTTACACGCTTTTTCCTTCTCCCCACTCCCTATCCTATGTACATCCTCTTCGGACCTGACTCTTCCGCCTCAGGAGATAGAAAGATAGGATTGTGATTAGAGAGAGCTTAGACTGTGCTGCGCTCCACATGAATAAAGACTGAACTGCATGCCACTCAGCCATGAGTCCCTGGTTGTCTCTCTCTCCCTATATTCCTCTCCCCTTTCAATTTCTCTCTGTTCTACCAAATCACATAGAAAGGACTTTTTTAAAAGGGGAAAAAGAAAACGTTATCATATAATATTAAATTAAACTACATAGCGTCACTCTATTTTTTGTGATGCCAAACAACCAACCATCACCAGTACCAAGTGATTTAAGTACACACCTTTCAGTTCCCCAACAGCTATCATTTCAAACTCAACATTTTCAAGAGGAGTACTATATCCTCCTTACCCTAAAAAATAAAACATGCCAGCTAAGAATTAAAATAAGCCCAAACCTGGCATATGCTCTGCTCTATTTCATATGCAGAAACATTATGAGCAATTTCCATATCAGATTTATAAACTAATCTTTTAAAAACCCACACAATAAATGTGTCCTGCATTTGAAACATGGCTTTTTACAAACTGGCCTGCATCTTGGATGTTTGCACCTGGAATTTTCTGATTTAATATGTGTATTTAGCATTCCTAAAGTGTTCTTGGCAGCAATAAACTTGGCTCTTCAGGTTTAAATTTTTAAAGATGTAATGGCCACTGTAGGAAGGGACTTTTTTTTTTTTTGGCAATTTAATGATACACCTAAGACCTATGTTTGGATTTTGGGGAATTTCTATAAAATTTCATGAAGCCCTATGTTAAATTTCTCCCCAAATAACTTAAACATACTGCCCAGAAATGAGATTCTGTTTCTTAGTTTCTTATTTAGTTATTGTGTGTTCTGTAAAGGAGTTGACACAGCTGTAGACAAAGAGTAGTAGTTTGAAAATGTGACAGAACCAAGGAAAGAGAGAGAGAGAGAAAGAGAGAGAGAGACAGAGATGTATATCTGACATCTAGCACAAAATTTGACATCTTATGGGTGGTTGATAAATATTTGTGAATGGCTGAAATATAACTAAGTTTAAATAATGAAAATAACAGCTATTTAGTTTTATAAAGTTATGTGAACTATTTAGAACTGTTAATAAAGTAATAATAATAATAATAATAATAATAATAATCATGCATTAGATCTTAGAATGGCAGTTAGAGGTCAGGGTAGATAGAATAATGGTTACACAAAGAGACTTTCATGCCTGAGGCTCCAAAGTCCCAGGTTCAAACCCCCCCACCACAGTAAGCCAGAGCTGTGCAGTGCTCTGGTGTTTCTCTCTCTCTGCATCTCTCTCAAAAATAAATAAAATACTTAAAAAAAAAAAAAAGAATTGCAGTTAGAATCTGAAATGTAGTGCCAGGGAGACAGCATAATGATTCTGTTATGTGCCGGAATTTCTGAGGTTTCAAGTTCAATCACCAACACCCCAGAAGCCAGAGCTGAGCAGGAAATTGTACTCTCTCCCTGTATAATTCTTTCTATAACTCTTGTTTATTAAACTCAATAAATATGCCAAAATATGTTGGAGAGTGGGGCCCACTGTCCCAGAAAGTCCAAACCATTGTTTCCATGAGGTCCAAGCGGGTTGACCCCCAACTCTCCCTTCGGGTGCAGACAAGGGCAGGTTCCCCTGTTTTCTGGAATTTATGGTGGTTGGACCCTCTGACATGGGCACCTTTCTCCACATGCCACCCCCCTTTCTTTCTTTAATTAAAAACCATGGATTACTGTGTTAGCTTTAAAACTCCAGGAAACATTGCTCAGCTTTTCCCCTCTCTCTTACTGCTCTAAAGTGCCTCTGGAAAAATGTACATTTTAAAGCTTGTGACCAAACCTTGTATGGTAACCTTTTACTTGTAATCAAACAGTCTGTTAGTCAAAATGTGACGATGCACTGTGTTGCTCTTCATTTGGTTACCCCAACCTCCTCCCCTGAGTTATGGCTATATTTACCTGCTTTTTCTTCCAATAAACACATTGTACCACTGAGTCTTTCATAGAGCTGACTGCCCTGTCTCTCTGTACATTTTGCCCTTGGCACATGGAGCTACCCCAGGACTCCCAGGGAGATGCTCTGACCCTCGCCTCCATTGGCCAGGGGTGAGGGGTACCCAGAGCAAGCACACACAAATATATTAATTATATATTAATTTATTAATCATTTTTAATCTGAAATGTACATCATGCAAAACTTGCTTAGAGATGAATCCAAAGATTTCCAAAATCTGCACTTGTATCTTATTTAGTGGAATCCTGACATAGCAACAACATTAGAGCACTTGCCATAATTAACCACAGTAAGGTAGTTTGTTTGCATACCAATGACCAATAAAAAAAAAACATTCTGGTCTCTTTCTGATGCAAACAAGTTTAGTCTTTGCAGCTGTTCTCAGAGCCATTGACTAAGCTGACTTTGCTCACTTGAAAGATGAGGAAACTAAAACACCTAGACACATCAAAGTTATTCAGTTGTTACAAACCAAAGCCTTTTCATTTAGAAACTTAAATGGTGATGGTGGAGGGTGATAGAAATGTGGCTTGCTCATGTGTAATTTGATGGTTCTAGAAAACTTTTTCATTCAGAGAGAGAGAGAGACAGAGAGAGAAGATCTTAGAAACTTCTTTCTTAACCATCATATATATACTATCTCAGTGGAAAATTAACTACAGCACCTCATACTTTTAAAAAGATGTACATGATTCTATTTATGAGTGAGAATGAGAAGATCTAAATATCATTCTGGAACATGCTGAGTCTGGGATTGGATTTAAGACCGCTAGAACCGGGGCAGTATTGTTTCTGTGCTCTAGTGCAGAGCTATCTCCCTGGTAGAAGATATCACATTGGTAGAGAGAGGGAGAACCGGTCTCAGAAATGCTTGGTTGCTTTTATTTAAGGTATCCAACCAAAGATAGATAGGAAGATGAAAATAAGACCATAGTTGAGTGGGATGTTGGGTGAGAAATTGCTCTGCAGTCAAATAATCAGAGTTTTGAAACTATCTATCTTGACTTGTTTGGGGGTGCTTTTTTGTTGTTGTTGTTGTTTGTTTTGTTTTTGGAAAAGTTTAATTTCTTTTTATTTATTTATATTGGATAGAGACAGAGAGAAATGGGGGATAGATAATGAGGGAGAGAGACAGAGACACTGTACCCCTATTTCACCACAGGTGAAGTTTCCCTCTGCAGGTCAGGACCTAGGGCTTGAACCTGGGTCTTTGAGCACTGTAATGTGTGAGCTTAACCAGGTGCCTGGCTCCAAAAAACCTTAATTTCTTAATCACTTATTTCTTTTTATTTTAATTGATTTTATAATGATCGACAAGATCATAGGATAAGAGGGGTGCAATTCCCACCACCAGTTCTGCGTCCCACCCCCTCCATTGGAAGCTTCCCTATTCTTAATCTCTCTGGAGTACAAACCCAGGATCATTATGGGGTGCAGAAGGTGGACAGTCTGGCTTCTATAATTGCTTTTCCACTGAACATGGGTATTGGCAGGTCAATCCATACTCCCAGCCTGTTTCTTTCTTTCCCTAGTGGGGCAGGGCTCTGGGGAGGTGGGGTTCCAGGACACATGGGTGAGGTCATCTGCCCAAGGAATTCAGGTCGGTGTCATGGTAGTATCTGCCACTTGGTGGCTGAAAAGCATTAAGATGTAAAATAGAACAAATTGTTTAATGATCAGGAACCTATAGGTAGGAATATAGCAAATGAGATTTGGGGTTCTCCGTTTTGGGAAAAGCTAAGAAGGCTGTTTATTAATGACCCCTTAGCTGTAATGCTTGTTACTGATTGATAGTTTGGTGATTTCAATGCTGAACTAATTTCCTAATTACTGAGAAGCTATGGTCAGAGCTAAGAAAATGTTACACCACCTGCTATCTCTCATGCTCTTCCTTCTGGCTATTAAGCTATTCTTAGTAGCTCCTGGCTACTAAGCTACTAAGCAGCTGGTAGATGTCTTGAGCTAATGAACAGCTTGGTCTGCAAGACCCGGCGGCCATAGGCCTAAAGTTGCAGGCTGTGACAAACACTGCCACCACCAGACCATGGAAATTATGATGTGGACCCAATGCATAAGTGCCTACTCTGTAGCCAGAGGATTACATGATAACTTGGATACACATTCACTGTCATAATCTGTGTACCCCTCAAAGATGTTTTTGATACTTCTTGTTCCATGCTCTGATGTAGTGAAGACTTTTTTGATAATAAATATTCGGTTGGAATTTTGGTTGAGGTCACACACAATTACCAAAGCCCACAGAGAGATGTGTGTGTGTGTGTGTATGTGTGTGTGTGTGTGTGTGTATGCCCATGTGCAGACCTCTTGATTCAGCTGCCAAGAATCTCTGAAGATTTCTCTCTCAACCCTGGGATAGGAATCCTGTTCTCTGACTTCCCTGATACACAGCATGATATCACAATGTATTGTCTTCCTATCATGGTCTTAAACATCATAGAGGGAAAAGAGGGAGCTTTCAACCCCTAATCCTGACTTAGTGTCACTTTATCTGTTTTCCATCAGTACTTTGATTCTCATGAGCTTGCCTGTGTACCCGGGGAAAGAAAAAGGCATTGTCTTTTGGGAGGTATGGTTTCTTTGAATGACAGAGATGGGTGATGTAAAACAGATGACCACCTCTCTAGCCTGAGATCCAATTGGAAAATGAAATTACATTCCCTTTCAAATAGGGGAAAAAAAACAATTCAACTTCAAAGGCCTGCAGCTAATAGAGGAGCAGATACTTCTAAGGCAAAATCCTGGGAGATATATATATATATATATATATATATATATATATATATATATATATATATATATGAAAATACAGTCTTACAATCTTATTCTTCCGGGCTAGGAGCTCTGCTTAAACCATCATAGAAAAGGGAAAGGAATCCTTTCCATGAGGAAGCCTTGTGGTTCTGTTTCTTAAATATTTGCATGCTCACTTTCTTCTATAGAAACCAGCACCATGTAAGCTTCTCTCTGCAAAACTGAAAGTCTGTGCTGAAAAGTGATTTTTCTGAGCATTCACAAACAGCATTTGAATAAACTGAAGCCGATTACAAAACCAATTAGAAGCAATCCTCAATTCTAGAATTACCTCATATACTTTTGTTTTGTATTTGTGATTTGAGTATTCATTTTAAATCTTGGCTTGTTTGTATTTTTGCCACCAGTGTTGTCACTGCGGTCTCCAGGGGCCATTTATGCACAAATTTTTATTTATTTATTTATTTATTCATGTGTTGGTCTGCTTAGGTTTGATTGTATTACTTACGATGTGGTCTATTTACATAATCACTGTTTTAACTGGGTCCCGCCCTGCCTGCAGGGTATTGGTTTAATCCCCACTGCTTAGATGGAAGCTTTCTATGTTCTGTTCCTGCTCTTTTTTTGCTCCACCCCCTCTCCTGGTCATTTCCTTTCCCTTGTCACTTCAGGTGAAGAGATGCATAAAAGGCAATGTATCTGATTAATAAACGAGATACTGCTTCCCAGTTCAGCCATGAGTCCCTGGTCGTCTGTCTCCCTTACACGAAGCTAGACTGGCAAATGGCGCCTGAACAGGGACTGGCATTCATGTATTTACTTATTTATTTACCTTATAAATAGAGAAAGAAAGAGAGAGGTTCTGAACCTTGGTACTCCTACCTGATAATTTGTGCCCATACTCAATTTCTTTCTTTGCATCTTATACTTAAGACTTCTCCACTTGGTATTAACAATATGTGGGAAACATCTTCAATATTTTGTACCAGACATCAAAATGTTCAAAATGTACTCAATAATTAAGTAGGTAAAGATATGAAGGCCTTTACACATAGGTCCATGGCATCAGGGGTCCTTTGATGCTCCTCTCTGAGGTTGAGACTGTGTCTTCAAAGACAGATACCGTTACTTATTTGTGCTCAGGATAAATAAATTATGTTGTATTCAATTAAGCCAGACTCAAAGAAAACATAGAAAAAAATCCCCCAAAACTATGAGAACAACAAAATAAACATTTTCCTTTTAAGATTTATGAAATATCAAGTTTTTACAGAACTTTATTTTGACATTGACTTGTATAGTTCATGGTGTCAGTTGTCTATCATCTTTAACAGGTATTGAAAGTAACTACAAAATTCTCTCATCTTAAAAATTTAGGATTTATTGTCCCTATATGGTCACTTAACATGCAAAGTGACCATCTAGGGAACTGTGCTGATCTTGGTTGACTGACAAATATGAAAGGGGTAAGATTGCAGTAGATTGATCAACGCTGGTCTTGGTTTGGACAACATGATAATATATCCAACATAAAATTCATCCTACCAGAGCTTAACCAGGGCACATTCTCCTGATCTGAGGTACAGGGGAGTCAATTTCACCAGTGTTATTCAAGCCTGTGCTCCCATCACACTGGCTATATCTCTATCCAAAGAGAGTCAGATGATTGAGTGCAAAGTAAAATATGAAATGCTATTTCTGAAGCAGAAACTACAACAAAGTCATAAAGTTCAGTCTTACATCTAGGAGGGCTGATGGACTGAAGTCAGCTGGAAGTTGCTGTCTATGGAGGGTGAGATTGCATAGTGGTAAAGCAAAAAGGATTTCTTGCCTGGGACTTCCCAAGTTCTGGGGGTTGGGCAGTAGTGCACACAGTTAAACACATAGGCCACCAGGTACAAGAAACCAGGTTTGAAGCCCTGCTCCTCACCTGCAGGGGAGACTCTTCATGCATGGTGTAGAAGGTTGCAGGTGTCTATCATCCATCCATCCATCTATCTATCTATCTATCTATCTATCTATCTATCTATCTATCTATCTATCTACCTATCTATCTATCTATCCATCTATCTTCCTACCTTTTCCTCCCCTCTAAATTTCTCTCTGTCCTGTCAAATAAAAGGAAAAGAAATGGGAAAAAAGGGCCAAGGGAAGTAGTGAATTCGTAGTGTAGGCAGCAAGCCAGAGAGATAAGTCTGTTGACAATTCAAAAAGAAAAAGAAGGAGGAGGAGAAAGAGAAGGAGAAGAAGGAAGAAGAAGAAGGAGGAGGAGGAGGAGGAGAAGGAGAAGGAGATGTAGAAAGAGAAGGAGGAGAAGAAGATGAAGAAGAAGAAGAAGAAGAAGAAGAAGAAGAAGAAGAGAGGAGAATAGAGAAGAAAAGAAATGAAATGAAAATAGGAAAACCAATCAGTGGAAGATGAGTGTCCATGTTAACATGTGCAAGGCCTTGGTTTTAATCTCCTAGTCCCCAAACCCAATCTGCAGAGGGTAAACAGTGAAGAAATGCTGCAGGTGTCTCTCTGCCTCCACCTCCTTCTCAATTTCTCTCTGTCCTGTCAATGTTTTAAAAAGATTATAAACAAGTAAGTCTTTCAAAATTGTTATTGGGGGCTGGATGGTGGCACATTGGGTTAAGTGCACAGCATGTGACGTGTAAGGACCTGCAAGGATCCTGGTTTGAGCCCCTGGCTCCCCACCTGCAAAGGGGTCACTTCACAAGTGGTGAAGCAGGTCTGCAGGTGTCTATCTTTCTCTCTCCCTGTCTTCCCCTCCCTTCTCAAGTTCTCTCTGTCCTGTTGAAAAAAAAAAAAAAGAGAGAGAGAGAGAAAATGGCCACAGGAACAGCAGATTCATAGTGCAGGCACTGAGCCCCAGCGATAACCCTGGATGCAAAAAAAGAAAAAAAATGTCATCTATCATTTATAGAAAAAACAATAAGTTAATATAAATATTCAAACAACTAATGAAACTATAGCATCTCTGAGAAAGCTTAGAGGATATATCTGAGTACTAGTGTGATTTATGTAGCTTTAGCAGTTCCTGATTTCAGTCCCATCTAGACATTAAATTATGATTAGATACTGGCTACACTGTTTGAAGCAAAATGGGCAGAGGTAAATGCTATCATCTGTAATCTTTAAGCCAGGTTTAAATTGGCTATTGCTCAATATAATATGTGAAATCAGGAAGGGTTAATCCACATATTAAATTTCTAGTCATGAAAGGATTTCTAGCCATGAACAGTGAAGCTCTGTAACGATGCCTGTATATTAGGGTGCACATTTCTGCACTGTCACACCTTCTTTCTCCAATGTCTTGTGCGTCCAAACATCAGGTAAACATTTCTTCATGGCTATTTATCTTTCGTGATAAAAACAAAGAATGACCTACAAAGTCCCCCCCCCCCATTTGATGAATAATGATGAACGTACAGGGGGAAAAATGAACACAAGCGAACTTGTGATATTTTAAAATTCAAAAAATGCTTTGAGTGGAACTTGAGCCCTGATCCCAGGTAAAGATGTCGTAAACACTCATCACCAAATGACATTTAGGCACTTGACTATTTTTTGTCACCTGTCATCTCACTCCCTCTCTCCTGTATAAATGGCATTTATCTCTGTTGACATCCTGATTCTAATGTTATCACCACTTTTCACTTATTTCTCCTAACCCATGACAGGTTTCTTTATTCACATGCCACTCATCTGACATTTATTTGCTTTCCTTAATTTGTGTTTAAATATGAATTTCTCAAATTTGTCTTGATTGCATGATACCACTCTTTCCCATTAAGAGTGATCTCTGCAGAAAGCAACTCGTGATACTCCTTCCCCCTGTTGGAGCATTTTTACAGAACTTTTAACAATAAGTAAAGTCGGGGGGTGGTAGTTTTCAAACTTAAAGTTTGATAGAACCAGAGTTTAGACCCCCCACACACAGAGAGATCATTATTATGTTATGACTTCAGAAATAGAGACATAAGGGAAATATGATGTAGCAAGTCTATGTTTTAACCAAGATGCTCCCACTGGCTGCACAGTTTTTATAATAGGGTGATAATGGGAACATAAACACAGGAGGGAATAAAGGGAATAAAAGCAGTGATTGGAGAAAGACTGCTTTGGAACATGGAATTCTTGTGATCAAGGATAATGAATCTGGAAACTGGGTAGAACTTGATCTAGATATTCCTTTGATCTGGTCCAATACATTGTTGTAAGGGAGCCAGACAGTGGTGCACTTGGCTGAATGCATATGATAGAATGCACAAGGACCTGGGTTCAAGCCCACGGTCCCCACCTGTAGGGGAAGAGCAAGCCATGAAGCAGTGCTGCAGGAGTCTCTCTCTTTCCTTCTCTTTGATCGATAAAGAAATCAATCAAATAATCAATCAATAATAAATATAAATAATCAATCAAATGTAATAAATAAATGATAAATAATCAATCAATCAAGTAAATACAATTTTTACATAAGAGTAATAGTAACTTTTTGTAAAGAAGAAAGAAGCGACTACATCTAGCTATGCAAGGACCACAGGACAGATGCCCACTGCATCTTTTATTTTTATCGGGAGGTCAATGGTTTTCATTACAGTTATTGACACACAGGGACAAAATCCCCACAAAAGACTCACCTTCCCAAATTAGGTCCATCGTCATGTACTATGGTCTGAATGCTCCCCTCCCCCATCTCCCTCCTCACTTTCCTCTCCCAGAGTCCTTTGCTCCGGAGCAATAGATGGACCCAGTCCAAATCTCACTTCAAGATTCCCCCTTTCTTTTCTCGTTTCCTATGAGACCAAACTTGGACGCAACCCAGGTCTTTAATAACAGATGAGTGTCTAAGGAAGATGTGGTCTACATACACAAGGAATATTATAGTTTAGGAATTATAAAGTCACCTTCTTCACCTCATCCTGGATGGAGAAGGAATTGTGTTAAGTGAGATAAGGAAAAAAGTAAAGGAGGCATATGGCATGTACTCACTCATGGGAACAACGTAAGAAATAAGATACTATAATGCTTTTAACACACTTGTGTGATTTCTTTTCCTTATCTATGTAGAGACTAATTATTGGGATACATTTCTCTGTAAGAAAAAAAAATGAGAAAAAGAGGAAAAAACATGGTTACCAGGAATGGTGGGGTCATTTAGTGTGTCCTGCTTGCAATAAATTCCAGCAATAACTCTGGAGGCAAAAAAAAAAAAAGTATCAAGTAACATCCATGGTATTCTGAAGCAGAACAACTTATGAGAAGCAGAGATATATTTCTAATAGATTTAAATTCTTTTATTTTTTTTTATTTCAATTCCCACCACCAGAACTCTGAACCCCATCCCCTCCTTTGGAAGCGTTCCTATTTTTTTATCCCTCTGGGAGCACGTATCCAGGATCATTATCAGTGCAGAAGATGAGAGGTCTGGCTTCTGTAATTACTTCTCCACTGAACATGGGCATTGACAGGTCGATCCATACTCCTAGTCTGTCTCTCTCTTTCCCTAGTGGGGTGGGGCTCTAGGGGATTGGAGCTCCAGGACACATTGGTGGGGTCATCTGCCCAGGGAAGTCCGGTTGGCACCATGGTCCTGTCTGGAATCTGGTGGCAGAGTAATACATTGGGAGGACTGACATTCAATGCCTGAAGTCTCTGGACACAGTCTGAGGTGGTACTACTTGGGATCAACAGGTGCAGTATCAATAGGTACAAACAGAGAGAAGCTCACAGGAAAGCAAGTCCCACCCCAGAGGTTCCAGGACTGGGAGAAATATGGCTTACGTAGACTTCTGTTCTCAGAGACTTAAATTCTAAGGCAGCTTCCCAGGGTAAAAGTGAAGCCCGCCTGCAGTGAGGAAGGTCAGGCTCATGCTTTGGAGTTGGGAAGAACAGACCAGTTTTGGTTTTCTGAAAACAGGACCTCATGTAAAACAACCTCTTACAAAAGGTAGTGGGACCCTGCTCTTGGCTGAACCTTCTTCCCTCCCCCACTCCAGTGTGCTGGGAAGTAGGAGCTGATTAAGTGTAAATTTAATGGATGAGCAAGTCAACGGATAGAGCCAAGTGGCCAAAATGATGTGCAAGACAAGCAGCAGCAGAAGTGACAGGTCTGTCCTTCTCTTTGATGAATGTGACTGCCAAGGCAGAACCGGGGATGACAGAGAGGAAGCTGGTGGAGCACAGAGCAGGGGGGGCAGCCTTGGTGGCGGCTGCTAGAAGTATGTGGAGAAGGGCCACCGGACTGTTGCTTCTTGCTCCCACTCTGTGGAAGAACACAGCCAGGGACTCCTTTAATTCTTCACCTTTGTAACATTGCTTTCACTTGATCCTCCTCCCACTGTCATCTTTTCTCTTTCTTATTTATTTATTTGTTTGTCTATTTTCCTGTCCACCGGAAATGCGGGCCAACCTCAGTTTTCACCATGTATTCTTTCCTCTGAACTTTCACCCTTGGAGCACCCATTTGTACTAGTGTGTACCCACACCTGTGCTGACAAGAAGCTCTCTTACCAATGTCCCCAATGGGTAGGAGGTCTACTTCCCAAACAGCAACTCACAGAGGTCTCTTGAGATCATCTAAAACTCAGCATGAATGCAGCTGAGCTATTCCCATCCATCCATCCATCCATCCATCCCTCAAAATTACCTCTACTTCTCTATGTTCATAAAGTGATAATGATCACTTTATGAACATAGAGAACACTGGTTTGATAAGTCTGATATATATATATTAAGAAACAGAGAGACAAAGAGTGAAAGAGACCACAACACTGAAAATTTCTTCAATATAAGGGGTGTTAGATTGAATCCTGGGTGTGCATATGGTAAAGGAGAATATGGGAGCTGTTTCACTGGTTTTTAAATATATATTTATTATTCATTAATGAGAGAGAGAGAGAGAGAGAACACACCAGAACATCAGAGTATCACTCTGGAACAATCCAGAGCTGGGGATAAAACTTAGCACCAGGAGTTGGGTGGTAGCACAGCAGGTTAAGTGCACGTGGTGCTAAGCACAAGGATCTGCATAAGGATCCTGGTTCGAACCCCGGCTCCCCACCCGCAGGGGAGTCGCTTCACAAGTGGTGAAGCAGGTCTGCAGGTGTCTATCTTTCTCTCCCCCTCTGTCTTCCCTTCCTCTCTCCATTTCACTCTGTCCTATCCAACAACAACTACATCAATAACAAGAATAATAACTACAACAGTAAAACAAAGGCAACAAAAGGGGATCAATCAATCAATCAATATATTTTTTAAAAAACTTAGTACCTTCTGTTTGAGCATCCAATATCTTCCTTACCCATTGCACCACTTCCTAAGCCTCAGATCTATATATTGTCTACTGTCTCTGTGATCCACAAGTCGTAATCTAACTTGACTTTCTCTGTGCCTGGTATTTGCTTTCTGGAAAGGAGGCTTCCCTAGATTCCTGCTGTCTGATGCCATGTGTGTCTGATGAACACGCAAAACACACGAAGTTGAACCAAGGTACAGCATTTTCTGTTTATTTAAATTAATTAAAATGTAGGCAAAATAGGGGAGAATACTAACATTTTATCCTGATGACTTACCCAAATCCTACTATAAATGGACATGATATATGATTAAAACTAATGCTGTTTATTATTTATTTATTTTTTGCCTTTTTATGTCACTAGGAGAAAACTGAAAGTAGCAGATTAGATGTGTACTAAGCAGACATGGTCTCTAGACCATCTCCAGTGTAAATGCAATGGGAGACTGATTCTGAATACTTAGAGCACACAAACAAAATATCTGTGCTTGGGGCTGGGTGGTGGCACAGCTGGTTAAGAGCACACGTTATAATGCACAAGGACTCTGGTTTAAGACCTCAGCCCCCCAACTGCAAGGGGGAAGCTTTGCAAGTAGTGAAGCAGGGCTGCGGGTGTCTCTCTGTCTTTCCCCATCTCTACTTCTCCCTTCCTCTCTCAATTTCTGGCTCTCTGTATCCAATAAATAAATAAATAAAGATAATTTTTAAAATCTGGGCTTTCCATCACAGAATATTCAGAGTTTCTTTTTTATTTTTCTGATAAGCAAGTCATAACATTCCTTAATTTTCCCATAAAAAGAACTAAACAGAATAAGGAGAGAAAGATCAGCGGCTAGGCAGGGGTGTATCCAGTATACCATATGCGACCATGCACATGGATGCAGGATCAAGCCCCATATCCCCGCCTGCAGAGGGGAGGTTCAGGGATGGTGAAACAGTGCTGAAAATGACTCTCTTCCTATTTCTCTCTCTCTCTCTCTCTCTCTCTCTCTCTCTCTCAATTTAGTTCTGTCTCTATAAAAAATACATACGTAAATGAATATTGAAAAAAGAAGAAAAAAAAACAAGGAGAGAAAAGATCACTCTAAGATTGCAAGGTTGGGAACTGGGTTATGGTACACCTGGCAAAGCGTACACAGAACCGTGTGCAAGGACCCAAGTTCAAAGCCCTGGTCTCCACCTGCAAAGCAGGGCTACAGATATCTCTCTTCCCATCTCTCTTTCTCTCTATTTATGTATCTATCTCTATCCATCTATCTCTATCTATCTATCTATCTATCTATCTATCATCTATGTATCTATCTATGTATCATCTATCTATCTCTATATCTCCTTATTCTCTCTCAATTTCTCTCTGTCTCTATCCAAAGATAACTAACTAAAGAAAGAAAGAAAATAATTTTTAAAGGGAATCCAGCGGTAGCGCAGCCCATTAAGCACACGTGGTGCAAAGCACAAGGACTGGCATAAGGATCCCGGTTCTAGCCCCGATCGGCTCCCCATCTGCAGGGGAGTCGCTTCATAGGTGGTGAAGCAGGTCTGCGGGTGTCTATCTTTCTCTCCCCCTCTCTGTCTTCCCCTCCTCTCTCCATTTCTCTCTGTCCTATCTAACAATGATGACATCAATAACGACAACAACAATAAAAAACAATAGCAACAAAGGGGAAAATAAATAAATTTTAAAAAGAAAACATTAAAAAAAAAAGATTGCAAGGTTGATTAAGAACAGAAGAATTCAAATCCGGACCCAGTGCATTTCTGCTTGGCCCATCTGCGTGCTGCTGGAAGAGCCTTGGGTAGCACAAAGGCTTGGACAGACTCTAAGGAGTCTGACGCTGGTAACTGCAGCTCATGGGGTCCCAGGGCTGTGCCATGTGGTTTGGTGTAGAAGCAGGGAGCAGCTGGCTTGGCACCCCAGTACTAGGCACATCCTGTGACACTCTCCATGCCTGCCATAATCCCAGGGCTGTGTGATCTCACCCAGCTGTACAAACCCAGAGCTGTCTGCCAGCTGGGCTGTGGTCAGTGACTCAACCTTGGATCACGGATGGTCGTCCAATTTCTGGCCAGGACCCCGCTTGCTTGTTCATCGCTTCTCAGTGCAGTCGGTCGGGCAGCTTTCCAGCTTCCTCCAATTTCCAGCTGGAGCAGAAACAGGTTGGGGGCGGTGGTGGGATTCTCTTGACCTAGAATTTTCTACCTTTGTCCTTTGAATGAAGAGTAAAGTCAAGTGATCCCTTCATGAACCAACCCAGGCGGAATGCAGTCGGTGTGTGGGTGGGGCTTTCAATCTACAACCAAAATCCAGTTGCTTAAAATTCATTGGTGCTGGTGCGTTCTTTCATTTGAGTTGCATGCTTTCGAGAGACTCTCAGCGGATAAAACACACTGAAATTCAAGGACTTCTGGTGAGCATTTTTCAGGCTAGTAATTTAACACAGTCGCTGTAAATGCAAAATCTGAGCGTGAAGTGAGCATCCCACTGTGCTAATAAATAACTGACAAAGAAATACATCAATACTAGCAAGCACGTATAGGTCTTAAGATCATTTAAAAAGTGATTGGCATCAGTCATTTCCTTGATCTATACCACATTATAGATTCCCAATTCCAAGGAGTAGAAAACTGTGCCACTAAGCAATTTTCCTCTCTGTCCCAATTGAATAAAATGGGAAAAGAGAGAGAGAAAGAAAAAAAAAAGGTCACCAGGAGCAGTGGATTCATAGTTCAGGCAGTGAGTCCCAGCAGTAAGTATGATGGCAAAAAATAAGTAAGTAGGGGCAGCGCAGCGGGTTAAGCGCAGGTGGTGCAAAACGCAAGGACTGGTGTAAGGATCCCGGTTGGAGCCCTGGCTCCCCACCCGCAGGGGAGTCACTTCACCTGGTGAAGAAGGTCTGCAGGTGTCTTTCTCTCGCCCTCTCTGTCTTCCCTTCCTTCCTCCATTCCTCTCATTCCTATCGAACAACAACAACAATAATAACTACAACAAGGGCAACATAGGGAAAAATAAAAAAATAAGTAAGTAAATAAATGAATGAATAAATAAATAAATACATATAAAGGCTTACCATCTAGACTGTTGAAACAGTGTCTTGGATCTTCTAGCTTCCATTCATGTCTACGTATACATTATTATTATTATTATTATTATTATTATTTAAATATGTATTCCCTTTTGTTGCCCTTATTATTTTATTGTTGTAGTTATTATTGTTGTTATTGATGTCGTCGTTGTTAGATAGGACAGAGAGAAATGGAGAGAGGAGGGGAAGACAGAGAGGGGGAGAGAAAGACAGACACCTGCAGACCTGCTTCCATGTCTGTGAAGCGACTCCCTTGCAGGTGGGGAGCCGGGGTCCTTGTGCTTTGTGCCACATGCGCTTAACTCGTTAGGCTACTGCCAGACTCCCTATGTATTCTATTTCTTAGTGGATGAAATTTATCACTTAAAAAAATACCTGTGATATTTAGCCTTGTTTATATGTGTCAGTACTTGATTCTTTTTGTGTTGAACTGAACAGCAATTGTAAATGTGCTGTCCTATTGATTGTTCCGAGTTTTGTGGTATAATGAATTGAAGGACAATAGAAGTCTGTGCAGATTTGAATATAGACACACACGTTCATTTCTCTTGTATAAACACTTAGTAAGTACTAGCTTATATAGCAGTTATACATTTAACTCTGTAAGAAATTGTCAGTCTTTCTTCTAAAGTTGCTGGTTGCATTGTAGGAATAACTGCTAAGAAGTCCAATTGGTCCACATTCTCCCCAAATATTATGTCTGACTAATTTGAAATTATTATGATTCTAAAGGCAAAACAAACCACTGTGCAGAATGCTATTTCATTCTCGCTTCAATGTACAACTCTCTGACGGTTAAAACTAGTTTAAATATATTTTAATGTACTTATTATTTCTGCTTTTACATTTAGGTCCTTCTTTCATTTTTTTTTTTGGATTGTGTATTTTGAATGCAATTTGACTATTAAGCCATTTATTTATTTATTTATTTATTTATTTATTTATTTATTTTCTAACCTCACCCTTGAAAAGTTCAGAAGGAGAGTTAGAGGCATTTCATAGGAAAAGCAAGTCGTGTTTAAAGGGGGCTACTTTTGAGTCACCAGCCTTTATCTCCCACTCGGCCCCAACAAAGATCCTCTATTTCTGGCTTCCTTTAGAACCCTGTCTTCATGGGATTCTGGTTTCTGGAACTGTACATAGGCCTTCTCTTCCCTGAGATGAATCACCTTTTGGATTTGTCCTGGTTTTGTCCCACTGTTTTCTCAAAGCCCTTCTCTGCTATCTCAGGCTACTAAGATTTTTTGCTCTGAATATTTAAAGTGCTCTAATAAAAGATTTTTATGAATGAGTACAAACCTTTGCAGTCATTCTTTATTCCAGTATTTTCTCCCACTATGTGCTTAGGTATCATATCTTTGGATGAGTACTGCTTCTAGTCATGTGAAATCCAGTTTACCTCAGTACTGCTTCCTGTGTTGTTCAACAAGTCCTGGCCAATTTCCAGCTTATAAGCATTACCTTTCTCTCTTTCTTTCTTTCTTTCTTTCTTTCTTTCTTTCTTTCTTTCTTTCCTTCCTTCCTTCCTTCCTTCCACTCCAGCCATCAGAATGCATTCTCCAGTAGTCACAGTGCGATGTAGTTAAACTTACATTCCTTCAGTGATACTTTAAAAAAGCTATGTACTATTTTAACATCCCATTCCATATGCTCTTATGGCTCTTGCTGTATCTTTTATGCATATTGAGACATGCTGGGTGACTTGACCCTTTTTAATTCTCCCTCATATATTTAAGAACTAAGTAAATATGTTTAGCACATTACATATTTTTCCATCTCATTTGTCATCACATCCTTGCCGTTAGAAATTCTAAATATATGGAGTTTAATCTGATTAATATTTTCTAAGAAGCTACTGAGAAAACTGATCACTGTTCCTACAGGTTGTAAATATCTTGTTGTCCTGACTTTAATCTCATTTTCCATGACATGCATAAAGGTTTCCATTCAGATATTTTAGTCTTAGAATTTTCACTTCCGTGTGTGTGTGTGTGTGTGTGTGTGTGTGTGTGTGTGTGTGTGTGTATGTTCCATTTCTCCTGAGATGTCCCATCATTACATCAGTTTTTTTTTTCAAAACCCAAATCATCTTTATAGTACTTGTTATTAAATTATCTTCAAACCCCAACTTTTGTCATTTTCGGTTTGTGTTTCCATTGACTTTTTTTGTTGTTTTTTTTTTCAGTCAGTGGAATTTTGCTGTTTCTTGACATGCCCTAGTGACTTTTATTGTCTATCAGGTATTTCAAACTGTACGGACTGGATATCGTCATCCTTTGAAATGTGCCTATTCTCATTTTACCCATGTGCTTAAATTACCAGGGAACCACTTTGAATTCTGTTTTTATGCTTTATAGTGGCAGGTATGTTTAGTTTTTCACCTAGTTACAGTGAAAATTTCTGAATTCTCTGATATTAGTGATGTTTTAAACCGTGGCCCTTTAGTATTTTAGAAATAACCCAGTTTCCCACAGGGTTTCTAGTTAAGCAAGATTAGAAAATTCAGTGAAGGGGTTGGGCTGTAGCGCAGAGGGTAAGCACACATGGCACGAAGTGCAAAGATGGGCATAAGGATCCTGGTTCGCGCCTCCAGGTTCCAACCTGTGTGTGTGTGTTGGGAGGGGGGTCGCTTCACAGGCAGTGAAGCAGGTCTGAAGTTGTCTGTCTTTCTCTCCCCCTCTCTGTAACCCCTCCTCTCTCAATTTCTCTCTGTCCTATCCAACAAGAGCAATGGCAATAATAATAATGATAACAAGGGCAACAAAATGGGAAAAATGGCCTCCAGGACTCCAGGAGCAGTGGATTCCTAGTGTAGGCACCAGGCCCTAGCAACAACCCTGGAGGCAACAAAAAAATAAAAATAAAAATAAAAATAAAAATAAAAAAGAAAGAAAGAGAAGAAACCTTACCGGAGTCTCCACCACACAAAGTTTAGGTATCAGTCAGACTGAAAACTGAAATTTGTATAAATTTGGGCCTCTTTTGCTTAGATGACCTGGTTAGAAACTCTAGCCTTTCTTACAGTCCAAAACTCTATTCTCAGTTAACTCCAGTTAAGAAAACTACATCTGGGAGTCGGGTAGTAGCAGCAGGTTAAGAGCAGGTGGCACTAAGTACAAGGACCAGCATAAGGATCCCGGTTCGAGCCCCCCGGCTCCCCACCTGCAGGGGAGTCGCTTCACAGATGGTGAATCAGGTTTGCAGCTGTCTGTCTTATTCTCGCCCTCTCTCTGTCTTCCCTTCCTCTCTCCATTTCTCTCTGTCCTATCCAACAACAACAACAACATCAATAATAACTACAACAACAAAACAACAAGGGCAACTAAGAAAATAATGAAATAAAAAATAAAAAAAAGAAAGAAAACTACATCTTTCTAGTTAAGTTCCACTCAAACTAAACAATGCAGACAGGCAAGTACCTCAGAGGAAAATTGTATATAAACTCATCAAAGCACTCCCCCTACCCCCACCCTAAAGCCCATTACTTCTGTTTCTGGTTTCTTTGCTTTGCCTTCAACTTATTGGATTTTCAACATTTTTGTTCTGTTATATCATCATATCATCATTACTGCAGGGAAGTACTGCTGTTATTGGGAGCCAGGATTCCTCCATAGTGTTTTTGTTTGTTTGCTGAATTTTAACATGCAACTATGCACTTTCCTTTCTTAAAACTTACAAGTAATGAGAAATGAATGAAAAAATGCTCCAAGTCTTTGATTGTCAGAAAAATGCAAATAAAGTCAACAATGAGATACCACTTCACTCCTGTGAGAATGTCATACAGCAGAAAAGGGAACAGCAGCAAATGCTGGAGAGATTGTGGGGTCAAAGGAACTCTTCTGCACTGCTGGTGGGAATGTCAATGGGTCCAACCTCTGCAGAGAACAGTCTGGAGAACTCTCAGAAGGCTAGAAATGGACCTACCCTATGATCCTGCAATTCCTCTCCTGGGGATGTATCCTAAGGAACCCAACACACCCATCCAAAAAGATCTGTGTACAAATACGTTCTTAACAACACAATTTGTAGTAGCCAAAACCTGGAAGCAACCCAGTTGTCCAACAACAGATGAGTGGCTGAGCAAGTTGTGATGTATATACACAATGGAATACTACTCAGCTATTAAAAACAGTGACTTCACCGTTTTCAGCCAATCTTGAATAGACCTTGAAAAATTCATGTTGAGCAACCAATAGCACAGCTATATACAAGATACTGGGTACTGTACAGCAAACCCTAACACAAGGACTTTTCAAAGTTAACCCAATTACCAAATAATGTGATGATAACATTAACTATCCATTGTCTTTTTGAACCCTAAGACAGCAGGAACCTCACATCTCCACTATAGAGCCTCTACTTCCCCCAGTCCTGGAACCCTTGGATAGGGCCCACTTTCCCGTATGCCTCTCCCAATCCATATCAAATAATATTGCATCTGCTGATCGCAACCTAATCAACGCAACGATTGCCACCTCAACATGCTTCAGCTCAGACTGTGTCCAGAGACTTCACGTGTGGAATGACAAACTTTCAGCTTCATTACTCGGGTGAGACCTTTCCTTTCATAGTATTCTCTAATTCCATCCCAGGTGGTTCACTTTCTAACAAAGTCCCAAAACCTAGATATACACCAGTTTCGGTGAGAGAGAGCATATGTTCACACGTATCCATAAACTACTGCAAAATATATACCTGAAAGCAGAAGCACACTAGAGTTTGCAGTGAGTACCTCCCTAACACTTCCTCTCCACTATTCCAAGCTTTGGGTCCATGATTGCTCAACAATTTGTTTGGCTCTGTATGTTAACTCTCTTTTCAGGTTTCAGATGCCATCAGGATGGCGGCCAGGCTTCCCTGGACTGAAGACCCCACCAATATGTCCTGGAGCTCCGCTTCCCCAGAGACTCACCCTACTAGGGAAAGAGAGAGGCAGACTAGGACTATGGACTGACCAGTCAACGCCCATGTTCAGTGGGGAAGCAATTACAGAAGCCAGACCTTCCACCTTCTGCAACCCACAAGGACCCTGGGTCCATGCTCCCAGAGGGATAGAGAATGGGAAAGCTATCAGGTGAGGGGGTGGGATATGGAGATTGGGTGGTGGGAGTTGTGTGGAGTTGTACCCCTCCTACCCTATGTTTTTGTTAATTTATCATTTCTTAAATTAAAAAAATAATAATTAATTAAAAAAAAGAAAAATTCATGTTGAGTGAAATAAGTCACAAACAGAAGGATGAATATGAGATGATCTCACTCTCAGGTAGAAGTTGAAAAACAAGATCAGAAGTGAAAACACAAGTAGAACCTGAAATGAAATTGGCATATTGCACCAAAGTAAAAGACTCTGGGGTGGGTATGTGGGGGAGGAGAATACAGGTCTAAAAAGGATGCCAGAGGACCTAGTGGGGGTTATATTGTTATATGGAACACTGGTGAATGTTATGCATATAGAAACTATTGTACTTACTTTCGAATGTAAAACATTAATTCCCCAATAAAGAAACTAAAAAAAGAATAAAATGTGTCAAAGAATTCTTTCTATTGCTACTTTAAAAAAAATGAGTTCACATTCCTATCAATTATTACAATGTTAGACTATAAGGAAGTTCTTCATAGCACCAATATAAAGATCATGTGGAATGCTCATTTGTTGTAGTCCTGCTATACGAAATAGTACAGACAACATATGTTCATGTACAGGATCATGTCTCATAATGACCCTGGGTCCATACTCCCAGAGGGATAAAGAATAGGAAAGCTATAAGGGGAGGGGATGGGATACGGAGTCTGGTGGTGGGAACTGTGTGGAGTTGTACCCCTCTTATCCTACGGTTTTGGTCAGTGTTTTTTTTTTTTTTCTTTTAAATGTATTCCCTTTTTCACCCTTGTTTTTTTATTGTTGTAGTTATTGTTGTTGTTGTTGCTGTTGGATAGGACAGAGAGGAATGGAGAGAGGAGGGGAAGACAGAGAGGGGAGAGAAAGACAGACACCTGCTGACCTGCTTCACCACTTGTGAAGCCGCTCCCCTGCTGGTGGGGAGCCGGGGGCTCGAACCGGGATCCTTACTAGTCAAGTGTGCTTAACGTGCTGAGCTACCTCCCAACTCCCAGTGTTTCCTTCTCATAAAAATAAAAATAAAATCATGTCTCAGTGATGCATAATCAATTTATATCTCCTCTTGTGTTTCTATCACACACACGCACACGCACACGCACACGCGCACACGCACTTCTAAGATCCATCAAGAAACTCAAACATCAAATGGAATCTGAAAACCTTACCTTTCTGTTGTTCTCTTTCTAGATGTTTTTAATATTAATGTTTTTAATACAGTGACCAATGATAAAAATGGTTCTACCATGGATATAACCAGCAGGCAGAACATAATTTCACTCCAATTAGTCACTGAAGTACAGTCATACTTGCATTAAGAAAAAAAATGTTGATTTTTTTCTATATTAAATCAAGAAAATATTGTTTTTATCATGATTTAGGTTAATCATTGAACTCAAGATCCCTGTACCCTATAATATAAATGTTTTGTTTTATTAACATTCAAAAGCAAATTGTAATACGTGAGCTCAATCTGCTGTGGTCCCATCTGGCAGCCTAGAAGCAAATATCTAAGATGAAAATTCAAACAACCCAACAAGAACATTTGTAATCACACTGAAAGTCCATTGTTACCGTGCTGTCTAATGCTGCGTTGTTCAGCAGAAACTACAAATAAAGAAGTTCTGGCTCAGAAACTGGCTGGTTGTATGGGGGGGGGGGATGCATCCAATTCCCAAGTGTCTTTTACGATGTATTTCTTTTACTATTTTTTTAATAGTGACTGGAGGGACAAATCAATGTTTCCATCAGAGAAAAAGTGCCTTTTAAGTGCAAAGCATTTTTCAGAAGCTCCTTCCAATATGCCAGCAGAGATGACATCACCAGAAGAGAAATTGTTTAACTAAAGGGGATCATTATCTGTTGTTGGAATTTTTCTTCAGTGAACAAGCAATTAGTCTGTCAAGGATGGACTGAAGTCCTAGAACAAATGACTAAGAGATGCTTACAGCTCTTCTTCCTGTTCCTGACAAATAGAAGGATTGGTTTTCACATAGAAGCCTTTTTGTTTTTTTTACATAGAATGTCACATATCTTTGATTTTTCTACAATATAATTTTGCATATTGGAATCTAACTCTGTGTGAACTTATCTCTATTCTCCTGCATAGCTCCATGTTTTGCAGATAGATTGCAAGGTTCACTATTCATCTTTTTTCATATGTCAGATAAATTGCAGTGGTGAGCAAGAGAAATAATTATTATATAGGGAGTTATGACCTATTTATTATACAAGACAGGCTCTGGCCATCCTAATTTTAAGAGTAATTGCACCAAACTATTAAATATGCCCTTGAACCTATTTAGAACAATTAAAGAAAAAAAAAAGAAGAAGCAGTTGGGGGGCCGGGTGGTAGCACAGAGGGTTAAGCGCCCATGGCGTGAAGAGCAAGGACCCGACATAAGGATCCTGGTTCAAGTCCCTGGCTCCCCATTTGCAGGGTGGTCGCTTCACAGGCAGTGAAGCAGGTCTGAAGGTGTCTATCTTTCTCTACCCCTCTCTGTCTTCCCCTCCTCTCTCGATTCCTTTCTGTCCTATCCAACAACAGCAATGGCAACAATAACAGTAACAAGAGCAACAAAATGGGGGAAATGTCCTCCACGATTAGTGGATACTGAGAGCAGACATTGGGCCCCAGAGATAATAACCATGGTGGCAAAATAAATAAATAAAAATAAACAGTTTTGCCTACCCAGAAGCAAAGGCTGCCTCCACTAAATCAAATCTAACTCTGGAAAGAACTAATCAGATTTTCCTCAGATTATCAGTTCATTGGGCAAGCAGACAAAAGGTTCCATTGAAGGCAAATGTTCTTAACACCGACTCCACGACATGGTAAACTTGATCTGTTGCATTTGTCCTGCTAAAAGCATCACAAATCACCTATAGATTTTTTTTAAGAAAAGAAAAATGAGGAGCTACAGGTTTATTACATCTGAAGTGAAATTTTAAATGAGTCTCGGAAAACACTTCCCATTAATTTTTCACTATAATGATGTAGTGTTGAAAAACGGTACTCCACTGTTACAAATAGATACAGCAAGTATTTATTTACCTGACAGCACAGCATTCTATTAAATCACAGACTGTTTTCTTAAACTTTTGACAAGAAATAACACCACATCTCCTACTGGAAAATTCACAGATTTTCTCTTAGTAAGATGCTAAGGAGAAATGTTAGTTTGCATGCAGATTTCAATTAGTTTTATTATATAAAGCAATATTTGGTCTGATTGCACTACCCTTTTTTGTATGATAGATAAGTAACACTGATGAACAGTGAAATAATGATCATATATGTCTTTTTTTTTCTTTTTTCCTACCATAATTATCACTAGAGCTTGATGCCTACACCAAAAAATCCCCCTGCTCCTGGAGGCTATTTTTTTTTCCATCTAGCCAGAGAAGAGACAGATGAGATTGAGAGGGAGAACAAATCAGAGAAAGGAGAGATATCACAGAAACGGCCATCGCTGCTGATGCTTCTTCCCTGAAGATATTCCCATGCATAGGGCTTGGGGCTCAAACCCAAGTAAGGACACATGGTGATGTGTATGCTGTATTGGGCATACCACCAACTGGCCCCCGGCCTGATTTTTAAAACATTTGGTAAAAGATAACATATAAATGTCTATCTTAGTCCATTTGAGTTAAGAACAGGTGGCTCAGGAAACACAGTTTAATTGCTCACAGTTTTGGTTTTTGGCAAGTCCAGTGTCAAGCCACAGGCAGATTCAGGGTGTGATGATGGACCACTATCTAGCTTGCATATACTCATCTTCTCATTCTCTCCACACAAGAAAGAAGGGACAAGAGAACTCAGTGAGCTTCCTCTCTCTCTCTCCCCCTTCCTCCCCCCCCTCTAGTATCTTTACTTGTTTATTGGATAGACACAGCCAGACATTGAGAGGGAAGGGGACAGATAGAGAGAGAGAAAAAAAAAAGCAGAGAGACACCTGCAGCCCTGCCACCGCTTATGAAGCTTTCTCCCTGCTGGTGGGGACCCAGGGCTCAAACCTAAGTGCCTGTGCTCCGCCACCCAGTCCAGAGATCTGTTTTATAGAGGCATGAATTCCATTTGTGAGGTTCCACATTTCAGTTACCAAGTTTCCGTCTCCCGATACTTAACACTTTGAGAGTGTTAAGATTGCAATGTAAGAGTTTTGGAGGGATAAAAATATTTAGTCTACTAAAAAAAAGTTTTTGACCATTTGTTTTCTTCACTTTAATAGTTTAGTTTTGAAACTTTTTTTGTCACTATTTCACTGAGTATTTTTTTAAATTAATTAATTAATTTATTCCCTTTTGTTGCCCTTGTTGTTTTATTGTTGTGGTTATTCTTGTTGACGTCATTGTTGGATAGGACAGAGAGAAATGGAAAGAGGAGGGGAAGACAGAGAGGGGGAGAGAAAGATTGACACCTGTAGACCTGCTTCACTGCTTGTGAAGCGACTCCCCTGCAGGTGGGCAGCCGGGGTTTTGAACCGGGATCCTTACACCAGTCCTTGTGCTTTGCGCCACCTGTGCTTAAGCCTCTGCACTAGCGCCCAACTCCTCTTATTTTTTTTTCTTTTCTAGACACACACACACACACACACACACACACACACACACACACACTGAGAGGGAGAGGGAGAGGGAGAGGGAGAGGGAGGGAGAAGGAGGAAGGGAGGGAGGGAGGGAGGGAGGGAGGGACAGAGACAGAGAGAGAGAAAGAGAGATTTCCTTCAATATGGTAGGGGCTAGGCATTCATATATGGATTGTGTCCATGAAAAGCAGGCACTTTCCCAGCTGAACTGTCTCGCTCATCCTAGTTTTCATTTCATGTCATGTATCTAAAGAAAAATGAGACTTTAAGAAGGGCTTCCTGGGGTGGCAAGCAGGGGCTCTGCTTCCATGGTGTTATTCAAGGTCACTACTGACATCTGCTACCTTGTTTGCATTCGCTATGCAAATACTTTTAGCTGGAAACCATTTAACCTCAGGTTTTCCAAGGGCTGACTTGTTTTTTTTTTTTTTTTTTAGTTCTGGCTGTGACAAATATGCATATATTATTGTCTCCAGAGTTATTATTGGGTCAAAAGAAGTTTAAGTTTCTATTTAAATAATTAGTAGCACAATTTGGAATTGTTAAGTGACATCTGTGTCACTTAACCTGGTGTTACACCCTGAGACACTTTTGTTGTTTTTGTAACAAAGTGATACTCCTGGAGTTTGAATGCTGAGGGCTGCCCAAAGATAAAAATTTCCTTTGCTTCTTTAATTAAAAGGGCAGAGTTCTTACTGCAGTAAGACTAGGTGGCCAGTCTGATTGTGGAGTCAGATTGTTTGGAAAAACATACACTCCCCCTCCCATATAAACAAAAGATTATCGGTAAATTCAGTAGCTTTATGTTTAAAGTGGTCTTAAAAAAATCTTTCAAAATCTACCAGAACAACAGTCTAGGTATTAGAGATGCCGAAAAATAAAAATGTTACAATTTTGAGACAGGAGCTTCCTCTCAAAAATATATATTATTTAAATAGCTTTCTATTTCTATAGAGATTTTATTTGCTTTACATTTTATATTCTTATAAGATTGATTGACTTCTTATTAACACAAAAAGGGAAAAATTATAAAAATTTTCTTGGCATGTTTCAGTCTCATTTGTATTTCAAGAAAAACACATTATAAACAATCGGCAAAAATAATGCAAAAATCTATAACCCCATTTTTTTTCAATACTGCATAGCTCTGATTTATAGTGGTGCCAGGGATTAAATAAGAGATCTCAAAACACTAGTGTATTGTGCAAATAACTGCACTTTTTTCTTATATTAGTGAATTAGTACTGATTTTTAAAAATTATAAATAAAAAGATTTATAATTCCACACCTTTTTCACCACCAGAGTTCCCTAGTACCACCTTAGTAAACTGCAGATACGGGTTGACAATTATTTATTTCTATAATCATCTTAACTATCTATATTTATATATATTTCCTCATTTTTTCTATGATCTTGCCTTCTCTTCCTTTCTAAGTCACACCTACACCTAATACTTCGGAGTTGTCCTCCCTTCTCCTTTTTCTTTTCCTTCTCCTTTTGTCTCTCTGGGTTTTGATGGAAGTGGAGTTCAGAAGTTCTGGTCATGTTCCTCTAACACTTATCCCTCTGGGATTATGGACCAAAAATATTTATGGGGTGCAGAAGGTAGGAGTTCTGGTTTCCATAATATCTTTTCTGCTGGACATGGCATTGGCAGGTGGGTCTATATGCCTGGCCTGTTTCTATCTTTCCCTAATGGGGTTGGGCTCTGGATCACTGAGGTTCTGGGACACATTGCTCAAGGGACACATTGCTGAGATATTCAGGATAAAGTCATAGTAGTATCTGCACTGGGATGCATTGGACCGACCTTCCCGTGGTGCATCCCGTGAGTACCCATTCATTGGGGAAACTGACGATCCTTCCTAGCCGACTGAATCCACATGGATCCCAGTCACTTTCAAAGCCAGCAACAAGCAGCTCCTGACAGCTTTCAACCTGACGCTGTTGACTGGCTACGGAAGAAGGGCAAACGCTAGAAGAAGAAGTATCTGCAATTTGGTGTGTTCTGACACAGTCTGGGAATAGGACTTTGGGACTTAATTAGCATATGGTTAACCTCAGGCTAATAGACTTACTTAAACCAAGTCTGTCCCTTTCCTCCTGGCATCTTCTCTTGTTCCCAGTCAGGACAGCTTGGCTGCCTCGGACCCGCCATGCTGCCTATCTTGGGACATAACAAGATACTTGGGTAACTTATGGATTCATGGGTCTGGGCTACTCTGACTTCTGCTAATAATTGCCTAGCTTGCTGTACCTAAAATATATAGTTCCATACTACTTTACCACCATGTAATAAACTTGCTGGTCCTTGCACTTTGCACCATGTGTGCTTAACTCTCTGTGCTCCTGCCAACTCCCAACATTTGTGTTCCTGTAGCACTCTATGACAAGGCTCATATTTTATCATATTCTTTCCTTTTTGTCAGATGAAAAAAAAAAGTACTATTCATCCTCAAGTGTGCGAACATTGTAGGCACTCAGGAAGCATTACCCACTACTGGCCCAAGAACCTACCTTGTACTGACTATTCTTCTAGGCTTGGAAGTTCAAGATTACATAATAAATGGAATATACTTATGTTGCTCTTAGAAATAGCAACGGAAAACTCCAATGAAGATCGCGTGTCCTTAACCATTTGTATTAAGATCAGGTTTGTAAACTCTTCTCTGGGAAATTCCTCCCAGGCTTTAATTCAACTACTTCAACTTCTAGCGGCTATGGTTTTCCTGATTTCTGTGTGTTATTTCTCAAACCTCAAACACAGTAGGTTTTGGATGGGAGATTCAGCTGTCCCACAAGGCAAACTGAGGTCTGTCCTGGGGAGGGGGTCATGAAAGCATGACCCCCTTGGACCTTTCATTTTAGTCTCTTGTCTTGATCAGCCTGATTTCTTGACTTTTCAAATTTGTGTTTTTCCCCCCACCAGTTCTTGGTACAGAGCTCCTTGAAGTTCTTGTAAATAAGGATGAACAGGGAGAAGCTTTTGTTTTAATATTTGGACTTTGACCTCAATTCCTGTCATACTATTTCTGAATCCTTTGGAATTCCCTGGGTGATTGGAAAGTCTTTTTAAAATATTTATTTATTTATTCCCTTTTTGTTGCTCTTGTTGTTTTATTGTTCTAATTATTATTGTTGTGGTTGGATAGGACAGAGAGAAATGGAGAGAGGGAGGGGAAGACAGAGAGGAGGAAAGAAAGAGAGACATCTGCAGACCTGTTTCACCACCTGTGAAGTGACTCCCCTGCAGGTGGGGGGCCCGGGCCTGAACCATGGTCCTTATGCTGGTCCTTGCACTTTGTGCCACGTGCACTTAATCCGCTGCGCTACCACTGGCCTCCCGGAAAGTCTTGTTTTAAAGAGGTGAGTAGGATGACTCCTGAAAGAGAACTGGTCACTGGACAAGCCAAGCCATGATTAAAAGGTTGCATGAGTGTCATCCTCTGTTCTGTAGAGAGAAATAAGGAACTCAAAAAGGAATTAGGGGCTTAAAGGCCTATTTGTAAATCCCACAAAAGTCCCAATAGTCTGAGGTTTGATAAGGCCCCACATGCCTGAACACTTTAGGCTCCTAAATGGGCATGTGCTCCAATTCCATGGATGCAATAGTGTCTGAACTCGAGATGCTCCCAGAACTTGCCCTATGAGTCTCTCCATTTTTCTGTTCAGGTCTGTTGTTCAGCACATCCTTTTGTAAGCTAAAAAAAAAAAAAATGTATGTATTCCCTTAGTTTCTCTAAGCTACTCCAGTCAATAACAGAATCCAAGAGGAGAAGAGGTCACATGATCTCCAATTTGTAAATTAGTCAGACAGAAGTTATGATTTACACGAGAATCCTAACTAGAGATGGTACAGGAAGAGAAAAGTCCACCAAGACCTTCATCTCTGATTCCTTCTCTCCAGATGGATACTAGTAGAACAGAATTAAATTGTAGGATTACTCAAGCTGGTGTGTGTCTGTGTGTGTGTGTGGGGGGGGGGGGTTGAGTGTGAGGGGATGGGTGTTTGGAATTCAGATAGCAAAACATTCTGACACTTATTTTCCATATTAGCATCATATGCTTGATACTAGTTATTTGAAAATATAAATACAGAGGCTAGATAATTTACATTTGATTTGAAACAAACATATTGGCAATTTAGCTTTCATCGGGAATGTTTCCGTATCTATGTATCAGAAACCCCCAAATTGTAGACAAGACATAATAAAGATGTTACATAAAACATATCAAGTAGAGGTGTTGAGAACTAGAAAAAAGAAGTTTCAGATTAAACAAGAATTGACTTTTATAGTCTTTCTGTGTCATTAGGGACAAATCAGTCCTCAAGATCATAACATCTCCCTGAAGACTCTATACTGTCAGTAGTTGATTTGAACAAAGACATTGTGAATTTCTGAAATGGACCTTTTCTCCTGCATAAACAATAAACGTGGAATTTTGGATTCTTGCATTATTTCTTCAAATAATTTCCTCTGAAAGACTCCAAGATTTTAGCCAGAAAAGGAAAATTTGCAGACAGCAGTAAGCAGTTGAATATCCTAGACACTGAAGTCAAGGGTATCAGGAATAAAGCATGTTCTTTAAAGGAATTGCGAGCCATAAAAAGTAAATTTCCTACCTGTTCACAGAGACTTCAAATGTAGCTACTTTTGCTATAGATTAAAGCATACAATGTGTCCTTAAAAGATGAAATTTGGCACTACAAAATTTGTTAACAACAAATAAACTATTAGAAGTGAGTGGAAAAAGCTTGTATTGAGACTTTACAAGCTTTCATTTGGTATCTATCATGATTGAAGAAAAATGGTGAGCAGTTGAGTTGTTATATACTCACCATGCAAATGAAACTGATGTACTAAAACTTACCTAGAAACAACATACACACACTAGTCTATCCTACCCACAACATTATGAATTATTTTAAAAAGCACATTCTTTCCTTCATTATTTTCATAAACGGTTGACCACTAGTTCAACTTTGTAACCATTATTCAGGCCTTGAGTCTTTGTTTTGACTTCTTTCTTTTTTTTCCCAAGCTGAGTAGAATGCTTCCTTAATACTAGCATTCGTAGTACCAGGTATTTCTACTTCAATCCTTAGTCTCTACTTGTTCTCACAGTCTCCTATTTCCAAGCAGTCTATGCCGGGTTGAGCTTCACAGGCAGGAGACAGAGGCGACCAGAGACTCATGGCTGAGTGGTACGCAGTTCAGTCTTTATTCATGTGGAATGCAGTGCAATCTAAGCTATCTCTAATCACAGTCTCGTCCTTCTCTCTCCTGAGGCAGAAGAGTCAGGTCCGAAGAGGATGTAAGTAAGATAGCTGGTGGGGAGAGAGAAAAAGCGCAGACCAGTGAGGATTGAACCAATGTCCTGGAGGCAGGGGGGTGCTCAGTCAACAGTGGCTATGCAAATAAATCCAGTGCCAAGCAGGGGGGATTAAACCAATGAAACAGAAGGGGTCTTAGAAGCAGAATTTAGAAGCGTACCAACAAGTCTATATTTTTCTAAGCTACTACTCATACTTATCTCTGAGATCTAAAGAAAAGTGTATCCAGGAAGAATTAGCCAGCTTCAGAGTGCTGTCAGATTAGCCTCTGTCCATTCTCTTTACCAAGGTGCTTATTCTACATAATAAAATTTAAATTCATAAGAAGGGACACTAAAGTGCAAATCTAGCAAGATGAAATGGTCCTACTTAATGCAAAATAAACTATGTAATTGCATTCCTATAAATGGTGGGATAAATTCCTTTCCACCACATCCTATCCCAGTTACTTCTTTCAGAGAGAAAATATAAATCAAGATAATTTAATTGGGGCTTGAGCTATTTCCTCCGTAAAAGACAGAGAAGACACTAAAAATTATGTAGTAGGATAATTTATAGAAGCACTAATTTCTGTCTTGTTCTCATTGTTATAGAAACTCTAATGAAATAGAACAAAATTGCTTTCTTTCTTTGCTTCACTCATTAGAAAGGCAGAGTTCTTAAAGATCAAAGTTACTTTATATCAGCTCCTCCTTTCAAGAACCAGGCGATGATATCTTTCTGTGGTCATTTGGTGAGAATTCAGCTCAGTGTAGAGGAGTGGACTGACTTGGCATGGAGAGATGCTTTCCTACAGATAGTTAATGCCTTTATTGGGACATATGGGGTTAGGGCTTTTAATCTGTAAAGATCCATGTGCTATCATAGAAGCTGACTCTGAGAAATGTGTATTTTTGTGACTGCAACTTCGGAAATGTGTTCAAAATCTTTGCATCCAAAGTTAGCACAACACATGAGAACCAAATTATTGTGATGATTGGGCAATATCTCTAAACAAAACGGTCTTAAAAAAACAGATGACCAGTGCCCCTTCCCAAAATATTTGGGTTTTATTAAACTAAAAATGGAAAAGAAATCCAATTAATTTGGTTCCATTCTATTTGTTTTCTTCATGCTTTAAAGAAAAGTAGAAATATTCTGTCTGCAGTAGGGGCCAGGTGGGGGTGCACATGGTTGAGTGCACATGTTACAAGCACAAGGACCTGGGTTCAAGCCCCTGGACCCCGCCTATAGGGGGAAGCATGACAAGTGGTGAAGCAGAGCTGCAGGTGTCTCTCTCTCTCTCTCCCTCTCTATCACCCCCTCCCTCTCAATTTCTAGATGTGTCTATCCAATAAACAAAGATACTACAAATAAATCAATCAATAAATGAAAAGTTATGCAGTGTGCAGCAGTAAAGTAGGAAAGAATCAAAGGCATTGATCACAGTCAGGACAAGTCATTCTTTTAATGAATTGATGACATCTTTGTTCTTCAAATAACTATCTTTCTTTATATAAGTTTAGACTGTTAGAAGATGTAATTAGTGATTTTGTTTATTTATTTATTTAGACAGAGTAGTCAGAGAAAGACACACACACACACACACACACACACACACACACACACACACACACACACACGTATATATATATGCAGAGAGAGAGAGATCATAGTGCATAGTGCCAGGGCTTTCTTCAATGCCACAGAGGTCAGGCTCAAACCTGGTTTATACACATGACAACTGATCAGTCCTTTCTTTATTAGATACTTATGTCTTCAGTAAAAGTTCTTCCAAAGGCTATGATTCTCATTTGGGATTCACCCTGAGCCAATAATTCATCTCAGTGTGACTAAACTTTAGACAGACCTCTTCTTTACTGTCTGTCCCTGATCTCCCTTCTCTTAGACCATTTACTTTTTAAAACTTTCAATTTTTTTCACTGCCCTTTTCAGATGTGAATCTTTTCACTATCTCTTGACAGTTTTACAGCCCCATTTGTTTTCACAAGTTCTTGGGAATTATCCTTTTGAAATTTTATCATTTCAATTGTCAGGAATGATAAAGGTTTGGTCTTCCTGTGTCTTTAGAAGAACAGACACCTAATTTTAATAACCACTAATAAGGAAAAGCAGCTAGGATAATTATACTAACCAATTGCCCCTCACTGTTGTCTTGTATTTTTCCCTATTTTACCCCAGTGAGTAAAACCCCTCTTGCATGAACCCTACAGCTAACATACAGGTAGGCTAAAGGTACTGAAGATGGATTTCTTGGAATAAACCTAAAATAGATTTCCTAGCTTTTACTAAAATGGAGATCCCCAAACCTCATCTGCTCTATTCTTACCTCTTGGTTCTTGATCATTAAACAATTTGTTCTGCTTTATATCTTAATGCTTTTCACTCACCAAGTTTCAAATGCCACCATGGTACCAGCGTGAATTCCCTGGGCAGAAAAACTCACTAATATGTCCTGGAATCCCACCTCTCCAGAGCTAAGGAAAGATAAAAATAGACTGGGAGTATGGATCGACCTGCCAATGCCCATGTTCAGTGGGGAAGCAATTACAGAAGCCAGACCTTCCACCTTCTGTACCCCATATTGATCCTGGGTCCATAATCCCAGAGAGATAAAGAATAGGAAAGCTTCCAATGGAGGGGATGGAATGTGGAACTCTGGTGCTGAAAATTGTGTGGAATTGTACCCCTCTAATCCAACGGACTTGATCATAATTAAATCAATAAAAAGATAAAAAAAAAAACCTTTTGGCTTCTGTTACAGTGTTAATCTGTCTCTTCTTGCACTGATCTTGAACAGAATCTTACATTTTTAAGATATTTATTTATTTATCTTTTGTTGCCCTTGTTTTTGGTGTTGTAGTTATTGATGTTGTCACTGTTGAATAGGAAAGAGAAATGGAGAGAGGAGGGGAAGACAGAGAGGGGGAGAGAAAGAGAGACACCTGCAGACCTGCTTCACTGCTTGTGAAGTGACTCCCCTGCAGGTGGGGAGCCAGGGACTCGAACTGGGATCCTTATGCCGGTCCTTGCGCTTCATACCCTGTGTGCTTAACCCACTGCTCTTAACCTACTTCCCAGTGCCTCATCAGTTTCCTTCCATTGCTCAATTAAGTTGAGAGACAGTTGGACTCAAGCTGGTTTGCCTTTTGGTTTCCCTTTACAGCGCAAGGCATCTGAACAGTCACAATTGACTGACTCACAAAGCAATACTCAGCACTACAGCTCTTGCCTGTAGGAGGAGTTGCAATGAGTTTTCACTGCAAAAGAAAATATTTTTGCTATCATTCTTTCTTATTTAATGCTGATTAACAATGTTATAAATTATTTTGCAATGTGATTTCTTTTTAAAGCATTTCTTAAATTTATTACTGGATACATTTATTTATTATATTGGACACAGGGAAATTGAGAGGAGAGGGGGCAGTAGAGAGGGAGAGAGAGAAAGAGATACTTGCAAACCTGTTTCACCACTCATAAAGCTTTCCCTCTGCGGGTGGGAGCCAGGGGCTTGAACCCTGGTCCTTGAGCACTGGAATGTGTCCACTTAACCAGGTGTGTGCCTGGCCCTCACAATGTGATTTCTGACCTATGCCAATACATGTGTGTTTAAGCCTTACCAAAGCCGAGTATCACCTTTGATCTGTATTCATGGAACTACAGCCTAACCCTCGACAAGCCCTCATTTAACTCTCTAGATCCTCTAAGGATAAATCAGAAGAAACAACAACTGCATAGTCAACGTTTAGGGCGTCTTCTTCCCAAGGATAGATGTTTCTAAAGGAAGCCAAAGTCCCTTCCTGAGGTGAAATAAGGAGAGTTCCCACAAAGGAAGACTGAGTTTCAGACTGTACGTCTGGAAGAACAAGGTGTTTGAGTGGTGGACTTACTAGTTAGAGGACAACAGGGCTTTCCCTAGTGTCCTAATCACAGAGTCCTCAGACAGTACAGCTCTGCTCATGGGACATTATAAAGGAAAGATCTGTTCAGTCTCCATCACCACAAGCCACAGCTGGTATTTTTCCCTGTCTCTTTCTATGTATATCTACCTCATTAAAATACACTAATGTAAGAAAGAAAGAAAGAAAGAAAGAAAGAAAGAAAGAAAGAAAGAAAGAAAGAAAGAAAGAAAGAGGGAGTTGGGCGGTAGCACAGTGGTTAAGCACAGGTGGTGCTAAGCACAAGGACCGGCATAAGGATCCCGGTTCAAGCCCCCGGCTCCCCACCTGCACGGAAATTGCTTCACAGGCGGTGAAGCAGGTTTGCAGGTGTCTGTCTTTCTCTCCCATTCTCTGTATCCCCCTCCTCTCTCCATTTCTCTCTGTCCTATCCAACAACGAAGACATCAATAACAACAACAATAACATAACAAGGGCAACAAAAAAAAGAGAAAATGAAAAATTAAAAAAATGAATAAAAAAAAGAAAGAAAGGAAGGAAGGAAGGAAGGAAGGAAGGAAGGAAGGAAGGAAGGAAGAAAGAGAGAAAGAAAGAAAGAAAGGGAGAAAGAATGAGGTTATACTGATCTATCTCACAATTTCCTTTTTTGATTGCCTTTAATCTCTGGTAAGGGTAAGGGTATTTCTTTCTCTACTATAGTTAACACAGTCTGCAATGTTTATTTCTAAAAGGCAGGAGGGGTAAACAGTGATTGTTTTCCCTCAGTATTTACTGGTATGGAATGGGTAGGTAGGTAGGTTTAGAAGACTCACTGGAGGGAGTCGGGTGGTGGCGCAGCGGGTTAAGCGCAGGTGGCGCAAAGCGTAAGGACCAGCATAAGGATCCCATTTCGAGCCCTCAGCTCCCCACCTGCAGGGGAGTTGCTTCACAAGTGAAGCAGGTCTGCAGTTGTCTCTCTTTCTCTCCCCCTCTCTGTCTTCCCCTCCTCTCTCCATTTCTCTCTGTCCTATCCAACAATGAGGACATCAACAACAACAATCAAAAACAAAACAAAACACGGGCAACAAAGGGGAAATATATATATATATATGACTTGCTGGAATCACTCACTGCTATCAGTCCATATGAATGTGGAGAAGGCAAGTGTCCTGGAGAGGTCACAGGTGACAGTGACAATACAGCTTCACTTTCTGGTTTCCCTAAATTGGTGGGAGTGATTTTAGGCCCGCGTTAAACATACAGGAGAGTTTTTGAAGGAGAGTGGAGAAGATAAACTCATGGAAAATAAAACCTAGTTGTTTGTAATTTTGTGCTAAGATGACTACTTTTGTTTTGCATTATCGTAGTCTAATTAACACACATCTTCAGAGTACAGGGAATTCGCTTAGTCATCTGATTTTGGCTGAGGTTTTCTAGTAACTTAAATTGTAATTTATATAGCAAGCAATACCTTGCTTCCTGTATTAAAAAGAAATACTGAGGGAGTCGGGCGGTAGCGCAACAGGTTAAGCGCACATGGCGCAAAGTGCAAGGACCGGCCTAAGGACCTCGGTTGGATACTCAGGCTCCCCACCTGCAGGGAGTCACTTCACAGGCGGTGAAGCAGGTCTGCAGGTGTCTGTCTTTCTCTCCCCCTCTCTGTCTTCCCCTCCTCTCTCCATTTCTTTCTGTCCTATCCAACAACGACAACATCAATAACAATAACAATAATAACTACAATGAAAAACAACAAGGGCAACAAAAGGAAAAAATAAATATTAAAAAATAAAAACCTTAAAAAAAAAAAAAGAAATACTGAGGGGGACCAGATGGTGGTGCACCCAGACAAGCACACAAGCTCCTAACCGCAAGGGCCCACACAAGGATCCTCGTTGGAGCCCCTGGCTCCCCACCTGCCCTGAAGGAGTGGAAGCTTCACAGGGGTGAATAAGATCTGCAGGTGTCTATATTTTCCTCTTCCTCTCTACATCCTCTTCCCTCTCAATTTCTCTTTGTCCTATCCAATAAAATGTGGGAAAAAATATCCGTCAGGAGCACTGGGCTCATAGTGCCAGCATTGAGCCCCAGAAATAATCCTAGAGGCAAAAAATAAATTAAAATACTGACAGTGGTCTAAACTAGTTGTCTCTTTTTCTTTTAATAATCTTTATGTTTTCAAACAGCAAGAATAACAGGTAGACTGGAAAAACAAAACCCTGTCCCCTGATGCCTGCTTCAACAAAGCTCCTCCTCCAGATCTTTTAAAGATAGCTTGAGATTAGCAGACAGAAAACATGTCACTAAAGTTTAAGCTCAAATGGAGAAGCACAGGCCTAAGAATGCTCATATTTAATTATGGCGCCACGTAATTAAGTGTGGCAAGCTGGTGATAAAACCTTTAAGTAATGACTCATAAAGAGATAAAAATGGAGCATGTGTTTAATCAGTTCACAGCCTTCCTCAAAAGCTGGCATCGCTCAGGTGCTAATGAGACACCTGTTGCTGGTAACAGGCGAGAGAACCTGCTGGAATCAGTCAGGGTGAGCAGTGAGAATTTGCTGAAGCTGCAGATACAGGCAAGTGGCTCAGCAAAGATCATGGGCACTTGATCTCAGTGCTTAAGCACTGAGAGTGTATTCATAATAAAATCAGAAAACCAAACCTGGATTTTTAGAATAAGAAGGAAGAGAGAGAGAGAGAGAGGTTGAGAGAGCAGGGAGGATGCAAATATATGTAATATATGTTTCTTCTATTTCAGTGTTAAATTGTGAATGATCTCTTAATTTTTTACAACAACTTATCTGTATATTGTTCATCTCTGTCTTATGGTGATGCTGGGGATTGAACTCAGGACCTCAGGATCTCAAGAACGGAAGTCTTTCTGCAAAACTACTATGTGAACTCTTCAGCCCCGTTTTCTTAATTTTTTTGATATGATGCATCTGTTTATCCAGTGGCTTATATATGATTTAAAAAAAACCCTTTTTTAAGTTATTTTGTTCTTTGGATTGTTTATTTTATTTTTTATATTTAACCATCATTAGAATTTCACCTTTCTTTTATTTAAAAAAAACCATTTGTCTTTATTTATTGCTTGCATAGAGGAAGGGGAGATAGGGAGAGAGACAGAGAAACACCTGCAGCCCTGCTTCACCAAAGGTGAAGCTTTCCCCTTGCACGTGAGGACCAGGGACTTGAACTCGAGTCCTTGTACATTTTAACATGTGCTCTCAACTAGGCATGCCACCACCCTATGCACCCAGAATTTTATCTTTCCAGGGTGACATGTTCAGACAGAAAGACAGCTGGCCGGAGACAGTCACCTAAGCTTTCCTCAGTGTGGTGGGAACTGGGCTTGAACCTGGGTCTTACCCATGATAGCTCAGCTTAGTGTACACATGACCTATTTTACCTGCCCATTTCTGAATGCTATATGCGCTTATTTTACTACTGCACCTTAAGCAGTTATTTACTCTACCATGAAAAATTAATAGTGATTTATTTGCACCAGTGTGAGTCACTGCATAAACAAGCTTGCCTTCCAACCTGTGTGTGTGGGTTGGGTTCTTTGGCTGAATTGTCTGATATCTCACATGTTACGGGGTATTGTACATTGCCCCTGCAGCCACCACCAACTTCCCAGCAAGGAGAAATGGGGCGTTAATATCTCGGTTGCAATGGAACTTTAACAATGTGTTTAAATTGACGTGTCTAATGGCCTGGTGATGAGGAATGAAGACAAGACCCTTACTCCTGAAAGGGGAAAGACAGGAGTGCCAGCACTTTCTTCTCTAGAGGGCTATAGACTTGTCAGAGCACAGCGTCTCTCACTCTTCCAATTACTCTCTATGGCCTATTCAACCTTTGGCTATAAGCAGACAGCACTAACTAGGAGCTATTTGGCACGGGGTTTAAATAAACACATGCGATATTAAAAACAGCTCTAACAGCATTTCAGAAGGATGTCTTACTATTTCTGGAAATGGAAATTGCTCATGAGCTTCGCAGAGCATCGCGAGTTTTGAAAGTCTCAAGTCAGAGTTAAAATATAAGAACTTTTTTTTTTTTTCTGAACACATACAGCAGGAGAAGAAAAAAAACAGGAGCATAAGAAATAATCTGTTGTGAGGCGAGAAATAGCTGGAAATGTAATGATTGAAGGCTTCCACAGGTCAGATGCAACGCAGAGCAGTGCCTATAAGACCTCTAAGAATGTCACTGTGAACATCTGACATACATATTTGGGTAATCCAAGCTGGTAGGAGTCACCTCCCAGCCCGAGGAGCCTGAAGGACTGTAACAAAGAGTGCTTGTTCTAAACAGAGCACCCCTGTAAATGAGATCAAAGGCATGCTTCTGAGGAACCGGCATTTATTTATTTATTTATTTATTTATTTATTTATTTATTTATTTTTGCCACCAGGATTATCACTGGTGCTTGGTGCCGGCACTTCAAATCCATGGCTCCTGGTAGCCATTTTCTTTTCTTTCCTTTCTGCTTTATTTTTTATTTGGACAGGGAGAAAGTGAGAGGGGTGGGAGAAATAAAGAAGAGAGAATGACAGACACCTGCACACCTGTTGAACTGCTCATGAAACCTCCTCCCTGCAAATGGAGATGGGGGATTGAACTCGGATCCTTGTGCATGGCTTTATGTGTGTTTAAACTGAGTGTATCATCACCCAGCCCCAGGAGAAGTTCTCATCTTAGACACGTGATGTGCCTCTCCTCCTCCCTCAAGGCAAGGAGAAAATGAGTTAGTCAGACAGGAAAAGTGCATTACAACCCGCTGCTACTATCTAACCCCCAGTAAATATTTTTTAAAAGCAATTATCGCTAGGAGTCAGACAGTAGCGCAGAGGGTTAAGCGCAGGTGGCGCCAAGCACAAGGACCAGCGTAAGGATCCGGGTTCTAGCCCCCGGCTCCCTACCTGCAGGGGAGTCGCTTCCCAGGCGGTGAAGCAGGTCTGCAGGTGTCTGTCTTTCTCTCCCCCTCTGTGTCTTTCCCTCCTCTCTCCATTTCTCTCTGACCTATACAACAACGACGACATCAATAACAACACCACTAAAACAACAAGGGCAACAAAAGAGAATAAATACATAAATATTTTTTAAAAGGAATTATTGCTAAGTTTTACATAAACATTTGCAAAAAGTTGACCTTGTTTTTTTTTTTTTTTTTTCGGGATAACATCAACTTAGTAAAGCAGCATCAACTTGAGTAGAAATTGCTACGTGGGACAAGTTATGGTTCAGCTGGTTAAGCGTGCAACCTGCGGTATGTAAAGACCGCGGTTCAATCCCCTGGTCCCCATTTGTAGGAGGAAACATCATGAATGGTGAAGTAAGGCTGCAAATGTCTCTCTAGCTCTTTCCCCTCTCTATCTTCCTTACGTTTTCAATTTCTCTCATTCTCTCTCTCTCTCTCTCTCTCTCTCTCTCTGCCTCCAGGGTTATTGCTGGGGCTGGGTGCCTGCACTGCGAATCCACTGCTCCTGGAGGCCATGTTTTCCATCTTTTGTTGCTCTTGTTGTTATTGCTGTCATTGTTGGATAAGACAGAGATAAATGGAGAGGGGGGGGGGAAGACAGAGAGGGAGAAAGGTAAAAACTACTCCCCTGCAGGTGGGGGGCCGGAGGCTCCAACAGGGATCCTTAAGCTGGCCCTTGTGCTTTGTGCCATGTGTGCTTAACCCGCTTTGGTACTGCCCGGCCCCCGAGATTTTTTTAGTCTACAGATTTATAAAACATATCCAACTAAGGTGCCGAGCAGTAGCACAGGGGATTAAGCGCGTGTGGCGTGAAGCAAAAGGACTGGCAGAAGGATCCTTGTTCGAGTCCCCCAGCTCCCTACCTGCAGCTGAGTCTCTTCACAGGTGGTGTCATAGTAAAGTCTGAAAAAACAGCACCTATACAGTGATCTTTCTACCTGAGACCATTAGGGGAAGAGCAGAGGCCCTGGCTAACAGATTGGCATTGTAGCTTCATGCTAGGCCTATGAGCTGGCAATCTGGAAGTCTCAGGTTCAAATCTGGTGGGGAGAATGGGAACTATTTTCATCATGTTTTAAGTACACATACAAATAACAGTAAACTTTTAAAAGCATACAGTGCCCTTAAAAAATAAATGATCCTCTTCAGGAGTCTGGCAGTAGCGCAGCGGTTTAAGCATAGGAGGCTCAAAGCGCAAGGACCGGTGTAAGGATCCCGGTTCGAGCCCCCCAGGCTCCCCACCTGCAGGGGAGTCGCTTCACAGATAGTGAGTAAAGCAGGTCTGCAGGTGTCTCTCTTTCTCTCCCCCTCTCTGTCTTCCCCTCCTCTCTCCATTTCTCTCTGTCCTATCTAACGACAACATTATTAACAATGAAAAAAAAGGGCAACAGAAGGGAAAATAAATTAAAAATAAAAAAAAAACATCCACCTAAATACAGATAGCCTTCCATCCTCCTCCTCTGGAATCTATTCCAAGCATTTGAGGAGGCAAATTCTTCTGCTCTGGCATAAAACCTACGCTACTGCCTGGCCCCATTTCGATCAGTCGTTATCTAATAAAAATAAATAAATAATCCTAGAAGATTCTGAAAAAAAAATGGTGTCCCTTTTATTTGTCATTCCTTAATACTCAAAGTTTCACATTAATGTAATATATTTGCATATTTTGTGCTAATGGCTTGTATTTTAACAAAAGCAGTCTATAGATTTCTTTGGGCAACTCTCTGGCTGTGAAACCTTAAACAAAACAGCTGTGTAAAGACTGCAGCAGGTGTTGGGGCTGGTGGTGAGGCACCTGGTTAAGTGCAAATGTCACAGTGCACAAGGACCTGGCCCCCTCGTGCAGGGGGAAAGTTCTTTTTCTCTTTCCCTCTTTTCCTTTCCCTCCCCTCTCAATTTCTCTCTGTTTCTATCCAATACATTCTTCTTCTAGCGTTTGCCCTTCTTCCGTAGCCAGTCAACAGTGTCAGGTTGAAAGGTGTCAGGAGCTGCTGGTTGCTGGCTTTGAAAGTGACTGGGATCCATGTGGATTCAGTCGGCTAGGAAGGATCGTCCATTTCCCCAATGAACGGGTACTCACGGGATGCACCACAAGAAGGTCGATCCAATGCAATCCAATACATTAAAATAAGTCAAATAAAAAGACTTTAGCAGGACAGACCTGTTTTGTGGAAATATCCTGGGAAAAAGAGTAAAAGCGATAGATTTTAATATTTGAAGGGGTTGAATGGATTTACAAGCAAATCCTTCCCCTTACTTCGAATGATTTACTCTAGATTTTTTGACTCTGAAATTTCATATTTAGAGAATTCTGGTGGTAAAGGGGAAAATGACTATAACGATATTGTATTTGACAACCCCCCATCAAAGCTCAGTAACTTCTCTGCTTCCCGGGGGTGAGATTCAGCCAGCTGCTTGGGGAGCTTTGCTGTGGTTGTGGTTGTGGTTGTGTATTTGTCCTTGCAGAAGTTGGCCTGCAGACCCTGTGACTTGTCCACTTCTTGCAAATGCAACTGGTAGGATTGCCGTGTTTGGATACAAATGCCATCTTTGGAAAGAGAACTCTCTTAATGATGGAATACTGCCCTCTGAGATATTTGAAGTAGAAAAATGTGATTGCTGTAAGAATCCTATGTTTCTTATTTCAGTAATCTCAGATTTAAACAGTGATTAAATAATGGTTTACAAAATTATCAGATAGCAGGGGTATAATTCTATACCATTTCCACCACCAGAGTTCTGTGTCCTCAATCCTCTCCTTTGGGATTAAGATTAAAATTTAACTGCATCAGTTCTCCCAAGATCACAGATGTGGGTTGACATTTATCTCTGTAACTATAGTCATATATAGTTGCATATTTTGATCTGTGGTCCTGCCTTCTCTTCCTAAGTCACACCTACACCTACTGCTACTTCTAAATGTCCTTCTTTTTCTCTCTTCTCTCTCCAGGTCCTGTTGGAATTACAGTTCAGAGCCCTTTGTCACCTTCCCCTAGCATTTCTCCCCCATCTATTAGTATGGATGAAAGCTCTTTATGACTTGCAGAAGGTCATTTATAAAATGGAGATATTGGCCAGACTATAGGATAAGAGGGGTACAGTTCCACATAATTCCCACCCCCAGAACTCTGTGTTCAGTTCCCTCCTCTGATAGCTTTCCTAGTCTTTAATACTCTGGGAGTATAGACCAGGGTCATTACGGGGTACGGAGGGTGGAAGGTCTGGCTTCTGTAATCATTTCCCTGCTGAACATGGGCGTTGGCAGGTTGAGCCATATTCCCAGCCTGCCTCTTTCTTTCCCTAGTGGGGCAAGGATCTAGGGAGGTGGGGCTCCAGGACACATTGTTGTGGGTCGCCTGCTCAGGGGAGTCAGAAAGTCAGGAAGTCATGGTAGCATCTGAAATCAGAAAGTCAGGAAGTCATGGTAGCATCTGGAACCTGGTGGTTGAAAATGAGATAAGATATGAAGCAGGACTCGTTGTTGACTCATGAACTAAAGGCAAGAATATTGCAGATGAAGGTTTGGGGGTCTCTGTTTTGGAAAAAGCTAGTAGGTCTATTTTAGGTATATTCCAAGGGGCCCGTGACTTTACTAGTTTTTGCCTGACCCTGCCAGCTAATATGCAGGTGGACGCAGGTTATTGTCTGGGGAGACTGGGGTCATGTCCTAGGACATTTGGCAGACCTGATTGTTGGATTTTTTTCCTCTCTCTCTATCTCTTTTTACTTTTTTTTTTAGTCTTTATTTATTGGATAGAGACAGCCGGAAATTGAGGGAGGAGGGGGAGATAAGGAGGGAGAGAGACAGAGAGACACACGCAGCCCTGCTTCAACACTTGTGAAGCTTCCTCCTTACAGGTGGGGACCAGAGGCTGGAATGCAGGTCGTTGCGCACTGTAACATGTGTACTCAACCAGATGCTCCAGCATCCAGCCCCTGATTTCTCTGTTCAATTGCCAGTTCCTACTAAGGCACTCTCTTGATGGAGAAAAAGTACCTTTTAATATCTTTTAAGTGCATTAAGTGGATTGACTGTGTCTGTGTTTGCTAAAGCCATTTACTAATCCTTGGTTTTGTTGTATTTTGCTTTAGCTGTATTTTGTATTCATAATGTTCACAATGTGTATTCATATTATCCATAATGTTTATTCATAATGTTCATAATGGTTGTCATAAACCATTGAGTTCCAAATAACAGTGTCTGCTAAAAGTATTCATGCTCAACTCTTCCCATCCATTCTCAAGAAATTGATTCCTTTTTTGCTGCCATCCTTTCTGCCAAGGATTGTGTAGATACAATAAAGGACCCAGGAAATAATTCAGCCTGCCAAGACACTGATTGCATGCCTGGGACCCTAGTGATGTCAAGTTCAATCCTTGGTACCACTGTAAGCCAGAACAGTACAGTTCTCTGGTTACTTTTTCTTTCACTTTATATTTCTTTTTTTTTAAATTTATTTTATTTATTCCCTTTTGTTGCCCTTGTTGTTTTATTGTTGTAGTTATTATTGTTGTTGTCGTTGTTGGATAGGACAGAGAGAAATGGAGAGAGGAGGGGAAGACAGAGAGGAGGAGAGAAAGATAGACACCTGCAGACCTGCTTCACTGCCTGTGAAGCGACTCCCCTGCAGGTGGGGAGCCGGGATTCGAACCGGGATCCTTATGCCGGTCCTTGTGCTTTGCGCCACCTGCGCTTAACCCGCTGCGCTACAGCCCGACTCCCTAACTTTATATTTCTATCTCTTAGGAAAACAGTGTTTGTGGACCAGGAGGTAGCTTAGTGGAAAAAGCTTTGAACTTTCAAGTGTGAAGTCCTGAGTTCAATCCCCGGCAGCACATGTGCCAGAGTTGTTCAGGTCAGGCAGTGGCGCACCTGGTTAAGTGCACGTGGACCCAAGTTCAAGCCCCCGGTCTCTATCTGTGGGGCGGAGGGTTCAAAGTTCACAGGTGGTGAAGCAGGGCTGCAGGTGTCTGTCTCTTTTCTTCTCTATCTCCCCCAAACCCTAAAAATTTCGGTCTTTATCCAATAATAAAGAAAATATATTTGAAAACACTTCCCAGTAAAATAACAAAAAATTAATGTTCTTTGAAATGGACACATCCTCATTATCTTAAATATCTATCTTTTCAGTCATTTCCTTTAAGCAATATTCATATTTCCTCTTGAGAGAAAAAAATCAGAGTACTTTGTTCATGTGTTCAAAGTCAAAAAGGGGGGTAGACAAAACTGCTTACTTATTTACCAACTACTTGACCCAGGTCTGAGTCCACCCTCATAGCACTGAAGAAAGTTCTGTTGCTATGATTTCTGGAAAGAAAAAAAAAGTCAACCAGAGTGAGGATGCCCCAGAAATGACAACAACAACAACGGGGGAATATTTCCCATTATTGATATGATTGAGAGTACACTTCTTGCACATCACATAATTCTTTGATAATTGCAAATGGTCTTGAAATAGTTTTGCTTTTTTGATGTTAGTAGGTTATAAATGAAAATCATTGTTTAGTGTTGTAGCACAGATACAATTAGGTCTTCCTTCTTCAAAATCCTGCTTCACAAAATTAAGTGCTTAATCAACTAATGTTTTGACTACTTTACATTTAAGTAGCAAACTGAAGCACTGATTTGAGATTTCACTTGGCATCTGAGTGAATTTCATTTCTCTGAACAACACTGATCTTCCCAAGAGCTTGGTGGCCAGGTGTCTATGCCTAGTTAATTTGAAATATAGTTCTATTTTTCTGTCTTTTACATGTTTAGACAAAATTGGCTGTGTGTTTTGATCATTAAAAAGTCCTTTATGTACTTGGAATTATAACTATTCAACTGAAACAATGCCTTCCATTTCTTTATTTGTAACTGTAACAGTTAATAGAATCTTTAAGTTCTGAAAATATTTACAGTGTATAGTAAATGAATATTGGTCAGAATACGCATACAGTTGTACATTCTAGGTGTACAGTCACTAGATATTGAAACTGGAAATCGGCTGGCTTTTACATGAGGTCAATGATAATGTTATGAATTTTCTGGCAATGAAGATGTTCATTGTGTAAGAGAGGACTAAGATCTGTTTTTTGTGTGATGGAACAAATCAATTTCTATTTTTCTTTTCTTTATCTGGGGGATTAATGGTTTATAGTCAACAGGAAAATATAGTACCTTGTACATGTGTAAAATGTCTCAGTTATACACATAACAATTCAACCCCCACTAGGTCCTCCTCTGCCATCATGTTCCAGGACCTGAACCCCCAGCCCCTCATACCCCATCCCAAAGTCTGAAGTCCCAGGTTCAATCCCCAGTACTACATAAGCCAGAACTGAGCAGGGCTCTGGTCTTGGTTGGTCTCTCTCTCTCTCTCTCTTTTAAATAAATAAATAAATAAGCAAATAAATATTTTTTAAAAGAAAGAAAGCAGGAATTCTCATGATGGAAGGAAGCTGAATGTGTGTCAGATATGAGAACAATTATCCCCATGCTAAGTAGCTGTACCTGCTCAATTTAACGGAGGAAGGAAGATGGCCTCTTTCCCATCATTAGACAAAGAACACAGTATACATTTGAAAGGGTAAAATAACAAAGTCCTCCACTCAAGCTGTGACTGCTTTATTCTCAAAGTCCTTCTCCTAATTCTTGTCAAATTAAAAACCCAATACTAATGATAAACTCATTTGTATTTGCACCCTTTGCAGCTCCTGATCTGGACAGTCAGGTGTTTATCTGAAGGTATTTCTGAAGAAATCTTTAGAAATGAAGAAGTCCAAATATATCATCCCAGCACACTGGCCCAAATATCCTCTCTCCTTTCTCAGCTCTCATTGGCACCAGGACCTCTCTCTCACTTATCATAACTCTCCACACTCTTCTTTCAACCTCAGCTGAAAATCTTTTCCTTGGCCCGGCCCTCCTTTCTCCAGCCTGCTCCTATTCAAGGTAGCTTCACCTGTAACTTGCTAAGCCCACCAAATCCCTTTCTCTCCCTTTGTCCATTCTCTATTTTTTCCACCATAAAATCCCAGAAACTTCTTTGGCAAGAAACAGTTTCTGTAAAAAATGTAGCAACTACCAGGGGGAAAAAAAGGAATATTATCAAGCTAAGGACTTTGAGAGAAATTGATCTAAGAAGGCATATGCACAAATTGTTTGATATTGTGGTAATTTCCTTATATAAAAAAAAAAACTCCTCCCTCCAAGACTTATTCATACATTTATAGTCCTTTTTTTTTTTTCTGCTTGAAATAACATGAGTCTGGCAAAAAAGTCAATCTTTTCCTTCTGCCAAGACATTGAAAGTTTAGGGGAGAGAAACCGTTCAAACTGGATGGCTCTTCTATTTATAATGTTTAATGTGTGGAGGGGTTGTTAGTTATTATTTATGAAAACGGAATTACTCAACCTGTCATTAACATGCATATCTGTATCTCAGATTTTTGATATTCCTCATAAGCTGAGGTAAGTTGAGCTTTAGGAATAATTGAATGGGTATCCAGAGGCTTACAGAGAGGATGGGTTCATAAAGTGGTTTGGATGATGACTCAGGTGGAAGGCTGCCTTCAATTCTGGGCCCATTAGGGCTCAGAGCAATGGTAATGTGCACATAAAAGCTACAGATTGATCCAGAATGGGCACTATAAAGGAAGCCTTTTCCTCATCATGTCACCGTTTTGTGTCTCTGGTTTGGATTCCAGCCCTAACTGTACAAACCCAAAACTATAAATGGAAACTACTGAAAAATCCATCATCATAAGCCAGAATGATCTTTAAGAAATGAGAATCAGGTCAACTCCCATCTCTGGTGCAAGACTTCTTCTGTCTTCCTGGGAATTTAAGAAAATATGCTTGTACTTGGGGGAAGAAAGCTGACATGACAACTCTATCTTCTCTTGTGGCTCACTGCCTTCACAACTTACCCTGCACCTGCCTGACGCCTCAAAGTATTTGGCTGGGTCCTAGCTGCAACCTCATCCCTCCTTTGTGATTCTGTTCCTGCACTGCTGAGCCTCTGCTTGGAATATTTTCTCAAATGCTCCTTCTCTGGTTGTTGTTTCACTTATTTTTATCTTCTGCTTAGTTCCCAGCATTGTCAGTTTGTCAGTTTCCTATTATCAGGTCCTTTCTCTCTCTCTCTCTCTCTCTCTCTCTCTCTCTCTCTCTTTCTCTCTCTCATCTAGGAATCTCCCTTTTTGTCCATTCCTGAATATTTTACTGACTTATTATGTAAAGACAGGAACAGTCTTTCAGGAATAATTGGTCTTCTTGTCCTTCTTTCCTCTGTCAATGAGGCTAAGTGTTAGAAGTGATAAAACATGACATTTTAGTATTTTTAAACTCTAAACAGGATTCTAAGCAACAAGCATTGTTGTGCTCTGTTCTCCTTGGATCACTGCACCAAATCTGTGTCAACAGTGAATTCTCTAGACTGAACCTGACATTTCCTTCCAAACCTCCGTGTTCATAAGGTAGACTGTGGCAAGCACACTGCACAGATGCCCTGACCTAAGACAGCAAAAGTGAGGTCCTCATTCAGTCAAGGGAGCTTCGTCCAGAGGTGGCTTAATCCTCACATCCTCATGCAGATGTTTTTGTTAAGTGTTCCTTCTAATCTCAGTGATAACCAAGAGCACACACTTCTCTTCCCTGAGTGGCCATAAGGAATTTTGCATCTGGTCTTATTTGCAATATTCATGCATCTGAATTTGTGTGGAAGAAAGCACATGTATAAGCGAAATGAAGAGCGAGACTCTTAATTCAGGCTAAAAATCAGGAATAATGGTGAGTAACATCTTTTTCGGATCTGAATGATCTTAATTTCGCTTAACCCATGCTTCTATATCATGTAATATAGGTGCTAAAGAATATATGCAATATATATAAATATATACATTTTCTACTTGACAAGGCCACTATTCAGAAATAAAGAAAACTAATCCCATTTTTTTCTCCCTACTCCACCAGTTCTGAAAACTTTGTATTTTTATCTATCAGTCTCTTCAATTTAGCAGTCTAAAGTAGTTACTTTTATATCCAAATTTATTTGATATTTTGGTCTTCTCACTGAACATTATATATTCGTTTGTATATGTGAATTTTAAGGATTCCTTTTAGGGAAAAAATTCAATAGTGCAGGATTAAGTTAGCTTGGGTAAGTAAGTTAATTTGGTTAGTCATTGTCTTATTACTGTTGATTCTTTTTTAACAAGTTGTTTTTAATGTCTGAGCATCAGTTTCTCTTATAAATTTCATGATTATTAGTTATACATTGACATATACTAAATATCAACTCTAAGAGAACATATTAGTATGTAGGGGATATATATGATTCTGTTTGAAAGTTTGTAAAATTTGAGTATCTTTCAAATTTAAATAATGTGTATTTTCTTTCTTTTATATTTATTTTCCTTTTTGTTGCCCTTGTTTTTATTGTTGTTGTAGTTATTATAGTTGTTGATGTCATCATTGTTGGATAGGACAGAGAGAAATGTAGAGAGGAGGGGAAGACAGAGAGAGAAAGAGAGAGAAAGACAGACACCTTCTGTGAAGCGACTCCCCTACAGGCGGGGAGCCGGGGGTTCGAACCGGGATCCACAAGCCGGTCCTTGCACTTTGTGCCACATGCACTTAACTCACTGCACTACCGCCCGACTCCCAAAATGTGTATTTTCTATGAACACAAATGGGTTTGGTCTGATATCAAAATGCCATTATGGGGAGGAACAAAACAGAAAGAAAATAATTTTTTGAGAGAAAGATTAGTACAGCTGCTCCTTTAGAAATATCTCTTTATGTTTGAGAAAGCATTTGAATTGTACTCTCAATTCCTGTTTTGCTTAAGAATATAAAATGATCAGTGGGCAAAAGTACAATGGACACTCACCTACCCCAAGAACCAAGAGTTATTCTATTATGACTTTCAGGGAATAATGTTTTGATTTTTTAATAATAATAATAATTTTTTAATAATGTTTTATTGTGAAAATTCATGAGAGTTCCACTAAAAAAACTCTTGGAGTTTCAGTCTTCCTTGAAATGCTAGAATCTTAGATTTTATTAAATCCCCTTCACAGCCGGCTACAGGAGCTGAGATGTTCTAGTCCTTTATGATGCCTGCCATAGTTCATGACTTTCAAAAATCTCTCTATTTAGTTTAAGCCTTTGAAAAGCTTTTTTCTTTTATTCTTGCTTCATAAAATAGACTCCTACTTATTTTTTTTTATTTATTATTTTTAATTTGCTTTTCCCTTTCTTGGGGGATTGATGTTTTACATTCGACAGTAAATAGAATAGTTTGTACATGCAGAACACTTCTCAGTTTTCCACATAACAATACAACCCCCACTAGGTCCTCTGTCATCATTTTCCAGGACCTGTACTCTACTTCCCCACCCATGCCAGAGTCTTTTACTTTGCTGCAGTACACTAAAAGCACTTTTTTCAAAGATGCGTTTATTCATTCATGAGGGAAAAAGAGAGTAGCCAAGCACATAGTTGATACATAGCATATTGGGGATTGATCTTGGGACCTCATGCTTGTAAGGCCAGTGTTCTAGCTACTGTGTCACCTCCCAGGCTTTTCAAAGCACTATTTTTACAAAGAAGGACATGAAAGCATAATGAAGTTGATGGCTTATGAGGAAGAAAGATATAGAGTGAGATAGAAAGTTATCAGAGTATTACTCAGCTCTGGCATATTTCGGAACCTATGCTTTCAGAAATCCTGAGATATCTCTTACCCCTAAAGGAATCTTTTAAATACTGGCTAGGTTCCTAAGTAAGTAAGTAGACTTTATAAATTGAGGTAGAGATAAAGAATTCCCAGACAGAGGACTAGCATGAGTCATGGAGGAAAAAAAAAAAAAGAAGAAAAGAAAAATCAGAGAAAACACATAGATTGGGGAGAAGGATATTTAATCTGTGTTCATACCAGGACTAGTAACCATATCTGTACTCTTGATCTTGAATCTGAGAAGATTCTCATCTGGGATTCACTTAATAGATGGATCTCAGTCACAGTCATAGTTGACTTTCACTCTTGCCTCAATATACCCAAGCCCTACAATGGTGGCTCCACAACTCAAGGATGTGTGGAAATCACCAGGTGAACTTGTTAAAACATTGACCCCTGGCCCCCAGACCTGCACAGAGACTCTTGAGTTAGTAGTTCCAAGGAAGAGTCACATTTCTATCAAGTTTGCATGGCCATCGATGCTGTAATACTAAGAGCCACATGTTGAGAATCATTGCCTTGAAAAAGATTCTTGGCTTTTCCTAATTTAGCTAGTGAAGCTTTATCTTTGTGGCCCCCAAAAGAAACAGTGGATTTTATAGATCATAACAGAACTTAAAGATTAGTTAATCCTGCTCCCAATAAGTCTTGACCTTTTTTTTTCTTTATTGGGGGGAATTAATGGTTTACAGTTGACAGTAAAATATAGTAGTTTGTATATGTGTAACATTCCCCAGTTTTCCACATAACAATTCAACACCCTATAGTTGACCTTCATTTCGATGTAGCTAGTATTTATTAATCACTAGTTTGACTGTTGAACATCTTCATAATTGAAACAGACTTGAGGGATTGTCTTCCTCTCTGTGTCAGTAGCTATTACTGTAAATTTATAGATCACATTGAACACCTGACTTTTTTAGTATTCATTTAGATGTATTTTTCCCTTCAACTATATTTTAATCCAATCTACACACCACAAACACAATTCTACTCACAAAGGAGAATTTGAATGATCCTTACTCTACATCTGCTTGGGGCTGGTGCCACAGTCAGTCACAATCGTTGTCTATGACATTTTCATTTTTCACAGTAACCCTTGACACAGTTTTAGCCTCCTTCCTCTCATACTACTGAGCAAACTGACTTTTGCATAGTAGGGGTCTAAAGACCAAAAGGGCAGATAGTGCTTTATGTAAGTATTAAACTCCCAGAACTTAACACAATACCTGCCATGTATTTAATGCTTGAGGCGTATTTATTGAATGGAATGAGTGATTCAGAGTCCACTACATGTAAAATGTGTGGGTGATATTTGATAGTAGTGCTGACATAAATAATCATTTGGTGATTATTTTTCATCCAGATGCAGTCATATAAAGTCAGTGGGAGTACATATGTAGCAGCTCAGCCAAATCGCATTATTTCAGTTTTCCAAAATTCAACTGTATCTTGATGTTAAATTCAGATTCAATCCTTATGTAAGTTTCTAGTTTAGTCGCATAATTCTCCCACCTATCTGCCCTCATTTTGATTTTTGGAATTGTACACTCCAGTGCGTTTCAAGAGATATATATACCTTGAATATGATATATATATATATATATATATATATATATATATATATATATATAATCTCATAAGGGCCTCTCTCTTGCCTTGGCGCATAAATGCATCACTTTCAATGACTGTGGCAACAGTTTGTTTACAAAGAAAACAGAACTCTTACCAGCAGTTTCCAGAGGCTGTCAAATAGGATCAAGTAAAACACAAAGCAATGGGAGGGACGGACTTTCAATTTAGACTGTGTTCTGAGAGTAAGTCATTTTTTTTTTCTTCTTCTCACCTTTTGTAATACCTACCCTATGCTTCAATGCTTAGATCTGAAAAACCAGCTATTGAAATGCTTTTAGAAATCACCATACTTTTGTCCTGATTAAGGGGTTGGACACCGGCATGCATAGATGTGAGCACACTTACCATCCTCAAAAATCAGTGTTCAAGCCTCACTCCCCATTTGTTGGGGTGGCAGCTTCATGAGTGGAGAAGCAGTGCTGTAGGTGTCTGTCTCACCCCTTCCAATTTCCCTCTGCCTTATCAAATAAAAGGAAAGACAAACAAGGGGAAAATGGCCACTGGCAGAAATGGGTTTGCCATGAGCTACTGAGCCCAGTGATAACCCTGGTGACAAAAAAAAAAGTACATATATATGTGTGTGTGTGTTTACAATATTATTAGATTACATATGTGCATATATACAGGCTATATATTTATACTATGTATAACATATGACATGTATATGTAGATATTATGCACCCCTCCATGTTTTGAGGAACCATTATGAAAATCATAGAATAGGTCTCACCCTCTTGAAGTTTGTACATTATAGCTAATTGATAACTAAATGCAGTACTTATTTGTATAAACAAGTACTTAAATGTGTCACTTCAGATGATATGTCAACACAACAAAGATGAAGTGACAGAAAGTGTGGGGACAAGAAAGGCACTTTAGGTTGAATGGAGTAAGCAGGGAAGATCTCTCTATGAAGGTAACTTTTGATCTCAGAAGCAAATGTCAAGATAAATTCCACCGTGTGAGATATAGGGAAGACCTTTCTAGACAGAACAAAAGATCGAATGTGAAATCACCTCTGAAATCCATGAGCATTTTTTACAGTCTGTTCTACTCTAGCAGGGCTGCTGAGTTTCAAAGATGCTGCTTTATTGAAAAATCAAGATTAAAAATAATTAGCTTGATAGAGAATAAATGAAGTGAGGAGTTATATATTTCAGACTGATGGCAATATATATATATTTTTTTTCTTTCAAAGAATTCCACTTATGAAGGTGATTGTTAATCTCTAAGTAGAGATGACATTAGATTAATTCAGCAGTCTATCAGCCATGAGCAGGATGTGGGTAGAAGTCATCTCTAGCTTCACTGCAAAACATAAGCATCAATAAGCAAATACATGACTAGCTGATAATAGCTTTGCAGCCATTCCTATCTTGTCACATCAGAACAGAGAACTGCTGCCTTTAATTTTCCTCCTTTTTCTACTCCTTTGCCATAAACCACAAAGCATTCAAGAAAGAATAATTTTCAAAGATTTCTCATCTTTCTGCCCCCAACATTAGCTTTTCTCCTTGATAATAGTTCCTATGTGTGTAGTCTGGATATTCTAAGACATCTTCCCTAGGTAATTGATTATATTCTTGCCAATGCCATTATCAAATCTCATTATTATAGATGATATGGATAGATATCTATTCTTGATGGTGTGCCAAGATCTATTCTGGGAACTCAGGCTTAGAGTGAACAAAACAGACTCAAGATTCTCCCTTCCCGAGACACAGATTGTAATGAAAGAGACGACAATAAATGACACTGAGCATTTTATATTGAGAGAGTTATCTTCTTTAACTTTTTGAAAGAAAATTTTCAATGGAGAGATAAATTGCAAGAAACAAATATTTATTTGCCAAAGCAAAACTAAAGACAGATTACGGAACTATGATTGAATTTATTACCACACACCTGAAGCAGGCTAGTTTCAAGAGAGGAAACAACCTTATCAACAGCTGGGATTTAGGGGATGTAAATCACTTTGGGGAGGGGGTTCCCTCCCATCCACTTAGTTCTCCCCCCCCAACCCTGTGCATAACAATAGTCAGCCATCTCTGTTTATGCTCTCTAGTTGTTGAAGTTGCTCAATATCATCACACTTGGATGGGATGCATTGGATCGACCTTCTCGTGGTGCATCCCGTGAGTACCCATTCATTGGGGAAACTGACGATCCTTCCTAGCCGACTGAATCCACATGGACCCCAGTCACTTTCAAAGCCAGCAACAAGCAGCTCCTGACAGCTTTCAACCTGACGCTGTTGACTGGCTATGGAAGAAGGGCAAACGCTAGAAGAAGATCACACTTGGAAGTTCATGGAACAGTTAGATGTGCCCTTTCTGTGCTTAGTGGTCTGGAAAGTTCTTGGTTTCTGTTTCCCTCATGATTATGGATGGAACAGCCATAGGTCTCTGTTATCCTTAATTATACGCACAAGGAATCCTTCCTACAGGTGATCCTAGGCCAAGGCTACAGCAACTAGGGTCCTGAAGTAGACATGGACATTTCCTCTCAAGTCTCCTGGTACCCACTCCTATCTGGTTATCTGCCTACCTTAGCAATAGGAGGAATAAGCAAATCAGAGAACAAGGACATGAAATGCCAATGAGAGATTAAAATTGTAAGTATGGTAATTTTTATAGAGAAAGTGAATGTAGAAGCAAGAATCCCAAGGAGACACAGCTCTGCTTGTGGGGAGAACACTCCAAGAAGAGGAGAGGACAGACAGCTGGGCGCAGTGAGCAACTGAGATAAGCAGAACTCGTGAAGACAAAGCCGACTGTGATCTGAGAGGGATGAATTGATGGATTCAAGAAGTGGTGGACCCAGAAAGATCCGTGTGCACATACGTTCTTGGCAGCACAATGTGTCATAGCCAAAACCTGGAAGCAACCCAGGTGTCCAACAACAGATGAGCGGCTGAGCAAAGTGTGGTCTAGATACACGATGGAATACTACTCAGCTATAAAAATTGGTGAAGTCACCGTTTTCAGCCGATCTTGGATGGACGTTGAAAACTTCATGTTACGAGAAATAAGTCAGAAATAGAAGAATGAATATGGGATGATCTCACTCTCACTCAGAAGTTGAAAAACAAGATCAGAAGTGAAAACAAAAGTAGAACCTGAACTGGAATTGGTGTATTGCACCAAAGTAAAAGACTCTGGGGTGGGGTTGGGGGATGGAGAATACAGGTCCAAAAAGGATGACAGATGACCTAGTGGGGGTGGTATTGTTATATGGAAAACTGGGAAATGTTATGCATGTACAAACAGGTACTTACCGTTGAATGGAAAACATTAATTCCCCAATAAAGAACTTAAAAAAAAAAGTAGTAGGAAAGCAAATATGCAAGATTTGGGAAGCAGAAAAGAAAAATACAAAAGGGAGTCAGGCTGTAGCGCAGCAGGTTAAGCGCAGGTGGCGCAAAGCGCAAGGACCGGCCTAAGGATCCCGGTTCGAGTCCCTGGCTCCCCACCTGCAGGGGAGTCGCTTCACAAGTGGTGAAACAGGTCTGCAGGTGTCTGTCTTTCTCTCCCCCTCTCTGTCTTCCCCTCCTCTCTCCATTCCTCTCTGTCCTATCCAACAACAATGACATCAATCATAACAACAATAAAACAACATGGACAACAAAAGGGAACAAATAATAAATATTTTTTAAAAGAAAAATACAAACAAACAAACAAAATTAGCTTTTGCTCTGAGCAAACCAAACCAGCGGAGATTCTGAGATGAGGAGTTACACAGTAAGATTTACCTCACCACAGGCTCACCATGGATAGTATTTCATGTAGCTGTTGCTGATACATGGGACTGGGTCTCTATATCCCCTTCCTTTCCTTGCAAGTGCTTGTGTCATCACACAGAAAGTGGTATGTCCTCATCAAGTCCCCTGTCCTCCATAACATTATCCATATACTTGGTCGGCAATGCAGTACTCTAGCAAAGACTGTATTTGAATTAAAAAAAAAAACTTATATCTCTTATTTCTATCTAGACTGAGCATTTCTGATTCACCTGGAGTTACTGCAGTTATTAATGGAAACGCTTGATCTGGACACTCAGAGTAAAAGTAAAAAAAAAAAAATTAACATCTACTGTTTTCAAATTCTCTGAAGAATTTGAGGAAATGTGAATATTGTCCAAAACTAGCACAGGTAACCTTCAGCCATCATGACACTGTCAAATTTCTTCCGGGAAAATCTTCTTATCTTCTTGATGAGATCTGTTGGCAGGATGTAAGTGAGATGGATTGACAATCTGCACTCCTGTGGAAGGACCAGTCTCCATGGAAGTAATCTAGATAAGTCTAGTTAAGCAGCTTTCCCATAAATAAATGTATATATATACACACACTGAGAGGAGAGACAATACAGAAACCACAGGAAGACCTAACTGAACTAAAAATAATAATCATAATAATATCAATTCGGGTCATCATTATTCTGTTGGGAAAAGCAGAAATGCTATTAAATGTTCTGGTCATTTCTGGTTTATCAGGAAAACAGAACTTTATAAATATAAAATTCAAATATTTAAAAATACCCTCCAATGGATTTAAGCCTCAAGTGTTGCTTCTATTTAAGTAAAATCAGAGACAGGCTTCAAATTCCTTTCTGTCCTAAATGAGAGAAGAACTGAGAAAAATGTAACTTGTGA